>NW_025999803.1:0-1200000 GCF_019419815.1 Pyrus x bretschneideri | reverse complement strand
ATTGAAAATAAAAATCCATCCAAAAATAACAAAAAATAAAATTAGCCTGAAAAAGATAAACTTATTTTGCCTTGTAAGATTTATATAACAAGTACTATATGACATAACTAAGAATAACAGGTACACTGACGAAGAAAGGGTCGTCGTGCTAAATCGAAATCAGTCACTAGAAATTTTGGATGGTGAAAATGTCGTTGCGCAAAGATTGTGACATCAGGTCGTATGTGATGGAGAAACAGTAGTTTATCATGCAATCATAACCGCACGACGAATAGAGTCTCCATCACAATACGTATTTAGAGACGGAAGGCTTTATCGCTCTATAGTCAAAATGATGAAGGTCCATCCTTGCGCATGTTTTTTTGCGGCCCAAGACCGTCCTCGCTATGAATTTGCGGGACGAACCCTTTTGTTGTGCAAAATTTAGAAAGAGGATGTTCTATCAATTTCCAGAAATTTAAATAATGATTAACTATATGCATTTTGATGCAACGATGCGACATAATTTTTTCCTTTCTTTGTATTTTATGCGACGAAGCAACTTCGTTGCCCAATATTTTAAATATTTTTTAGTAATTGTAATTAATATTGTTTTATTTATTTTAAATTAATTTAATGAAATAAAAAAAAATAAAATGAAAAAAGAATATTTAATTAAAATGTACATTCAACAGAAGGAAAATTTATAAAATATGAATATAAATTTTGGAGCAGGTTTTGAGTCAGGGAACCAAATGCCAGAGAATTAAAGGGCAAGATGAATTTGTTTCATCATACTACTCTGGGCCGCAAGCTGGCATGCTAGTGGCAATCTGTTGCTTCTGGTCCACCACTTCATATGTCAACAATTCGACCTCTCTTGTTCTCTGTTTGGATGAGAAGGTAGACAGGTCTCGATGGCGGCCATTCCCAAGCCTTTGGTAAACATTCCCTGACCTACGACTGAGGGAGGGTTAAGACTGTCCTTCATGATTTGAAAACCAGCATCTTCAGCGGGAACTACATCCTCGAGCGGGGTCTCCAAGGGAAGCTGGGAAGCCACCTCCTGTAGAACAGTTTGGCTCTTCTCCACCATAGTGGCCTAGAACAATGAAAACAAACAAATTAATTTTAATATAAAAGTAGTAGTAATAATAATAATAATACTAATTAAATATTAAAGATTTGAAATAACTTACATGGAGCTGCTCTGCCAGCTTATTGTTGGGCCAAACCTATACCTCCTTGAACATGTCAATCTCAAGAAACTTCGACTCCCTCTGAATAACAAAAATATTAACACTTAGGTTATCAACTGTGCAATGGACAGTAAAAAAATATTAAAACTAAAAATAACGGTTACCTAATGTCTCTCCTTCAACCTATAAAAGAAGCGTTGCAAGCCAAAGCGGTGAAAAAGTTTCTTCTTCGACCGATTGATCAAGTTTGTCTTCACTTTTTTCTGTTATTTAAAAAAAGCATATTAGTTTTGATATTTATAACAAATTAATGAAAAAAATTAAAATATTATTGAAAGATTATAAAAATATAAAATATTACTTACGAGGTATTTTTCATCCTAAAAATGGCAGCAGAGCCACTCCCATTCATCTCGGTGGTTCTCTAACTCCTTAAGGCACCCAACTGCTGGAGCGACCTTCGGACTGTCATCCTATCATACCACTGAGTGAATCGGCCAGTGCAAATCTCATGGATGTACCTTCAAGGTTCATGAGATCATAGAGATGATGCAAAACTCAAAAATTATAAAGTAGTTAAAAATTTATAATGTGTGTATACTTTAATAAGAAATGAGTATTTGAGGTTGACAATACTTACCAATATTTCATGAAGAATGACGGTCTTGACATCAGTCGGGACGACTCTCTAGAACTCCCACATGAGTGGGCAATGACTCCTCATAATGCAACCAATGTCGTTGGCTAATGCACTGTGTTGCTCCTTTGTTGCAGTCGCATAATGTCGAGGATCCCACATAATTGTGATCTTCTCGGTCGTGGTGTAAGTGGTCTTTACGGTCTTCAAAAGTCTGCATGGGCCCCTAGTGTTTTTTTGAACTACAAAATAAACAAAGTAAATGTCAGATGAACTCAATTTTCTACCAAAAATCCAGCGGAACCTCCCTTAAAACTATAACATTTCCCAAAACCTGCAAACAATATAGCAACATAAACAACACATCTAGCCAACAATTCAAACACTTTATACCAATTAGGAACTTTAAAACAATTATAATCTCAATTCCAAATTTTTAAATTAAAAAAACTAGGAGAAAGATGGATTACCTGTCTGGGATCCCCCCTCCATTGACAAAAGAAGCCTCAACAGACTGCTCATCATCCTTAGAACTCCCGAATCGTTGTGAGTCCGCTTGGCGCTTAGTAGAGGATTTGTCACCGAATAAGCTGATGATGCATGAGCCTCAGACATTGCTGGACCGAAAGGCGGGACTGAAGATACACCCATTGTGTCCAAATCTGGTGGAGCAGTGGCAGAGCACCACTACTTGGTGGGGAAGTTGTCTAAGTGAGCCTACTTTCAACGGTTTGAAATTAAGTTCGACATCTACAAAAACAATAAAAATAAAATTACAAAAAATTAAGTTTGACAATCATGTGCACCATACAGGTTGAGACTAATTTGGATAAAAGTTAAACCTAGATTTTTCATGCAAGATGTATCACATATTGGACACAAACAATACAATTAAAATTGGTAACAAATGATTAATTAATATAAGGGTTAAACTCTGTTTACTACCTTCATGTTTCGTGGTTTTCAACATTTAGTACCTCAAGTTTTTTTTATCCCAGAGTCATACCTAAAGTGTAAATTTTGGAACAGTCTCATATATCCGTTAGTCAAACTGTTAAGTCTCCCGTTAACTGTGACGTGGCACCTATGTGGACAATGACTGGGTACCATGTGTCATCCACGTGGAAATTAAAAATAAACTATTTATAAAATAAATAAATAAATATAATAAAAAATTTAAAAAAAAAAATCCTTCATCTTCCCCAAATCCTACCTGTGCCCACCCCCTCCCATCACCCACCCCTTCTCCCACTCCCTTCAACACTCTTTCTTTTGCACCACCCCTACCTGGACTCCCGCTATTCCTCCCATCGCTCATGCGAAATCAATTGTGACACCCCCAACCAACCCCACTCCGTTCCCTCTACGACACCCCTAACAACACTGATGGATCCAGTCACAACTTCGGTTAAAATCGAGTCTCCCAATGGATCCTCTCCGATGGGGGTGAGGGGGGGACGAACTTGGGGTGTTTTTTCTTTTTTTTTTCTTTCTTTCTTTATGGGTTGCAGGGGGCAGGGGGGACGAAGTTGGGTTTTTTTTTTTTTTCCCTTCTTCTTCTTCTTTTTCCTTTTTGGGTTGCAGGGGGTGGGGAAAGGGGGAGACGAATAGGTGGGTGATAGGAGGGTGGGCACGGGTGGGATTTGGGGAAGATGAAGGTTTTTTTTTTTTTTTTTTTTTCCCCTTCTTCTTCTTCTTCCTCTTCCTTTCTGGATTGCAGGGGGTGGGGAAGGGGGGGAGACGACCAGGTGGGTGATGGGAGGGTGGGCACGAATGGGATTTAGGGAAGATGAAGGTTTTTCTTCTTCTTCCTTTCTGGGTTGCAGGGGGTGGGGAGGGGGGGGAGACGAACATATGGGTGATGGGAGGGTGGGCACGGGGGTGGGATTTGGGGAAGATGAATTTTTTTTTTTTTTTCCCTTCTTCTTCTTCTTCCTTCTGGGTCGCAGGGGTGGGGAAAAGGGGGGACGAACAGGTGAGTGATGAAGGTTTTTTTTTTTTTTTTTTTTTTTTTTTTTTTAATTTTATTTATTTATTTATTTTATAAATAATTTATTTTTAATTTCCACGTGGATGACACGTGGCACCTAGTCATTGTCCACATGGGCGCCACATCATAGTGAATGGGAGACTTAACAATTTGACTAACGAATGTATAAGACTGTTCCAAAATTTACACTTTAGGTATGATTCTGGGACAAAAAAAACTTGATGTACTAATGTTGAAAACCATGAAACTTTAGGGTAGTAAACTGAGTTTAACCCATAATATAATGAAAAACCTATAAACTGCAAATAGGAACATTAACCCTATAAATTGTTGGAAAACAAAACATTGAACCTCCATTATCACACGGAGCATTCCCAAACTCATGACTAAAATTCTACAACAATTAACCTACAATTTCACACAGACCTCTAGGTTTAGACATAACCCTGGATTTTGGGATTAATGTTACCAGTCTCTGTAAACTAACATGTAAAGAAACCCTAACCCTAGATTCCTAATTCAAAACCCTAACCCTAGATTCCTAATTCGAAACCCTCCCTGGATTCCCAATGGTGACAGTGGCGAAGAGATGGGTGCAGCGGAGAAAATGATAAAGAGACAGAGGTGGATTCCCAATGGTGACAGTGGCGAAGAGATGGGTGCAGCGGAGAAAATGATAGAGAGACAGAGGCAAAGAGAGAAAGAGAAAGAGAGAGAGAGAGAGAGAGAGAGAGAAAGAGGGAGAATGCGAGTGACTGAGAGAGTGAGTGACTGAGTGACTGAGAGAGTGAGAGCTTCGAGAGGTAATGACTGAGACAGTGAGAGCTTCGCATAGAGAATCGAGATAGAGATGAGAGTGTTTTGAAAAGAAAAGTTGTCTGTAAGAATTAAAGAGGGGGACCTTGCGCGACAAAGACTTCGTCGTGCAACATTACTTAAAATTTAATGCTAATTGAAACACGCTCCAATTAAAAACATGCCCAATTTTCACCAAAAATTTGAATTTTCAAATGGTAGCACAACGAAGGTGTACAAAACGTCGACGTGAGCCCAATTTTCGCCAAAAAATCTAATTATTATATATTTGCGCAATGAATGTCTATAAAACATTGTCACGTGTTGCACTTTTGGTCAACGAATATTGGTTCTTCGTCGTGCAATTTTTTAAATAATGTTTTACTTTTCCTTTAGTTTATACAAATTTAATAAATAAAATTTTGTTTGTATACAAAATAAATACTATTCAATAAATATCATTAAATTTATATCACAAGTTTTCATTAATCCTCCTCCGAACTAGAAAAAATATTAATCGTCACTTTCATCTGATTCAGACGAGAATCTCATTCCTTCTTGTCTATAGGCACACCAACATCGTCGTTTGCACGCTCTAGTGCATTGTATCGCGGTAGATCCCTAAGGTCAATTGTAACTAGGTTGATCGAAATTTTGACTTTAGGACCTCCAGCCACCTGATACGGTTTTGTACAATAGTCATATGCCATAATGTTTCTACACCAATTTCTATTGAAGTTTCAAGCCTCCCTCATCAGCATTGTATCTCGGGCCAAAATATCATACACCCCTCTGTGCTCAATCTTCTAAACAACATTCCATATCTCCTGCCTTTTGGGTCATCTATATAGAAAATTTGTTTGGCCATTGTTGCCAAAATGTAGGGGTCGTCGTTTTGTACCAACATTTGATAGTGTTCACTGATAATAAAACATCGTCTCACTTAACACCTCACTCCTTCGTGGGTTTGTATCAAACTAGCGATGCTTAAATAGGATAACTTGACAGCAGTCTTTGTAAAGCAATTACACAACACTTGTTAGTTTTCCATAGAAATCAATGTCTACAATATCGTCTGCACCTAGTAAAGGAACCTCACTTTTTTGAGTACACAACTTGTCATTGCAATTAGCCCCCAAAAACTTGATGTTGTCTGCATGACAACCAAAGTACAATTTTGCGTTTAAGGGCCCAATAACCAAGTTGTATAATTCTTCAATGTAAGCGGGCGAATTCAATTTATTCACCTAAATTAAGTACCAAAAATTGACTTGTCAGTTTACCATTTACAATGATGGAAATAAACCAAAACACAAACAACTTACATTGTCGCGAAACCAATGAGGAAACCATTCATGTTGCTTCTTGGCATATAAATGTGAAGGATGTTCCTGCTTCATCAACTCTTCATGCTCATCTAGGTTAGTCATTGTCTCATCATAATTTTTAAGTACAAACCAATGCGCTACCTCCATACCCCTTTGGTTAAATGACTTGTCTCTGATTGGTTCACCAAAGGGTAGCGCAATTTGTACGAAAACATAAAATTTTTCCCTTTTCACACCACCATCATTATTCTATTGCAGTCAATTGAATGTTGTCTCAACATCTTGTTCGTATATTGCACAAAATGTAAGCAACTCAAATGCAACCCATGCCTCCACAATTGATCATTCGACCTTCATCCTACTTCGTACTCTTTTTTATTTCACGGAGTAGTTTACAGAAATAAAAAATTATGATTCAAATTAGTCAAATAGTACATACGTCACGATTTAATCAATTTGTGGCGACTAAATACCTTTTATATGAGACACATCCATCAATAATTGCT
Source organism: Pyrus x bretschneideri (assembly GCF_019419815.1). Lineage (NCBI taxonomy): Eukaryota > Viridiplantae > Streptophyta > Magnoliopsida > Rosales > Rosaceae > Pyrus > Pyrus x bretschneideri. The sequence goes on along the minus strand of NW_025999803.1, from coordinate 1,193,566 downwards.
GGGTCCAACTAACATTGCCTTATCCAGTAGTGAATCATCACTTGGATCATGCTTGTGAAAAAAGTTAGAGGAAATATTTGTTCAATTTGCATATGACTTTGATAATGTTGTCGCACAATTGTTTAATATCGGACTTGCACAAAGATCTTGCAGATAATTAAGATAAAAAATCTTGCCAACAATATAATCGGCTTCACCGCATCTTCGGGGAAGAGGCGAATACCAACGGAAAGAAGGCGTTGGAGTAATATATGACAATAATAACTCTTAAGGTCAGAAAATCTACCTTTATCCAAGTTTCCTCAATGGCTGATATTTAAAGCAAGAAATTGTACAAAGGATATAAACTACAAAAACTCTTTCCTCTTCTTCGATTTCACTGAAAAAGATGCAAGCCTCTTTCTGGCTATGTCCCCGTTCCTCGTCATCTATAAACCTGACCTTATGCTCATGATGTGATAGAAACTAACACACAAATTAAACCCTTTTTAGACAATTGTAGTATACGTAAGTAGGAATCGTTCTAGGCCGGGGATTAGAAGGGATGCTAATCAACACAAATTAGACTTAAAAACACAAAACTAGACTCTAATGACTCAAAATTGACTAGATTGACTCAAAACAGCGCAAAACGAACAAATTGACTCAAAACAGGAACTAAAGGGTGATTTGGATGAATTCTAGACTTAACTTGACTCAAAACACTAACGGGGGATAGGTTTGAACGAATTTTAAAACTAAACTAAGTAACTTACAGAAAACAAACTAATTGATACTAAATTGGGGTGAATGAAGGGGGTGAAAGGCAAGCTAGAGGGTCATTCTCCACACATGACACATATGTAACACAAATCGATCTCCAATTACTATTCCTATAAACCATAAATGACAATGCCCCAAGTTAACCGTGAACTGCACAAATTAACCATCAGATTTTCCTAAATTCATTTAATTGGACTCAGCGACGCAATCAAATTATTCTTATCAAGTTTCCTATATGAACTGCATGATAGAGATACATATTAAAATCATAAGCATTGACAAGGCATTCGTAACTATGAAAGCATGATACTCCTACCAGGAATTTACTTAACACAATCATGACTAGTGATTTCCACTACTTATAAATATAAGTTCATAACTATTAGGTGAAATTCCCTATATTTTAGCATCAAATTCATGCGTGCAAACTAAGTAGGCCTCCTTATTCAACATACAAGAATAAGTTATCAATCAAATAGATAAGTAAATTGCATTCACGATTTATGAAACAATAACTGGATGTAATCAATTCAGATCACATGAAATCTTCTTATTCAGAGATTGTGTATCATAAACAGTTGATGCAACTTATTACTAACTTTATATCTTGCTAATTATGAATTTACAGTTGCTTAATGTCTAGTATTTTGAATTGTATGATGCTTGATAAACATTATGCCGGGGTTATGGTAACCACACAACCTTTTTGTCTCCCCCTACACAACCTATTTATCTTGTTGGTTGTTTTCATTTTATTTATTCAATTGGATGCTAAATATAAGGATGAAATCGTGAGTTCAATGTTTCAATTATGTCTAATAATGTTGGAACCACTCTCAATCTTGAATATTTTAGTTTAGTCAAGTTTACTCAATAATAGGCTGCTGTTATGTGGCCTTTATTGCAGTAGCCAAGAGTGTTTTACATCGATTTTCATGTATTGGGTTACCTGGTTCTTTAGCAGTTAATGTTAGTCCAATTTATGTTTAAGTTGTGTGTCTTGAGTTATGGCCTTTGAAAAGTTCTTTTATGACACGATTGATTGGGTTTAGACAATTTACCTTGAGTATATCTTTCTCTCTAGGAAAACTTGGGCATTGGTATTTTGAAAGAAAGGGGTGTTGGTATTTTGAAAGAAAAAACCTTCTGTGCATTGGTATTTTGAGTAACCCTGATACAATATCATTTGTGAATTAGATTGAATTTATGTTCTATTTTGCTCCGTATCACAACATTTATATGCATTGATTTTTTTTCTAATATGCAATGTCGCAGCTTATTAGAAGTCGTAAGGCGGTGACGACTGCACCTTGTTCGATTCCCTCGCCTCCTACTTCAGCCACCACTACTCCAGCAGAAATGGACTCCAGGCCGGTTAATCTGGTTGATCCGGTTAGTCCACATGTCTCTTAGGTACCAGCCTCAGTAGCCTCATCAGTAGCGCTACCTGTTAGCGCTAGGCATGGTCAACACCACCCACACACGCCCGACATGACATCGGCATTCATTACTGATGCCTCGGGGTCACAACAAGGTAAAGTTAAATAACGTCCCACACGCTGATATCCGTTTTTTTATTTTTTATAATGACTTGGTGATTTCTCCATATAGACTATTCTATGTGATATTGATTGCCTAATGATGCTAGGAAAGTGTCATTAGTTCTTTGTAGGGAACAACATGTCTCTGAAATTGTTTGTTCAATTTTCTTTAGTCCTAAGGTTAGCGGCTGCCGTGCATTTATCTAATTCGATTACTTGTTCGATTTTTTGGTTTGATTTTTGCTGCTAGTTAAGATTGATTATTATGGTTAATTAAATTATGCTCTGATCAATCTCTAGATTGGAAAAAGCTCATTGATTTTTTGTTCTACTTAATCTTTGAAATTTTGTTTTTGCTGCTCGGTCTTTTTTTTTTTTTTTCTACTTAATTACGAGTTTTACTAGCTTAATTTTGTTCAAAAATTGAGCTGGAGCTGCTTTAAGTTTGATCTTTAGTTTGTTAATTAGGTAAGTAGAAGGGAATTGTGTAAAGTTGATAATTTAGTTTTCTCTGCATGTCCTTTATATAAAGGATTCTCATCTGAATGATCATGATAGGCGTTAGGCTGTTAGTTTTCAAGGATTGAAGCAATTCATGATAGCATTTGCTGCTTAAATTCCCAGGTTCTACTATATAATATTTCACTTGGCATCCACTACTGAAGCATTCAACTGTTGTGATTGTTGTTGGATATCATATATTATTAATTACAATGTACAGGGTTTGGGAAATGTTCTAACTTTAGGGAAGGTTCTGCCGAAATTTTGGTATAGTTTGTCGTGTTTGATTGTTTCTTTTTTTTTTTTTTTTTTTCAGCAAAGAAAAATACTCGGGGACCTTGTCGCCAGTTGAAGACGGTGAAGGTCACCCGGGTGACAAACAAACGTATCACGATCGGATACGACAACAGGCATCGAGTTGCACCAATGCCGGAGCAGCCTAGCACATTGGCCCACGACATTGGTCAACGTCGTTCGGACCTATTGCCTTATGTGATGGAAGTCTTGGAAGGCGATGCTAGACGAGGTGAGGACAAAGGTGCGCACTTATTTGTCGGTAGGTATCATGCCTTTTTATTGCTTTTCCTTTAAATTTTATATATTTATATTACTTAATGTATGTAATTAATTTGTTACATTGCAGACAAACTACAATTTTGACAACATCAACGACAATATGTTGGCGTACATCAACAGGCTTTTCGTTGGACCGTACAAGTAGTGGAAGAGCGACCTGCACCAATATTTTCAGGCATTTGATGATCCATAGGTCGCTCTTGAGGAGGGTTACCCGAAGGAGTTTGAGGACTAGGAAGAAAATTGGGTGTGGCTCTGCAGTCATTTTCAGGAGCCCGGCTATATGGTACGTTTTTTATATTATATTGCCTTATGTGATGGAAGTCTTGGAAGGCGATGCTAGACGAGGTGAGGACAAAGGTGCGCACTTATTTGTCGGTAGGTATCATGCCTTTTTATTGCTTTTCCTTTAAATTTTATATAATTATATTACTTAATGTATGTAATTAATTTGTTACATTGCAGACAAACTACAATTTTGACAACATCAACGACAATATGTTGGCGTACATCAACAGGCTTTTCGTTGGACCGTACAAGTAGTGGAAGAGCGACCTGCACCAATATTTTCAGGCATTTGATGATCCATAGGTCGCTCTTGAGGAGGGTTACCCGAAGGAGTTTGAGGACTAGGAAGAAAATTGGGTGTGGCTCTGCAGTCATTTTCAGGAGCCCGGCTATATGGTACGTTTTTTATATTAAGTCTAAAAGTATTATATGTTTCTTACTAATGTTTATTGATTTTTTTAATATTTCATTTAAATTAGAACTAATACGTTTATTTTTTATATAACAAAAGAAGGCAAAAGCCTACAAGATCAATCGGGAAAAGAAGACTTTTCTCCACCATTCGGGTTTGAGGCCCTTCTCATATAGGATGGAAGCGTGACAATAGGTAATAATAAAGTTTTTCATATTCAATTTTTAATATGTCAATAATATTTTTTTTTTCGTACTAACATTTTTCTTATCTTGTTCTATTCAGGGTGGTTCAAAATTCCCGGAGATCGATGTCTTTGCAAACGTTTATGCTCGACCGAGGGATGAGTTGGCCGAGTCCCTTCAAGTAAGTATTCTTCAATTGTAATTACTATCTTATGCATTCAAGTATCATGGTTATCATTTGAATTTTATTATTAATATTTCAGGTTATATTACACAGACGATGATGATGGAGAAGAGGCAGTTGGTTCTTCAAGAGTCTGCCTCCCAGCTTCCTCTTGAGACTTCGCTCGAGTCTATGGATCCCTCCAAGGATGTGGGGTTTCAGATCCTTATAGACACCTTGGATTAGACTCTCAGGCGGAGGTTGTATTGTAGGGGGATGGGGAATGCCAGACGGCGGGAACCTAGAGCCTTTTCATCCTCATAGTCGAAGGTGAGGTGACAACTTTGACAGTAGAGGTGGGCGACCTTAGGACTGAGCTCATCTCGTATAGGAGCCAGATGTCACTGATTGTACAGAGTTAATTCGACATTCGTCTCCCGGATACTCGTCCCTCATCGACGTCTGAACCCCTCCAACTCGAGCATGCCCAGAACCCCGCCCCTTCGACCTCTGAGCTTGTCCTCAACCCCGAGCCCTTCTTGCCCCAATCTTCCCAGCCGCATGTGAACGATGACCCCGTAGATTATTGCCCCTTTTTTCCTTAGTTGTTTAGTCCCTTTTAAAACTTTTTCCTTGTACATACATTTTATTTTTATTTTAAATAAATTATTTTTCTCTTCATTACATTTTTTTAATTCAATTTAATTTTATTATTTTATTATAAAATTAATCCTAGAACAAAAAATATAATTTAAAAAAAACATTTTTTTTTGTTCAACGAATAGCCTCATCGTGCATACTTTTTTGCGATAACTCACTTTCATCGCACAAGAACAACATGTCGTCGCGCAAAGTTTTTAGAAATGAATATTAATCGTCCCAAGTTTGTATCCTAACATTTTGTGTGACAAACATATTCGTTCCTAAAAATTTTGTGTGACGAATAAGGAACCATCGCACCTTATTTTTTGCAACCAATGCTTATGTTCATCGTGCAAAGTCTTTCTTTACGATCTTTGCGCCACGGATTCTGCTCAATGAAGTTTTCGTCACGCATACGTTTGTGTGATGCTATTAAGCATTGCGCGATCAATTTCTGTTGGTCGCGTTAAATGTTAAACGTGGTAGTGTTTGTGCATGCACTCCAATTCCTTCAAACATTCTCTCTGCAACTTCATCTTTCTCAAAAAATCCAGTCCACTCTCTCAAATACTACAACGAAATTCATATACAAAATCTTGAACTCTAACAATTGTGTGACATAACTCAATTATTCTCCTCTATAATGTTAGGGGAAAAATGTGAGGTTCATAATATTCTATTTTATTTTAATTGAAAGAAGACTTGTGCCTCTACTACTACAATATAGTAGTATTCATCTTTTTGTAAATTTTGTAAGTTGAAAGTCTTAAATTTGGTTTTCCTCTACTACTACAATATAGTAGTATTCATCTTTTTGTAAATTTTGTAAGTTGAAAGTCTTAAATTTGGTTTTCCTAGAGAGGAGTTCAATACCAAATTTATGTTTTTGTTTTTAAAGTAATCTTAACTACATATTAATAGAACATTCTTTGTCAACCAAAAGAGGATAAAAAGACAAATTAAGCTTCCATCATAACGAAAAAAATTAAGGGCAGTAATGTAATTTTACACAACAAAATTTAGCTGTTTTTTGTTTAAGTCTCACCTACAAGTGATTTTAACATCTTTATTTATTTTTTTATATAAAAAGTAAACCTCTCTCCCTCTCTCCCCACTCTCACCTTCTCTCTCATCTTCTCTCCTTCAATTTTAAAAACAAAATTATCACTTAATACTACGGTCTAGTTGCATTCCTCTTCACTTGTTAGTGAGAGATCTTAGGTTTAATTCTTATCAAAGATGAATTTTAACCACAATTTTGCTAGCCATTGTGAGGCTAAGCCCACCCGCTCCTCCCATAGTGTAGATAATATCGTTTGTTAAAAAATAAAACAAAATTTAAAAAAAAAAATTACACACACTTTGATTGTGGGCATATACTAGTACCAAATTTATGGTTAGCTGATTGTGTGGTTTAGATAAATTTCTGGCACCCAAAACATATTTGTTTCAAGAAAATAAAACTTCAGAAAAGACCCGTATACCACACGTATTGCAACAGTGCATACTTTTCCACATCGCATTTAATTTTCTTTTTCAAAGTACACTGCAGACATGAATCCAACAATTACGATCAATTTGTCCCCGAAATTGACGGTAAGGCTTAGTAGACCTTTCCTTCTACAGATGAACATGTACGTTTCCTACATGCATGCATCGATCATATAGAAAAGAGAAGTAAACAGATATGGACAAACGCAATTCGAAGAAGCAGATCTGCTTATTTACCAAAGCAATTTGTTCCAATTTGTTCCAATGTTGCATCATCAACATAAATTTCAAAGGTTTCAAGGGATTGTTAATTGTGTTACCAAATATCGCGAAATTAAAGTATTCATAGCAACATAATATCTAGGTCAATGATCAATATTATTGTCACCCCAGCAATAGCCACGTTTTTGCTGTTGCTATTGCTTATTTTTGTTATACTGACAATTTAATTACCTCGAGAAAGTTTAACTAATCTTTGTAGTTCTAATGCAAGTGGTAAATTATCATAGTGGTTGAGATCTTCTTTTTTGGTTCAAACTCTCCCTTCTTGTCTACAGTATGTAGAATATCGCTTGTACTAAAAAAAGTTAATCCTCTCATAAATTTAACTTGTAAAAGTGAGCCGTTGGCGACGGTTTTGTTTCTTCAGCTGATGACGCAATGTGAACGTTCAACTTTGATACTCATGCAAATAAATTTCCACATCCTCAATTTCTCAGAGCTCATAATATCAACATTTACCGTTCCCCACTATTATAAATACTCCGCACCATAACATCTCATTTGCCCATCCACAAAGAGAACAAACCATTAACATGGGGTTGTGCAATATTTCCCTAGTTCTCCTTTGCTCAGCCGTTATCCAATCCTCTGACACACAAAACTATCTCAATTCCCACAACGCCGCTCGAGCAGCAGTAGGCGTTGTTCCCTTGACGTGGGATGACAATGTAGCAGCCTATGCACAAAAGTACGCCAACCAACATGTTGGCGACTGCAATCTCGTGCACTCCGGTGGGCCATATGGCGAAAACCTTGCCATGAGCACTAGTGACATGTTGGGAACGGCGGCTGTGGACCTGTGGGTGGCGGAGAAAGCCGACTACATTTATGAGTCAAACTCGTGTGCTAATGGAAAGGTGTGTGGGCATTATACACAGGTGGTTTGGCGTAACTCGGCTCGTGTAGGGTGCGCAAAAGTGAGGTGCAGCAGTGGGGGTACCTTCATTGTATGCAACTATGATCCCCCAGGCAACTATATTGGGCAGAGGCCGTACTAGCTATGGAAGAATCAACAACTCTAGCAGTTTTTGCTGATGGATCTAAGAAGATAAGCTATGTTATTAAGAATTAAGAAAATGATTAAGTGATGATCGATCATTTGTATATATCGATCATTTGGTAACTTGCTAGTACATGCATGCTACGATCAAACTTGCATAATTATTTGGCTGAAACGATGAATGTTTGCGGAAAACTTCTCATGGTCATCTACTACATATATTAATTAGAAAGAAATTACTGGCTTATGACCAAGCAATTATTTCTTGCCCCTTGTCTTTGATAGATACATAATGCCGATTTGTCAAATCTATACATTTACAAGCGCATAATGACTTTTAAGTGCTAAAAACTATTCCATTAATATAAAAAGGGGAATTATACGACAGAAATGCGAGATCATATTTGTGAGATAATCCAAATGTTTTCTATTTTTAGTTTTCATTTTTTTTGTGTATCAGTTGTGGAGAAATTATTTGGAGGAAATGTGGGATGAAGAAGAGTGGAGGCGAAAATGAGGGATGAAGAAGACTGGTGGAAGGGAATGAAGAAACAAAGAAAATGAATGAAAACAAAATCTTGAAAGTAAATACAAGTTGAAAATAATTTTTAGTTTTTATTTTGAGTTCATTCCTTGCACACTTTTGAACTTAGCTCTTATAATTCTACCGTTTAAAAAATCAGGCTCCTTAAGGATATTCAACTAAATGTCCTTAAATTCATTAAAACCTCCAAGTTCTTCCCTTCTACTAGATTGTAAGCTATTCTATTTAATTTTTTTCAATTTAAATTACGTGACTTGTGTTGGTTTTTAGTATTTGATGTTGTTTTCTTAAATTGATGGATTGGGAAATAAAATTGAAGAAAAACTTGAAGAATGAAGAACAAAGGTTTTGTATATTTCAGTATAAGGAAAGGTGCGGCTCAATTCAATGCGGCGGAGCCCACATCAACAAAACATTATCTTACACCTTTGCGCTAAATCCAATCTAAGCCATACACATGGTCATCAACAATGGCATGACACTTGGCTATCACCAACAATAGATTGAATCGAGGCCCTACATATGAATCTATTGACTTAAGTAGACCATTGTAACTTAAATCAAATAACCAGAAACAATTTACATTTCTGCATGTGATACACTTAAAAGGTAAATTATCAAAGTTTAATGAGTTGACATTTCTTCCAGAAAAAAAATGTAGTTAACTTTGGAAAGTAAGTTGGCAATTAGGTTTGCAACATATATAAATCGTTAAGGCTTATGTGTTACATGCAAATACGTAACTTAAATTGACGGAGAATTAGATAAAATAGTTTTAAATGTAATAATAGAGGAACATTTAAAAAAAAAAAATTACTTTAAGGTATTAATTATATGTTCGGATAATAATTCATGGACCAGATTAATTTGCATGCTCACTCACTAATATTTATTTTAGATGTCAAAAGTAGCGCCTCGTGCCTCGCATAATTAGAATCCTCATCTCATAAAATATTAAGCGTTTGATGAAGTAGATTACCCTTTGCAAGTGATATAAACCACAAAATATTCTGATCCCGAGATACATCTAGGATTGACACATGACTTTAGGATAGTATAACAATAAATTAACCTAGGTTCAGTACTTCAATAAAATACATACACAAAGCACCTAATAAACAATTCTGGTGGGCTTGCAATGTGAAGTACCGAAATGAAAGATAAATAAGGTAATGAACCTAGTCACTTAAGATGCTCAACTTCACCACAACTACAATTGAAGTCCCTCATAATTAACGATACATGTCACTTGAAAAACTGGTACTACACCGAGGAATGGTGCACTGGACAAATAAAACTCGGATAAGCTGCGAAACTCAAATGAGTAGTAAGTAAATAAACTATGGTTCTCAACTAAGTTAGGGTCAACAACATGATATGCTATGAAATTGGTAGCAGGTGGAATAACCTGCAATTTAAAAACTATGTACGTGCTTGTCTAATGAGTCAGCAACACTCGTCAACTAAGATTATATATGTTAGTTTACTCACAGCAGAAGAAGTCAATTTAAAGCTCAGTTTACTGAAGTGTTCCTAGTTAACTAAGATCCAGTTCAGTGCATGTTTTAACTATAACAATTTTAGTTGCATGGACTTATCTATTTGCAAATAGTGATGAACACATATCACAAGTAAAGAGTAAGATAAGTAAACTAGAAAAACGATAAATTGCACAAGGAGTTGTTGGCCGGAAAAACCCACCTTTGGGTTAAAAAACTAGGGACTCTCCACTGTGAAATCAAGATTCTTAAAAAGCAATCACAAAAACTTAATTCCTAGATCCTAATCTACAGAGCAGCTTGTACCTTTGTGCAACCTTGCCTTTCACGAGATGGATTCCTTCGGTCTTCATGAAGTGGTAGCTCCTCTTGAGCTTTTTACCTTGTGGCATCGAAATCAAATCAACTTATGTAAATAATGTTATGATGAAGTTAATGCAAATTTGGGTTTAATGTCTAGTCAGTTTCACCAATTAAACACTTGAAAGATGAAACTGACATGAATCCAAAAAGATGTCAGTTCAAAGATTTGAAACTTAGAGAAAACTTGACCTAAAATAAAGATCAAAATCACAAAAACAATGTTACCCTAATATGCAATGATGTGGGTGTTTAGTAAACCTATGCCTTTAACACTTTTGGCGCCAATTCCCTTACATTTTTGCCCCGCTTATCAACCTAGTTTGCGCGACGAAGGTATAAGATCCCATTGCACAAAATTACCTTTGTGAGACGAAGCTTCGTCCCACAACATTTATTTATTTTTCTTATTAATTAATATTTATTTTTCATTCTTTAATTTATTTTTAACCACAAATATTTAATAAAGACAGTAATAAAAAACACCCAAATAAATCAAGAAATTATTTAATTAAAGCATTCATACATATTTAATTAACATAAACATTTATTGCATTACCATTGCATCCAACAAAAACATTAAAGACATATTTAAAAGTACCGTTCATAAAAAATAAACTTAAAAGTCAAATGTCATTATTCAATTAACCATAAAATATAAAAATTATAAATAAATAAAAAATAAAAAAAATAAAAAAAACAATAACAAATCTACCCTGCCGCTGGTGGTTCAGGTATTCACAGCAGTTCTGCCACACATTAAGCAACAAACTTCCACTCCGGAAAGACAACTTGAATATGTTGTCAATGCACTTCATCATATTTGGGACAGTTTTGTAATGTCTCAATTCAGCTGTTATGCAAAAATTAATAAATTATAAATCAATCTAATATATTATTTATGGAACATAATTATTATTTAACTAATTAACACGTACAGCTAACTCATCAATGAACTGTGTCTTGAACTCCTTAGGCAAGTCTCTCCAAGACTTCCACTCGACATAACATTTGGTACACATTAATGCCCCAATTTCGCACCTAAACCTGGAGCGCATCTCTGACACCCCATATCCCTTTAATTCTTTATACGTGATTTGGTAAAATCTCCCACCAAAAATGTATCGGACTCGGGGCGCAACTCTCTTCTTTCTCTTGTCTACTAACAAAATATAAATTTTAAATAGTCAAGCTAAATATATAATTTATACCACACACCAAATTTCGTACATATTACCTTTTCTGGAACCTTTGCCCACATTCTCTTTGATGAAAGCACCAAAATTGGCCATCGTATTGAAATTCAAACAACAATTGGAATAATAATCTGGAAAAAAAGTAATGCGCTTATGAAATGACACACCCTGACCCGAAATGTCCACTTGGATTCCGAATCGAGCTATGCTGGCTGACACCCAGAGGGTGACGAAGCCATAAAGTGTAGTGATGTAGAAAATGTGAATAAATTTAAACCTAAAGGGGGCGTTTGTTGCGCCGGACTATCTCGGACTGGATTAGCTTCAAGGACTAAGCTGGACTGGCTTAGACTAGACTAAACTGGACTAACTTAGTGAAGCGTTTGGTGCAATATTGGACTAAGAAGCTAGATAATAACAAATTCTAATATTATATTATTTAATATATAAATTATTAATATTTTATTATGATCTTATCGTTTTCTTCATCTTTTCCTACCATTTCCGTCCCACTCTTTTCCTCTTCTCTGATCGTCCCACCCTCTCCCTTTTTTTTTCCTCTTAGACCTCTCAATTCATGTCTTTTTCTCATTCTTGGTCAAACTCCTTATTGATTCCAGTCTCTATTTCTCTGTCCTCCCTCCCTCTCTAGCTATGCGTTGTTCGAATGGAACCTCACGGCTCCAATTTTCCCGACGAGTTGCAGGTTTCCCGATGTGTTTTCCGGCCAACCCTTGTTAAATTGGATGAAGTTAGCACCGCCAAAAAATTCATCACCATCCCTAGACTGAGATCTTAGCTTTGAATGCTCGAATCTGTCATGGATTTGAAGAAGCCCAAACAGGCCGAGACTTCCAGGCCATTTTTCGGCCACATTTGACCATATTTTGGCCTCGATTCAGGTAAAATTGTAATCTTGTCACTCCCAGCTTCAATTTGGTATATTTTATATGAAAGTTGGTTGTGAAATGGATCTGAAAGAGAGTCGGAAAGTTAATGATTGATCTAGGTGATCGGAGATGACGAGGAGTTTGTCGGGAGTGGTCGTTGAGCATGACGAGGATGAGAAAGAGAGGATAGTCTTAGCTAGTCCCATGGTTATTGGGGGGTCTCGCTAAGACCTCTTAGTGAAGGGTTTTGTCCATGCTAATCCCCTTTAGTCTCATTAATGTTAGTCCCAGCATGGAACAAACACAGTATTGGACTAATAGTTAGTCCAGTCCAGTCCAGTCCAACCTAGTGAGGGCAAACAAACGCCCCCAAAAGTGCCTAAATAAAAAAATGTGTGCTTGTGAACAGGAATGAACCAATTTCACATGTGATATCAGAGTATAAGTAAAGTATAGTAAGGTAGGATAAGAATTATACCTTCAAAGGTAGCCACCTATACTGAGATTTGCCAAGAATCCTTGTTGGCACGAAAGCTCAGCACTAAAATAGATATTTGCGAGGTCGTAGCCGCTCGAACTAAGAAAGCTGGAGTCACCGATAATAATCGCACCAACATGGGATCCTGTCATGGCTGGAATTGGCTGGAAAATAGCTCAAAGTTGCCGGATCTCTTGCTGGGAAGCTGGAAACTTCCTCCTGTGTTGCTTCCCACATTGAAATCCAAGAGGTCTTTGTACAAAAAATATGGAGGTCGAGTTCTAGCGTTCGAGTTCGTAACCTTAGTTCTAGTTCTGGGCTGGAACGTTGATAACCTTCACCGACGTGGTGAGATTTGGTGGTGACTTAAAGGTTTGGCTCGCTGAAGACGGCGAACGGTGGTGGTTAGAGGCAATTGTTGTGACAACCCATCCCTAATTTTATGTTTTTATAAATTTTAAAAGTGCGAATTTACGAAAATGTCCTAGAGGCAAGGACTTTGACTTCCGCTGACCATCGTCTAGAGGAATGTATGACTTATTCTTTTGGTGTATTTGCGTAGTACTCGATGGTACGAACGCATAGGAGAAAGCCGTTTGTGTGTCCGGAATATAACGGTATAGTTACGGACGTTTGAATTTGATTCTTCATATTTTAGACTACAAATTATTTGAATTCCCACCTTGTGGGATGAGGCCTAATCAGCCTTCAACAAGGATTAAAGGAACAACTAAATTAAAGGACAAGCAACCAATCATAAATCAGAGAAGGAAAAAAAAAAAAAAAAAAAAAAAAAAAAAAGGAGGGGGGAAGCAGCTTTCCCGTAGCTGTGCACCCGTGCACAACCAGTTTGACCTCCCATTTTCCAAGGCCGATTCCGGCCAACTTCGGTGGAGTTTTTCGACGCCACCACCACCATCTTGAAGCTCTCATTCCCCTCTACAAAACCCACCCAAGAACCACCTTGATTAACCACAATATGTGGTGGTGTTTAAGGCCACGAAAGTTAACAAAAATCAACAGTGCTCCAGTCACCCTTTTCAATTTTCTGGCGAATCGGCAAAGCGATGGCCGATGCCACCACTTGGGCTTTGTAGCCCATCATCCTAGGAGCAAAACCCAACCAACCTTGACCCTATTGGACCACCGTAGATGACGAATCAACACCAGGAAGCTTTAGGCACCTGCCGGCTTCGTGGGCAAAATTGACCATCTTCCGTCCACTTTTGGACTTCATGGTAGGTGAGGATCGTTCGGATGTTTCGATATTCGTACTAGGGAGTTGTAGCGCGGGCCTAAGGTGAGTGGGTCTTTTCCCTTCTATCGTGTGTGTGTGTGTGTATATATATATATATATATATATATATAAGATTGACATCTCCATAAACGCTTACAAATAGAATATTTCATATAATTTCTATGAATGTTTAGAAGTACATACGTGAATTACGAATGGCTTGATCCATGTTTAGGGTACGTAGGCAGTCTAAAGAGACGTTAGATGCAGCCATACAAGAAGTTAGAATAAATAATTGAGACAATAGCTATGTTTGGGGAATTGAACAATGTGAGGGACATTGGTGTAAAAATGTGAGATTTAACCTTATGTGTTGGTGGTTAAATGTTGGTTATAAATCAACGTGCAAAGAATCAAGAAATTAAAGTAAGGAAACATAAGTAATGATAGTTAATTAAACTAGTGTCTAGTTGGGCTTGTCACCAATGATTATCCTCGAAAATAAATAGTTCGGGAGTAGGGTGTCACAGCTTATGCATTTTATGCCATATTATATATATGTATATAATTGAAAATGCTATAACATGGTTTAGTATCAGATTGCATCATGGTATATCCACATGTATATTACCTGCATATAATTATTGTGAATGCTTTGAAGTGCAAAGGTGAACGCAGGGCACCCAGGTAAGTTCAGGTGAGTTTATGGTATTAGTTGAATCGATGGAGTTATGGCATGACTACATTTATGTGTTAGGCAACTCCGACACTGTCGTACTGGTTGCCCATGAGTTGTACATGTTATATTGAGATGCATTGAGAGCTCATAAACCTGCACCCTGGTGTTAGTGCTCCCACCCGTGGCCAGGGCATAGTCCTTCACGTGATGTTCACCTCCCACACCTTACGCTCACCTTGGACTTAAGGTAGGTGCACAGGCCCGTCGTACAGACCACTATAGGTGGTTCCGACTCCTAGGTGACCTGCAATTATTCGCACAGTCTTCACGTGATCGTAGCACTTGAGCGTACTTATTTACACCCAGTCCTGTCGTATAGACCACTAGAGGTGGTTCCGACTCATGTGCAGGGATGTTTGATGAGCTATGGATGAGTCGTACAGGTCACTATAGGTGACTCCCAACTTATATGCTAGCATTGGTTGATGAGATATGGATAAGTCGTACAGGTCACTATAGGTGACTCCCGACTTATATGTTAGCATTGATTGATGAGATATGAATGAGTCGTACAAGTCACTATAGGTGACTCCTGACTTATATGCTAGCATTGATTGATGAGATATGGATGAGTTGGATAGGTCACTATAGGTGACTCCCGACTTATATGCTACCATTGATTGATGAGATATGGATGAGTCGTATAGGTCACTATAAGTGACTCTCGACTTATATGTTAGCATTGATTGATGAGATATGGATGAGTCGTACAGGTCACTATAGGTGACTCCCGACTTATATGTTAGCATTGATTGATGAGATATGGATGAGTCGTACAGTTCACTATAGGTGACTCTCGACTTATATACTAGCTTTGATTGATGAGATATGGATGAGTCATACAGGTCACTATAGGTGACTCTCGACTTATATGCTAGCTTTGATTGATGAGATATGGATAAGTTGTATAGGTCACTATAGGTGACTCCCGACTTATATGCTAGCATTGATTGATGAGCTATTGATTCAGCTTTACAGGTCACGTGAGGTGACTCCGGCTAGCTTGTTAATGAGCTGTTGGTTCAACCGTACAGTCCACAATAGGTGGACCCGACTAACATATCATTTCATATTTATTTATTTCACTTGGGTTACTTATTCTTGTTGAGATATTTGACAAGACATAACTGTGAGATGGTTATTTTGGTTAAACTTTAGAGTTATAGTCACGCCTGTTATTTTCTGGGAAATTATACAGGTGTTACAGCGAGGGGTTACTGCCTTTGTTAATAAAATTGGTTTGAAAAGTTTTGTTTCACTCACTTACATTTTCTATTTTTGCACCCCTCCAGGTTTTAGCAGCAGAGTTCCATATCAATGAGGATTCGTGGCACTTTTTAGTACAAATGTCTTCTTATGGTGGTATAATCATTATTTTACCTTACTGTATTATACCTATGCTCTGTATCTCGGGTGAAATTGGTCCAGACCCACTCACCGCGCACTCGTGTACTTAGGCACTTTAGATTTTGATTTATTCACATTTTATACATTATCACACTTTATGGCTTCATCACTTTACAGGTGTCGGCCAGCACGGCTCGATTCGGGATCCTAGTGGACATTCCGGGTCGGGGTGTGTCAATTGCACCCTCTTGGTGCTTGCCAAGGAAGAAGAAAGAAAGATAGTTAAGACTTTGAGAGATGTGAGGTGGCAGGAAACAAGAGGTCCAAGAGAATGGGGGGACATGGGATAGGTGGAGTTGGTGAAGAGGGAGATGTCTTGGAGAGGGAAAAAGAGAAAACACAGGGACAAAGATGAGATGATACCCACGTGGGTGGGTTCCATGGACATAGATGTCCCATAAGAAAATAATAAAATAATAAGGGTGAATGTCCGAAATAATGAATTTACTAAAATGCCCTTTACTTCGTAGTTTCATAAAATCTTCATCGTAGCTCCAACTTCGATTCCGCTTGCGCCTACGCGTAGTACTTCGAGAATACAGTAAAATATAAGCATGTAGACATCATGAAATGATAATCAAAGAAAGTCAACAATCTCTCTTCTAAGGGCATTTTGGTCAACTCACACTTTTAGAATTTGAAAAATCGTAAAATTAGGGACGGGTTGTCACATGAAATGAATTGTGAAGAATAGGGAGAGCGAAATTTTAAATTCAAAGGAAACTTAGGGACCTTGCACGACGAAGCCTTCGTCGTGTATAACCCTACAGTAAATATAACATTGATTTCTCTAACTCAAAAAAATGACTGTCTGGCATAAATGTTGACTCCTTACGTGACGAAGCCTTGCCGTGCAAGATTTTTACGGTAAATGTTTCATTGCGCATTTGTTTGGTGCCAATTAAGGGCTTACCTGTGGTTTTCTTCCAAACTTTGTGTGACAGCATCCTTTCTTCATCGTGCAATGCCCTTTTGTGTGATGAAACTTTGCATCACGCAAATTTTTTGGTACTTTAATTTTAGTGTGATGAAATTGCGTGGCGCCTTAATTTCGTCGCGCAAAACACCCTTGCACGATGTCGACTCCTTCATTGCAAAAATCTGTCACACAAATAGTTTTTTCTAGTAGCTTAAAGAAATATTAATCCACTCAACATGACGTGCATTATTGATATGTGCTATTTGTCCCACATTAACTATAACCTTTTCTCTTCCCCTCCTAGCCACTATATAAAGAGGGCTTTGGGGAAAGGAGAAAACACACCAAGAAAAACATTTCTCTTAACTCTAGAGAGGAGAGAAATGCTCTCCACTCTCAATAATCTTTTTCTCTCTTAGTTTAGCCTCTAAGGTATCACATTGGCCCTAGGATTAGGAGGCTGCTAAGAAATACGACGATTTGATCCTTGTGCATTGGCACAAGGTACGTAGGCAATCTAACTAGACAAGATGCAACCAAATCCTCCATTGGGTGACACTCTCCTTCGTGGCTTGTGCAACAGTTTGTAGGAACGAGACTGCTAATTAGAATTCGTCAATTCTACTAGGTATATCCTATATTGAATTCTTTGTATTATTTTCCTACATTCCCAACAGTGGTATTAGAGCCATAGGGCTCGTTCCTCGCCTTGCGAGAAGCACAATATCCACCATGGTTGAATAAACCTGAAAAAATCACGCTTTGATTTGTCACGTTTTTTGAGGATTTATTTTTAGAAATACGTTCTCCTATGTGTGAGATTCATTCCCTCAAAATTTCATGCAAACATGTGTCACGGTTTGAGAGAACTCACATACCCTAGCTTTGTGATTTCTTGAAAATTTCAGTTTTTGAACTATTTTGGAGGCTGAATTTAGGGTACATGTATTTGATTTTTCTGTATTGTTTTGCTTGGGATTTGTAGATTGCCATATATGCTTCAAAACCATATAAAATATACGTCATTTGGACGGGTATTGAAGAAGATATGGCGTCACAAGCATGCCTTTGCGAGTCTAAAATCTAGGATTTCGGCAGAAAATTTGTGAGAAAAAACATGATTTTATTTCCAGACTCGTGAGCTCTTTGTCGTGTTGTTAGTGTCAGTTTTTGGAATTTGATCCAGGAATAGAAGTTGTAGCTCGTAATCTGGCCTTTCCAGTGATATAAAATACGCTTCAAAATGGAGGCACATCGAGTGTGATATGGTCTTGGAAAATTGTCCTCATTAAATTAGAAATTTGGAATTTATAGGTTTCTTGAAGAAAGATAATCTCTAAAATTTTGGGATATTATGTCAGTTTAAATTACTCGTCTTCATTGAGTATTTTATACAAGATATTATATCATTTTAATTGCTCGTTTTGATGTTAAAGCATTTAAATGGAAAGAAAAATATTCTTTTGTAGAATATTATTTTATTGGCATTAATTATAATTATGTCATTTGATTTTCATATTATCATGATTATTAAATTAGAATTATAATTTGTTTGTACCATACTTGATCAATCCCGAAACTACTAAGCACCGGTCAACAGCATACTGTCAAGGACCCACAAGACTTTTCCTCCAACCAGGAGGCCAATCACAACACGACACATGTCGGTATCAGAGGCCAATCACATCGCAACACGTGTTGATATTAGAGGCCAATCACAACACGACACGTGTTAATTTTAGAACAAAACTAGAAACTCTCTTCTATAAAAGGGGATCATTCTCCCACAATAATCCATAATGTCATTTGTACTAAACTATTCACTAGAACTCACAAAAAGAGAGCTTGAACCTATGTATTTGTGTAAACCCTTCACAACTAATGAGAACTCCTCTACTTCGTGGACGTAGCCAATCTGAGTGAACCACGTACATCTTGTGTTATTTGCTTCCCTGTCTTTATTCATTTACATACTTATCTACACTAATGACCAGAGCAACCTAGCGAAGGTCACAAACTTGACACTTTCTGTTGTACCAAAGTCCTCGCCGATTTTGTGCATCAACATTTGGCGTCGTTTGTGGGAATCGCACTTATTCCTTCTCTCTCTAGCTTTGTCAAGCTGGTTTCCACCATTCGTACACATTCTTTCAACCAGGCACCCCTCTCCAACATGGGGAGTGAAGGGAGCCACAGCACGCAGAATGACACCCCCCTCGCACTTAGTGCGAAGCAACGAAAGAAGTTTGCTCTTCAGGCTAAAGTCGATGAGCTAGAGGCTCAGAACAACAAGATAGCGATAAAGAATGAGATCATCTAGGAGCAGTATGAGAAGCTCTTCAGGATGCTCCATGAAGCTAGGCATACTCAAACACACGAACTCATCGTCTCTGAGGAAGTCAACCAGGGTGTCCCCCAACATGAGGGATTACCTGTCTTTAACATGGATATCCCTGATGGGGAGCAAGTTACTCATCAAGGTGTTGATCAACATGAGACCTCTCTCGACCCAGCTGCTTCGACCCGAAGCAGGAGAAGTGGAGGAAGACACCTTCTTACAGAAAGAGTAGAAAGATCAAAAGCCGTTTATCGCGACTGTTGGGACTTCCTAAGGCAACATCGAGAGAACCCCATCCACATAAGCTTGAAAGTCAATAACCCAAAGGTGAAAGATTCAGTCATCTCTCATGCCCCAAGCCAACTACCAATCTAGGGAATGAGCGACATGTCCTAGAAGAATATGAATGTACAGGGGACTCGGGGGCGTTTCAACAGGCTCGCCTTGGAAGTCAGTACGGTGAGTCCAAAGAAAAATTTCATGCCCTTGATCAAGCTTTCCTACTTCCAAGCGGAGATGGAGACTTACGGAAGAAGGATCCAGCAGTACCTGACTCCACTCAGGACCCCCTTGTCCTACAACTCCTTGAGGAAGTAAACAAGTTGAAGGCCGAACGTCAGGCCGAAATACCTGACTGGAACCAACCTAGGCCTGGCCCTCTTACAAGGAGGATCCTCGACACCCCCTCCAAGCAAAGATAAAGCAGAAGCTTGGCTTACAACTCTACACTGGATGGGAGGACCCGGTTGAACACCTTAACCTCTTTGAGTCCACCATAGCATACCGGATGCATACCGACGAAGAACGATGTCTTCTCTTCCCCTCTACTCTCTCTGGTGAAGCTCTAAATTGGTATTGCGGTCTTCCACCTAAGACAGTAGACTCATTTGAGGAACTGAGGAAGCTGTTTGTCTCTCAACACATCTTCCAGACAGATCGCTTGCATTCCGCAGATGACTTGTACACTATTTGCCAAAAGCCGGACGAGTCACTACGAAAGTATGCCGGCCGCTTCAGCCATAAGTATTCTCGCTACGCTGAGGCAGATGACGAGACCGCCCTCAAAGCCTTCACGGCAGGCCTACGTGATTGTTTCTTCAAGTACATGATCAATGCCAACACTTGGAAGACTTACTCTGGGGTGATGGCACATGCTTACAACCACGCCTCCGCCGAAGCAAGGACATACCAATGGAACCTTCATATGGTTAACCTCTATCAACAAGTGGGAAGTGGAAGTCAAGTTCTACCAAGTAAGGAGATCTTGGCCATTCAGACACCTATTGCATCAGCTCCTGCCTCATTTAACTACTCGTTAGGTTACCAAACGTATTTGTCTCTTGGTAAGAGGAAGAATTTTTACTTTCAGCAAGCCTATTACAACAAGAGGGATAAAAGTTCGTATCAAGACAACTAGGGGTGAACGTACCGTTGACTATTATGACTATGGGGCCAAGCCTCACTTTTTCAAAGTGGAGAACTGGGTACTGAAGGAAATGCTATTATAAGAAGGCATACACATTACAAATGTTTTGACTCTCAACCATTTGAGATCTTTTGTCACACAAGCCATTCGGCAAATATTTAAAGAAGAGGGAATTCAGACAACTTCTTCTGAGTCTTTTGCATTCCTAGCACTAGAACACTTGGTCTACGCTGACCTACCCCTATACTCCAACTCAAAGCTTCAAAATTCATACTTTGACACAAAGTATGTGATACTAAGTGTTACAACCAACATGGTTCACATATCGAAAGCATGGATCCCTTCATGCATAGCAAAACATTCATAAGCATCACTCATGTCAATCAACATAAACATCATACATTCTAACACATTCATACATAAACATCATACATTCCAACACATCCATACATAAGCCAACTGTGCTTCGAAAGGGTTCAACATACTTTGTGTCATTTGACACTTGCTACAATGTGCCTCGACACCTTGCCCTTATTCTCACCAACCAAGTGATGAAATGTGAAGAAAGAACTCATCTTCATGCCACCAACGAGGTGATGAAATGTACAACCTGTACTCTCCTTCATGCCACCAACCAGGTGATAAAATGTACAACCTGTACTCTAATATCATTTGGAAACTTGCCACTGATGCCACCAACCAGGTGAAGAAGGAACTTATTTTCATGCCACGAAACAGGTGATGAAATGTACAACTCGTACTCTCTTTCATGCCACCAACCAGGTGATGAATTGTACAACCCGTACTCTAACATCATTGGCAACTTGCCACTCATTCCACCAACCAAGTGAAGAAGGAATTTATTTTCATGCCACCAAACAGGTGATGAAATGTACAACTCGTACTCTTCTTCATGCCACCAACTAGGTGATGAAATGTACAATCCGTACTCTAATATCATTTGGCAACTTGCCACTCACGTACTCTAATATCATTTGGCAACTTGCCACTCATGCCACCAACTAGGTGATGAAATGTACAATCCGTACTCTAATATCATTTGGCAACTTGCCACTCATGTACTCTAATATCATTTGGCAACTTGCCACTCATACCACCAACCAAGTGAAGAAGGAACTCATCTTCGTGCCACCAACCAGGTGATGAAATGTACAACCCGTACTCTAACATCATTTGGCAACTTGCCACTCATGCCACCAACCAAGTGAAGAAGGAACTCATCTTCATGCCACCAACCAGGTGGTGAAATGTGATGAAAGGTGATAAAGGAACTCACATTCGTACCACTAACCAAGTGATGAAAGCAACTAACCATTCATTCCACCAACCAGAAGACAAGTGGTACAACTTGTACATGTGAACTTCTACCATTCATAAATAATCAAAAACCCTCAAGCTTTACAACTCAACTAGGGGAGCACTTATGCCTAACAAGAGGTATAGTCACCAACAAAGTCTTATTGCAAGCCAACAACGGCTTCAGTGCATGGTATACGAAGATCAAGCTCTTCAACCCTCTTACATATGCTTCAGACATTTCTCCTCTGTAACAATGCAAACACTACAACTCGTAAAAAGCTTCACACACTCTTGATCATGACTGTTCGAAGCAAATTCAATTTATATGGTTCATCCAAACCTTCGACTACTACAAGGTGTGGCTTGCATCACAATCTCTTGCTCAACAGTGTGGAAGCAAAATTTGTATATGTTGTCTCTCCCACATTTTCAAATTTCTAATTTTCCTTTTTTTTAAAAAAAAAAAAAGGGAAATTCAACAACTTCAACAAATGGAGGGTAACTACAACTCTCAAAAGTTTCACACACTCTTAATCAAGATAGTGTGAAGGAAAATCAATTCATGGTGCCCAACAAAGCTTCACCTATAAAGTTTCAACATCAAAGCTTCACCACAAGAGATTCAACAAATGGAGGGCAACAACAAATGTCAAAAGCCTCAACAGCCTTTTGCTAACACTGTTGGTGAAGAACAAAGCTTGGCCATACCACATTTACTACTTTGTCAAACAGCGAAAGTATCCCATATCATTAGGATCAAACATACTCCAGGTTTGACGGACTTGTTTTGACACTCAAATTCTGGAGTCGGCTCGCTCCTTTGGAGGAAACCAGAAAACCCTCCAGCCCAATTCAAGAATACACATGTGGAAAGTCAAGTACAACAAAGCACGTGCCGATTCGTCTGTCTTCTCCAAAAACAAGAGTACCTAATATCATCTCTTCTCCCTGTTTCTTCTCTTTATCCTTGTTGCTGAATGAGAGACAGGGGGAATGAGTACAATCAGCCGGAACCTAAGATCAACCTATCGATCTGAGACTGATTGCTTGGAACCCTGATTGCTTACCTTGTCTGTCACCTCCTTCGGCAGATCTCCTCGCTTAGAGACTTGGGGGACTCCTACTATATGGTCTGTATCGCACTTGACCAAACCCGAAACTACAAGTAAGCATCAAATGAAAATGATACATTACCTTGTGCGTCAACGCTAACTAAAGATACCACTTCTGAATGAAGGAAAAGTACTTCCAAGAGAAGATGCCACATCTACTTACAGGACAAAGAAGGCAAGTGAAGGCGACACCACACTTCGGTACTTGGAAGTTTCATGATTACTCAATGGCTTAGATCTTGCAAGTCCCCAACCGAGGAGCTTCCCTCACTCGGGAACTTAGGGGAGCACTGTTTGTACCATACTTGACCAATCCTGAAACTACTAAGAACCGGTCAACAGCATACCGTCAAGGACCCACAAGACTTTTTCTCCAACCAGAAGGCCAATCACAACACGACACATGTCGGTATCAGAGGCCAACCACAGCGCAACACGTGTCGATATCAGAGGCCAACACAACACAACACAACACGTGTCAATGTCAGAACAAAGCTAGAAACTCTCTTCTATAAAAGGGGATCATTCTCCCATAATAATCCCTAATGTCATTTGTACTAAACTATTCACTAGAACTCACAAAAAGAGAGCTTAAACCTATGTATTTGTGTAAATCCTTCACAACTAATGAGAACTCCTCTACTCCATAGACGTAGCCAATCTGAGTGAACCACGTACATCTTGTGTTATTTGCTTCCCTGTCTCTATTCATTTACATACTTATCTACACTAATGACCAGAGCAACCTAGCGAAGGTCACAAACTTGACACTTTCTGTTGTACCAAAGTTCTCACCGATTTTGTGCATCAACATAATTATTAAGAGATTTTCTCCTATGATCTCATTAATTAATGTGAATTAATTTTCTAACTGGTTATTTCTTTATTAATTATTTAGAATTGATTATCTAAATTATTATCTTCTTAATTAATTTGGATTGATTATCTAAGTGATTATCTTCTGTAATTAATATATAATTGTTTGTTCTAAATTATTTAATTACGAATAATTGTATATTTTATTAGGCTTGTTATGAGCATGGCATTTAGGAAAATGATATTTAGGATGCTCATCCCGCATGCTCTAGTTGGGCACAAAATTAGAATTGGGTTGGGGTTTACTAAGTGGCCACCTCTTATTTGCTGTGGTGTCAAGGGAAGGATTTTTAAGGAGACATCTGGGGTGTCTAAGAGGGCCGGTTTTTAAGGGCTTAATGCTGCCACCCCTCCTAGATATTGATCTGACCACACTTACTGAGATCCACTTAACGAGCTCATTATCTAAAACTCTAATTTAAATCCAACGAAATGCCCATTATATGCATGGATGCTATATGGTTGTTTGGGCCTTTACCCTTTTTTCTTTTTTTTCGCTTTGTAGTCTTTGGATGTAGCATGAAAAAAGTAATGAATTGGGCCCTTGCCCATAAATGATTTTTCTCTAGGTTTTTGGATATAACATAAAAACGAAATTGAAATGTGTGTGGAAAAATGTTTGGACAAATTTTTCCAAATAAATATTTGTTTCCAAGATAATTAAAAATGTGAACTCAACCTATGATATTGGATGGTAATTATGAGCGACTCAGTGGATTTTTCGATCTTGATTTATAGGAGAGTTTCATATTTTTTAATTAAGACTTGTGAAATAAATAATAAAAATGTGTGATTGATATATATATATATATATGTATATATAACTCAATTACCACTCACTTCTCACTCATTGACGATTAAGTTTCATTCGTAACCAACTATCTTCTATAAGCATGACTCTGGACATGAAAACATTTTAGTTCCACCTATAATCACTACATTCTGTTCATCCTTCAGTTTTCACTTACTGTTTATCTTATTTGTTAACCCTCTAAGTAGGATTGTTTACTCTCAACCCAAACAGTAAGGCGTGTTCCAAACAATAAGTCCAGAGGATTGGCATGAGTGGAGAGAGAGTTTAGCAAATACGCGAGGAAGGTAAAGCCAGTAAGATTTTTGTATTTTGAAAGCCTGCATTTTGAGCATTATGAGTAGATTATTTAGATAAAATTCAATGGCCAACACTAACTCCAGATCCAGTTTAAGTATAATTCCAGACATAGTAAATGAAGAGGAAAAATTAGAATTTCAAACAAATGACAGTGTCGACTTTGGAGATTGGAATGTCCTCAAGGTTTTTAGTAAAAACATTTACAAAAAGAAATGGTCAATAGCCTTTTTTAGGAGTGAACATCACATCAAAACAGTTGAAAAAGCTTATGCACTTAGTAAAGAACATGAAACTTGTTAGTTATTCACACCAGAACAAATTAAAACTCATAGAAAAGATGGTTACAATTACATTAACATAGATCTAGTCCAAATAACAGTTAAGCCCTTAACAAGAAGAGGTCTCAATACCTTTATTTTGTTATGCCTCCAAGATGCAAGATTCACTGACTTCAGTGATAGCATTCTTGGGATGATTGAGTGAAGTCTTTACAGCAGACCAATTCATTTTGATTGTTTCCCAGATCTCATGATAAGTCTTTCAAATCTCCACATGCTGA
Organism: Pyrus x bretschneideri; assembly: GCF_019419815.1. NCBI lineage: Eukaryota > Viridiplantae > Streptophyta > Magnoliopsida > Rosales > Rosaceae > Pyrus > Pyrus x bretschneideri. The sequence continues at coordinate 1,167,712 of NW_025999803.1, read as the reverse complement.
AAGCACTCACATTAAACATGAAAACTTCAGGGTACCAAGTTCTTGAAGGAGTCCAACCTTAGCCTTAATCTTTAGAGTTTACTACAAAGTTACATAACAAACATGAATTTCCAAGCCTTAGTTAAAAGTCCTAGAGACCACACACTCTTGATACAAACCAATCAAGAAAATGCCAACATCAAAATACCCAGAACTATCAATTTGTCAGATATCAGTCTACCTTCAGATTGGTGCTTGATCAATGAAAACAAACCAGTAAGCATACAAAATAGCTTAGTCAACCTAGACAACATAGAACAATATTTTGACGGAACAGTTAAAATCAACTTTAACCCTCCAACCAGAAAATCTAATGTTCACTTACACGAGTTAGCCCAATCACACAAATCTTTAAAGCCAGATAGAAACTCTTTTTCTAGATCCACATCAGCCAATATGGTGGGTCGAGATCAAGATCCAATCAATTCCTTAGTCAATAAGAGTTTAAAATCAGTAGAAACTAGCTCAGTAGTTACCCAACAAGAATTAATTAATGACTTGATCAACATGAAGTTAAAATTAGTAGAAACGACCTCTCATGTTACTTATCCAAGATACCAACCTAACACCCAAAATCAAGGAGAATAAACCTCTCCAACATAATCTGATTTCGAAGCAAATCAAGTCAACCACCAACTGGTAGTCCTAAACAAACCATTCAAAATTCGATGGAAGAAACTCAACGCTGACATCGAAGCAATGGAAAACATTCCCAAAAGAAACACCTTTACGGAAAAATATACAAAAGAATAAAAATTGGACATTTACAAAAATTGGACCAATTTCATGAAAAAACACATATTTGAAGTATTTTTCTTCGATTTCGTTGAAAAATATTAAGAGTCTGAAAAAGAAATTAAAAGTCATCACCAAAGAAAATTGGGTTAAAGAAGCCAAAACCATAGTATCTTCTAGTCACCCTCCATAAGAAACAATTTTAATTACAATTGCAAACACACATATAGTCACCCCTTTCAAACTTCCCAAAGAAGTTGCAGGAGTCAAGCCAGTCATTGAACAAAACAATTTCACAAACCAGAGTCTACACACCATAAGAAAATAGTTAGATAAAATAGAAACCAAAATAGATAGACTTTCACATTCCAAACTAACAGTTAAGGAAAAACCCTTAGTCAACTTCCCAGAAGCTGCATCTAGCACAACAGCTTTGAAAATAATCTCCACAAGTCAAAAAATAGATCAAATGTATTAAGAGTTAAAATAAGAAAAAATAGTCAATGTTTTATAACACCCAGATGAATCTCAACCAAAAACAACTTCTGCAATATGGGATTCATAAGGCGAGAGTGAAACAAATTCCATCAAAAAAGTAGAAGAAACTTTTCAAAATCTTGAACTAAAACGAATCACAAACAAAAAAGTCAATCCGACAACTCTTACAAAAAATTGGCATCCAAGGCCAACACCTCCGGATATTCAATTTGAGGAAAGAAACATCCAAAATCAATTCTTGATCTCAGCTGATAAACTCTATGAATGGAACATAGATGGATTATCAGAACAAGAATTTTTGAACAAATTACTACACATCTCCATAGTTGCTAATAGTTATATTACCAATCATAACCTCATTCAAACCCAAGTTGTCAACCTTTTGGTCACTGGACTTACAGGAATGCTCCATTCTTGGTGGGAAAAACATCTTACTGAACAATCCAGAAATGAAATAAAAAATGCAATCAAAAGAGATGAAGAAGGAATACATATTTTCGATGAACGTATCAGAAGAGGAGTCCCATATACGGTCAACATATTACTTTTCACTATCATAGAACATTTCATAAAGACACCTAGTAATGTCACATCCAGGATTCATGACCAACTCAGTAACTTAAGATGTCCAACCCCAAGTGATTTTAGGTGGTACAAAGATGTTTTCATGTCCAGAGTCATGCTTAGAGAAGATAGTAATCAACCATTTTGGAAAGAAAAATTCATTAATGGATTACCAAATCTATTTGCCCATAAAATCATAAACGTTTTAGTTAATGAAGAAGGTATCATACCATATCATAACTTTACTTATGGAAATATTATTAATATTATCCGGATATAAGGATTGAAAATGTGTATTGATATAAAAATTACAAAACAAGTTAATAAAGACAAGTCAATAGCCAAATACGAATTAGGAACATTTTGTGAACGATACGGATTACCTCCTATTGCTCCATCCAACAAAAAGAAAAAATCAGAAGCCTACAATAGATACCCAAATAGGTAATTCAGTAGGAGGCACCCCAAACATAACAAATTCAAAAATAAGAATTTTGAAACAAATAAATTTTACGAGAAATCCAAGCCCAGCAAGTGGAAGAGGAAACCCTCAGGAAAACTCCACTCCAAAAATCAAGAACCAAAAAGGAATTGCTAGAAATGTGGCAATTTAGGTCATTATGCAAACAAATGCAGAGTCAAGAAAACAATCAATCACTTGAAAATCTATGAGGAAGAGAAGACCCAGCTAATCCAAGTCTTAGAATTAAGAGACACAAACCATAGTTAATCTGAAGACGATTTAGATTTTAATTCATCATCTTCCAGTAATTCCTCAAGTAGTCTTTCGTTGCCCGACATTAAGATAGGATGCACAGTTGCTTGTTGTAAAAAGATTTCAATCCTTAATAAACAAGAATATCTTCTTATCGAGCTAATCAGCAAAGTTGATGACCTTGAATTAAATTCATTTTATTTAAAGAAACTTAAGAAGTTAGTCTCTCCTGAAGAAGTCAGTGCTAGTCAACCCCAGGTAGCCCCAAAAATCTGTTTTAGCACAACCCTGAAAAGGTTTAATAAGGCTAAGAAGGAAATTACGGTCAAAGACCTACAAAGGGAAATCAACAAAATTAAGGAAGAAATTAAGTCCTTAAAATCAGAAAACATAGAAATGCGCTCACATCTCAGTAGTATCCAAACACAAGCATTCCTTAGCAATAATGATAAAGAACACAATAGTTCTTCCTCCGACCAAGAATCAGAATCCAAGTCCATAGAAAATCTAACATAAAACCTAGTTTTAGGATTACTACAAAAAATTAGGATCCATAAATGGTATTCTAAAATAAAAATAATAATTGAAGACTTTCAGTTAGAAACAATTGCCTTAATTGACTCAGGTGCGGACTTGAATTGTATTCAAGAAGGTTTAATTCCCACTAAGTATTTTCATAAATCAACAGAAATCCTTAGTGCTACAAACCAGTCCCCATTGCAATTAAAATATGAAATTCTAAAAGCTCATGTTTGTCAAAACAATGTTTGTTTTAAAACCTCATTCATTTTAATAAAAAACATTTCAGACCCAGTCATTCTAGGGCTCCCCTTCATAGCTCTCCTATATCCTTTTAAGGTACACCATAACCATATAACTACCAGAATGTTAAGACAAAAAATCACATTTGAATTATGCATGGAAACAGATCTAAAAAAATTAAGACAATTACAAAAATATAGTATCTCAAAAACCATCAATCTAGTCACCAAAAAATCACAACAAATTAATTTCTTAAAAGAAGAAATTAATTACAAAAGAATTGAAGAATAATTAACAAACAAATCTTTGTTACAAAGCATTGACAACTTTCAAAATAAACTTGTTAATGAAATTTGTTCTGACATTCCCAATGCTTTCTAGCATAAAAACCAACACATTGTTAAACCTCCTTACAATAAGGAATTTGATGAAAAGAAAATACCAAACAAAAGCCAAGCCAATTCAAATGAGCCAAGAAGTCATGGAATTCAGCAAAACAGAAATTTAAGAACTTCTCAATAAAGGAATAATCAGGAAAAGTAAATCACTCTGGTCTTGTCCTGCTTTTATGTCCAAAAAAACATTGAATTAGAAAGAGGAACTCCTAGGTTAGTCATTAATTACAAACCTCTTAATAAATTCTTGGAATAGATACGATATCCAATTCCTAATAAAAGAGATTTAATTAAGAGACTTAGTCAAGCTGTAATCTTCTCAAAATTTGACATGAAGTCTGTATTTTGGTATATTCAAATTCATCAGGATGATATATACAAAACTGCATTTGTCTCTCCTTTCGGTCATTATGAATGGAATGTAACATCATTTGGTCTTAAAAATGCACCCAACGAATTTCAAAACATCATGATTGAAATATTTAACAATACAGTCATTTCTGAATTGTTTATATTGACGATGTTCTCATTTATTCCAAATCGATAGATGAGCATTGGAAACACTTAAATATGTTTGCTATGATAATTAAGTCAAATAGATTAATTGTCTCAGCAACCAAAATTAAGTTATTCCAGACCAAAATTAGGTTTTTAGGATACAATATCCACCAGTCAACCATTCAGCCAATAGATATAGTAACTCAGTTTGCAGATAAATTCCCAGATGAAATTATTGACAAAACCTAATTACAGAGATTTCTAAGATCTTTAAATTACGTTGCAAATTTTTTTCCACATCTTAGGCAACAATGCAAACCTTTGTTTGATCGTCCCTCATCATGGTATAATACTCATACTTCCATAGTCAAATAGATCAAGTCACATGTTAAGACGTTGCCCTGTCTTGGCATTCCAACTCCTAATTCATTCAAGATCGTTGAAACTGATGCCTCTGAAATTGGTTACGGAGGTATTCTCAAACAGTCAATTTCTTCCAGATCTCCTGAACAAATTGTTCGTTTCCATTCAGGAGTATAGAATCTAGCACAAAGTATTATAATACTATTAAGAAAGAAATATTATCTATAGTATTATGTACTAGTAAATTTCAAGATGATTTATTAAATCAAAATTTTTTAGTCAGAGTCAATTGCAAATCTGCAAAACATGTTTTACAATAAGATGTTCAAAACATTACATCAAAACAGATTTTTGCACGATGGCAAGCTATATTAAGTATTTTTTATTTTGAAATCAAATACATCAAAGGTAGTCAAAATTGCATCCCTGATTTCCTAACTAAAGAATTTCTGCAAGGGAAGAATGACAGTAAGAAGACCTAATCAGAGGAGGCTTCCACCCACTCTACCACCACCACCAGTAAACATAAGAATTAAGCCCAGATTCTTCATCGGCCTTAGCCATTACCAACCGTTTCACTCCCTTAGGTTCCACAATAGGAAACCTTAGGCCAAATTACCAGTCACCACATCCCAATCACCAAATGATATTAGTCCGTCAATATGATCCTTATTCAACCCTTGCATACCAATCATCATCATCCCAACCAGTCAATTATACTAAAACATCACCGTATGTCAAGAAAAATCTCAGTGAATATCTTTTTAGCATCCCTTTCAATCTCAATCAGCAACAAGCACCAGAAAAATTAGCCAAAACCATCTTTCCACCTAATTTCCATTATCACCCTACAGCATCGCACAAAACATTGAAATATTATCAAGTCATTCTCAGCGAAACAGAGTCCATCTCTATCAAACCACTTTATAGTAAGACCCATGAAAACAAAATTTTGTACCATTCTCTTTACATTGGCCAATTCTTAACTGAAGCAGATTGGGGAATCCCCCTTTACAAAAGCAAACCTCTTCACACTCAATATGTCCAAATACCCAATAACCATTATAATTATTTTGATTACATCGATGCTTGGACTAACATCTTTCTCCATCAAACAGAAGATTTTAGTCATTCATGGTTCATCAATTTTGACAAAAGTTTCAAGTTAAATTTTCCAGCATGGTTCCCAAAACGGTTGTCAATTCATAGGCTAACAGCCAGTCTACTGCTAGATGAGCTTATGCAGGTTCTATTAGCCAGTTTTCAACAAAAATTTAACAAAAGTAGGTTCAAATACAGAATTACACTCCTCCCATTATGCATGGCCAAATACAAAGCTCCATGGATCTCGAAGTGTAATTATGAAGTTGAAATCGGTGAAGTCAACAGAGTCAGATTAGTCAAGTGGTGGGATAAATTCAACCATCAGAGGGTCATTAGTCTGGTTCTCTTTGAATTTCCCATTACTCCTCCTTCAGTCACCCCAGCGTAGCCAGTAATGCTAGCTAATCCAGCTCAATCATTATCGGACATTAGTCCATCCTCATCCTTTAAAGGAACAGCCAAGTCTCCCAAATCGTCAAGCTTAAAGAAAAATAAAGTCACTCAACTTTAAGATTTAGCACAACAATTACTTGCAAAACCACCAGGATTTGCAAGGCCCTTTTGCTTAAGGCCATGTGAACACAGTTAATTACCATGTGAAAATTCAAACATCATGTGAACACTATGACAATTGCCATGTGAAAATTCAGCCTTCTTTCCAAGTCACCATGTGAAGCATTCAAATAATATTCGCATCAATAATTCCAACAAAGCATAGAATCATTCAGTCATATGCACATTCCACTGTAAAAGCAGCAATTATTCCAACAAGTTCACTATTCATCAACAGTAAAAACAAGTCATCTTCCATCCCGTACTTCAACAGTAAAGCAATCATTCATCCAAATCTCTTTTCCAAGTCTACATGAAGAGAACTCAAATGAAGGAGACATCAAGTTAATTTCTACATCTTTTCTCAGTCAAAATTTCTTTGGGTTCACACTGTATTCAAAGAAAACCAAATTGTAAACAATTTAAATTCTCAAATGTCAATGATGCATGCGTGCACCAATATCCTTTTCATCAATCAATTTCTTATTTGCTGACTCAATCGTCAGTAAGTTAATTGTAAGTCCCAATGTAAGTTTTGCAATAAAACTTATTTTCAAAATTATATCTGCATCATTATTTTAAAATCATTATTTTCATTATGAATATTTTCATAACAACTGATTTTGAGTGGCATAAAGTTCTTACCCACAGTCAATTCATCGAATATCTCAAATTTAAGGTAAACACAGATGACTCCTTCATTTGGTTTTTCTTGTTCATTTATAATAGTTGGTTTCATGGTTTCTTCAATCCTGGCTATCCACCACATCAAATCTCTAGTTCATCCAATTCACATGATTCAATGTATTTGCACTAGTGGATTGGACTTAGTGGAGAGTCCCAGATTTTTTTAACCCAGAGGTGGATTTTTCCGATCAAAACTCCTTGTGTTGCTTATTGTTTCTCTTGTCTACATATGTTGTTCATTTGCTTGTGATATATATAGTCTCTAGGGTATGCAAATAGATATGTGCCTATAACTACGCTTATCAAAGTTTAAATATGTATTGAACTGAACCTTAGTTAACTAGGACCTCGTTAACCAAGTATAATTGTTTATTCTTGCTTTTGGTAAATTAACAAATTGGATTTTAGTTGGCTAGTGACGCTAACTAGTTAGCCAAGCATATATTGAATTTCAAACACAGGATATTCCGTTTGGTATCAATTTCAATAAGGTAGTTGGAAGATGGACTTCATAGTAAAAAAAAAAAAAATTAGGATTTAAAGTCCTATGGTGAACTCCCTTAGGAATTAGGCCCAAAATTGAGAGTTATGTCAACTCTTCATTAATTATTAGTACGTAAGCCTCACATATGAGGTTAAATTTGTCATTTTATTCCTTTTAACTTGTTCCAAAAGAAGGAGAAAAAATCAAAGAAAAAAAATCATACAGTGTTCATCCCAGTTGAACTGGAATCGAACTGAAATCGTCTATCGGAATCATAAAGTTGAACGATGAAATCGCAATCAACTGGGCGTTAGGGTCGACCATGAAAAAACGAATTGGGTTTGAGTGAAGCACTGAAATTTTTTATGCGCACTGAAATATTGAAAAGGGTTTATAAATATGAAATATTCGTTTTGATTTTTTTGTTGACGTTGATTTTGATGAGATTGTAAGCTTTTACTTAAATTTTGGTTATTACATTTTAATTGTTATTTGGTCTTTATATGCCTTTCTTATGCCATGGAAGGGTTCTCTTCAAGCAGAACCCGGCTAAAGATCTTAAGATTTGCGGAAATATGTTAGAATTTGCAGCCAACTTTGGTATGAACACTAGGTTAAAAGAAATAAAAAGACAACTTCGCTTTTGCCTGTGAGACTCATGTGCAGACGATTAACGGAGGGTACGAAACTTTCAATTTTGAGTCTAATTCTTAATAGACTTCATTACAAGGTTTAAATCCTAATTATTTTACTACGAGGTCTATCTTCCAACTGTCTTATCACCACAAGAACATTATTCCAATTAGGCATAAACCAACCAACCATGCCGTTAAATTTTATAATTAACTTACACATTCATATTTTATTTTTTTTATAATTATTAGATTTTTTTAACAAACAATAATATTTAAACTAAGAAGAAGAGATGTGAGCTTAGTCACAATAAACTAGCAAGAATGTGATTTAAATTCGCTTTTGCTGAAAATCAAACCTAAAATGTAACATCTCACATTGATCAACGGAAAGGGGGTGATGTGTCTTATATGTACATGCCCACCTTTATATAGCACGAGGTTTTTTGGGAACTCACTAGCTTCGGACTCTATCAGAACTCCGAAGTTAAGCGAGTTTGGGCTAGAGCAATCCCAGGATGGGTGATCTAGTGGGAAGTTGCTCGTGAGTTGCCAGAAACAAAACCGTGAGGGAATGGTAAGCTCAAAACGGATAATATCGTACTAAATCTCTTATTTAAAAATAAAGAAAAGTATTACCAAATTGTAATATGAAGTGATTTATGACCACCAGCTTAAATGAATCGAATGAATATAATTAAAGAGACGTGTAAATTTGGTTTTTTAAAAGCATGAATCATGGCTCAAAGAAAAATAAGGAAAAGCATGAATCATGGGAAAACTGGCAAATCGGGGGTCCACCTCTCAAGTTGACAAATATACCAAATTTAGCATGGCAACACACATATTGTCAGCAAGAATTATCAAATGCAGTTTATTATTGGTGTTTGCAACACATGGGAATATCAGATAGAATTTTGGACCCAAAAACTGTCTTGGGAATAGTTTGTTGTTCTTTTGAGAATCAAATTTTATGCACTTAAAATAAGTGAAATTTCTGTATAGCTTCAATAAATATATCACATATTAAATTTATGATAATAAAATTAAAAAAAAATAAAATAATAAATATCTATCAGTTACTTATTAACGCCACAAAGAAGCCACAACAATACTGCGAGCAGAAGATTTGGTCTATGTTCTATAGACTTAATACCAAATTTCCAACATAAGTTACCCAATTGAATGTGTTTTGCATTTTCAATTTCCAAATTATATCATCCCCTATCAGAGGGAATCATTAGGCTAGGAATCTTTAGTAGGAATAATGTTGGGTGTGTGGGCCAAGTGCTTATTTCTTACTTCTGCTCCCATGTGACTTTTTCTCAAAAAGTGCTTAGCTGCTTATGCTTATTCTAATCTCTATCCCACCAATAATTAGATTTCAAATCTAACGCTTATATAGTAATATTTATCTTTACTTAATTAGATTTTTTTTTTCTTTTTACTTACCCTTCTTGTGAATTTTTTTTTTTTTTTTATCTTCTTCAATTCATCTAATCCGACGACCGAAAATTAGAAGAGTATGTGAGAAGTAAAAAATGGTTGTGTGGATATCACACCTTTTTTTTTTTTCTTTTTATGTCAAACGATAGATTTGTTAGATTAGATGTTAGATTAGGGAGCCGACGAAATTCGAACTCACATCGTAGTGCAAGAACAACACTACTCCTACCACTATAGTAGAGGGTCACTTGCATTATGTAAAAGAAAACACTATAGATTTCAATTTTGCAAAATTTTTGTAGTGCTCAAAATCATCTAACAATTAAAAATTTTGAAATACATAATTCAAAGCATCGTAGAAAATTCGTCAAATTTGACGAGCTTACTCAAAACCAAAAGAGTATTATAAACCCTACTTTTAGCAAGAGAAGTTAATGAGAAGTTGCATCATTTTGATTCACTTGTGTCACCATACAAATAATTTATATACCATTCATAAAAATGGGGCCATCAATATGAGAGAGGATTCTCGCCGGATCTTCTTTGTGAAGATCTCGAAGATTCTTCAATCACATCCGTTCATTATGCATCGTACGGTCAGTTTTTGTTAGGTATTGTTTATATTCAATTTTTAAAAAAAAAAATTATAATGATTTCTGACCGTACGATGTACAATGAACGAATATGATTAAAGGTTATGATTCTCACAAAGAGGATCCGACGAGGATCTCCTGGCATCAATATGGGCTCCCTTCATTATATCTTGTCTCTGAGATTCTCTCTATTATTTTTCTTGTGAGAGTGACTGTTTTGTCCTGCTACATAAACGTACCTATTCATTGTGTTTTATTTTAAGTGGTGATATGACTGGTGTAGGTTAAAAGATAAAATCAACATAATTTGGAATAATTCTACTAACTAAAGAGGTTGTTTAATCACAACATCCATCAAATTTGACATGGTGATGATCATATATTTCGAACTTTTATATAATTTTGTCTCAGTCTGTCACTCTTGAAATTTGAATTTAGAAAATAAACAAAAGAATACATATCGATAGACTAAATAATATTCACGTTTTTTATGTCCTGAACTAAAAACAAATTTCACAGTTTAATTATGACAGTTCTCAAATCAAATAAGAAAGAAAAAATAGTGAAGATCCTAAGCCCCTGTCACCATTCCAATGGGAAAAGGAAAACATAGAGATCTATGGCGTTTGAGTAGCTGAAACACAAATGCGGAAAAAGGAAAGGCTCATGATGTCATTGCGCATTTGAGGCCTTCATCATTTCCGAATTTTCCATTTAAGGGTCAGTAGTTAGGAAAAATGTCCTATTCTGTTTTAGCTTCACTTTTGCTTTGCCCTATAAACAGTAAAAAATCACTAATTAATTAACAACCCTAACTAGGTCCATTTATTTTTTTTGTTCAAAAAATAAATTTTTTTTAGATTAAATATTAAATTAGTTATCGATAAGATTCGAACTTGTTCCATCATGCAAAGGCTCGACATCTTTTCACCAATGTGGTAAAGGGTAACTAGCATCCTAACTGAGTCCTTAGGTTTGGTTGAATTTTTTTATTAAACAAACGATATTAGCTATATTAAAAAAGTGGGAGAATGGGTTAACAAGTAATATGATAGCAAACATTAAATTTAAAATCTTTTTCTTATAAATGAATAAAAATATTATTACTAAATGAAAATTTTGGTTAAATTGGGAATATAAATAATGTCAACTACTCCTTGTCTACTTTTTCATTAGAAAAAGAAACCCATCAGTCTAGAGAATTGGAAGATGAGGACAAGAAGATAAGGGATAACAAATTAATGCTATGTTATTCTCTATAAGATAAGTTCGGATCTCTTGTCCTTTCGTGTTCAATACAGCTAATACCCTGCCAATCTGGCCATCCAACCAATCTCAACATTTGAAATTTAGATTTTAATTGTTGGCCAAAACATTAAAAATTAATCATTGCTCTTTCTAGCAAATTTCTCCCAAGTCCTAATCCTAGTAGTTTTTTTTTTTTTTTTTTTTTTTTTGTCACATGATAGATTTGTTAGATAAGATTTTAGATTAGAAAGCTGACATAATTTGAATTCACACCATGATACAAGGGCAACATTTCTTTCTACATTGTGGTAGAGGGCCACTTAGTAGTTGGAATGATGGTTTTGTGTGAGAATAGTTCACAAAATCATGTATTCTAAAAATCATGTTCAAATGACGTTTCGTTTGGAACTTAGCTGTGGTACATGCAATTATTTTTTTTATATATTTGGCTGAAAAATTAACAACAATTGTCTTTTATTGATATTTGGGTGCAAATTTTATTGTGTGGTCGTTATGCTATCATTGAGTCGTGTTGTATGATTAATACGTCGTTGTTGTTTAAAAACAATCATTTATGCAACCAAACATTATTAAAATAATATGCATTTCTTTAATCAATATGTCGTTGTTGGGGGATTTGGATCCTCTCCTGAGCTAACGGAGAGGATCCTCTTGACCAATCATCATAAACCGTTGGATTTTTATCTAATGGCTACAATCATTATAACTTTAAAGGGACCCACTTGTTTGTAACCGTTGGATAAAAATCCAACGGTCCACGATGATTGATCATGAGAATCCTCTCCATTAGCTCAGTAGAGGATCCAAATCCGTTGTTAGGTAAACGACATTCTGACACAAGAAAAACTAACACATGAAAATCACAAAAGTTAAAATTTAGTCACACCTATCAAACTAAGAACTTCTATAAAGTTGTATAGACCAAAAAAATGAGAGATTGAAAATACCAAAGTTGTCATCTACCTGGGAAAGCAAGCGCACCTACATACACATTATTATTCTTCTGATGAGAAAAGCCGGCTGACAGGAGATTGAGAAGAAGAAAAGAAAGAGCACACACCAGTCTCTGCACGAACTTTATCTTGACACAACTTCGATGTCACATGGTCAACCGAATTTCCCAATAAAAAATTTCATGTGAGATATATGATAGGATTGTTTTTACAAAGAGATCATTTCCACAGCTCGAACTCGTGATCTTTTGATCACAAATGAGCAACTTTCCATTGCAAATAAGCTGTTAGCAGTATTTTCATCCTCGACATTATTGTCATAGTTTTTTGTTCAAATGCTGAATTAAGCTGATGCATTTCAACATTTTGTTCCTCTAATCTGCATCCGGGAATCACCTGGGGGTACCAAGTGTGTTTTTTTCTCTTCAGAATTCAGCCAATATTTTCATCGTCGGAATTGTTAGTCATTTAAAAAGTATTGCCATGCACTCCAAATTTATAAAACACGAGGAAAATTTACCTAAAGAGGAACGTAGAATGAGGAAAATTTATATAAAGGAGTAACGCTGAATGACATTTTTAGAAGGCCAATAACAACACCCTTTCATTATTCCTTAGAAGGAAAATTAAACAATGGAACCTTCGAAAGTCGAAAAGATAAAAAAATGATCAAGCTCTGCAGGGTTAGTTTTCAATAGATTGAAACAAAAACAGATCACTCTCAGTGTCCATTTGAGATGAGATCATGATCGAATTTTTCCACCTGAACTGCTCAAAAATCCCATCCAAAACACTTCAAACCTTAAACAATGATACTTCCATGGAAAAATGGCATTGTTTCTTGCAGGGACATGAGGATCTGACCAGAAAAATTATCATACCGATTTCGAGAAATGAAATTCATATTCAAGAAAGGAAGAAAGGAAACTAAACCTGCAAAATTCATAGCCGCTCTCGATGTTTCTCTCTCTCTCTCTCAAGATCCTTCTCCTTTTATGCATAATGTAAATATTTTTCATATTTATATTCATTAGCTCCTCCCGTGTGTATATATATCTGCAAAATTGATGGTGGATAAAACTCTATACATCATCTTTTCCGGGTTTGTGAACGTAACCTTTCCAGCTATAACTTTCGGATTTTGCATCTTCATCATCTTCGTCATCTCCACCGGTTCCGGTTAATTGGAGGGGACCTTGGGGTGAGCCAGATTGGGAACTACTAGCCTTTGAAGAGTCTACGTATTGATCTTGGGACATCCACAACGCCCCCAAACCAACAGATTGCTTTTCCGAGCCAGCTGCTGCGGCACCTGGAACTCTTCTTGTGTGAAGTCGGTATTTCTGCATTGACAAGAAAAAATTGCTCAAATTTCAGCATCAACATTCAGTGTCAAAAGTAATAAAAGTCCTTGACCTGCCATTTTATTCTTTCAATGGATGGAACGTTTCTTGAGGGGTTTCCTCAAGAAGCCAAGGCCTTCTCCTAATGTAAATTTGAAAATATTCTACACAATCAAACAGAAGCAAAGACGGGAAATTCAAAACTTACCTGCAAATGACTCTTCACTTCGTCATTCGTCAAGCCATCAACCTGCATAAGTTCCCTAATTTGCTTTGGTGTGGCCACTGCAATATCATAAAATCTCAAGTAAGACACTGCTATGGTGGGGGAAAATAGAGTGTAGTAATCCACCAGAACAATTTATGCAGTATGCAGAGAAACAATCAATTCATCTTTCGGGATACCAAATCCATGAATATCAGTTACGCAACAGATATTTGGTCTCTCAACAGATTCATGCTAATATCCTTCCTTGCACATGATCACATACATTGATTAATAGCACATAAACATTTCTGGCAAAAGACTCTAAAGTTCAACCTATCAAAAAGTAGCCATAGAAGGAAATGACAATCTTTTGCACATTCGAAGCTCAAACATTCAACAATCCACAGTTCCAATGTGAAATCTAATGAATCCCATCGAATCCACGGAAACTAAACAAATATGCAAATAAAATGAAATTGGGAACTAACTCCAAATTAAGTACTTAGAATCCAAACTCACACAATAGCAAAAGTAAGGCACACATCTTAATGTACATTAGCATCAGATTCCATATCTAACTGTTGAAGAAAACAAAAGTTTCAATATCTAACCTTGTGAACCTCCAAGTTGCTGCAAGGCATTGACAAATCTGCGATGCAACTCCGGCGACCAGCACCTTCTCTGCTTCCGGCTAGTTGGCTGCTGCGGCGGAGTACGCATATTGGATTGAGTATTGGCAGTAGAGAAGGAGACTGACCTGCCACAAGTGGATCTTGAACCACTGGAAGTCGATTCCTCCTTCGGATTCTTAATCCCCGGAGTGAGCAGAGACAGCCCATGAACTGGCAATTCCTCTTTCTCTTCCAGCCTCAACGGCGTCACAGAAAAAGCAGGGTACCCCTTAAATGGCATAAATGCTCTTCCTCCAGTCCTATTTCTACATGTCTGGAAAGGATCCTCATTTGCTACCCCATTTTCTGCTTCATTTCTCTGCCATAATTTATCAGATTATCTCAGTTAGAAGATAAATTTCAATGATTTTATGCAGTTTTGTTCTCAAATTTTTCGATGTTTCATTCGTTTACCTTAGAATCAATTTCGGAAACTCGCTTTCTATCATATGGGGAATCACCAGAAGGATGTTGGTGAAAATTATCAGTGTTCCAAAGCTGAACAGAGCTCATCCAATTCTTCTTATCCCTAGAGTCCTTTTCCTTCTTATTGTTATTGCCACTTCCTCCCTTGTTTTTATCACAATCTTTCTTCATTGGTATGAATTCTTCCAGCACTGGTTGAATTTTGGCGCCGCACATTGCATTGCATCTTCCTTCAGAGCTCGAATCGCTGAAAACAATATGAACAAAAACAAACCCAGAAAAAACAAAAGTTAGGAAACAAAAACCCATCAACCAATATCTTCAAAACTAAAAACCCATCATCCAAAACCAACCGAAACCAAAACCCCATTTCTGAAATCGAATTAAATAAAATAATTTCTGGATACCCATTAATCGAAATCATCAGAAATCCAAAACCCATATCCCGAAATATTTTAAAAAGCTGTGAAAAGCCAGGAAAATATGTACTTGAAATCAAAGCTTGAATTTTTTTTTTTCAGGGGAAACAAAAACGAACCATCATTCAATAGGAACATGCAGAGAGGAAGCTCGCGCTTGAAGGCATCGATCTTCCTCATCTCGTCCTCCAATCTCTTAACAAAATCGTCAAGCTTGGACAGCTTTTCGGACACATTTCCGATCATTGAAACCTCCTTGAGGAAATCACTGATCGTTTTGGGCACAAAAGTGGGTTTAAAATCCAAGCTCAGTTCTGGAGGAACCGAACCCATTTCAATATTTGGAGATTTAGATCCTTTCTTTTTGCAGATAATTGGTTTCTGTCGTAATCTCTCTATCTTTTGTGTGGATTAACCAGAGAGGTGAAAACAAGGAATCGGAAATAGTGAGGATCTATATATATAGGAGATGAAGTTAATATATATACGCTATATATATATATATATATATATATATAATAAGATAGTGATTGACGAGAAAAATGAAAAATGAAAAACGGAAAATTTGAAGGTGCGAGGAAGAAGAAGAGAAGATTCTATTGAGGGAGAGAAAGCATCGGCCAGGATTGAGGGGTTTTAAAAAGTCTCTCTCGTGGCGTCGCATATTTTATCTACCGTTCCGTGGCTCCTGAGTGAACTCGGGCATCTTACTTTCCTTTTTAGTGAGTTCACTCGGTCATTGAAAACCTATAAATTATTTTTTTAAATGGTTAGATGGTGGATTGTGGTAGATGCATAATAATGTGTTGTTTTAATTTTAAACTAAATGCAATACTGCCAATACACATTACACATACTATGTGTATGACTTAAATTTTATAATTTAAAAAAAAATTTGAACAAACGAGGTTGAGGAGTGGGCTAAGCCTCACAATGGGTTAACAATAATGTAATTTAAATTTGTCTTTGACAATAATTGAAACCTTTCACCCTACAAGCAAAAAGAAATATCATTAAATTGTAGTGCTAAGTGGCTATAAATAATTAAATTTAATTATGTCAAATCAGGTAAAAAAATTATTGGATTGGGGAAGTTCGAAAAACTGGAAAAAAAAAATAGAAGTGGGTGCAAATGAGAGAGAGCTAAAAAGAGGGAGTGAGTTTAGAGTATTGATAGGATGACATGTCTACGAGGTTAGGAAAAAAGCAAAAACTTGTTTGTGCCAAATTAATTTAATGCTCACTTTTTTGTCTTTTTTTTTTTTTTAATATTTTCTTTCAGTTATATATAAAAGAGTGTGATAGTAATTTTATTGGTTTTTTTATCGACAAACAAGGTTCTAGTAACTTGCAGATTAAGGAATTGTCTTTACTTTAAAATGATCAAATTGTAAATGAGTATTGGATGTTGGATTTTTTTCTGATTGTTTCATTAAATTGCAAATGGTGTGCTTTTCCAGGTGTGGATTAGTGTTTACAAGATTAAAATGCACAATTGTACATTTAACTCATTCATGTAAACTTTTTTGTGGTTTTTTAAATGGAAATGGAACTGTTATTTGCAGTTCTAAATAATCATTATGCATTACTTCATTTTTTTATCACTTTCACTAAGGAAGAGTGAATATGACTTTTTTTTAGTGCATACAACAACTCATTTATCTTCATTTCATTTTTCTTTATATAATTAGACAAAACCCAAAAAGATGAAATAGTATACTAGAGATGTCACATTTTTTTCCCCAATTTCTATATCACATGATATCGGCTAATGACTTTATCTCAGTAGATGTTGGAGGTGTTTTATTCCTAAGCAATCAAGAGATTCCCAGTGTGACAGCCCGTTCCGGAATTTTCAAACCGTTGGGGTGAAATGACGATTTTGCTCCTAGTGTGATTTTTCGTTGTGTGGTTGTTTTTGGATTGTTGTTGGTAGGTTGTGGACCACACACACACTCTCCCATATTTCCCTCACCCTTTCCCTGCCCTGCACCCTGTCCCGAGCTCTCTCTCTCTCTCCCATTTCCTATCCCATTTGTACGGACATACCCCAAAACCCTCTAAATCTTCACAAATTGAGGAAACAAAGTACCTATTCATGCTCGTGAGGTCCGTAGAAGTTCAACCATACCTATTTCAGGTAAGGATACCTTTGTTTTCACGTCGAACTCGGAATACCCCGATTTTGTCACTGTTCATGCACACGTAAATTCTTATGTTTTTGGGAATTTCAAGCTTGTAGGAAGCTTGGTGAGGTCCTTAGGAGGCTCGGGGTGGTTCGTTTGAAGGTTTTGGACATCGGGATCATGAGATTCAAGGTTGGCCGGAGTTGGTGGTGTTTTCCCGGCGAGATTCCGTGTGTTTTAGCACTTGAAAGTGGTATGGAATTGGTCCTCTCATTGTAAGCTTCATTTTGGTACCAATTTTGTGAAATTTGGTTGAAAAACGAAGAAGTTATAAGGTTTTGAAAATTTCCCGATTTTCCGACACCGACGACGGCGCCGGAGCCTCGACGGAAAAGACGACGGAATATTCCGTCAGTTTGGACGAAATATTCCTAACGGCATTAACGGAATATTCCTGACGACGTTAACTGACGCCGTTAGTGTGCCAGGCACGTGCCTGCACATGGCCGGCACGTGTGGCCGTGCCTTGGCCGGCGGGTGGGGGCGCGTGCAACGGTGGAAAATTTTTCTAAAAATATGGGGATGTTCCTGAGGTTGAGTAGATCACGTTGGTGTATTCATACACCCCATTTGAGTATTGTATGAGAAGTTATTTCATAAGGTTGGTTATGTGCTTTAAAATTTACGTTTTTATAGTTGTTTCGCATATAGGTGAGACCTATCCCGAGGACGAGCGCGGTCACTCGAGGCAAGGGGGTTACGACCCTTCTACATACCAGTGAGTGGGCTTTTGGTTTTCCGTATATACCTATATACTTATGTTTTTCCTAGAAATTGATTTGAAACATTATACATTTATTTGCCATGCTTATTGTTTGCCATTTATTTACGCATTATTAGTCGCATATGTTTATATATGTTTGGTGCTGCGGACGCACATGTAAGTGCCAGGTGAGTTATGATTTATGTTTACGTTCAGTAGTGATTTGAGATGCATAGAGAGCTCATAACCTGCACCCTCGGTGTTAGTGCTCTCGCCCAGAGTTGGGCACAGTCCTTCACGTGATGTTCACCTCCCGCACCACACGCTCATCTTGGATCCAATTTAGGTGCACAGTCCTGTTGTACAGACCACTTTAGGTGGTTTCGACTCGTAGGTGACCCGCGATTATTCGCTCAGCCTTCACGTGATCATAGCACTTGAGCGTACTTATATTACACCCAGTCCTGTAGTACAGACCACTCTAGGTGGTTCCGACTCGTGTGCAGGTATAGTTAGTGAGATGGAGACTTGAGCTCTAGATTCAGCCGTACAGGTCACGGTAGGTGGCTTCGGCTGACAGATTGCATGGTATTATTTGGCTTTAGCTGAGTACTTGCATTTTATATCGAGGCATTTGGCATGGCATGTTTCCGAGCATGATTTATATATATGTATATATTCTATTTTTTCTGTGAAGTATACAGGTTTTACGGCGAGGGGTTAGAATCTTGTTTATGAAATGGTTTTTGAAAAGCTTTGTTTTTGCCCACTCGCACTTTTGTTTTGCGCCCCTCCAGGTTCTAGTTGGCTAGCACATTTGGTGGCTTCCTTGAGGATTTCCCCGGCATATCTGACAGATTATTACCAGTGTAGGACCACCTTCGGGTGTGTTTTTGTAGTGTCTTTTCATTCCGGACTGCATTAGGTCTTCGTGCTCTAAACTTTGGTTTCACACTTACGCTTGCACTTGTATGCTCGCACGTTGTGTAAAGCTGTTGGTTTTTAATTATTCGTGCTATGTTTATTATTATTTTATTAGCTTCCGCACTATGCACATGGTTACGTCACTTCCACGTGACGGCCAGCATGCCCTAATCTCAATCGGGGTGTGTCACCCAGCATTCTTAAAGTCATTTTTCTTGTGCAATGTCGTAGGTTCAAATCTCACAGAGCATTATTCTATTCTTGTTAGGTCTAATTACAATGAAATAACTTCACTAACTTGAACAACAACCTGAATTTTTCCTCCTAAAGGGCATGTCAGACCCATAATATCCAATTGAAGGAAAGTGATTTCACACACTTGTTTGCACATTTTTTGCACACCGCCTCTTAACCATGACCAATGATTCACCTTTGATTTGTTCAATTTAATTTCTTAGAGAGTGTAACTGGTGAAAAATAGTGTGCAAAAAGTGAAAAGGATAATGCTAGGAAGATCAAATTTACAAACCAAATGATATGGCTGTTGATGATTGAATTATTACTTAAGCATTGATTAGCGTGCTTATTTTTTTATTGGTGACATGTCATTTTATTTGCAAAATTAATTTAAAATTTTGGTCTACCTAACATTACCTTTGATACGATATCATGATCGGAGTGTTTTTATTATCTAATTAAGAACTTAAAAGTGAAAAACCTATTACAAAAATGATATGCTACAACAAGGTAATTGTTGTTCATTTTGGTCACATCCCCATGCTACTTGAGTTGGCCATAGTTGACATGTGAGCGGTGACCCCCTAATAACACAAAACGTTACTATAAAGATATACTTATGTCATACAAAATGCTTTTTTTAAAATGGTCAATCTTTTTTACCTAAAAGTTTCTTTTCAAAAGTAATATTATAGATGTGCACCATGACCATAATTAAAGAAATGGATTTTATTATCTTTTATAATTTTAATATTGTTGTTAGATTTGAACATGGATCTTAAGTTCATAACCCCTCCTTCTAATCTCTACCATGTAGTGTTTTTTAAATAAAATAAAAATAAAAAATAAATAAATAAACGAGAGAAAGAGGATTGGGGACAGGAGGGCCACCAAAGTGGAATTTTCATGTTACAACCAATCTATGTTTATTGTTTTGACCAAAAAAAAAAAAAATCGATGTTTATTGAGATTTCTATGGATGTACAAATATTTTATGACTTACAGTCCTTCACTGTTATTTGTTTGATAATATTTTTCGACTACTTTTTGTCGTTCTGCACACTTATGTTCTTACATTTTATTTTATTTTCTCGATCTAAAAGTTACAAATAAATAAGAATCTGCATAGAAAGGAAAAAAAAATATGTGTAGTTTTCTTTTTGTTTTTTTTATTCATGTGTTTATTTAAAGGAATTGTTATTAGCATTCTGAAAATCTTATTCTACACTCCAAACTTTCTATATTTGAAAGAAAAATACATTTGTGAACAGTATAGAATAAAAATTTTAAAATATCAATAACATTTCTCTTATTTAATGGCTAAAAGTTTCAGAAATAAAACATTAGTACAAAGTAATAGAATTATAGTTATTTCCTTACCGTTGGCGGAGCTTTCTATGTTCTTGGTAGTGCTAGCTCTTTTCCCACTAAAGGCTTTTGGCTTGGTGGATCACCAAATTTGTTGTTTCTCTGTTTTTTTTTTTTTTCGGGATTCGAAGTTGTTGAAAGGTCCTCAAAGTCACTGGCTATTTGGCGTGTTCAAGTAGGATTAATCCCTACGTATTGGAACTAGGAAAACGTTTCTTACCGACACTTTTTTTTTTTTTTTTTTAAATAACATTTGGAATACTAAATTTTTAAACTTAAACACGTTAATTAATACTTAATTAATAATTTAATCATAAAAAACCACATCATTTGGTATACACAGTTCGGTTTAAAATTTTGATCTCTCTAATATTATTTTATTTTACAAACAATAGAAATGCTAATGAGACTATCTCAAAGTAGGACTCTTTATGGACTCATCATGGTCAATTCATAATTTAACGTTAATTCTCGTGCCAACATTATAAAACATTGTACCAAAAACACAAGATGACAAAAAGTCTATGGAGAGTCACACTTTTGAAAGAGTTTCTTTAGCATTTCTCTAAAAACAATAGTGGTAATCTAATACATATATCGAGCATAAAATTCAGAAGAAAACTTTAACCACTACGACAATTTAGCAACACCTTGATATATCTTATTATCATTCTTTTGTAAATGACTTGTAGTTCGGTTGTAACGAGTATTCAGCCTTGCAACTGAAGTTGTAACCTCAATTTTCTCCACGCTCAATATTACTTGTATCAAAAGAAATAGTCATTTAGACTTTCAACATGCAACACTAATTCCTTTTCCAAAAAAAAAATGCAAGACTACTTGAACTCATGCATAGCTTATAACTCTAGCGATTAAAAATTTACCATAAACTCATCAGCATAGTTAAGGTTTCTCATTTGATCTAGTATTACTTAGAGCATATATAATGAGAGACACAAATTGCATCCAAAAATAATTCGTGTTGGCCGGAAAGTTTTTGAGATGTAAGACTCATCTTGAACATAAAATGTAAATTAACTTTCTTTTTATATCTTTAGGAGGTGAGCTGGCCATTTAAAGAGAATGAAATCCCAAATTTGTATTTTCTTCATTGGGTCATAACTGATATTTATATCTCTTGAAAATGTAAAATAAAATGCAAATGTAGCTTTTACATCTTAAATAGCGTTGGAGATTATCTTATTTTCAACTTTATTATAAAAGACGTCATGATTCCAAATTTCATGGACCACCAAAAATTAAAATATATCCAAATGATTGTGATTTGCATAAATTGATTAACCACACTTTTTAAAAATTAAACAAAAGAATAGAGAGCAATTATTATTGATTCTTGACTATACAACATGTGATTGGGTGATGTTTATGGACCCATCAATTTCATGAAAGATGGCTAAAAACTTAGAGATAAGGAATCTTGGGAAAATCGATGGGGCCAATTTGGATATTGGCAGAGATTTTGAGTTGGAACAAAATATATATGTTGGGAGAGAGAAAGAGCAAGAGAGAGGAAGATGCCCTTTTCAAGCACACAAGGACAGACTTTTACAGCCATGACTCTATGAGATTCTCATTTTCTCTTATATACATAGTCCACAGAATACAAGAATCTATCTCTATCCTCTACAATTTTTTTTTTCACAGCCATGGCTCCATGAGATTCTCATTTTCTCTTATATATAGTCTCAATAATCTATCTCTATTCTCTAATTTATTTATTTATTGTTAACAAACAATAATATTTACACTAAGAAAAGAAGGATGCGTTTATCCTTACAATGGATTAGTAATAACGTAGTTCAAATTCACTTTAGTAAAAATTGAACCTAAAACTTCTTACTTACAAATGAAGATAAATATCATTAAACAATAATACTAAGTAACAAAAACCGCATAGCATTTTAAGACTTTTCATTCTATCGGATCTCTTTTAACGAGCTTTAATCTTCTACAAATCAATTAAACTCCATAAAAATTCATGGATTTATAAATCCATTAAAGTCTTTCAAATTCTGAATTGAATACACTTCCTTTGATAGAATTCCTTTCTTGTTTTTCTTTTTACCTAAAACAACATTTCTTACCATTTAGTACTACGGTTTAACAATATTATTCTTTACTTATAAATGAAAGGTGTTAGATTTGATTCTTACCAAATGCGAATTTGAGCCACATTATTGTTAACCCATTGTGAGGCTAAGTCCACCCTCCTTCCCCTTAGTATAGATAAAATCGTATGTTAATAAATAAATAAATAAATAAAACCTTGCTTTTTGTTTAATTTGAATTTTCATATTAAATGGTGAATTGCGTTGATGGAAACGGTATTTATGCTTTGGATTGTTTTCTTGAATAACTATGTATGTTTTGTTCTACAATTTATTTATGGTTATTAACTATGTATGTTTTTATTTAGAGAATAGAGTAGGTGATGATCTATCTACCTATATTTTATATAAAATCCTTATGATTAAAATGCTTAATATTTTTAATCTCTACCCACAATTTCATTTTGTTAATTAAATTTGTCAACAAAGACATTCAGCAGTGCATGCCTCTTTCTAGAATCACAACACACAACAGAAACCCTTTCGAACAAAGTGGTGGGTTGTTCTATTGGTTAGAGTCTTTCTCTTCAACCGACCGTGTCTCGTGTTCTCTCTCATCCTCCTAGTAGTGTAGATATCAACTAGGAATGTGTGAATATCAACTAGGAAAATATTCTATGTGGTAGATAGGTACCAAACAGTTGGGTGGTAGAGATGATACCATTTCTTGGATTCCAGAAAGTACTAAAGTTTCTTAATATTCAATGAAAATTGAGATGCTTTGCTTTGGCACTCAAAACACAAGTTGGTTGCCTTTCATGCGATGCGGTCAAGCCAAGCCACCTCTCTCTCTCTCTCTCTCTCTCTCTCTCTCTCTCTCTCTCTCTCTCTACACACACATTATTGTAAAGTCTGTATAGAGTAAATTACATGCCTTCCCTTTTGATATATTATTTTTCTTGAGTTGATCAAAACATCTGGCTTCAATTCCATGCCATCATTTGCTTTCATTAGAAGCAGGGATTGGGAGAATCTTATTCCCCTTTGACTCATCATCATCAACATTATTAAACTTAAGCACACAAAAGAGGAAAGACAACACAATCAAGAAAATATTTTTATGCATCACCCTTAAGCGATGGTAAGTATCACTACCATGTTGATTGTTGTTAAATAAGTATAAATTAAAAAAAAATGAAGAACAGATAAATTCAATCACACTTATTTAACGACAACAACTAATAGAGTGGTGATGCTCAAGAGCAATAATCCACCCAACATGAAAACTATTTTTTTACACACCTGCTGGATAATAGAGATTATTCTTGATAAGCTGCCATATATGCATCTGCTAGATTCCAGGAAAAATTGTAATGAAATTGATGGATGTACATTGTACACATGTGCAATCCAATCAAAGGGTTATTGGCAATGAGACATGAACAATCGGGCCTTATTGATAGAAAAACAAATACACTCATCTTATGCTAATTATATGTATTCACTAATATAGAAAACTGTTTTCTCAAGAAAAAGACATTCGACATGCTCAAATATACACTTAAGGGTTTTCAATTCTATAAAACCCACGAAACCATTTATAAGATCGTTACTAAGTTCCAAAATGGCTTCCGCGGATTTTAGGGTTTAGGGTATTGCGACACGCACATGCATGCATGGACACAGCTTCAAAAGTCATGCATGCATGTGCACTAGAAGAAATTAAGTGATATATAATAGCTTTGTTTGAGCCTGTAAACCTCTTAATTTTATACGATTGTCACACACTAAAACATGCGCAGTTGCATACAATTATAATAATACAAGTTATATACAACCGCGACATATGATAATTTCTCTCTTTTCGAAAATAACAACAATATATGCATTCGTTCAATAAGATACAGAGAAAAAACCTTGCACTTACAAAGTGTGTCTCAAATTTTCCGCAAGATTCGGTGAATAAGCCAATACCCTTTCACTTTCAAGAGACGCATACTTACAAAGCAACTTGGATGTGTCAAATCACACAGAATAAGATAATAAGATGTTGAAATATTCCGCATTGATCGTATCTCTGAGAAAATAAGAATTTAAATATCCTAACCCCACTCCAACTAATACTGAGACATTTTGTGATAAAACCCTCACATCTGATAGATTGTGTAGGTAGTAATTATCAAGTTAGGAACGATATCAAATTTATCAATGTTGTTGAAAATGGTCTCTTTGATAATTCTACATAAGGTATCTTATTTGAAATGCTTTCGAAAGAAGACGCACACTCCTTATCAAACCCTAAAATTAAAGCATCTTTCACGTGATGACAATCTCATGCTCGATTCATGGCAATTTCTGTGAGGTGAGACTGAGACCCTCCTCATTACGGTATCTTTTGGTTTTCATCTCATTAGTCATTCCCCCCTTCCCATAATTTTTTCTGTTCTTTTGAGAAAATGGCCAAATGGGTCCCCTCCTCTTTGCATGTCGAGAAGAACGGACGAAGGAATCTTTTTAAATAATGCAGATTTGCATACTTACAGTTTTTCACAACTATGTGAGGCTGCTTTTGTCATCTAGGGTTTTGGTGTCTTTGTCTACTTTAAGGAGTTGTTGAATGGCATTATTGTTCTTCTTGTTTGATCCTTGCAAGGATTCCACTTATTGGGCCCTCTTCACTCGTCCTCTCTCCAACTACATCATTTTTCCCCCTCCCCTTTTTCCCATTGATCCATATTTCCCATCAATGGATCTTACCTTTTAAGAAATCAAGAGACATGAATATTGTACTCGTATGATACGTTTTAGGCGTATTTGAAGAACTAACAAATCAAATTCCGACTTGTTATTCTTTGGTATGTGTTTTGTGAACATCATATATCATATGAAGTGCTATGTATCATTGAAGTCACAACTGTTTTTATTGTATTCATTAATTAACCCTAATCTCTAAATGATTCCCACAATTTCTAAATTTAACACAAAATGAGCTGTAAATAATTATGATGATTTGTCGGCTTGGCCTCCTCTCTTCTTGCGCATGATGCAATTGAACCACTTTGTCAAAGCGGTTAATTCATGGTGTTCATGGTCACATTACATGGGTTTGGACCACAAATAGATACTTTGGAGGCATTATGAAAATTGTTTTTAAATATTTACCTTGTTTTACGGTTAATGTTATAAATTATTTTAACTTGATTGCTTCCAAACTCAATATCTTTTCAAGTGGTGAATTCTTCTTGTAGATAATTGTTTTATTCTTCAATTCATTGTGTCTTAAGTTCAAATGCTCTTTAATTTTCTTCGTCTAGCTTAGAGTATTGTTTTAAGTATTTATCAGTTTCATGGCAATTAAAGCACGAATCATAACTAACCTGGGTTAGCCTAAAGACATGACTAGGAAAAAGATGAATTGCATAGCCTATGCAGTGCGGAAAAAGCTCTAGCAGCAATGAGTTGTTGCAACATAAGTAGATGACATGATATATAGATGAGTGGACAAACTAGAGGACGGGATAGCTTGAAGAACTTCTACGCACAACTGCTCCTTGTACAACGAACTGATGGGGAGTTCTTAAGGTTGTGATGTGTAGGAGCATGCGCATGGGCCTCGAGCTTTTATAGGCATCTTGCCCGAAGAATCATATTCACTTACGGATTTGAAAAGCCCTAATGTGCCTCGAACTTACTCTTCACATTTTCGCATTTCGTAATTACGCGAATTTATTTAATTTCGTTATTTTAGAGTTTAGTTAGTTATAAAGTTTGATTTTTTGTCATTAGTCATTAAAATTCATAGACCTTTCGGGGTCAATCTTAGCTTTTCGGGTAGAGCTTGATGTCACGAATGTGCAGGCGAAAACCGTTTGCGAATTGGAAATTATAACGAAGGAGAAATTAACAAGCAAAGTTGGGGCATTTTTGTCTTTTAGCAGATTCTATTTAGGGAAGGCCTGAGAAAGTTGGGGCCTTTCCCCGTTTGGAAACCAGTCGCGCGGATTGACTTGTTTACCCGACCTATAAGGCGACTCAACCCGGTTTACTGGAGAATTTTTTAACACCATTTTCAGAGTTCTCCGGTGGTTTCGACTGTCGCCACCACCTAGAAACGAACCCTCGTCTCGCCACGATCACAAACCACCCCTTTGTTAGGCATTAAAATTTTGGCGATGACGCGTTAAGGGTGCCCCCTTTTTCTTTGGCCCATGACTTTAACGACAGATTCCAACATCCTTCGGCCAGTTTCGCTCTCTGACAAAGGTACAAATATTGTTGTACTCTTCACGAGCTTTATTTTGTAATATTATGGGTTGAGTTTGCTATTGGTTGAAGTTCATCATGTTGTGGCCGCCGGCCGCTGCATGCAGCCACGTTTAACCCTATGACCTGGCTTTGTTTTCCTAAGCTAATTTCGATGCCTTGAGCTCAATTTCCATATCTATTTAACAAGATTTGACCAATTGAACTTAGTTTCAAAAAGGACCGCCATTGGAATTTTTTAGTAAATGATGACCTGACCATTATATCGTAATGAATTTGTAGTATGTTGTTGTGGAAGTAATGTGATGACCTTAGGAACTTATAGATCGGGAATCTGTTTTACGGATCTTCCAAATTGGATTAATTAAATTTGTTGACCCTAACGGGAACTAATTTGATTGAGGGTTGACTTTTGGTCAAATGTTTTGAATATTGAACTTAGCATTACTAAATATCCATTAGCCTAGTGGGCCTACCTTGGTCAGCGTGCCACCTTAGGTAATGTGCACTTCAGTTTACATGTAAGTGGTACCATACCTTAATTTACATAGATTATAGTGTTATTAGGAGCATTATTCTAAAAATTGGCCTAGGCAGCCGCTAGGCGCTGAACAATAGGATACTAACCCGATTTGCTCTTAATCAATCACAAAATCAGAAGTGTATTAGGCGGACGCCTAAATGGGATTAGGTAGGACTAGGCGGGGCTAGGTGGGAATAGGTGGAGAACGCCGAAATCTGGAAAAAAAAAAAAAAAAAAAACTTGTTGCAGAGGCTGGGTTCTAGGTTCGGCGTTGCAGGAAGAAAATGATGACTCCTTTTTTTCCTCTTTCACTAACCCACGTTTTTCCAACTTTTTCTCTATTTTGGTCCCACCATTTTCTCTATTCATTATTTCTTTTCTTTTTTAAACCTTATATCTTCTCTCTAACTCTTTTTTCACCTAAATGAATCATCTTCTACTGCTTTTTTTTTTTTTAATTGTTTTTTACGTAATATATTTTTTTGAGCACATCGATATTTTTACACGAAGGGGAGGGGGAGTTCGGCTAAGCCACACAATCGGCAGCCTAATTTGGTATCAAATTCGCCATCTACAAGATTCGAACCTAAGACCACTCACTTCCAAGTGAATCTTCTTTTTTTAGACCACACCATATAATTATATATTTAAAACTCTCACCATACACATATATTCTTCTATTTAAAAATAACATATTGGTCTATGTTTATTTATATGTTATATAGTAAATTAAATCAAATTATATAATATATAATAAATTTACTTAGATTTGCCTAGGCCACCTAGACCTCGCCTAGGCGCTAGGCCCATTACGTTGCCCAACTAACGCCTACTATCTTTTAGAACCTTGATTAGAAGTGGTTCTGCCTATTTAAGCCGCATTGGGGGACCACACTATTATCCGTATGCCTAGGGTTCTGCTTGATTAATTCGAATTGAGGAACCATACGTATTTTAGGGATTCCGTTGAGTTGGTCCAGAATCTAACTTTCAATTCAGTTCCGTTGAATTGGTTTGGAATCCTACATCCTGGATATCGGTGAGTTTGTTCGAAATCTTATTTTCAATTCGACTCTGATGAGTTTGCACGAAACCCTATATTCTTAGGTTTTATTGAGTTGGTCTAGAATCCTAGTTGTTAAATAGTTTCGTTGAGCAGTCTGGAGTTTACTGAATCATACTCATCAAGTTCTATTAAGTGGTTCTAGAACTCTCTGTGTTATTGCTAGTTAATACCATGAGGAATTTGGAAGTCATTGCACATACAAGATTTTTGGGTGCTTAACAAAATGGTGAACTACAATGGGCTTAATCCTTTCACAAAGTACGTAGACAATCTAACTCCAAGTTAGCTGCAACAATAAAATAATGTGGTATGATACTACGCTGTTGAATTAATTGTTGGTTTTCAGTACTTCTCTTTAAGAGATATTGGCTTTGTTTTAGTTGTTTTCTGTATGTTGGTTACTGAAGTACTAATCCTATCTAGATTGTATATGGTTGTTCTGATACAGTCTGACATTATGTGTTAATCTTAGATGTATTTCGAAATTAGGGCATGACACTAAAACTCAACTGGAATTATATTTAATGCATGAACCCTTTTAGCCATAAAGAAATATTACCGAATTTCAATTTTCTTCTAACTAAAGGAATAAATTCATACCAAGTTCAAAGCTTGCTGGGGGAAAATTTGTTTTTAATCTGCCGCACTTTCTCAAAAAAGAAAAAGAAGAAAAAAAGTAGTTAACTAAAAGAACTCTAACCCTAGTTTGTATTTGTATTTGATACTAACAACTGCTTGTAATAAAAAAATAAAAAATAAAAATAAAAAAACTCAATTGAAGAGGATGAGAGTCGAAAGGGAAAAGAGAGGGCGCTTAGGTTTAGAACTAGGGTTTTGCTTGGGGGTTTTCAATCTCGTGTCATTGGCCCTCCCTATGCTATCCAGTTGGCTAATTAGTTGGTTCATAGGGCATAGGATAATGATTAAGCGCTATTTAGGGGCAAAGAAAAGAAGGATTTCCTCATCAGGAGAGTTCTGGGTTTCTAAAAAGTGTGTAGTACTGTGTATTATTGATGGGATTGGGGTTTTTCAGGGTAAGGGGTAATCGTTTCTACTTCCTTGGTGGCTATGGTTTTTTGGAGGGTGGTGTATTTACTTTGGCTACGACCCTATCCTATTGGCATGCGCTTGTTGGGATTGGTCTTGTTTGTCAGGTGATCATATAGTAATAAGAGGAAGGTGGAGTAATGATGGTCTTGATTTGAAGCGAAAGGGCTGGAGAGGCAATTTTAATATCCTATCTCTTTACTTGGGGAAGATGAATCGATGGAGTGAGCTCAGCTTGGTTGTGATTTTTTAGGGTAATTATTGTCTTAGTTCTGTCCTTTTGTATCTTAACCCTAATTGTTATGGGATTCTAAATCTTATAGTGAGGGTTTGATGGCCTAGTTTATAATTATTATTGCTACTTTCTTGTGCTGGTTAGTATTTTTTCGCAGGTGGTGTTGCTTGCTTTTGTTTGTGTTGGGTGTTGTTTAATTTTCCCGAGGGTTGGTTTGCTTGTATTTCTTTTGTGCTGCTGTGTCTATTTATACTGTAGGTGTTTTGCTTGTTTTCTAGTGTGTTTCTCCTGTTTTCTAATCCTTCAGACTTATTCTTCAAAATGACTTTTATCTCCTAACTCGAAGCCTCGTCCTCTAGGCATCCTAGGATCCCTTCCAGCCTTTTGTTACCTTCGTGGGTGAGTAGGTTTGACTCTCCTCAACTTGGTCAACCGCCGGTGGTTGTGGAGGATGCGAAGGGAACTTTTACCCTTGAGAGTGGTGTTACTAGGGTGTCGACATCTTTGTTTTTGAATCTGAATGTGGAGCATATGGAGAACAGGGTACTTATAGGGAAGCTTGTGGGGGAAACGTACTGAAGCTAGGACAATTTAGTGGAAGTTGGGTCTTACCTGGGGTTTGGGGGTGAAAAATCCTTTTTACCTTAATCACTTTGGTCACCATTGGTATGTTGTGGAATTCACGGAGCAAGAGGAGATGGGGTATGTATTGGATAATAGACCCTGGTCAAGGGTCAGATTTTTCATCTAGAAAAATGGATAACTTTTTTTTGTGATGTGGAGATGATTTCTAGCTTAAGAGTTTAGGTTTTATTCCTAGGTTCCTAGTGGAGTACCGTGATGCGGAGATTTTGGAAGTCATTTTGCAACTGGTGGGTGCTTTCATCAGAGCTGATGAAAACTCTTTGACGAGTTTAAATGGTTTATTTGTGCGATTTCTTATGGAGGTGGATTTGAGGCTACCTCTAAAAAGGGTGATGGTCATTAATGACCAGGAGGACTGTCCGGTGTTGCTTAGCTATAAGAAGCTTTTTGAAGTGTGTTTTTACTGTGGTCGAAGGAAAGTAGAGGGTCATAAGTGTCTAGCTCTTGATGATAAGGATAGTTGGCTATTGGTTGACCGTGTTTTCGAGGATGAACCGTTGGTGATGCCGATGGGAGTTAAAATCTCTTAGGAGATTAGACAAGGTTTACATAGGGGAGTTATGCTGGTGTTCCCACAACCACTATTGGGGGAAGAGGCTCTCTCTAAGGATAAAGAAAAGTTGGAGACAAGAGAGCAGGTCAGGGCTCGTGAGGACAATGCTAGTGATGGGTGGACTACTGTGGCTTCAAGGAAAAGTAGGTATGTGGGCAGAGGTAGAAGTTGGGCTAAGAGGAACGGTCGGTCATATGAGAATGTTCT
This sequence comes from Pyrus x bretschneideri, assembly GCF_019419815.1. Classification (NCBI taxonomy): domain Eukaryota; kingdom Viridiplantae; phylum Streptophyta; class Magnoliopsida; order Rosales; family Rosaceae; genus Pyrus; species Pyrus x bretschneideri. Next base: position 1,136,330 of record NW_025999803.1, on the reverse strand, counting down.
TAGAGGCAACAAAACCTGGCTGTCCAAAGCTGATTTGGTTTCTAAGTGGAGGCCTGATTGTGCCTTGGTTGAGGGTGAGTTAGTGGGAGGTAATCGATTTTGTGAAGCTAGTGCTGTTAAAGGAAAAAAATTTCTTAAGGAAGAGGAAGAATTTATGGAGGCTAAGGAGTAGAATGTGGAGTAGGTGCAGTTTGGAGTAAGCAGGAAGAGGGTGAGAAACAGTGGTAATGAGGATGGGTCTGGTATGAGGTGGAAGATGTTGACTGATGAAGTGCTTAGTTTGGAACTGCATAGGATGGGGTAGACCTGACTTTGCCCTGCAATTTAAATTTCTATCTAGTTTAGTTAATTTAGATGTTTTTTGCATTTTGGAACCTAGGCCTGGTCAAGGAAAGTTGTTTAGGAATGTTTTTTTGCAAGTGGTTTAATTCTATGTTTTTGCTGAAAGGGAGGGCAAGCGCGGGTGGAGGGGGGGGAACCAACATGTTACTATTGATGTACTGTCTTATTCTTCAAGATTTATCCATTGATGTTTCCATATTAGTAATACGGGTGTTAAATTTCTATGCACTTTCATTTATGCTTATCCTCAAAAGTATTTGCAATTACAACTTTGGGAGGAGTTATTGAATTTATATGATATAAATATCAACTCTCAGCTGTGGCTTTTAATGGGAGACATTAACAATATTATGAGCCATCACAAAAAGGTGGGGGGGGGGGGTGTTAAGAACACAAGTATTCATATGGTAAAGTTTGCCTATTTCTTGATGAGGGGAGGTCTTGTTTCAATTCTTGCCTCCGGGGTACCATTCTCATGGTCTAATGGACATAAGGATAATAGCATGATCTTTGAAAGACTAGATAAAGCAGTGGTTAATACAGCTTGGTTAAACTTATTCCCGAATGCTAACCTTCATAATTATCCAATTTTTGGTTTGGATCATAGTCCTATACTATTAGACTGTTACCCTAATATTAGTCATGGTATAATTGGTAGAAGTGAATTCAAGTTTATGGCTATGTGGCTTAATCATCGAGATATTTCTAACATTGTTAGAAAAGTGTGGAGCTTAGAGTTGGAAGGCAACCCTAATGACAATCTTAGGGGGCGTTTTGGTACCTTGAGATGTTTGATTAAAGGTTGGAACAAGGAGGTTTTTGGTAATGTTCATGTTAAAGTAAGAGATCTTTTTGAGAAAATGAATAATGTTCAATCTCAAAGTATGGATGATCCAGATAATGTTCAATTGCTAAATGAAGAATTAAGTGTTCGGAATGAGCTGAATAGAACACTCAATGATGAGGAACTCTTGTGGGCTCAAACTACGAGAGCTAACTGGCTCCAACTAGGGGATAAAAACACAAAGTTTTTTCGAACAGTAACTAATATTAGACAGAAACGGAAGGAGATCCTTTAAATTAAGGACTCTGGGGGGTTTTGGTGGATAAAAGGGGAGGGCATGGAACAAGTTTTTGTGCAGGACTTCAAACTGCGTTTTACTGGCCATACCACTCCAAGTAATGTTGCGCTATGAACTTTTATTGATATAATTGAGGCTTGCATAATTGAAAGCCAAAACTTGGCTTTGCTTAGGCCAATTTGTGATGATGAAATTTTTGAGGTTGTTAATGGTATTGGAGCATTAAAGGCTCCATGCCCGGATGGTTTTCATACGGTTTTCTACAAAAAATGTTGGGATGTTGTTGGACCTTCAGTCATTAATCTAGTAAAAGACTTCTTTTGAATGGGTCCAGCTTAAGTTTAATTATTCATACAAATATTGCGCTTATCCCCAAGGTGAATAATCCTGAAATTGTGGCTAATTTTAGACCTATTAGTTTATGCAATGTATCGTATAAATCATATCTAAAGTGATGGTTAACAGGCTTAAACCTATTCTAGAAAAGTGTATTTCGAATAACCAGGGTACTTTCGCTCCGAAGAGATCGATCGATGATAGTATTCTCATTGCCCATGAGATCTTGTCTTCTTTTAAACGAAAAAAGGGGGTATGGGTGCTATGGCCGTTAGGCTAGAATTGGAGAAGGCCTATGATATGTTGAGTTGGGATTATATTTGGTTGGTTTTAACTAAGCTTGGGATGAATACCCACTGGATAAATCTAATTATGGAATGTATTTCATCTACTTCTATGTCAATCATGATTAATGGTAAAGCTCATGGATATTTTGATAGGAGCATATTCATGCGACTTAATTAGCTTGTTCTCGTGCATTTATGTTGTGTTTACTTAGTTGTTTTAGTGTTTAAGGCCACTTTTGTGTATTTTCAGATTATAAGGCCAAAGTGTGCAAGAAGATGCAAATTGGAGTCTTTTGGAGCGAAAGAGGAATGAATGAGTTGAAGACTTGAAGAAATGACGAATTCCTACGCCAACGATGAATTCTTACCAAAACGAAGAATCCTACTCAAACAAGGCTTCCTATTTTAGGAAAGTTAACCCTAAGTTTCCCATTTTGGTAACCTTTCCTAAACTTAAACATCCGTATTTTCTAGCCACCTTGATGGCCTTATAGGCACTTTAGGACACAAAACCAAGGCCCTAGCCACACCTTTTAATCTTCCCCCTTTAATTTCTGATTTTTCCTAAATTCTAGAAGCCTTTGAATTTATTTTATTTAATAAAAATAAGCTAGGGATTAATTTCTGGAACAAAAACATTTTTCAAACCCTAGGTTCTACCATCTTAGCCGCATCTCCCATTGCTCCATTATTCATATTAGCCACCATAAAATAATTCCCAAAAGCCGTAAAACCCATGCAGAAAAACCAAAACCTAATTCTACCTCACAAGCCGTGGCCCCCCATTTAATTATCACCCTAATTCCATTCCATCCGCAATATCCCATTCATGCCATTTTTTTTATTTAGCCACCATAACCTAATTCACACCCTAATTTATTCTCATCAGCCACCATTGACCCTAATATTCTATTCCATGTTTCCTCCCTAAGCCGCAAGAATTCACAAAAAGAAACATAAAAAAAAAAAACCTAGCCGCAAAAAGCCATTAACCTTTGTTCTCCATTCCAGCCGCAAATCTCATTAATCCCACCATTCCATTTTTTTCCATTACTCCCCTCTAATCCGTGCATTCCATAAGCCGCAGCCATTTTTTCCCATTCCTTCCCATTAGGCCGTGATTATTCCATTAACCCTAATTCATAACAGCCGCAACCATATCATTCATTCTCTCCATTTGCCGTGCCATCTCCCTTCCATTCCAAACCTGCCGCAGCACCACCATCCATTCTCCCTCCATTCCACACCTCCACACACCTCCACACACCCTTGCCGCACCACCCAACCTCCCTAAATCCATCCCCAAATCATCCATTTAACCTCACTGCCGCATCAAGGAGAAGAGGAAAGAGGACTTAGACGCGCAGAAATTCAAGTGGATTCGTTGGGCGTTCTAGGTGTAATCCATCCTTTGTTCTTTATGTTTAAATTCAATTTTATTTTTCTTGTTGTGAACATGAGAGGCTAAACCCCTAGTTAGCTAGGGGGTGATTCGAAACCATGTTTATGCTTGCAATATGAATTGATTACTTTTGGTTGGAATTTCATGAATGTTGGATTCAATTCATTTAACTGTTTGATTGATAACTTGTTTGTGTATGTTTATTGAGAGTGCACGCTTAATGTTCATGCATGAATTTGACGCTAGAGTATAAGTGAGTTTCACCTAATAGTTATGAACTTATATTCACAAGTAGTGGAGGTTGCTTATAAACAATCGCGTTAAATGAATTCTTGGCACTAGTTTCATGCTCATCATAGTAACGAATGCCTCGTCAACACTTATAGTTTTCATGATGCTTAATGATCTTTGATTGTATCTTTATTGTGCTTTTCACGTAAAGGACTTTTGGAGAATGTTTTGAATTGCGTTGCGCTAACCCATCCAATTCATTAACTTAAGGAGAACTTGACGGTTAATTTAAGCGGACCTAATTAACCTGGGGTGTTGAGTTTCATAATTTATCGAAAGACCAACTGAAAATCAAAGTGTATGCAAGTGTGACATGTGTGGAGAAGAACCTTCTAGCTAGCATTCATCCATATTTTCATCACATTCATATTTACATTCTGCCTTTAAATTACAATCGTTGCATTTAGTTTAATTTCGTCAAAACCTCAATCCCCCTTTACTTTAGTGTCCAATTTAGTTAGAAAGTGTCTTAGTTTGTGTTTATAAGCGTTTTGTATTCTTTGAGTCTTTTGATTTTTTTTTTTTTTTAGTGTTTTATTGTTTAGCTTTGCATTCTTTGAGTCTAGTTTAGTGTTTTTAACGTTTGTTTTACGTTTTTGAGTCAGTTTCCAAGTGATTTAGTAATCCCTCCTAATCCCCGGTCTAGAACGATCCCTACTTGCATCTTTACTACAATTGTCACAAGAGGGTTTTAATTTGTGTGCTTACTTAGTTCGCATCAAACTTTTGGCGCCGTTGCCGGGGATTAGCAACTTTGCTAATCCCTTGGATTGTTTAATTTCTGTTTATTTATTTATTTTGTTGAAGTTTCTGATTTTGTTTTGTTTTCCTTGTGTTAGGTACTAGTGCATGACTCGGAGCTCTCAACTGATTCGTGAGCATATCTCAGACTTTGACAGCGATTTTGAGAGAACTTTGAGACGAAGGAAGAAGCACCACGAGTCGAATCCACCAAGCCCGGAACCTGAGCTTGAAGAACAAGGCCTAGAAGAGGAAGAAGATGCCACGGCAGGGATCTTTGAGGAGCCATAAGACATGGCCGTAGACAACCGGACACTTAAGGAGCTTTCCGCTTCGGGATTGGCTAATGCAGCACCCTTGTGCATCCAATATCCCCCACCGGCCGAAGGGAAGACCGAGGAGTTTGAGTTGAAGTCAAGCTTGCTCCACCACATTCCGAAGTACCATGGGATGTCCATGGAGGATCCGAACAAGCATCTAAAGGAATTCGAGGTGGTGTGCTCAAGTATGACTCCCGTCAACGTTGACGGAAGTATATTGAAGATGAAGGCTTTCCCATTTTCTTTGATGGACAAAGCCAAGGATTGGTTGTACGATTTAGCTCCCGGAACTGTCACATCGTGGGAGAGCATGAAGAGGGCCTTTCTGGAGAAGTTTTTCCCAACTTCTCGAATCATCCTTTTACGAAAAAGGATAAGTGGAATCCAGCAAGAAGATGGTGAGTCTTTTCCTACGTACTATGAACGTTTTAAATCTCTTGTTGCTTCTTGTCCACAGCACCAGATGAAGGAGGAGTTGCTTCTGCAATACTTCTACGAGGGGCTCCTGCCAATCGAACGACAAATGCTCGACGCATCGGCGGGTGGAGCATTGGTGGACAAGACGCCCAAGGATGCCAAGGTCTTGATTGCTAACCGAGCGTTGAACGCTCAACAATATGAAGGAGTGGGACAAAGAGGACCCCCACGGCAGCAAGTGCATGAGGTAAGTTCCACCCCCGATATTCATTCCCAGTTAGCTAATCTTACTTCCATTGTGTCTCAGATGGCCGAAGGCATGAGGATGCAAGGACCAGTTGTATGCGGGGTGTGTTCGATCCAAGGACATGCTTCTGAGAAGTGCCCGCAACTCATAGAAAATGGTGGTTGGGAAAGTGCCAACGCGATTGGATTCCAGGGTCAGAACCAACCAAGGAACGATCCGTACTCAAACACTTATAATCCAGGTTGGCGAGACCACCCGAACTTCAAATGGAGGGAGCCCCAACAACCACCACAACAAGGGGGCTTTAGGCAACAACCTCCGGGCTTCTTCACCAAGCCATTCGCACCCACACAAGCATCTCCACAATCTGCCCAAACAAATTCAGGTAACACCTTAGATAATGATACACTTCTGAAGTTACTAACGAATTTGTCTCAGGGGCAAGAAAACCAAGCCAAAGCGATGCAGAATCAAGAAAAGAGGGTGGATCAATTGGAAAAACAAATTGGCCAAATTGCGGAGTTTGTAGGGCAATTCCGAGACCAAGGCAAGCTCCCTAGCTCAACCATTCCAAATCCGAAGGGAGGCTTTGAGACCGCCAACGCAATTACCTTGAGAATTGGCAAGGAAGTTGGAACCACCCCACAACCACCAAAATCAAGCGAAGAAGAGGAGGAAAAGCTGCAAAATGAAGAGGAGGATGTAAGCAAGCCCACGACAAGGGTACAAACACCCTTGCCGCAACTATCAAGGGACATTAATGCACCCAACTCATCTCATTCGGCCACCAAAGGTAAGTTGGGGTCAAAATTGATTAATTCTGACTTTGTTCCACCCAATGTTCCTTTTCCTAGCAGATTTTTGCAATCCATGAAAGAAGAGGAGGAAAAAGATGTTCTAGAGACATTTAGAAAAGTTCAAGTCAACATACCCCTTTTAGATGCAATCAAGCAAATCCCGAAGTATGCGAAGTTCTTGAAAAAGCTTTGTACAACAAGGAAACGGATTCAAGAAAAAGAGGTGGTTCATGTAAGTGAGAATGTCTCTGCCATCTTGCAACGCAAACTACCTCCCAAATGCAAAGATCCAGGTAGTTTCACTATTCCTTGTGTAATTGGAAATACAAAGTTCGAACATGTCATGCTAGATTTGGGTGCCTCAATTAATGTCATGCCATATTCTATTTATGCATCTATGAATCTAGGAGAACTTAAAAAGGATGGTGTTATTGTTCAATTAGCTGATAGATCTAATGCATACCCAAAAGGAGTTTTGGAGGATGTTTTGGTGCAGGTAGACCATTTGATTTTTCCTGCAGATTTCTATGTGCTTGACATGGAAGATTCGGCACACTCTCCATCATCACCACTCTTACTTGGACGACCTTTCATGAAAACGGCTCAAACCAAGATTGATGTGGCCAAGGGAGCAGTCACTATGGCCTTTGGTGGTGATATGATTAACTTTAAGATTCCTGAATCGATTGAGACTACTAATGATGTTCGTTCTTGTTGTGGCATTAATGTAATTGAACACATAGGGACGGAGTATTCAACAAAGATCAAGAAGAATGTTTCTCGAACTACCACCGAGAAGGAACTTGGAGTAGAGAACAAGGAATGCACGGCTCCAACCTTGAAAGGACCACAATTGGCCATGAGCAACTCTTGTGCATCCGTCCATTGTGCTACCACTTCTTTGCCGTACAAAGGTAAGCCACCTATTCCAAATTTGATTCCCATTTCAACTAATAGGTTGTTACCTCGTGTGGTGCAGGTACCTAATCGAATTCAACATCGTGGGAGAATTCGTGTTGATGTAGAAAAGAAAAACACGACAATAAGAAAGGATCATTATCCCACTCCATTCAAGGACCCAAAGCATGAAGTGGTTCGTCGGACAGATTGTAGTTGCACCCCTCTATGCCGTGGGGTTCCATAAACCTTCAAGGGAGCATCGTCCGGCTGGAAGACGTTAAAGCAAGCGCTTCGTGGGAGGCAACCCATGCAATCAACAAAGGAAGAACTTGGGAATCGCTCCACACTCAGATTTGCGTCCCTAAACCCTTCCCTTTGTTGCTTACTTTATGTTATGTGTAATGTGTTTAATTGTGTCTAAAACATTGAGGACAATGTTTAGTTTAAGTGTGGGGGGGGGTAACATTCTGTTTTGATATAGTTTTGCATGAAATTCGTAGGGTATTACCACCTAACATGTCTAAACTGGTTCCCCACTGTTTTTATGTGTTTTTAAGCTATTTTAGAGTGTTTTAGTGTGTGTTGACTTAAAAAATCCGAAAATACCATAAAAATTTGAAAAAATTGTTTTGAAAAACCCAAAAAGAGTTGTTTTTGTGTGTTTGTTTGTGTCGTAGGTCACCTTCCAACACAATGATGAGGATTTGGTTTTTAATTGCATGATGGTTAAAGAAAGTTACAAACATGGTTGGACGTTTGATATACTCTTTGGTTTATGCTTGATTGTAGTTATAGTTTACGAAGTCACATGTAATCACTGTAGACATCGAAATTTCAGTAAAACAAATGTTCACCAATGCATTAAAGTTTTGACGTGTCAAGGCATACATGACATACACCATGTGTTGTACAAATGGTACACATGGCGTGTGACTCAACAAAATACGAAGAAATACCCTTGAAGGATTAAACAAGTTTTTCTTCTCATTTTGGGCAATGACAAGGCAAGTACATTTCAATCCATTGAGGATCAAAACAAGTTTTTCTTCTCATGTTGGGCAATGACAAGGCAAGCACACTTCAATCCATTACGGATCAAAGCAAGTTTTTCTCATTTGGGCAATGACAAAGCATACACATTTCAAGTTTAAAATGGTGTTAAGTGGGAAATTAGGCCATAAGTTACACCACTTCAAGTTTAAAATGGTATTAAGTGGGAAATTAGGCCATAAGTTACACCACTTCAATTTCAATATTGCATTAAGTGGGAAAATTAGGCAATGGTGCTTGGAAAAGAAAAAAATATTTTTGTGGTGGTGATTCATTCTCAAAGCCTATAAATAGGCTTCTCCATCAAGGTATCAAGCATCAAGGAATTCACAAATACATTTCTCTACTCCAAAATTAGAAGAGGAATCCCCCAAATCCTTGAAGCTTTGAAACTCCAAAGCTTCCAACCATCCAAATTCCCAAGAATTCCGAAGGATCAAGAAAGCACTCTTCGTTCTTCGTCAAATCCTCCTTCAAGATCAAGCCCCAACGGCCCTTGAAGAACTTCCACCATTATTCAAGATCAAGCCCCAACGACCCTTGAAGAAAGCGTTCATCATTCATCATCCGTTCATCCTAAGCTCAAGCCCCAACGGCCCTTTGGATCAACAACCTCAACAAATCCACACATCCAACCGTTCTTCAAGATCAAGCCCAAAAGCCCTTGAAGATCCACTCATCCAATCAACCTTCAAGATCAAGCCTAAAAGCCCTTGAAGAAATCCACACAACCATTATTCAAGATCAAGCCCCAACGGCCCTTGAAGAAAGCGTTCATCATTCATCATCCGTTCATCCTAAGCTCAAGCCCCAACGGCCCTTTGGATCAACAACCTCAACAAATCCACACATCCAATCGTTCTTCAAGATTAAGCCCAAAAGCCCTTGAAGATCCACTCATCCAATCAACCTTCAAGATCAAGCCTAAAAGCCCTTGAAGAAATCCACACAACCATTATTCAAGATCAAGCCCCAACGGCCCTTGAAGAAAGCGTTCATCATTCATCATCCGTTCATCCTAAGCTCAAGCCCCAACGGCCCTTTGGATCAACAACCTCAACAAATCCACACATCCAATCGTTCTTCAAGATTAAGCCCAAAAGCCCTTGAAGATCCGCTCATCCATCAACCTTCAAGATCAAGCCCAAAAGCCCTTAAAGAAATCCACACAACCATTATTCAAGATCAAGCCCCGACGGCCCTTGAAGAAAGTGTTCATCCGTTCATCAACTGTTCATCCTTAGATCAAGCCCTGACGGCCCTTTGGATCAACAACTCATCCACAAACCTACACCCTACGAAGATAGAATCAGAGGACCAAATTTGAGAGAGATCGTAACCCCAAAATCATCAAACCACAAAAAAATTATTTTGTACACGTTATTCTTGTTTCTTGTTTCAAGGAACTTTCGTGTTCACAAATTTGGCACGCCCGGTGGGACATCTCTACCTCTCATCTCTATCCTCAAATCATCGAAAAACGCAAATGGCATCAAGAAAGGATCAAGCTGTTCCTGCAATCAAAGCAAAGAACAAGAACATCATCGCCGCAAGTGGTGATATTTCGGGCACCATAACCCGAAGTAAGGCAAGAGCTCTTTTTGCCGCGGCTTCCGCCCCTGCATTAACTCTGTCAAAGGAACAAGAGCACCTGAGGCACGAGCCTGTGATCACCCTAGCCTCGCTAAGGGCATCAAGATGGGAAAGCCAGAGGAAATACTCAGAGTCCCTACTCTCCGACGCTGATTCGAGCAGCAGTACAACCATGCAAGTCATGACCACTGGAGTAACTTCAATCGAGGAGCAGCTAGCTCAGATGAATGAAGCAATCGCAAAGCTCACACGGACTGCAGAGGAGAAAAACTTGCAAACCGCTGGACTCATCAACCGTCTGGAGGCACAGCATGGCGTCAAAATGAAACCAAGCTCTCTTCCAACTAAGAAGACCGAAGAAGGCTTTAACCCAAATGCCTACGAACTCATGTCAAAGGCTAGGCATGACTTTGCTTCCTCTTCAAATCTTGGAAAGAAGGTTTCAAACACCGTCAATGACAAAGAACATAACCTCACCAAAACTCAAAAGAAGTTGAAGGAGCATGGTTACGGAGTTGACAACAACAAAGCCGGACTTGGCTTCACACCAAATGCACCCGTGAAGATTTCAAGCAAAGTGAAGAAAGCTAGCGCTCAACACATCAGCGTGAGCATTGAACAAGACCAAAAAGAGCCTAAATCCGCCCCTCGGACGTCGGTCTTCGATAGGATGAGCCATTCAAGCTCCAGAATTTCAGTGCTTAATCGCATTGGTAGTCAAGGCCGAACCTATGTCTTCAAGAGGCTTAGCGCGCCAACATCCCAAAGCTCTGTTTTTGAAAGGTTGTTAAAGCCTAAGAAACAAAGCAACACATCTATCTCTCCTCTGTGACGATCAGCTTCGGAAAGATTTGAAGATAATGAGAAGCCTTTTGGAAAGAGGAAGACAACACCAAAGGAAGAAAAGTTCGATGGGCTAGCAGAAAAAGGCGACGTTCGAAGCTTTATTCCTTCAAGGATGAAGCGCCAAGTAATCCTAGAGGTCGATACAAAAGGACCACTGAAGGTAAGGAGGCGCATCATCGTCCACACTGGCAAATCTTCATGCCAACAAACCCAAGAGGACGACACTGAAGATGAAATCCCTAAGAAAGATGTCACTTCTGGCTCTTTCGACTCAAAGTCTTCACCTCGACTGTTGGGGGCTTGCTCCAAGTCAAGTGAAATTGAAGGATGGACTCATGTCGCTTCGAAGAAACTGCACGAGAAACATATGTCTTCTCCACAAGTGCACCAATCAGAAAGGGGGGAAAGCAGCTTTCGCCAACCCCCAAAGCAATGTGAAAATGTTGAAGATAAGAAAATTTCAACACAAAGATCGTTCATGCGGGATCTTTTCTTCATCGAAGACTTATTCAATTTCTCGATCAAGGCTCCTTGCTATGAAGATTGTGAGGAATGCCTTTCGAAGATCGCTTCGAAGAAATTGGACAAGCAGCAACCATCTTGTCCACAAGTTTATCAGTCGAAAAGGGGGCAAAACAGCTCTTGTCAACCTCCAGAACAATGTGAAAGTGTTGGAGATAATGAAATTTCGACACAAAGATCGTCCATCCCCATCACAATGTGCGACCTCGTCCTAGAAAACTTCTTCAATTACTCGGTCAAGGCTCCTTCCTATGAAGATTGCGAGGAACGCCTCTCCCAGATCGCTTGACAAATCCACAACAACAACCAAAGCTCCTCGTTCGCACGAGCCTAAAAGGCGACAACCAAACGCTCCTTGCCTGCACGAGTTGAAACTGCAAATGGCACCAAACGCTCCTTGCCTGCACGAGCTGAAACTGCAAACGGCACCAAACGCTCATTGCCTGCAGGAGCTGAAACTGCAAACAGCACCAAACGCTCCTTGTCGATCATCCAATCCCGGCTGATTGGAAAATCTCAGACGACTTGCCTGACGAGGAGGTGTTCTACATCGATATCTTCCCAACATGGACAATGTTCTTCGACGGATCCGCACGAGCAGACGGAGCGGGGGCATGAGTATTATTCATGTCGCCACAAAGGCAAATACTACCTTACTCCTTCCAACTGAATGAGCTATGCTCCAACAATGTTGCTGAGTACCAAGCATTGATCATCGGGCTCCAAATGGCGATCAACATGGAAATCACAGCTCTTGAGGTATATGGCGATTCCAAGCTCATAATCAATCAACTCTTAACTGAATATGAGGTGAGGAAAGATGATCTCGTCCCATACTTCCGGCTAGCGACCCAACTGCTACAAAAGTTCGAAGCTGTGACACTGGAACATGTGCCAAGAAAGGAAAATCAAATGGCAGACGCTCTCGCCAATCTAGCCTCGAGTATGACACTAGGAAAAGATGAAGTTGCAGACGTGCCAGTTTTCCAAAGATGGGTGATTCCGCTCGTTAATGAAATGTCACTAGATGATACAAATGTCATCTCAGTACTTCCAGTCGATGTTGAAGAGTGGAGACAGCCACTGATCGACTACTTAGAGCACGGAAAGCTTCCAGATGATCTCAGACACCGTTTCGAAATACGTCGACGAGCACCTCGCTTCCTTTACTACAAAGGAACACTCTAACAACGCTCTTTTGAAGGAGTGTTCCTGAGATGCCTAGGTGAGGAAGAAGTTAATCAAGCCATGGAAGAAGCACATTCAGGTGTGTGTGGGGCACATCAGTCTGGACCAAAGCTACATTTCCGGCTTAAAAGAATGGGTTACTACTGGCCGAGCATGGTGAAGGACTGCCTGGAACACGCCAAAAGGTGCCAAGCCTGCCAATTCCACGCCAACTTCATACATCAACCGCCTGAACCATTACACCCTACAGTTGCTTCATGGCCGTTCGACGCATGGGGATTGGACGTTGTAGGACCAATTACGCCAAAGTCATCTGCAGGGGAAGCTTACATCCTAGCTGCAACAGATTACTTCTCCAAGTGGGCTGAAGCCATCCCTTTAAGGGAAGTAAAAAAGGAAACTGTTGTTCGTTTCATCAAGGAGCATATCATCCACCGATATGGGGTGCCTCGCTACATTATCACTGACAACGGAAAGCAGTTCTCCAACCGACTCGTGGACGAGCTTTGTGACAAATACAAGTTCAAGCAGCACAAGTCTTCCATGTATCATGCTCCGGCCAACGGCCTCGCGGAAGCATTCAACAAGACGCTGTGCAACCTCCTGAAAAAGGTAATCGGCCGAACAAAGAGAGATTGGCATGAAAGAATAAGTGAAGCACTTTGGGCATATAGGACTACACATAGGACTCCTACCCAAGCTACACCTTATTCTCTCGTATATGGCGTAGAAGCTGTTCTACCGCTCGAAAGTCAAATTCCCTCACTAAGGATGGCTATACAAGAAGGCTTGACTGATGAAGAAAATGCAAAGTTACGCCTTCAGGAGTTGGAAGCGCTGGATGAGAGAAGGCTCGAAGCTCAACAACACTTGGAATGCTACCAAGCACGGTTATCCAAGGCATTCAACAAGAAAGTCCGCCCAAGGTCTTTCCAAGCCGGAGATCTCGTGCTGGCATTGCGTAGGCCTATCATTACAACTCATAAGACAAAAAGCAAGTTCACATCAAAGTGGGATGGACCCTACGTAATACAAGAGATCTACACCAATGGCGCCTACTTAATCATGGCAGAAGACGGGTTGAAGATCGGCCCCATCAACGGCAGATTTTTGAAGCGCTACTACCCCTAAAGCAAACGGCACCAAACGCTCCTGGCCCGCAAGAGCATAAACTGTGTACGGCAAAATCATCAAAAAAAAAAAAAACCATCACTCATTTGAACTACGTCATGACTTGATCCCTCCTCAACCAAGGGTACGTAGGCAACTTGAAACTTCAAAACTTCAAGTACAGTCACATCATCAAAATAAAAAAATAAAAAAAAAAAGGAAAAAAACACATCTTGGTGATGTATATGTTTTATCTGTATTTAGCACAATACACTGAATAAAATAAAGCATGTACATTGATCTCCGAGAAATTACAAGTGTGTACAAAAAAAAAAAAAAAAAAAAAAAAAAAAAAGATGAAGCTTTCACAAAGGATGTGTACGTGAAGCCCCACTACGTGGCAACACTCTCGGAGCAGGAGGCATCGGAGCAGAAGGCATCGGAGCAGAAGGCATCGGAGCAAGAGACATCGGAGATAGAGCATTCGAGGCCTCAATACTTGGCGGAACGCTCGATGACCCAGGAAAAATGTGCCTCTGGAAGAAAGACGCAAGCCTTTGACGGTCGCTTTGCATTCGACCTTGAGATTCTTGCATCTCATCAAGCTTCCTCTTCATGCCCGACGAATAGTTATTTGCAAGCACATGCAAACTTCTATTCTCGTACTTAAGCTGTTTAATCTCCTGCTTAAGATCTTCCACCTCTACCATCAATGATTCCACTTGACGAGACCGAGCAAGCAGGCGTTGACCCATGTTGGACACAGAGCTCGCACACTGAACACTGAGAGCGAGGGACTCTTGAACGGCCAACTCATCGGACCGTCCTGAAAGCAGCCTATTATCTTTTGGTGTGAGTAGGTTCCTAGCTACTATTGTAGCTGTTGTTGCATTCTGCATCACTGAGTCTTCACCTGTAAGAGGACCGTTAGAAGATAAGAAAGACGGGCACCATACATTACCTTGACGCGGCGCAACCGGATCACTGCTGAGACTCAATTCTAAGCTAAGGTTCGATGGGTTAGCCATTTTTTCAAAGGTGTTAAAAGAGATGGGTGGATGGAGTTAAAACTCAAAAGGTCGGAGATGATTTTCAGGAATGAGCAACCTTCAAAGTGTGCATGTTAGAGGTGATCAATACCTCTATAAAATCGAAGAGGCGCTTGCTCAGAAATCAAAGAGACGTTGGTTCAGAAATCGAATGGCCGCTTATTCAAAAAGTGAAGAGACATCGCTCTGCAAATCTCAAAAGCTGGGTTTTCCGGCGTAAGTTGGCGACGCTTTCTCAGCTTTTCAGAACACGGGTGCCACTTTGTCAAAAGATCACGTGGAGGTCATCATCGCAGCTACACATCTTTAGCCGACAAGCGCAAAGTTCGGTGGCGCTTTCTCTGTTTTTCAGAAAACGCGTGCAGCTTTGTCAAAAGAGGCGCTCGTTCAGAAATCGAAGAGGCGTCGTTCAGAAATCAAAGAGGCGTATTCAAAGATCGAAGAGTCGTCACTATTTCAAAAAGCCGGATTTGCGGGATCAAAAACGTTTGTCGACAAGGGTAAAAGAACAGTACCACCACTTGCTATTGGGAAATCCCTATATATGTCGACCTTCATCTTTTATGGCAAGGCAGACCTGCAAACAAAAAAAAAAAATGCCCAACTCTTCCTCACCTCCGAGAGTACACTCCAAGCAAAGCATCTCAAAATGCTCAGTTTTCTTCCTCTCCGGGAATGCCCTTGCAAACAAATGACACCAAGGCAAAAGTATCTCATATCATCAAGGGCGAAAGCAAAGGTATCTCATATCATGCTTTTCCCCTATCTTTTCCTTTGCCCTTGTTCTCACCTGCCAAGACAAGGACAGAGAAAGCAATATGTCAGAACCTCCACTCAAACTTGCGCTGCCACCAAGAAGTGATGGTCCATTCAAATGCAAGGTTTGCATTCAACTCCTGCATCAGGAACAAATACTACAAGAGAAGATGCTAAACCTGCATAAGGAAATACCACTTCTGCAAAGGGGAGCAAGTAAGGCAAGTGAAAATGATACATTGAAGCATGTGGAGACAAGCTGCAACTGCATATGCTGAGCTATCCTCTAACCCTCTTCAATACGAATTGGAGAGATTGAACAAAGAAACAGAAAAAAAGGAGTAAGCTCAGACCTCCGGAGGAGACCAAAAGAATCCTGCTGCCCAGTTCAAGAGTAGCACAAAGGAAAATCAACGAGTGGAGGAGACCAAAATAATCCTGCACCCAGTTCAAGAGTAAGCCTGCGAAAAATCAACGATGGGAGGAAACCAGAAAATCTTCCAGTCGAACTCAAGATCAAGCCTCAATGGCCCTTGAAGAAATTTCCAGCCCAATTCAAGATCAAGCCTCGACGGCCCTTGGGTTGACATCTACATTAAAGGACTTCAAAACGCATCTTCTACACGTGTCAAGCACATGTCTACGACGCGCCTTGAAGTGGGGGCATTTGTAGACATCGAAATTTCAGTAAAACAAATGTTCACCAATGCATTAAAGTTTTGACGTGTCAAGGCATACATGACATACACCATGTGTTGTACAAATGGTACACATGGCGTGTGACTCAACAAAATACGAAGAAATACCCTTGAAGGATTAAACAAGTTTTTCTTCTCATTTTGGGCAATGACAAGGCAAGTACATTTCAATCCATTGAGGATCAAAACAAGTTTTTCTTCTCATGTTGGGCAATGACAAGGCAAGCACACTTCAATCCATTACGGATCAAAGCAAGTTTTTCTCATTTGGGCAATGACAAAGCATACACATTTCAAGTTTAAAATGGTGTTAAGTGGGAAATTAGGCCATAAGTTACACCACTTCAAGTTTAAAATGGTATTAAGTGGGAAATTAGGCCATAAGTTACACCACTTCAATTTCAATATTGCATTAAGTGGGAAAATTAGGCAATGGTGCTTGGAAAGGAAAAAAATATTTTTGTGGTGGTGATTCATTCTCAAAGCCTATAAATAGGCTTCTCCATCAAGGTATCAAGCATCAAGGAATTCACAAATACATTTCTCTACTCCAAAATTAGAAGAGGAATCCCCCAAATCCTTGAAGCTTTGAAACTCCAAAGCTTCCAACCATCCAAATTCCCAAGAATTCCGAAGGATCAAGAAAGCACTCTTCGTTCTTCGTCAAATCCTCCTTCAAGATCAAGCCCCAACGGCCCTTGAAGAACTTCCACCATTATTCAAGATCAAGCCCCAACGGCCCTTGAAGAAAGCGTTCATCATTCATCATCCGTTCATCCTAAGCTCAAGCCCCAACGGCCCTTTGGATCAACAACCTCAACAAATCCACACATCCAACCGTTCTTCAAGATCAAGCCCAAAAGCCCTTGAAGATCCACTCATCCAATCAACCTTCAAGATCAAGCCCAAAAGCCCTTGAAGAAATCCACACAACCATTATTCAAGATCAAGCCCCAACGGCCCTTGAAGAAAGCGTTCATCATTCATCATCCGTTCATCCTAAGCTCAAGCCCCAACGGCCCTTTGGATCAACAACCTCAACAAATCCACACATCCAATCGTTCTTCAAGATTAAGCCCAAAAGCCCTTGAAGATCCGCTCATCCATCAACCTTCAAGATCAAGCCCAAAAGCCCTTAAAGAAATCCACACAACCATTATTCAAGATCAAGCCCCGACGGCCCTTGAAGAAAGTGTTCATCCGTTCATCAACTGTTCATCCTTAGATCAAGCCCTGACGGCCCTTTGGATCAACAACTCATCCACAAACCTACACCCTACGAAGATAGAATCAGAGGACCAAATTTGAGAGAGATCGTAACCCCAAAATCATCAAACCACAAAAAAATTATTTTGTACACGTTATTCTTGTTTCTTGTTTCAAGGAACTTTCGTGTTCACAATCACAAAAGAAAAAAAATTAGTTTTTGTAACATGCTTGAAGGAAGGAACTTAAACAAACGCTACATCCCTGTGAGACTTGAGCCTAAACGTTATTTGGAGAGTTAAAATCTGTGCATTAATGTTTTCTAAGTCGTTGCATGATCTCATTATTCTTTGCTTGGTTACTACTTAGAAGGCGTTTCATCACTTAGTTCCAAATGCTAGAACTCATGCCCATTTCATTCAAAGCATGTCATTGATTTGCATACCACATATTCAAGATGAAGTTGTGTAGTGATCACCATCAAAGCCAAACAGCCATGTGCCCTTCACTCATTTTGTGTTTAAGTTTCACCCCATTGAGCCGTGTTAGCCCATATTCTTCGTTAACCCGCATTATCCTCACCTAGCCTAGATTAGGACCATCCTTACCCTTGTTCTTGAAGCATAGTAAGCAATGAATTCCTTTTGATTAATGTGTTGCAGAAAATAAGTGTGGGGGAAGGATTATGGATGTGAGTTTTTGTGCCATAGGCACGGTTAGAAAAAAAAAAAAAAAAAAAAAAAAGAAAGAAAGAAAAGAAAAGAAAAAAAAAATGAAAGAAAAAAAAAAAATTGAAAAGTATTGGTTGTTGAAGTAAGGGCCCAAAACAATGAATTAGGCCCTAAGAGTTGTTTGTGTTTCCCCTATTTGTCTAAAAGTTGATTTTTGCATTCTAAGGGAATTCTAGGTCTTAATTTCATTACTTTACTTATTATTGCTTAAAGAACGTTTGTTATTCCTTACCTTCCCTTGTTAGCCAAAACCCCAAGCCCCGTTACAACCCTTGACTTCTATCTTGAGTGTTGTGCATTTCAATTGTGGAGTTTGAATTTGGTATGAGCATATGGTGTCACTGGTTCTCGCATCTAAGTAGTAGCATTCCATTCATGAGATCATATCCAAACACGTTTAATTACTCTAGAAATTGCTTTCTTTGTTATAACATATATGAGTACTAGTCTTTCATGTTACATCAATCTGCTCACATATAACTAGTGTAGGGTGTGTAGTCAGAAAATCTGAGTGAAAATTGAGTGCATAACTAGTGAGGAATTGAGGGAATTCTCTAAGGTATGTTACTACATTCAAAATATGTTTTAATTGATTAAATGTGAACTAGTGAATGGTGACTATGATTAAGGATGTGCTTAAGGGGAAGTAAGACTAAAAGCTATGTGAGTAATGATCTTTGACATGTCATGTTTCATTGGAAATCCCTGAGGCAAATGTTGGAAGGTTTAGGTTATGTTTTGTTTGTTTTGTTTCGTCTTGTTTAATTTAGTTGTTTTGTTTTGCTCGAGGACTAGCAAAAGTTAAGTGTGGGGGAATTTGATAGGAGCATATTCATGCGACTTAATTAGCTTGTTCTCGTGCATTTATGTTGTGTTTACTTAGTTGTTTTAGTGTTTAAGGCCACTTTTGTGTATTTTCAGATTATAAGGCCAAAGTGTGCAAGAAGATGCAAATTGGAGTCTTTTGGAGCGAAAGAGGAATGAATGAGTTGAAGACTTGAAGAAATGACGAATTCCTACGCCAACGATGAATTCTTACCAAAACGAAGAATCCTACTCAAACAAGGCTTCCTATTTTAGGAAAGTTAACCCTAAGTTTCCCGTTTTGGTAACCTTTCCTAAACTTAAACGTCCGTATTTTCTAGCCACTTTGATGGCCTTATAGGCACTTTAGGACACAAAACCAAGGCCCTAGCCATACCTTTTAATCTTCCCCCTTTAATTTCTGATTTTTCCTAAATTCTAGAAGCCTTTGAATTTATTTTAGTTAATAAAAATAAGCTAGGGATTAATTTCTGGAACAAAAACATTTTTCAAACCCTAGGTTCTACCATCTTAGCCGCATCTCCCATTGCTCCATTATTCATATTAGCCACCATAAAATAATTCCCAAAAGCCGTAAAGCCCATGCAGAAAAACCAAAACCTAATTCTACCTCACAAGCCGTGGCCCCCCATTTAATTATCACCCTAATTCCATTCCATCTGCAATATCCCATTCATGCCATTTTTTTTATTTAGCCACCATAACCTAATTCACACCCTAATTTATTCTCATCAGCCACCATTGACCCTAATATTCTATTCCATGTTTCCTCCCTAAGCGGCAAGAATTCACAAAAAGAAACATAAAAAAAAAAACCTAGCCGCAAAAAGCCATTAACCTTTGTTCTCCATTCCAGCCGCAAATCTCATTAATCCCACCATTCCATTTTTTTCCATTACTCCCCTCTAATCCGTGCATTCCATAAGCCGCAGCCATTTTTTCCCATTCCTTCCCATTAGGCCGTGATTATTCCATTAACCCTAATTCATAACAGCCGCAACCATATCATTCATTCTCTCCATTTGCCGTGCCATCTCCCTTCCATTCCAAACCTGCCGCAGCACCACCATCCATTCTCCCTCCATTCCACACCTCCACACACCTCCACACACCCTTGCCGCACCACCCAACCTCCCTAAATCCATCCCCAAATCATCCATTTAACCTCACTGCCGCATCAAGGAGAAGAGGAAAGAGGACTTAGACGCGCAGAAATTCAAGTGGATTCGTTGGGCGTTCTAGGTGTAATCCATCCTTTGTTCTTTATGTTTAAATTCAATTTTATTTTTCTTGTTGTGAACATGAGAGGCTAAACCCCTAGTTAGCTAGGGGGTGATTCGAAACCATGTTTATGCTTGCAATATGAATTGATTACTTTTGGTTGGAATTTCATGAATGTTGGATTCAATTCATTTAACTGTTTGATTGATAACTTGTTTGTGTATGTTTATTGAGAGTGCACGCTTAATGTTCATGCATGAATTTGACGCTAGAGTATAAGTGAGTTTCACCTAATAGTTATGAACTTATATTCACAAGTAGTGGAGGTTGCTTATAAACAATCGCGTTAAATGAATTCTTGGCACTAGTTTCATGCTCATCATAGTAACGAATGCCTCGTCAACACTTATAGTTTTCATGATGCTTAATGATCTTTGATTGTATCTTTATTGTGCTTTTCACGTAAAGGACTTTTGGAGAATGTTTTGAATTGCGTTGCGCTAACCCATCCAATTCATTAACTTAAGGAGAACTTGACGGTTAATTTAAGCGGACCTAATTAACCTGGGGTGTTGAGTTTCATAATTTATCGAAAGACCAACTGAAAATCAAAGTGTATGCAAGTGTGACATGTGTGGAGAAGAACCTTCTAGCTAGCATTCATCCATATTTCATCACATTCATATTTACATTCTGCCTTTAAATTACAATCGTTGCATTTAGTTTAATTTCGTCAAAACCTCAATCCCCCTTTACTTTAGTGTCCAATTTAGTTAGAAAGTGTCTTAGTTTGTGTTTATAAGCGTTTTGTATTCTTTGAGTCTTTTGATTTTTTTTTTTTTTAGTGTTTTATTGTTTAGCTTTGCATTCTTTGAGTCTAGTTTAGTGTTTTTAACGTTTGTTTTACGTTTTTGAGTCAGTTTCCAAGTGATTTAGTAATCCCTCCTAATCCCCGGTCTAGAACGATCCCTACTTGCATCTTTACTACAATTGTCACAAGAGGGTTTTAATTTGTGTGCTTACTTAGTTCGCATCATATTTCAAACCTTCTAGAGGAATTAGACAAGGAGATCCTTTATCGCCCTACATTTTCATTCTTTGCATGGAGCCGTTAATTAGACACTTCAATAAGTTAGCTTTAATTCCTAAAACCAATGTCAGTTCTCCCATGGGTTTTAAGGTTTCCAATTTAATGTTTACGGATGACTGCCTCGTTTTTGCTAAAGCCTTGAAAGGAGTTGATAAAAATATCTTGAATACTTTGAACATATTTGCTTTTACCTCGGGGCAAAAGATAAATTTCCGTAAGTCATCCATCAATTTTTTGGGGAATACTGTTAATAGTGTTCGTGTGGAGATTGCTAATATTATCCAAATCCAACACAAGACCACTATTGGTAAGTATCTGGGTATCAATAATATTATCTCCTAGCTGAGATTCAATAAATACAAAGAATGTTGAGCTAAAGATTAAAAATTAGCAAGATGGAAAGCCAATACGCTCTCGAGAGCGGGCATAATCACTTTAATTAATGCTAATCTTTGTGGTATGCCTAATCATATGATGTCTTGTTTCAAATGCCTTGATAAGTTCACAAGGATGTTGGATAAAGCTAACAGGAATTTTCTTTGGGGAAAAGAAGGTAAGATGAACCTTGTTGCTTGGGATAAAGTTTGTCAACCAAAAGGTAATGGAGGTTTGGGTATTAGAAAGAGTAACTGTTTTAACAATGCTTGCCTAGCTAAACTGGGATGAAAGGTCCTAACTGATGATCAGAACTGGTGGGTTCAATTAGTTAAACAAAAGTATCTTCGTAAAGAAAATTTTATGGATATAAGAGCGAGGCAGCATTACTCGGTAGCCTGAAAAGGTATTCTTAATGCTAGGACTGTGATTGAAAAAGGTGCGCAATGGATTGTGAGAAATGGAAAGGGCATCTCGTTCTGGACCCAGAATTGGGTTTTTCCTTTCCCATTAAAGAACCTTATTCCGGAGGACCAGGTAAGTCATATTGATTTAGACCTTAAGGTTAACTACTTCATTATTGATGGGACTTGGAATAAAGATTTGCTAGGTGAGTATGTGGATGAGGAAGTTATTAGAAAGATTTGTAGTATTCCATTGCCTATTTATGATAGAATGACTACTTGTGCTGGGGATTAAATGCTAATGAAAGGTTTAGCGTTAAATCTGCAACTTGGGTCCAAAATACCATGATAAGTTACAACTCGAAGAATAAATTGCTAAATATAATGTGGAAACTCAATATTCCAAATAAGGTCAAAATCTTCAATTGTTTATTAATTCTTCATAAGCTTCAGACTAGAAGTAAAATTCATAAATTTATTAACACGATTAGTGAGACTTGTTTGCTATGTAATGGAGATGCAGAAGATCAAGACCACCTTTTTTTGTTCATTGTGAGTTTGCCAAGCAAGTCTGGTCTTATAGTCTGAAGATTAAACCTCCCACTAATCAAAGTAGGTGTACTTTGTTTGAGTGGCTTGGCTCGTTGGATGCTAATGATGATGAAAACCTCTCGAGTCTTAGTTTTGCTCTTATTATGTGTTGGCAGATCTGGAAAATGAGGAGTACTGTTGTTTTTAATAAAGCTAACACCCACCCTGTTAAAGTGGCGTCTTTAGCCTTTAATATGGCACATGATTTTTGTAATGTTAATAAAAGATGGGTGGTTCCTAGGAAAAATCAGGCGAGGCTAATCAGATGGATCCCTTCAGCGGATGATGTTTTCGAATTAAACTTTGAAGGTTCAGTCAAGAATAATGGAGCGGCTGGGGGCTTTGTCATTCGGAACGACTGTGGTGATCCAGTGCTAGCTGGGGCAAGAAACTTGGGGGAGGTTTCAATCAATGTTGCGGAATGTTTGGCACTAAGGGACGCGCTCTGGATGGCAAGATGTAGGGGGCTCCAGAAGATCGTGGTGGAAGGGGATTCAAAACTTATTATTGAGGCGGTCTAAGGTACTAGTGGTGTTCCTTGGAGAGTGAAGAGTATCATTGAAGGCATTAAACTTATTGCGGGGTCCTTCGATCTTATCTCTTGAAACCATGTGTATAGAGAAGCAAACTTTGTGGCTGATGTTGTTACGGATGTGGGCTTCCAATATGGAAACCTTCATATTTGGGATAGATCTTTACCGCCCGCTGCAAAATAGAGCCTTGTTATTTGATCGTGTGAGCTTAGGGTGTTATAGGGGTTTCTCCCCTTAGGGGGCGTTTGTTACACCTCCTTAAGTGGGACAGGCTTGGACTGGCTTAAGTAGAATTATAATCCTACGTTTGGTAAGGCCCTGGACTAAAGTAAATGAGACTCGCCTCGACTAGGAGGCGGTCTTCACTTCGCTAAACCTCGTTAACGAGTCCCAAGCTTTTGCTAGGTATTAAGCGGGACTAAAATGAAGGCGAGGCCGACGGCAAGACTCAAGCTTCCCCTTGCTAAATCCCGACTTCCATTCCCTAGGCTTTCCATTCTTTCTTCTACGGCACTGTCACTGTGGCATGCAATGGCGACGCTTGCTCTTCCGTGGACCGAGCCAGGGGGACAACTGCAGCTCACCACCGCGCGGACACACCCACCGCCTGATCTTAAACTCCAACCACCAAAATTGAAAGAAAGAAAAATTTATTAACTGCTGCCCATATCGCACAGATGAACGAAGTTCTAATAGATTGGCATAAAGTTCTCACTTCGAATCTGGCTAATTGAATAGAGAAATATAACATCTTTCGTTGCTAGCTTGCGATTGAATTCATGAAATGATTGACAGCGCAGTAACAGAGTTACGAAACATTGTTGTAGACTTGCAATGGCAATCCTTTGCTCCAGTCATCTCTGCAAACAATTTTGATGGAGAAAACAAGTTTGGGGATGAAGAGAGATATAGAGATAGAGAGGGAGGAGGGTGATAAGGAGGGACTGGGACAGAGCCAATGAGGAGAAGTGAGAAGTTTCCAGAGAGAGTAGAGTTTTTAAGAAAAGAAAAAAAGAAAAATGTTAAATCAATAATAAAAAATATATTATAATATGTATTAAATAATATAATAGTATAGTTTGTTAATTACCCTGCTTCTTAGTCCGACATTGCACCAAACGCTTCACTAAGCTAGTCCAGCTTAGTCTAGTCTAAACCAGTCCAATTTAGTCCCTGCACCTAGTCCAGTCCGAGACAGTCCGGTGCAACAAACGCCCCCTTAATGTACTGTTTTTTCTATCCAAAAAAAAAAAAAAAAAAAAAAAAAAAAGGAAAAACACTCAAATACTTCTTTGTTTGTTTGATATCTATAGTTATCTATGAATCACAGCAAATAAGCTTTGGTATTTTTGATCGAGGAACAATATTTGAATTTATTATCTCAATAAAAAACAATATTTAAACGTAGCATAGGTTTGTGCTTAGCCAAGTTTGGTTAGAGTAGTGTGCTCATTGCTCTGCACTTAAGTGTGAATTCTCTTTCTCGTAATTTAGATGAATTTATTGTAAAATATTTTAACTATCGTGTATCAAATGTTTTCTACATTTTTTCTAAAAGAAATTAAGAACTACTTATTTTATTAACACTCCGCATATTATTGAATAAATAACACATACAGGAAATTTGGAAAAATAACCAAAATTTGGACCTCATATAGAATTATAGCCATCTTTTTAGATTTATGATAATACCCAAAATTAATATAAAAGTACTAATGTCACATCCCCGCCTGGGCTCCCACCACATCCCGAGCTCGACTCCACCATAGTCGACCACACCCTCATGGTTTTGTTTTTGGGAACTCACACGAGAACTTCCCAGTGGATCACCCATTTTAGGATTGCTCTCACGCGAACTTGCTTAACTTTGGAGTTCCTACGGAATCCAAAGCCAGTGAGCTTCCAAAAGGCCTCATGCTAGGTAGAGATGAGAATATACATATAAGGCTTAGAGGATCTACTTCTCTGGGCGATGTGGGATGTCACAACTAATATACCCTTTGATACACCTTTATAATTTTTTATCAAAATAAAAACTCAAAAAATGGACAATTAAATCCCCTTCTACTACAAGTTTAGAGACAAAAAACATATCGAAATCAAATAATGCAGAAGAGAAATGCCAAATGAAAAATGATACAAAATTTGCAATGGACAAAAAGCAGCTAATAGGTAATGATCTTCTTTTTCATGCTTGCTAGGAGCCCCAAACTTGTAAAAAAAACAAAAAAAAAATGCTAAATGTAAACGAATCAATGTGTGTGGTGTGGGACAGTAAACATATATAGAGTAATGTTATTCATACCATGTTTTTATATCATATTTCTATACCACCTTAGAAAAATTTGATTAATCATTTGAAAAATTTGCACATCATTTGAAAAATTTGCAAAACCCAAGGAAATGAAGAAGAAAAATTCCTCGTATTGCATAATCATCATTTAATTAACTAGTTTTTCTTAATTATTAGTTTATTAAATGATGAACTAAATTTAAAATCTAATTAATTCAAATGATGTGGCTGTCTACATCAAATGCCACCTAAGATGATATGAAAATATGGTACAAAAATATGGTATGAATAGCATTACTCTATATATTGAAATGTTCTCCAAGTGGTCTTAGCCATGAGTGTTCATGGCTTCCCAGACCATGCTCTTCGGGACTGGATTGAACAACAAACCATTTTTGAACAACACTAAATAAATTTTTCTTATCACACACAAATCAAACCGAGAAAACCCTTCTGTTCACACGGTCTATTTTTTTTTCTTTGGAACCCAAAAAAAGAACCCGGTAATACATTGGGAAAATCTCAGATTTGATTTGGGTTTTTTGAATTTGTTTTCAAACTCTCTCTTTATCTCTCAATTTCTATTTTAAGGGTATATTAGTATTTTCATATAAATTTTTTGTTATAATTATCATAAACTTAAAAGAGTGGTTATAGTTCTATATGGGGTTTAAATTTTAGTTAATTTTCTAAATTTCCCAACACATACTTATTACACGTCACGTTTGCTTTTTCAATTAGAATTTTTCTTAATCAACCCACATAGATTCCCATATACCCTCAGACCCACTCTTAACATACACCCCACATTTTCTATGTACATGCTACACTCTTCAATTCTTAAGTGCAAATACATATTTTATATTTTTATTTTTACGCCTGACACACTTCAAATCTTTGAATTATAAGATGGCTTCTATTGTCACATCCCGGCTCGGATCCCCACCACATCCCGGGCTCGACTCCACCGTAGCACGATATTGTCTGCTTTAGGCTCCGACCACACCCTCACGGTTTTGTTTTTGGGAACTCACACGAGAACTTCCCAGTGGGTCACCCATTATGGGAATGCTCTCGCCCGAACTCGTTTAACTTCGGAGTTTCTACGGAACCCGAAGCCAGTGAGCTCCCAAAAGGCCTCATGCTAGGTAGAGATGGGAATATATATATAAGGCTTACATGATCCACTTCCCTGGATGATGTGAGATGTTACATCTATGTTGTTTCTCCTCCCTTTCAAAGAACGAAGATTTAGATTTGAGAATTCATAATTGATGATTTATTTTTTATTTTTTTTTTGAAAACCTCATGAAGACGTCGATTTCATGTTCCATTTGTCCAAAATATATATTTTTCAATCTTGTGAAGATAAAATAAAAGAGTCTCACATTGATGAAATGAGAAACCTTGTAAGAACTTTTAAGAGGTTGGGCTAGTTCTCATATTGCCAATTGGTTTTGTGGTAGAATTCTAATTTCTTCATAGTATTAGAGAGGTTGGCTCACATGTGAAACCCAAAGCCTACGCGTGCTCCACATCACTCAGTTCATGTTGTCTATGTGTTTGACTTGAAAATTTGCCACACGTGAGAGGGCGATTGTGAATGTGAAAATAAAAGAGTCTCTCATATTAGTGAAAAGAGAAACATTACAAGAGTTTATAAAAGATTGAACTTGTTTATTAGGATTTATGAGTCATTTGGAACTTTTTTTCAAACCTTATGAGATTGAAACTATCATTGCATATTAGGATGAGATGCTTTTATTCTAATAAAAAACCCTCAAAGAAATTGAAAACTAGTGTTGGGTTGGAATCCGTAGAGTATAGTGGAGAGATTACGGTGGGAGTGGTACGCAGTACGGTGAAAAAACGTGGCTACTGTCGGGAGAGGGGATGAGGGCATATGACGTGGCAAAATGATGGGATGGTGGGAATCCGGATCGCGGCATACGAGCGGCGGTGCTTTTAACATTTAGGAATAATGATGGGCCCCTTTCTCACCATCAGATTCCCTCCCTTGTCTTCTTCCTTTAATTCCAATTTTCTTTTCCTTTTTCTTTTATTTCTTTCAACCCTGTTCTTTCACAACTCCCCAGTCTTCACTGTAAAAAATATCCGCTAATGCCATGGAGCTTAATTTTTTAAAATTAAATTTGTAAATCAAATGATGTGATTATAAATGATTGAATTATTAATTAGGTTTGCAATTTGATTTAAAAAGGTGATGCTCTGTTCCCTTGTGGCTTAGAGTAAATTGTAGTAATAGTCCCTCAACTTTAATCAAATTAGAGCAATGGTCCCTCAACTTATCAAAATGTGTAGCTATAGTCATTTTCATCAATTTCGTCAAAATTTTGTCAAAATAAGTTATGTTGGAATAACCATTTACATAATAAGGGTCCCTCTACTTATCAAAGTGTGTAATTATGGTCATTTTCGTCAATTACATCAAAAATTTTGTCAAAACGAGTTATGTTGGAAGGTCTATTGCTACAATTGGGTTACGGTTAAGAGACCATTTCTCCAGTTGAATTAAAGTTGAGGGACCTATGGTAATGAATTTTTAGTTGAGGGACCATAGCTGCACGTTTTGATGAGTTGAGAGACCAATGCTAATGGATTTTTACTTGAGGGACCATTGCTCCAATTGAGTTAAAGTTGGGGGATCATAGCTACAATTTACTCTGTGGCTTATTTGTTCTTTGCTAGTCCTCTTTCTTTTTTCTAAGAATAGAATATTCTGCTAAGTTTATCATCAAATGATGTGTTTGTATGCATACGTATTTGAATAAATGGCACACTAACACACCATTTGGTGAAAGAATTTAATATGTGTAACATCACTCTATAAAATAAGTGTCTATAGCTCATTTACTGCATTATATTGGATAGATCATTATAAATTTTGCAAATTAAAATCTTTGTGACTCATTAACATGGCTTTAATGACTCGTGTAATTTAGGCACAAATCTTATGAACTGGCACAATTTTACCTAGCTAAAAGCCCTGCTACGTATGAATGTTATAAAAAGGGTTGAGCCGTCTAAGTGGGGAGATTTGATGATGAAAGTTTACTAGGTAGGTTAGGTTGTTTTCAAAAATTCTGGCGATTTAGAAAAGAGAAGAAATTCAACACAAGATCACGAATGGTGAAGTTCATGTTTATAACGACGACTTGGGATACAAATCCATAACAGAAGCCATTTTGTTGAATATTTTAATGAGTATGTCACGACTGACGATGGATAGCTAATTACACAAATTTGTAATCACATTACGAGTTTAATGAACTAGATAATGCACGCATGAGGGGACAGGCCCATATTGGTTTCCCTTCAAGAAACCCAAAAGTCAATGCTTTGGAGATTGATTCAAAATAAAATTAATGGTTTGGATTTGGAGTGCGATTACTAACCGCACTCATATTGTGCCTCCACTAGCATCTACTCACTTGCAAATCACAGTAAGTATGAGAGTTTTATCACAAAATGTCTAGGTAGAATTAAGCGTAAAATCAATCAACGGACATTAAGTAACAAGGGTGTGTGAGAAGCTAAAAATATGTGTGTATTATTTCACTAATGCATATGCTATCTTTCTTTTTTTGACAAATGTTAGGATATGTGGGTTATCGAACATGATACTTCGTCCTACCAAGTGATAACAACTACCACTAAACTAAAAGCTAGTTGATGTAGAAGGCTTTTAAGAGAAGGGATTCCCCTTTTTTCAAAATGGGAATTAGTTGTGAAATTCACACCACATCGAACTTCGACGATCTGAACCGTCTTTTTTTCAAGTTGCATCTCTTAGATTTTGCAAAATATTAGCCAAATCGGAAATATGCTATGCACACATAATATAAGCAGGAACACTTTAAAAAGGGCGAAATAACCGAAAAGTTTGGTGTGCAAACATATGAAAAGAACCTGTGAGGGCAGCATTGTAAGCAAGAACAAGTTTTAACAAAATTTGTATTTCCATTGCTTGAAGATGTTAGGAGCATGAAAACTACAAATCTACAGAAAGGATAACAACTAGTCCAAAACTGCCCTCTTTCAATTGGGCTCAAAGCATTTACACTTCGGCGTCAATCTTGTCCCATCTTGATGAAAATGAGTAGTCAGAACATCTGAGACTGAGAAAGCCATTGAAAGAGTCGACCTCGAAAAGTTCTTTTAGCTTATCATCACAAACGGTTCTCCACTTATCAGTCGGATCCTTCAAGGCGAGAAAAACAGCCAAAAAAGCAGGCGTGAGATAAAAAGTCAGCACCAAGATATAGTGGGACTCTAAAGCAAAGGCAATAAATAGAGAAGAGTCACTAAAGTGTCTCCATTAACAAGACTTATATGTCCTCTAGATATTTCTACCCCATTGAACTTCAAGGATCTGGAAAAAAGGTGGAATAGCGATAGGCAAAAAAGTTATCGAGCTCTATCATGATCCGAAAGTGTTGGACCCACAACGATTAGATGACAGATCCAAAACTACTAGGCATGACATCGATTTTGGATTCTAAAACCTGGAGGAACACGATACTGATATTTGACCAAATAGAGAACTGTGATGTGATGATACCCTTGTGCAAGGGTACTAATAAATAGTATTACAACTATCAGAACAAGAAAAAAATGGGACGGATAAAGATAATTGACAACGCCAACAAATGGATACTTGTGTTTTGAGGTTTGACCTTTACGGAGTTTAAAAGCTGACAATGGGACAACAGTCGAGGGTTACATGACTCATTAAGCTGAAGAATGACTTCTAAATAGATATTTCATCCTCACGCCTCAGCCTAACTCGACATTCATAACTTTCATTCACCAGATCACAGTAGCCGTGCATTATACTTGGCCTTTGCATATCTTGGTATTAATTATGAAATGACAATGCCTCTGTACCAACCTCAATGACAATGAACTATGTTTCATGAACAAAATTGCAAGATAAATGCTAGAAATATTAGCATAGGTAAGAGGGATAAGCTAGAGTACATACTACACACGAAAGCCCACTAAGTGAACTTGTCATTAAATACCAACCATTTTCTAGCTGCAAGGTCTGGTGTGTAATCACAAAAGCATTCTAGAATCATTTGCAGTGACAAAAAGACATGAACAACAAGTATACTTGAACTGAGCACCGTGTCACATAACCTTTAAATTCTCAAGTAATCACTAGCAAGAAACTGACCTTGGCTTTTTTAGTGTCAATGCAAAATAAGCATTATGTCTATGAAAATGTTTTAAATTACCATTTTTATACATTTGGGCAAAGATTCATTTCCTCACTGCTCAGGATTTTCATAAATAATATATGAGCTCATATCCAGGTGATTAACAAAACTAAAACTATTCAACATTATGCTCTTGAAAGAGCATAGGTTTGAACAGGAACATTGCTGTACCTGTAGATCATTTTGTTTTAAGTACTCCCACAGTCTCTTACCCCAGTCCGTGATAACAACCTTTCCCAGTTATTAAGGAATTTCAAAACAGAATTCGAAAGTGGCAGGGAAGACAGAAGACCAGAATCACCATCCTTCACTGTTTTTTTTGTTTTTCTAAGAGTCATATAAATCTAAATACTGAAATGGTGGTGGCTCAGACTATGTTATTAGCACAAGTTCATAACTGAAAGCACCTTGGTTCATTTCTTAACATCTTATTTGGATCAAACCAGTACCAGCATGTGGGATGTGGTATGAATGCACAATAAACCAACAAAGTTTGATAACCTGAAGACCTGAATTTATTTATCTCACCTTCTTCTTCCTCCTCTTCAGACTGCTTTTCCTTTTGTGAAGTGTTGTCTGGAGCTGCTAGATTACATGTAATACAGTTTGTCAAACTACTGAAGCAGATACCATGAAATTTGTCAAAACTTCAACACAAGACTATATGTATTCTATGACAGCATAACATGGATGGCATGGTATACACTTCTGATGACCAGACCTGGTAAATGAATAAAATTCTTGAGAAAATTGATCACTTTAATCACTTGACATATAAAGAAACAGA
Organism: Pyrus x bretschneideri; assembly: GCF_019419815.1. Classification (NCBI taxonomy): domain Eukaryota; kingdom Viridiplantae; phylum Streptophyta; class Magnoliopsida; order Rosales; family Rosaceae; genus Pyrus; species Pyrus x bretschneideri. The sequence goes on along the minus strand of NW_025999803.1, from coordinate 1,105,057 downwards.
AAGCAGCGGTATGTGGATAAAGGCACACTTCAAAACATATTTAAGTAGTCATTCGAAGATGAATGTGCAGCCCTGGATGAAATGTAGGGAATACTCTTTACCATGTTCCATTCCGTCCAACATGTGTGGGAGATGAAGCACAATAATTAAGTAGTTCATTCCTTTGGCACTTTCCTATCAAGCTATTTATACATCATAATCCATATGCACGAAAAATGGAAATGAATGCGCAAAAAGAATTATATCCAAGAAACAGTTCCCCACTATACACAATGCAATTTGATTCATCTGTGCTGAAAACTGCAGGATTTATGACAATCAAACATCCTGAACTGCAAGTGTGTGGCAAAATGTTTATTTATTGAAGATGTATACCTTCTTCACTTAAGGGCAATATGTGCTTGGACAGAGCTTTATTCATTTGAAACATATTGATACAATCAACGTCAAAAAGGCCACGCAATGACTCATCACATATTATATCTCGTTTATTCTTTGGATCTTGCAAATTGTTCTCCCGGATATAAATCCAAAGTTTCTTCACGACCTAATTCATGAAAGAATAGAATGGGCGAGGAATGAGTTTTGAAAGCATACTTTAACAAATACTGGTTAAATAAAAGAAATTTCCCTCTTTCTCTTGGGGTCAAAGTGGTTTCTTGAAAATCTAAAATTAATACCTCTGTTCTGGCCAATGCTGACACTCCAGTGAACTTTTGAAGTTCTGGAGAAAGGCTGCATAATTTGGTAAATCCACCTCCACCTCCCCTTTTCTTGACTTCTTTATCCACTTTAGTAGACCTACTTGATAACACACTCAATTAGAACAAATAAACATCAGAACCATTTTTAAAAGAAAATAAACTCTACCACCTTGGAACCAGGTATATGGTCCTACCAGCCATAGATGTTCATACGAATATAAAATAGGTTACTAGGGACCCCAATATATATCCATTATACAATAAACAGTAAACAACTACTTTTTTTCGAGAGCGGGGAGGTGGAAGTTGGGAGAAATTCAAAGAATCACAAGTAAAAACTGTACGGATGTTATCTTCTGAGAAAGTCAATAAGATGATAAATGAATTCATTGACTGGACTCGAAAATTACAGTTTTGGATCTCTAGGAACTCTGATTTTGCCTGGTTATGTAAATAAGTCACGAATAAATCATAATTTAATCTCTACAAGCCTTCAAGATATAAGATTAAACTTTCAAACTCTGAAAATGCATAATAGATAAACTAAATAAATAGTGGAAACAATGAGAAGGCCAACGAAACCAGACATGAATTAAAAAAACAAACCTTCGTTTCTTGTTTTCTTTTCGTCTACTAACTTTTTTAGCCTCCACCTCCTCTTCTTCCTCCTGTTCCGCTACATTACTTACATCTCCTTCAGAGATAGAATGATCACTTTCTTCCACTTTCTTCTTTTGCTTTACAGGTTCTGAGTTACATCATGCTATGGTGTTAAGATCTCAAATAAATACTATACCATGCACAACTCACACTAGTCAAGGTAAATGATAAGGAACATTATAAGGTACCATTGCATGAAATACAGCAATGATCCCAATTGGAAGACTTTTTTTGTGACAGATGTTGTAAAAGATTAAAAATCCCATCCTAATGCACACAGTGAAAAAGGGATTAGCTTATGAGATACAGAAAGTCAAAATAACGCAGAAAAGAAAAAAAGAAATCATGATTCAAAACAAAAAATCACAAATTTAAAGAATCATGTTTTTCTTTATGCTTTATAGCCAAATGATATTTGTTATATTTAGTACTTTACTTTCTGAAGAGAACAGAAATTAGTGTGAATATGCCTTCTGCGTGGTGAAGAAACCAATCACAGGAATGAAGTACACTGTAAGTGTATGTTTTCCACATAACAAACACTGTAAGCGTATGTTTCCATCCTATCATAACCAATCACATGAACAAATGATTAGTAATATAGCCTGTCCTCTGACTTACGGTAGAAAATAGCATGTGCTATAAAAATGTCCGTTCTTTATTTTCATTGAGTGCACGTTTAAGTGTAGTGGAGTTCAAATGCATGTCATGAAGCTGCATATACCATGTTCATCAAACAAAGAGGAACAAATAAAATGAAAAGTAGAGATTATTGAGCACAAATCCATATGAAAACATAAGGGGTAAGAAAATAATATAAACAAGTAAATAATGAACCACGAGAATTGGGTCACATATGAGTGTCATCAGAAAAATGAGGAAAAGAATTCTGGACATACCATCTTCCCTGCTAAGTGGCCATATATGCTTGGAGAGGACTTTATTCATTTGAAACATATTAATAGAATTAACACGGAACAGGGAATGTAGTGATTCATCGCATCTAATGTTTCTTCTATTTTTTGGGTCCTGCAAATCCTTTTCCCGGATATAGGCCCAAATTCTCTTGACCACCTAAGAATGAAAGAGGGTGAATAAGCATGACATCTTGGTTCCGTCCAAATGAAAGATGCATTGACAAGTAAACAACAAAAAATTGCTTAACAAATTATACCTCTGTTCTTGCCATTTCGGGCACCCCAACAAATTCTTGAAGTTGTGGAGACAAGCTACATATTTTATTGAAGCCACCTCTTTTGACAACAACTTTATCCACACTATTTGGAAATATAACACAGCTTAGAAAAGGTAGAGCCCAGCGCAAATACATATTTCCAGGGCAACATATATCATATACTCTATTGTGCGGGTAAAAGTAACCAAACACAGAAAAAAGTATATAGATTAGGTCCGAGAGGTAAAATGATATGCAGACTAGTAAGAAATACAACATATTAAAGATAGAAGAAAAGAAAGATCTGTGAATAGTAAGGGGTCGTTTGTTATACTCTACAGGTTATTATGTTCTTTTGTGTCTGATTGTATTGTGTAGGAAAAAGAGGGAACATAACAGTAAACACTCAGAAAACGCATTCTTCTAGAATCAATTTAAGCAAATCCTCATCCCCGAAGTTTTCATAGATAACAGCCTTACTCTGAGAAATTCTACAATCATATTAAACAATTAGCTTATAATTGAATGCAACTTAACAATCCTTAAAGCACTCTCAAGATATATGTTTTACTTACGAAAGAATGCATGTTAGCTATGCAAGTGTAGTCAGTATATGAGCTTTCTCAATATAGCACAATATCCTTCACTTGTCAGTGTAGTCATGACATGAGCTTCAATTCTGTTGTTATAATGCTCTAAATAAATAAAATTTATGCTAAACAGAAGTAACTACGGAATTCTTAGGCATACAAGTAATAGAATTGTCAAAGGGACTTACAATAACTAAGGTGGACTTTAAGGGCCATATCTCTAGATACAAATTCAGTTAGAACTCAATTTGATTAGTAAGGAATGCTAAGAATCTGAACTTACAACATTGGCATTTTCAATTCACTGTCAACAAGTACACTTGCATATACAATACTTCACTATACATTGACGTCTCATATACTCCCGAACCATATCTAAATACACTACAGCTGTAAACCGGTATACTCAAAAATCTTAGGAGCCTTTTCAGTTGCAGAACAAGACAGAAAGACGGACTGCTGTCAGTTTGCAACCAGTCCAAAAGCCTCAGTATTTGATAATTCAATGAGCATTGAGATTTTAGACGATGCACTACAGTACCACTTTCAAGTATGGACATGTAGAAACGCCAAAAAACACTCATTGTTTCAACAGCAACTAAATAACTATAAGCTAACATAAAAAATGCAATACAAACAATGTTGATATGGTTTAAAACAACAAAAAGACATCAACTTTCAAAAATTTCTAAGCCATCCAATAGATAAAAGCAATAAAAACACCGTTTGACGCAGGTAATACGCAGAAATATAGACACAATGTAATCAAATTAACTTCCTGCAACTACTCCAAAACCACAAATGAAGCTTTTCTTTCAATGGAAAACCAGAAAGAAAAAAAAGGCGCATTTCTCACAATGTGGGTCGGACCCAATAAATCCGAATAAAGGCTAAATTGGGAAAATTTTATCCTCATAAGCCCAAAACGATCAAATTTCTTTGCTACCCACTAACCCAATTTTCCCAGCAACCAAACACTAATTAAAGAAAATCCAAAAGCGCAGTAAAAAAAAGAGAATAATAAAAAAATAACTCACGTTTTTCTCCTTTTACTTTTGCTTTCCTTCTCTTCCTCTTCCTCCTCCTCTTCTTCTTCGTCTTCTTCCTTAACGTCGTCGTTCTGTTCTGCATTCTCCGAGGATTCACCGACCTCATCCTCCTCCTCTGCTTCTTCGCCTTGGGGTTTGGTCTGGGTCTCGAGGTAGATGTCGATTTGGTCCCGGATAAACTTTTTCCGGTCCGATAGATCAACTCCGAAATCGGCTTCGAGTTTCCGGCGGACGCTGCCGGCGGTGGCCGTGTCTAGGTCCGAACTGCGGAGGATTTCTCTGAGCCGGGTCAGGAGTTCCGAGTCCGATACCATTTTTCCTGGGCTTTGAAATTAACCGAAATTTCGGCGGGGGTTGGAGTTTAGAGAGAGAGGAGAAAGAAGGAAACGGGTAATTGTGGCGTGTGGAGGATGGAGGGTATTTCTGGAATTTGAAATTTTATCTTTACTTGGCTGGGTAAAGTGAACTGGGTTGTTCAATGAGTCTCAGGTTAACCCCAATTTGTACTCGCAAATTCTTTTGTTTTTCACTTTCCAACGAAAGAAATGTATTTCAATTTATTTTCTCCAACAAGATAACCAAAAAAAAAAAAAAAAAAAGGAAAAAAAAAAAATATATATATATATATATATTATGTAATTTACTTTCTTAGACCAACTCCAATCTTTGGAGTAAGTCCTAAAATTTCTCTTCTATTCCCCCCAATTTCTTTTAACCCTTGTTCTAAAGTTGGGTTAAGTGTTAGAACCTAAAAAAAACTTGAATATCAGCCAAGATTAGCCCAAAATTAATGGTGAAGCCTAGATGTGAGAGTGGATAAAGGGGATTGAACTGGACTTGCCAGCCCAGACGCGCACCACGGGCCGTAAGCGCTAGGCCGGCTCAGACGTTCTTGCCCACCCACGTGGGGCTGTCTCCCCTGCTATCTGCTAGGATTATGAGCCCAATGACTCTTTTTTGATCCGGCATCCATAATCACATGGGTCGTTGGTTGATCCAACGGTTCACATTCAAACTTTTATTTTAGTTTTATATTTATATATTTATTGAATCCAACGGCTGAGGTTGAATATAATCAAATCTAACGTTAAAAAAATCTAGCGACCCAAATTTAAATCCAACGGCTAAAATAATTTAAAAAAAAACTCAAAATTCACCAAAAAACTCTATAAATACCTATGTATTTGTTCAAACATCTACACAAAACTAACTTTTCTCCTACAATCCCCAATTTTTCTTTCTACCATCTTCCAAAACCATTTGTTCCCATTTCCAAATTTTTCAAGATGGCAAAAGATCATATTACAGGTCGTAATTGGACCTTGAGGAAGATGTTGCTTTATGCTTGACATGGATTTCTATTAGCGAAGATAGTGTCGTTGGCACGAATCAAAATAAAAAAGGTTTTGTTGAGTAATCGTTGATAAGTTCAATGAAACACCAATGCCGGTTGAAGGGAAGTTGGTGGTGTTTACGATCAGTGGAAGGTTATCAACAAAGCATGCACTTTATGAAAGGGAATCTTGGAGAGAGCCTTGGTTGACATGGCTAATGGAAGGAGCACTGTAGAAGTGGTGAGTTTCCTTGTTGATATTTTATTTGTCATATACATAATATTATTTTACAACTGATTGTATTTATGTATTTCTTGCATAGGGTGACAAAGCAATGGCAATTTACAAGACAAGAACCACACCAAAAAATCAAACTTTTAAGTTGCATCATGCTTGGGGCATCCTTAAGGATTGTTCGAGGTGGAGAACCGATGTGGACCAACAATGGAGAAAATTATTTGGTATTGAAGCCACAAAGACAAATGATGTCAATGAAGGTGTCGATTTGTTGACCCCAACTTCTTCTTTTGCAAGGCCCCTAGGAAGAGATAAGCAAAAAGAAGCAAAGAGAAAAGGGAAGTTCCAAGATCTGGTTAGTGCAACGATTTCTACCGGATTTGCAAAATTGGCTGAAAGCCATAGCTCTCGAGAGGAAGAAGTGGCCCGAATGCGTTTAGCCTTTATGAAGGAAGGGGAAAGAGAGCAAGGAAGGTTCGAATGTGATTTGATTCGGGAGGACCTCAACAAATACACTCCAGATAGGAAGAAGTTCTTATGTGATAAGCAAAAGAAAGTTTTGCGAAGGCATGCCACAAGGAGTATCTTTCAAGATGATGATTCATCTCAAGGCTATATCCCAAGTCCACCACCAAGTCAAGGTGGTGGATATCATTATTAAGTTTATATAGTTTATTAATTATCGTTTGTATTAAGTTTATGACTTATTAATTGTCGCTTGTATTAAATTTATGGCTTATTAATTATTGTTTTTATTATTCTTGATGCCTTCAATAATTATTGTACATATTGTTGCACACTATGATGTACAATAGATGCCTTCAATAATTCAAGGGGCATTCAATTATTATTGTACATATTGATACACATTGTGATGTATAATGGATGCCCAGTTTTTGACAACATACTAGACAAAAAATTTGTCACAAGCAGACCCTTCAATTTATTACTAGAAAATACCAACATAGCACACTTTAAATTATTATAGAAAATTACAACATAGCACACTTAAATTTAACACAAGAAAACAACCACACTAACACATTAACACACTTAAGATTATCCATCATCAACGTTCTCTTTCTCGGCACCATATATGCTCAACCAAATCCTTTCGAAGTGTGTTTTGATCTTGAGGAGTTTGAATTCTATTTAAACGTCTTATATACTCACTTAGTGTGACCCTATCATGTCAAGTCTTATATGTGGTTGCATCGAGATATTCAACATCTCTTGCCATAGCTCTTGCATATGTTGGTTGGTCGCCATCCACATCTTCGTTAGAATATTCTTCAATTTCTACGCACTCATCTTCCACAATCATGTTGTGCAAAATTATGGACGTTATCATGATTGAATGGAGGTCTTCCATATTCCACAATCGTGTAGCCCTTCTAACAATGGCCCATCGAGCTTGTAGGATCCCGAACGCTTTCTTTACATTTTTCTAGTAAGACTTTTGTTTTTGCGAAAATCTCACACTATTAAGATGAGAATAACATTTTCACAAAGGTAGACCAACTAGGATAAATACCACCAGTTAAGTAGCAACCTACCTTATGCCTATTACCATTTACCTTGTACCTTTATTTTGACGCCCATCCATTGACAATATCATCGAACAGAGGAGAAGACCAAAGAATGTTGATATCATTGTTTGATCTAGGAATGCTGAAAAATGCATGCTAAATCCAAGTGGCGTATGACGCCACACCTCAAACATAATTGATGGTTTGTTGTGACAACTCTTGAATTGACGATGCCCAAGCAGTATGACAATTCTTCCACTCCCAATGCATACAATTGAGATTTTAATCATGCTAGGGAACCCTTTTTTTTCTGCCTTGTGTAGAAGCCTCTTCAATTCTTCACGATTTGGCTTTCGAAGGTATGTGGCTCCATAGATGGCTTCAATTGCCTTACAAAAGCACTTGAGATTTTCAATAGCAGTACTTTCCGCAAGTTGACAATATTCGCCAGTTGAGTCTGCAGAGCACCCATTATCTAGCATCCAAAATGCAGATGTGAGCTTCTGATGAGGTGATAGACTTTGTCAACCTACAACATCTATGTTCCTTGCAAAGTAGTGGTCCTGATGGACAACTACGTTTGAGATGCTTTCAAAAAGCTCTCTCCTTATTCGATACCACCTCCTAAAATCATGAGGAGAATATCCTGGACGTTTGATGAAATAGTCTTTCATCATCTGGTTATGACACTCTTCTATATCACGTTGCACAAATGAATGTCCCGTGACAGAACCTTGATAGCTAGATTTGGCATGGTGCTCATATTGTATAAGCGAGTTTGCAAATTCGGCTTCTTCGCTCTTCATTTCTGCATTGCCAGTTGCAAGGCTTACTTGGTATTATGCCATCTGCATTGTTAAGCTACACCTTCTTCTATCACCCATTGATGATATATTGATGATTTTGAGGAAACAAAAACACTATGAAAGTTAGATGATTGGTGAATATGTTGTGTGATGGTTAGATAGTCAATCTATGCTTATATAGAGGATGACTGAATGTTTGCATTTTATGTGTGTAGGTTTGTGTTTCATGTGTTTTGTATGTATTTGGTATGTGTGTAGGTTTGTGTTTCATGTGTTTGGTGTGTTATACGTCTCTGTCATGCATTTTGTATGTGTTTTGTGTGTTTCATGTGTTTTGTGCTTATACATCTCTATCATGTGTTTCATATTCTTCCATAGTGTTTCATGAGTTTTATGTGTTGATTTAGTGATTTTTCAATATTTATCGGAATTTAAAAATTCTTAGGTTAAAATGTTCATAAAATTTAATTTAGGATAGTCTACATATTTTTTTTAAAAGTTAATTTAAAAAAAAAGGCCTAAAATCATTCTTTAATAATCTGAGGCTAAAATTTTAGGCCTGAAGGGTTGGAGTAGAAAAGTTGTTTCTGGGTTAAAACCTAAATTTTTGAGGTTAAAAATTTTAGGTTTTACTCAAAGGGTTGGAGATGGTCTTAGGACCTAATCCAACCTTTGGAGTAAAACTCAAATTTTAGGTTCTAAATCTACCCCAACTTGCTCAAACCCTTGGGGCAAATATGAGTTTTAACCCAAAACTCATTTTTGGGACAACTTCAGTCTAGGATTCCCCTAAGTTAGTGGGCTGGGCCACCATATATGTGTAATTTTTTTTTTTTAGTTTTATATTTTATAAATTCATTGAATCCAATGGCTAAGATTTATTATGATCAAATCCAACGGTAAAACAAAAGATCTAAATGTTGAAATTTAAATCTAATGGTAGAAGTAATTAAAAAAAATAAATTCTTTTATGTGTTTTGTAACATCCCACATCGCTCAGGGGAGTGATTCTTATATGTATATTCCCATCTTTACCTAGCACGAGGCATTTTGGGAGCTCACTGGCTTCGGGTTCCATGGGAACTCCGAAGTTAAGCGAGTAGCGCACGAGAGCACTCCCAGGATGGGTGATCCATCGGGAAGTTCTCGTGTGAGTTCCCAGAAACAAAACCGTGAGGGCGTGGTTGGGGCCCAAAGCGGACAATATCGTGCTACGGTGGTGGAGCGGGCTCGGGAAGGGGTCCGCCCCGAGCCGGGATGTGACAATTTGGTATCAGAGCCTAACCCTGGTCGTGGTGTGCCGACGAGGACGTCGGGCCCCTAAGGGGGGTGGATTGTAACATCCCACATCGCCCAGGGGAGTGATCCTTATATATATTCCCATCTTTACCTAGCATGAGGCCTTTTGGGAGCTTACTGGCTTCAGGTTCCATAGAAACTCTGAAGTTAAGCGAGTAGCGTACGAGAGCACTCCTATGGGTGACCCATCGGGAAGTTCTTGTGTGAGTTCCCAAAAACAAAACTGTGAGGGCATGGTTGGGGCCCAAAGCGGACAATATCGTGCTACGGTGGTGGAGCGGGCCAGGGAAGGGGTCCGCCCCGGGCCGGGATGTGACAGTTTCATATTCTTTCATAGTGTTCAACGAGTTTCATGGTGTTGATTTAGTGATATTTCAATATTCATCGGAACTTGAATATTTTTAAGTTAAAACGTTCATAAAATTAAATTAGGATAGTCTACATAATTTTTTTTTTAAAGTTACTTTAAGAACAAAATTATCCTAAATTCATTCTTTAATAATCTTGGGCTAAAAATGTAACCCATTATAGTTGGAGGAGAAAAACTGTTTCTGAATTTAAAATTTTAGTTTTTAACCCTAGGATTGGAGATGGTCTAACGGATTTACCACTCTTTAAAATAAATTTTAATGGTCGTGTTTGGTGACTGAGATTGGATAGATTAAGAAATAAGCATTATTGCAAGCAACTTTTTAATGTAATAGTCACATTGTTACCTAGTGGTACCAATTCACTCATATTATAATATATATGTTATAGGCCTATTTAATTGAAGAATTATAGAGCGGGAGAGAAGGTTGTGGCACACAGAGAAAGAGAGAGAGATTTGGTGAATTCTAAGGTGCAGTATGGAAGGTAAATTTCTTACCCTTTAGACAATCATAGCTGAATTAGTACACTATCTAAAAGATAAAACAGAATCCTAATAAAATTTACACAATCACATTCCTAACCTAATTAGGTCTCCAACATTCCTCATTAAGTGTGTGCATACTCAAACAAAACATCGCATCAGTTGTCTTCAGTGGTGAAGTAAGTTCAGTTTAATGAAGTCGACAACATAATTAGCGAATGTGAATCTCAAATTAACAGAAGAATGGATTGGTAGTAAAACTTGTAAACCTTACTATGGTAAAAACTAGTATGGGAGAAAAATCCATAGACTAAGGAGAAACATGAGAAGTATGTGTTAAGTCAAAATTATTTGTCTATTGAATTAGGCGAACACAAGTAGAAAAGCCCAAAGGAGTATGACTAGCCCAGGATGGGTGTCTCGTTAAAACTTAGTTAGGTAGCAAAAACCCAAAGGTAAAAATGCTCCTAATTGTAGGGAAAAAGAATACATCGAGATCAAGTGAGCATATTTCTGGATATTCCCCCTCAGTTTGACAAAACTTCAAAAAACGAGAAATACAAGCAATTCAGATCAGATAATATTGATTCCTTGGACGAGCTTATAAAAAGTAGACTTTGTCAATGATTTCATGAAGAGACTGGCCAAATTGTCCTAGGAACCAATTTACTTGACTTTAATGTTCTGATGCTCTTGTTCCTAATGTGAAAGAAAATAGTTTCAGTGTAATGTACTTAGTGTTGTCTCTTTTGAAGTATCTCTTCTTAATTTGGTCTATTCATGTTGCATTATCTTCATAAATCGTTACAGGGACGTGAACAATAGAAAAAAGACCGTTGGTGCTTCGAATATGGTCCATTACTGCTTTTAGCCAGAAGCATCCACATGTAGCTTCATGTAGGGTGAAAATCTTAGCATGGTTTCTAAGAAGTTGCAACTAAGGTTTGCTTGGTTGACCTCCAAGATATTGCAATGTTTCAAATAGTAAAGATGTAATCCGTTTGAGAACATGTCTTATGCGAGTTAGATAATTAACCTGCATCAGCATAACCACCAAGGCGAGAATCAATTTGTGGACTGAGGAGGCAGTAGCTTCTATGGAGGATTCATATAGGAAAAATAAGCCTAAATCCGTTTCACCTTTCAGAGAGTGGAATATGTCTTTAACACCAATCCAATGTCTACGTGTAGCCACGTTGTTGTATCTTGTCAACAAATTAACAACAAAGGAGATGTCCGGTCTAGTGCACTGAGGTAAGTATAATAAAGCACCAATTGCAATCAGGTATGGAACTTCAGTCTCCAAAACTTCTTCCTCATCCTCTTTAGAACGGAAAAAAATCTCGTTTAGCATTTAGCATCACCATAGGAGCAGTCGAAGGCTTCAGTTTATCTTTATTAAAATGATGCAATACCTTATATTATAGCTTGACTGATGAACCAAAATTCCATCCGAACAATGCTCGATCTCTAGGCTGTGACAATATCGAGTTTTTCCAAGATTTTTCATCTCAAATTCTTAATTTAAGTGTGCGACAATTTTTTAAGCTCTTAAGGAATCCCAATAAGATTCATGTCGTCGACATAAACTGCAATAATTGGGTGAAGCAATTAAGAAAATATAGCCTAACTTGGGCTTTAGCAGAGCACAACCCAACATAATTGGGTGTGTCTACGAAGCAATGGAGCCGAAATATGGCTTTTGATCAAGAAAATTGTGGCAGCCCAGCAATGTTATGCTGGCTGCAGGCAATGGGCTCAGTTAGGCTGCAAAAGGTAGCCCAACATGCTCTGTTGTTGTAGCAAGGCATATGCAATGGGGAAATAAAGCCCAACAAAAGGATCATGTGCGCAGGCCTTTCCCGCAAAGAAATAGAGCCCAAAATTAGGTCTAATTATCGCGTGCAGCAACAACCAGAGGGTTGTTGGGTTTAGACACCAAACGATGTCATCATAGCGCTTTGACCCGAGCTTTAGGCTCGGTGCGGCTGCAGGCTGCTACTGTTGTTAGTTTTTTTTTTTCCTCGCCTTTAGAGCAGCTCCAACGTGTGCTAGAACTCGATGGATAGGCGTGCGAACAGGGCCAGGCAGCCCAAGCAAGCAGGTCCAGCATGTTCTAGCGAGGGAGCCCGAGCAGGCCCGGGGGAGAGGACTGGCACGAGTTGCCAACCCGAGAGCCCGAAGGCAACGTGATTCAAGGCTGACATTTGGGCGACGTCAGCCACAATATAAAATTAATAAAAATATAAAATATTAATAAAAAATGTAAAAAATGAATAAAAAAATGTAAAAAATTAATAAAAAAAGTAAAAAATTAATAAAAAATTAAAAAAATGTAAAAAATTAATAAAAAATCAGAAAAAAAAAAATAAAAGATAAAAAAATAAAAAACTAATAAAATTTTTATAAAATCAAATAAATAAAATAAAAAATCAATTCGGCGTTTCATTCCCCAGCTTTGTCTCCGCTGCCACCCCGCCACACTCGATCCCCGACCTTCGACCACTCCACCTCCCTCGCATCTTCTTCTTCTTTCTCTCCGACTCCTCTGTCACTGAAAAACCCACATGGCGGGGAACCCCACAGTTCACCTAAGGTGCATGCAAGACCACAGTTGCGTTCCACATGCTCCATAGATTCGAGATATAAGGTTTTGAGGTTAAATTACTCAAGGAAATGGTGTTGATGGTGGCTAGTTTGCCACTGTGCTAGAGAGAGAGAGAGTTTGCGGAAGTGAGGGAACTCCCTGGAACCAATGCATGTTAGGTGGCTTATTCACAAGTATGGCCGTCTTGCATGTATGATAGGTGGAACTTGGAAATCTAATGACACACACACACACACACACACACATATATATATATGTTTTCTTTCCAACGAGTTCACCCAAGGAAAATGATAGGTGATATAAGCTCAACCTTTAGGGTACAAAGTCAATCTCAACTCCTCTATTGTTTCCCTTTATTGAATTTCATAACCATCCATTAATCTGTCTTTCAAATTCTTCTATAAAAAAAAATTGCATAACTAAATTATACGTATAAAAAAATTGCATAACTACATGACACGTGGTACAATGAGACTGATTAAAAATCATATCCGAAATTACAAATAAAATTATTTTGTATTATTTTATAAAAAAAAAAAATACTAATATTTTATTGCTTATTGCCAGGGCTATTCAGTGTAGGGGTGGAGATGCAAAAGATAGTTACTGTTCATTAAGGGCAGTTACTATTCACTGGGTGGATTAAATAGTGAATAGCCTGAGGGGGCCTTTCGCATGATGGAACTGCTCTTAGGGTTTTAGTTTTCAGAACCTTAGTTCGTGCTTGTATTTTCCTTCAGTTTCTTTTATCCATAAAATTCCATAAAGCAATTTCATCAAGGTATACAAATACCAATTATGTATGCATAAACATGCTCATATGCAATGTACAATACAAATAATAATAAAATTATGCAATAATAGATTGGGGGTTCAAACATCATGGAGAATGTTTTCATGCAAACATGGGCTTGTAAAATATCAAGTCTGTGTTTTAGGAGAACATGATTGGCAGAAAATAAAAATGAGCCTTTAAATTTGTAGAAGAACCTCCTCCATGAACCATAAATTCCTGAGTGTCAACAAGAGTGTGCTGATAACGTATTGTAGGCCTATTTAACTAAAGAATTATAGAGCACGAGAAAGAGGGATGCAACACACAGAGCAATAGAGAGATTTGTTGAATTCTGATGTATATGTTATCTCACCCCATTGTGCTTTAATTTATAGTAGTAGGAAATGTAAATTCCTTACCCTTTAGGTATTACAACTGAATCAGGACACTACTTAAAAGATATAATCAAATCCCAATATGATATACACAATCTCATTACTAACCTAATTTGGACAATAATATATACATTTATTTATTAATATTGTAATCTAAGTTCCTGATGTTGCAAACTTATCGTCTATTTTGTGTTATAGCACATGCTAGTAACTATGCATAACACTAACAATTTTTTCTTGAAATGTTGTGTACAATTTACTTCCTTACTAGATGCACCCCTAGGGTTTCGAGCGTCGGCTTCCAGTTCTGGGGTACTATGTCTAGGCCCTAGAGAAGGTCCCCAAGCCAAGTTTAAGTCCCTGACGCTAGAGTTCTAAGTTACAAGCATTGAGTTTCAGAGTCTAGGGTTATTGAGCCGAGTCTCGAGTGACAATATTCTCAAGCTAGATTTCAAGCGTGAAATCTGGGGTCAGTATGAGGTTGAAGTTGTTGAATAAATTATCTTAAATTTTGGAATGATTGGTTATCTCAATTCACTTTTGGAGTACCAAACATGGGGTTGAATTAAGCTTCAATAATCGTGATACTAATCCTATCTACCAAATAAGATCAACACGAGAAAATAAATTGCAAAAAGGAACAATCAATTGGCCTTGGAACTTTCGCATCAAAACCTTTGCCGTTTCTTAGACGGTTTCATCCTTGAAGTGTATTTGAATAGTTTTACCCTTTTCTATCATTTGATCTTCTTCAATTTATTCAATCTGATGGATGAAAATTGAGGTGTGTGGAAAGTAAAAAAGAATGTGTAGATAACACTACCTTAACTATAAAAAAAAATCAATGTGACTTAATTTGGAGCATAAGGAATAACACAGCAGAATGGATCTACATTACCAGCAATCGAAAGATGCATAATATTGGCAACATCTTCTAGAGTAGGGGTAAACTCTCCCTAGGCACAAATAAAGGTATGGGTTTCTAAACTACACCTCTTAACCACGTGGCGAAGAAGTTCGGGCTCAAGGCAAACAACCTGCTTCTTGGTTATGAAAACGACGTCCAAAACCTTGGTCCTTATCAAGGTCGAAGGCGGGGGAATACCCAGAGTTTCTACATATGATTGGACGTGCACGGGAAGTAAGGGAGTATAACGGCAAAGAGTTATCAGTTGCCATGCGGGAGGAAGAAGAGTCCCATCAGGAAGCCTATGTTCAAAAAAGGAATCCCTTGGGCCTGGGGTTGATTATTCAACCCACTCAAGGTTTCTCATAGCCCAAATAATCAAGTGGGCTAATGTTGGAGCCCAAAAATGTCACACACGAATCTAACCAAGTCTCAAGGCCCAATTGTCATGCAAAGCCTACATTCAAGCCCAAAACATGCCAAAGCGTGGGATCGATGAAGAATATATTTACAAACATGCCATGCCATGGTAATTAAGTCGGATATTCACATAAATCATGCCATGCTCATGCCTATGGATCACGCCAAGCTTTTTCATGCTAATCACTATTCATGCTAAGCCCAAGTCACATATTCGAGGCTTGTCAAGTGGATTGTGGTGTGGATGGTTACAGAAGGTTATTGGGCCTACATGGAATCGGGGTTATGGAAGACTTTGGGCGTCTTAGGGTCCCAAGGATCCAAGCCTATACCCTTTGCATTTCACACAGGCAGCATTGAGAGAAAACTAGCCTAGTTTACCCATTTCCCTAGTAAGCCAACCCTTTTAGTTGGGACTAAACTAGATTCCTGCATTAAATGCATGCTAAGCCTAGCAAGTCAGGCATTTAATACTGACTTTCCTTTCCCAGCTTGAACATGCGAAAGCCATGAGGTGTGCTACCAGAAGTAGCGCATGCAGAAGGCCAACCTAGGAAAACCGTGCCTCGGGAAGAAGCAGACTGCAGGTTTTAACAGTATAGCTACCTTACACCAAAAAGGAAATAATAGGAGGGCTAGGGAGAAAGGAAGGGGAATACCTAACCACAAAGGGAGATTCTTTTGAAGCCTAGAGAAGAACCCTTCACTTACATAAGGAGTGATAAACCATTTAAGTAAGGGGGCTGTAGGTAACACAGAGAGATAGAGATAACGTAGGGGAGAAAACCCAATAAATAAGCTAGAGAGTTCCACCTAGCCCATAAACATGCTCCAAGCCTCAAGCATCATCACCCATGCAATCTTTGTAATTTCCACAACCTTCCATTAAAGAGCCCAACCATTAGAAACCTTACTATCACCCTAGGAAAGCCTAGATTATCTAGTCAAGAATACCATGTAAATCCCTTCTCTCTCATGTTAAACCGATAATCTCCTAGCTTCCACACCACGCTTCACTTGAGCAAGTCATTATCTTAATCAATCATGATATCTTCGAGCAGTTAATCTTATTGGGGTATTTCCTAAGACAAACTAACTCCTTCGAGATATTCCAGGACATGGTACAAATTCGTACCAAGTGAGACAAGAATACATTCTCAAAGCCCAAGTCTACTTCGACCTAAAAGCTGGAAACTCAACTTTTAAGCCTGGATGTCTTGTTCTTGATATTTCCAGGATCTGGCAAGGAAAACTAGTAAGTTCTCATTGAGTCCGAGGGGGATTTAACCTCCACTTACCCAAGTTTGAAGTTAGGTGAGTTCCTGAGCTTAATTACGAGGTTTTGGTTTGATTTTTAGTTGAAAAAACTTTGAAATGGGTGTAATTCGAGCTTGGGATCGCGTTTTAGGTTTTCAGCAATTTTTGGTGACAACTCCGATGATAGTTAATTACAATCGACGATAGATTTGACGGCGACAATGGTTGGTCTGTTAGACTTAACAACATATTCCACTAGAGAAGATATATTCCGTCTCATTGGTTCAATCTTTTCGATAATCGGTGTATAGCTATGGCGACAAAAAGTTCGACGTCTACTTGATGAACTGTGATGGCGAGTACTATAATGCGTGACCCCACCGCAGTGGCACGTGTTGGACCCAAGACCTACCCCTAGGTTTTTTGACATTCTGAATCATGCGGCGCCCTCCATTTGTGCAAATGCGACGTTTAAATGATAGTTTGGAATGTATGTTCATAAAATGTCTAAAAATGCTTGTTTAAGCTAAACTTTACATTCACAAGTTTGGGCGATGTTAAAAGGGGCCAGGCAAGGAGCCTAACAAAGAGTTATGCTCAGCATACCTGTGAGTTCACTTTTCTATTAAACTATTTTTTTATGCATGATGAATTCACTTTTCTATTGATTATTATAATAGTAGATACTGTTATGTAGTTTTTCAACTATTTATGTGTTTTCCAAAATGGAGGTTAGTATGTTCAAATGATTTTGACTAGATAAATATGATCTACTCACACTTTGTCCTTTAACCATTCAAGACATAGTGAGAACAAGGAGACATTCAGGGCAGACGAGTGGGCGTGACAGTGAGGCTTCTCACCTATGGACTTCGGGTGATTAACTTTCTGCAACTTTATGTAGTTGTAATAATTTTCATGATCATACTTTTGATTATGCATAGCACTGCACTACTGTTATGTAGACTGCTATCAGCTATGGATTTATGTGATAATGATGGGATTATATCCCTTGACTTGTGTCCCCAAGTGGAGAGGTTGTTTATTCACATCACTATTCTTTAATATGGCTTTCGTCAGTAGGTTAATGGTGTTTCATCATCTTTCAACGAGGTGGCATTATTAACTTGGTGTTAGCTAGCACATTACTACCCTTTAGCTAGTAGGTTATTGGGTTAAAGCATGTTATATTATTTCAGAGTGTTTAGGTTTATATTTTTCTGGATGTGATCAATCTGCCAACCCCTAACTCTATATATAGGAGCAAATACAGTAGAAGTACAAGTCAGGAATGAAGGAAATGTAACAACGATTGGTGCGGTGTGATGTGTAATGAGAAAGTGGCGGTTGGTGGGACAAGCATTAAATGCCTTAAAAATTGGGATGTGGTGATGTGGGTTGCTGAGGTGGCAAGAACTAGTTGAGTTGGCGCTTAAAGGTTGGATGGTCGAGATTTAAGTTCAAGGTGTAGAATAAAAAAAGAATGAGGAGAGAGAATAATGGTCATTTGCACCATTAGGAGAGAAATGGAGCAAGTATAGAAGGGAAGGGAAAATCAAGAAGCTCTATGCAGAGGACTTGCATGCAAGGCTAATAATCGATGATAAAAAAAAGTTGGTAAGTTTTCTACCCTTGTTTTGAACTTGTTTATAGTGTATGATGTATGGAAAGTGTGAATTAGTTTGCCAGATCGGGGAGGGAGATTGTTAATGAACAGTTTATATTAATGGTTTTCTGATTGATGGTAGGTGTGAGGGAAGTTTTAAACTTGTTGTAGTTTACGACATGGGAGAAGTTGGCTTTTTGATCTGAGGAAGCCAACTTTTACGGTGATGTAAGGTGGGAGGAATAGGGTTAGGGTTTGGGTGGAAGAGGTCTTTGTGAGAAAAACACCAAGAATTTTTATGAACAACACCTGTTTTACTTGTCCATGTTTGTGTGGTTATGTGTCTATATGAATCTAGTTGGCGGGGAAGAGTTGAGTTTGTCATATGTTAAAAACTTTGAAATTTGATGTCCAGTATTGAAAGACAAGGTAGAGTCTGTCAATGTTGGTAGGGGGATAGACTGGGAGGCATTTGGTGATGCAATTGATGCTTTGGGTGACAACTTGCTCGTTGGTCTGGAAGGGACCTTTATATACCAACCCAAGAGCATTGGGTGCAGTGGTCGACCTCTAGTGATAGACATAGGCACGTCCACTGAAGATACGGCTGAGGATAAAGATGAAGTGAGCTCTAGATACATGAAGTTTAACTTGGAAGTGAACAAAGACAGAGTTGGCGTTTTCGAGATGGTGAAATGAGGATCCCTTATTTGTTGACAACTACTTGGGCTTGTCAGAGATAGAGACAGAGATAGTTTAATATGGCAAAGTACCCGATGATGTGACCATTATGATAATGCCTATTAGACTGCTACCAATTTTTCCAGTATGGTGGAAACATCAAGATTGGAATTGTAGAAGAAATGATACAAAGTAGTTGACGATGTAAACTTCCAAGTCCCCTAAGTAAGCGAGATATCGAGTTGTCCGCAGAAAGGCTGAATTACTTTATACACCGACCTCTTTAAGCACATGATTAGGCAACCGCTTCATCATTTCGTGCAGAGGTGGATGGCTCACATTGGTCTTGCACCACACTAGATGAACTCATGTATTATCAGAGTCATTATCTGGATGTATGTTTTGTGAAGACTTGGGGAAGAGCCAAGCATGAATCTCATGAAATATTGCTACCGTTTGAGGAATAGCCCATTCCAGGTCGGCTTCTTTTATCAGTTTGGGTTAGGAGGAAAAGTGATTGAAAAGAAACTAGTAGCCAAAGTCTTGGAAGAAGCACTGGTTTTTTGCAATTGGGAATTGGGAATTCCCAATGAGGGACGTTGTAAACATGAAAATTTTGTAACGAATGAAACGAGAACACATGTACAAAGTAGATTTGTATTGATGAATTTGTAGGGTTACAATCTTTGTTACAATTTTCCTCTAATTCAATCTTCAAATTTGATGTAGATGTGTAGGTTGTTGATTCAAGAGTCGCGATGACTTGATCTTGGACAAACGATTGAACGATTGCTTCAAGTTTTGAGCTCGAAACAATGCATAGATAGTCTTCACCTCTAGGTTTGCGTATGACATACGGAAAATGTGACGTTGATGTGGGATTTTGTTGATTCAAGGGTCTTGGTGACTTGATCTTGAATCGAACATCGTTACAACTTTTAAGCTTGCAACAAAGTCTTGAAGGAATCGGCACAAGTGCTTGTTGATTCTTCAAGGGAATGCTCGGCTTTGGTTGAAAGAAAGCTTTGGCTTTGGTCGTACGTTTTTTGAAGAGAGCTTTGGTAGTGTATTAATCTTCAAAGATTTGGTAGAGGTTATCCTTTTGTGAGAATTTTGGCCCTTCAATGTAGAAATTGTCGACCCTTATGCTTGTTTGAGGACCTTGTATTTATAGACTTCTCAAAGCTTGCCTTTGGGTGGATTTGGCTTTGATTTGTGTCTTGATTCGTCCATGGGAGAATTTAGGCGTGTTTTGTGTCTTAATTTCAGCCACTTTCCCTTACTTGGCCGAATTATAGGGCTTGTTACCTATTTTGTAAGCAATCTTCAATTCTTGCTTATTTTATGAATATGCTTTAGCTTTCTTTTCAATTTTGGGAGCAACTTGGACCCTTTGCTGATTTTAAGAGGGATTTTCTTCCTTATGCCAACTTTTGGGAAGGTTTTGTACTTCTGTTGCTTGATTTGTGGCACACGTCTTTGATGACTTGTCTATTTGTGATGAGTCATATGCCACGTGGAGCTTTGTGATGCATCATTTGTATGCAACGAAATTTGCATGTCTACAGATACCCCAACTTCAAGGCACGTTGTAGGCATGTGCTTGTCACATGTAGGAAATGTGTTTTGAAGTCCTGCAATGTGAATGTTCTAACTCAAGGGTCGTTGAGACTTGATCTTGAATTAGCTTGCTTTTTCAAGGGTCGTAGCCGTAGAGGCATATTTCTTGAATTGACATAACAAATTTTGTCAAAGGCCATTGAGGCGTATTTCTTGAATGAAACATTTCTTCAAAGGCCATTAAGGCTGGGTTTTGAATAAATGAAAACTTCCTTCAAAGGCCGTAGAGGCTTGATCTTGAAAGAAATGAAAATTATCTTCAAGGGCTGTAGAGGCTTGATCTTGAAGGCAATGAAATTTTTCTTCAAAGGTCGTAGAGGCTTGATCTTGAAAGCAATGAAAATTTTCTTCAAGGCCTGTAGATGCTTGATCTTGAAAGAAATGAAATTTTGGAAATGGATAAATCGGCACATACTTATTGTGCGTACTGATTTTCCATAATTTTGACAAAATACATTTGGTGTATTTTGAGATTGGATTTTTTTTCTTGTGGTTATGGGAAAATGTTTTTCCTTCCTGAGGTAAGAACCTCCTTCAATTTTGGTAATAAGGGTGATTTCCTTCAAAGTGTTGGAAAGCTTTGGAGATTCCCTTCAAGGTTTTGGAAAGATTTAATGCTTGTCCTTTGGTAAGTAGGATTTGCAATTTTTTCCCCTTTCCCTTTCCATTTTTTTTGGCCAAGGGAGTGTTTCCCTTTTGGTTTGGGAAACTTGAAGGCTTGTCCTTGCTTTGGAGGGATTGCCTTTTGTATTTTGGGAAGGAAAGGTACTTTCCTTTGATGTTTTGGAAATTTTGAAGCCCTTTCCTTATTTTTTATTTTTTTGTTTCTTTTTCTTTTCTTTGTTGATTTTGTTGCAAAAACAACATGTTTTTTTTCCTTTGTGGCCGAAATCACCTTGCCATTTTTTGTTTGGAATTTGCTCCCTTTTTTGGTTGGAATGTACTTCCTTCTTTTGATTTTCCTTTTCCTTATTTATAAGACAATTAGGTGTTTGTTTTTGTCACAACACATCCTTGCCGTGCACATTGACTCTGCTTGTTGCCGTGAGTTGTAGCTGCTTGAAGCTTGTTGCAGTGCATCACTTTTTACCGCGTGGTGCTGTGCAAAAGACTGCAGCTGGCTTATGCTCTGTAATGCCTTTTGGTTACAGTTTTCCCTCGATGGTGACATTTTCGTGTAGTGCAAGAAACTGCTTGCTTAAGCATTGCATGGTTGCGTAGTGTGATTGCGTAGCATTTTGGTTTTCTTTGCTACTATAGCATGCTTTGAAGAATAGTCTTGTAGCTGCCCTCTTTGCCGTGCTGCTCAAGCTTTGTGGCTGATTCTTTTTGTCGTTGTGACTTTGTCATCGTGATCCTTCAACATTCATGAGGTTTGTTTCGCATGTCCTTTGCTTTAATAGAGCAATTTGTTTTTTCTTGTCGCCCTACTCTTATGCTTATGTTGCCTTGTTTGTTTTATTACAGGTATGGTATTTTTCAAGTGCTTTAAGAGCAATACCATCACCATTCTTACGAAGGAAGGTGATTTGCAAGATAGGGGAATGACGTTGAAGCTTTGTGCACCGTTGATTGGCCCTAAGGCGCTTGTTCTTCCTGTGAAAGACAAGTCGATGCATATCAAGTTGTGGTCTTTTGAAGTATCTTGGGAGGTGACAGATTTTGGTCTACCAAATACGAAGAAGAAGATGTGTACATCGAGGATTCTTATCTTGAATCCTTCGCACCATGCTCGTGATAATCCACCGACTTTGTTTGAGCTTCTTGGCGATTGTATCCATAGTGGAGCTATGACTTGGAATAACACTTTGTGGACTACTGGAGAAGCTATCTTTTTTTTTTTTGCTCATTTTGTAATACAGTTTTGTAGCTGAATTCTTTCTTTAAAGAAATAAAGTATTCACATTCTTGAATTTGCTCTTTATTCTTCAAAGTATTTCGGTTTTTGTTGATGATGTGATTGTAAGTGAAGTTTTGAAATTTCAAGTTGCCTAATACCCTTGGTTAAGGTGGGATTAAGTCATGACGTAGTTCGAAGGAGTGATGGATTTTTGATGGTTTTGATGATGATTTTGAAGGTGATTTTGCCGTACAGAGTTTATACTTTTGCGGGCCAGGGGCGTTGGGTGTCACCTTTTAAGCTCGTGCGAACAAGGAGTATTATGTGTCGTATTTTAACCTCGTGTGAACAACGAGCCTTAGGTATTGCCTTTTATGCTCGTGCGAAGAAGGAGCATTGTGTGTCGCCTTTTAATCTCGTGCGAATAATGAGCATTGTTCCATGCAGTTTAGGCTTATATAGGTGAAGAGTTTTGTGTCGTGTGCAATTTAGGCTCATGCAGGCAATGAGCATTGTGTGTCAACTTTTATGCTCGTGCAAACAAGGAGCATTGGGTGTTGCCTTTTAAGCTTGTGCGAACAAGAAGCATTGGGTGCCTCCTTTTAAGCTTATGCGAACAAGAAGCATTGTTGCCGTGTGCAGTTTAGGCTCATATAGGCGAGGAGCTTTGTTGCCGTGTGCAGTTTAGGCTCATGCATGCGATGAGCATTGGGTGTCACCTTTTAAGCTCGTGTGAATAAGGAACATTGTTTTCGTGTGCAATTTAGGCTCGTGTGGGCGAGGAGCTTTATGCCATGTTCAGTTTAGGCTCGTGCATGTGAAAGGCTTGCTTGTTTGGATTAGGGTTAGTAACGCTTCAAGAATCTGCCATTGATGGGGCCGACCTTTAAGCCGTCTTCCGCCATGATTAAATAGGTGCAGTTGGTGTAGACGTTTTGTATTACATAAGGTCTATCCCACTGATGCGAAAATTAACTTAACACACAAATTAACCCTCTTTTGACAATTGTAATATATAAGTAAGTAGGGATTGTTCTTAAACCGGGGATTAGGAGGGATTGCTAAACACTTTAAACTGACTCAAATAGAAAAAACTAACCTTTAAAACACTTAACTCAACTTAAAAAACTCAAAACAAGTTCACAAGACTCAAAATAAGCTAAAAACACTCAAAACTGCCTAAAAACACAAACTGGGCAGATTTGACTCTAAACACAAATTTGGACAAATTTTGGTTTTAACTTGACTCAAATCACTTGAAAATACAATATAAAACATATTCTAACTAGTTAGACACTCTAAAATAAATGGGGATTTGGTTTTGGACGAAAATAAAGTAAACAAAACAGAAATTAGAACTAGGCAGATTTGCACGAATTTGGTGAAATTAGATGGATGATGGGCTAGCTAGGAGGTCTTTCTCCACACATAACATACTTGCATACAAAACAATCTCCAGTTGCTTATTCAATGAATCATGAACCTCAACACCCCAAGTTAATTAGGTATGCTTAAATTAACTCTCAGATTTTCCTTAGGTCATTGAATTGAATGTAATTAGCGCATTATAATCAAATTATTCCTCAAAAGTTCTCTACATGAAAGCGCATAATAGAGACACAATCAAAGATCATTAATTTCTATGAAAATCATAAGTGTGGATGAGGCGTTTGTAACTATGAAAGCGCATGATACTTATGCCAAGAATTTACTTAACATGATTGTGACTAACAACCTTTACTACTTATGAATATAAGTTCCCAACGATTAGGTGAAGTTTACTTATATCCTAGCATCAGATTTATGCATGCAAATTAAGTGTGCACTCTCAACCCACATACACAAACGAGTTTTAATTCAAATAGATAAGTAAATTGAATTCACCATTCATGAAATCACAACTGGAAGTAATCAAATCATAATGCAAATATAGCCATGGTTTCGAAATTCCCCCTAGCCAAAAGGGGATTAGTTCCTCATACTCACAAAGCAAAGATTCTTGAAAAACACAAGAAAGATTACACCTAAAGCGTTCCAGCAACTCCAAGTCAAACGTCATGCACGGGTAGGGCTTTCCTCCTTATTCCTTGCTGCGGCACAAGATGTGGGTGATGGTTTTGGGGGTTATGAACGATGTATTCTTGCTTGGGATGATGAATGATGGTTGATTATGGTGGTAGAGTGCAGTAGATGGTGTATGGAGGTGTTGGGATTGTTGGGATGATGGAGAATGGAGGCTAGGGCTTGCGACAAGGAGTTTCTAAATGGCATAAGGGGTTTCTCCGAATTTGTGGCTGAAAATATGTTTATATAGTCCTAGGGTTAATTAGAATAAGGTTACAACTTAGCAAATTTATTGGATTAGGGCCCTAGGATTCGGCACAAGTGAGTTAAATCCACTTAAGAGAGGGTTTGGCCCAATTAGTTTCATAAAAGGATTTGTGTAACCCAAACCCACAAGGAATGAGACCCTATAAATCAGAATCCATAAGGGATAGGGCCTAGAGGGGTGCAGCACATATTGGAGGGAAAGACGAAATGGCTTGCAAGGCAAGGCAAGGCCTTCTAGAAGGGAATAGGGGCCACCTTTGTAGGGTTTCTAGAAATAATGTGCTTTGTGGATGATTTGGGACTTCTAGAAGAGAATGCTTCTAGAAATAGGTTCTAGAAATATCTATTTAGGTCCCCTTGCAATTAGGATTAAGGCATGATAAGGTTAGGATAGGATAAGATAAGATAAGGTTTTGGATAATGTTGGATAAGGTTGGATAAGGTTTTGGATAATGTTTCCTCTTTTGAGCTAATTCCTTGTCCACTTTGTCTTGAGTTTAATTTCTTCATCTTCTTATCAGATTTCTAGTCTTTTGAACTCCAAATTCGTCCATCCATGTTGGCCCATATACAAGCTATCCATTTAGTGCCCAAAATTGCTCCAAAATACACCAAAATGCACTTTCTTGCTACTTTAACCCTTTGGACCTACAAACACACGAAAATGAGTTGAAATACTACATTAACTAAGAAATAATAACACAAATGCACAAGAATAAGCTAGCTAAGTCGCCTAAATATGCTCCTATGAAATTCCCCCACACTTATCTTTTGCTAGTCCTCGAGCAAAACAAACAAACAAAAGAAACAAAACATACAATCTAAACCTTCCATCGTTTGCCTAAGGGATTTCCAATGAAACATAACATGTCAAAGATCACCACTCACATAGATTTAAGCAATCCTTACCCTCGAGCATACTTAATCATAGTCCCCATTCACTAGCTCACATTTAATCAATTAAAACAACATTTTGAATGTAGTAACATGCCTTCGAGAATTCCCTCAATTCCTCACCGGATATACTCTCTATTTTCACTCAGATTTTCTGACTACACTCCCTACACTAGGTATATGTGAGAAGATTGATGTAAACATGTAGAGTAGCACTCCCATATGTATAATTAAAGAAGCACTTTCTGGAATTATTAACATGTATATATATGATCTCATGAATGGAATGCTACTACTTAGACGCGAGAACCAGGGATACCGTCTGCTCAAACCAATTTTAAACTCCACATATTGAAACACATAACAATCAAGATAGAAGTGTAAGGGTTGTAACGGGGCTAAGGTATTGGCTAACAATGAAAGGTAAAAGGAAACAAACGTTCTTAAAGCAATAGTAAGCAAAGTAATGAATTAGGCACTTAGAATTCACCTTAGAATGCAGAAAACTACCTTTTAAACACAAGGGGAGATTTATGCAATACTTAGGGTCAAATTCAAGTTTTTGGACCCTTTCTTCAACAATCAATACATGTGAGTTCATTCTCACTTATTTTCAACTTATTTTCTTTCTTTTCTTTCTTTTTTTTTCTTCTTTTTCACATTTTTTTTTTCTTTTTCCCGTGCCTCCTTTAAGACTTTGGCACACACATACACACAAAAATCCCTTCCTCCACACTTGTTTTATGCAAGAATGTCACTCAAAAGGAATTCCTTCTAAGTTATTCTCCACTATACTTCAAGAACAAGGGTATGGAAAGTCCTATTCTAGGCTAGGTAAGGGTGATGTGGTTAACAAAGAAAATAGGCTTAAACAAGGTTCAAAGTGGCTAATCCTCCAATACAAATGACAAGGGTGGATTCGGCTATTTGGCTATTGTGGTGACTACTAAACAACTTCATCTTGTTGTTTGTTATGCTAATCAATTTCATTCTTTGAATGGAATGGGCAGGAGTTCTAGTATTTGGAACTATAATGATGAAACGCATTCTAAGTAGCAACCAAGCAAAGAATAATGAGATCATGCAACGACTTTAGAAAATAAGAAATCACAGATTTATAACTCTCCAAAGAACGTTTAGGCTCAAGTCTCTCAGGGATGTAGCGTTTGTTTGAGTTCCTTCCTTCAAGCATGTTACAAAAACTGATTTTATCCTTTGTGATTACATGTGAATTCGTAAACTATAACTACAACCAAGCATAAACCAAAGGGTAAATCAAACTTCCATCCATGTTTGTGACTTTCTTTAACAGTCATGCATGAAAAACCAAATCCTCATCATTGTGTTGGAAGGTACCCTAAGACAAACAAACACACAAAAACAACTCTTTTTGGCTTTTTCAAAACACTTTCTTCAATTTTTTTTTTTCAAATTTTCGGATTTTTCTTCAAAACACACCAAAATAGCTTAAAATGCACTAAAAACTCTTAAAAACAGTGAGAAACAACATTAGAAGTGATAGGTGATAGAATCCCACGAATTTGCATAAAAACACTTGTTTACCCCCCCTCCCCACACTTAAATCAAACATTGTCCTAAATGTTTCACATAACGACTCACACAAAAGCAACAAATAACAAACAACTAAGCATGATAAAATAAAGCAGCAAATAGAAGGGTTTAGAAACGCAAATCTGGGTTTGGAGTGGAAGTTCCGTCTTCTCATTGTTGAATGCATGGGTTGCCTCCTAAGAAGCGCTTGCTTTAACGTCTTCTAGCCGGACGAATATGCCATGTTAAGCTTCACTAGTACCCACGGCATGGAGGGGTACATCATCCACAACATGCTTCTCGAAATTCTCATAGTAGGGTGTCAACCGATGGCCATTCACTTTGAATTCTTGTCCTGTTTTCAAGCTTTGAACTTGGACTGCACCGTAAGGAAAGACATTAGTAATAACAAATGGGCCAACCCACTTAGAACGCAACTTACCAGGAAACAAGCGAAGGCGGGAATTAAAGAGTAGCACTTTCTGCCCAATGGAGAATGATTTGCCTCGAATCATCTTATCATGGAAGGCCTTTGTCTTCTCCTTGTAAATTCGAGCGTTTTCATAAGCCTCATTCCTAATCTCTTCAAGTTCATTCAATTAGAGCTTCTTATGAATTCCAGCGGCATCAATGTCCATGTTGTTTCGGCCCAATGCGCCTTGTGCTCTAATTCTACTGGAAGATGGCATAGTTTGCCATAAATGAGCCGAAATGGGGACATACCCAGGGGTGTCTTATATGTCGTGCGATATGTGATAGGAGCATATTTATGCCCCTTAGTTTAGCTTGTCTTGTGCATTTAAAGTGTTTTTCCTTAGTAAAGTAGTCTTTTAAGCTAGTTTTATGTATTTTCAGGATTTAAGGGCAAAGTATGCAAAATGATGCATTTTGGAGCCTTTTGGAGCAAATTAGAGCTTGGAATGGATATCATATGCTTGGAGCCAAGAGGATGGACGAAATTATTGCAGCCACCAATCACCCTAGCTGTCACTCACATGCTTTCCCATTCTATAATTCACCCACATGCTCTCCCATCATCATTCCACACCTCCATTGCAGCCACCAACCAACCTAGCTATCATCCACATGCTCTCCTATCATCATTCCTTCTTTAATCCATTCAGCCACATGCTTTCCCATGTGATTATTTAGCCACATCCACGCACTCTTCATGATGGCAGCCACATTCTCTCCCTAGCTGTCATATTCCCTCTTTAATCATTCATCCACCTATAAATAAACCTCCATTGCAGCCACAAAGGATTGGTTCATTCACCATTCACACCAGAAATTCATCCCCTCTCTATAACACATCTATACTTCACCATTCTTCATATTTTCTGCCCAAAAATAAGCCTTGAAGTCCCCTACATCCATCCCTATCCTAAACACATCATTCTACACCATCCATAACCCCCAAAACCTATCCTTAGACCTTGTGCCGCAACAAAGAGGAGGAGAAGGGCCTAAACGTTCATACAATTCAAGTTTGAGTTGTTGGAATTTTTAGGTGTTTCTTTTCCTTGATTTCAATGTTTAATTTCAATTCTCTTTGTTTTGTGCGTATGAGGAACTAAACCCCCCCTTGGCTAGGGGGGGATTCGAAATACATGTTTATGCTTGCAATATGATTTGATTACTTCCAATTGCGTTTCATAAGTTGTGAATTCAATTTACTTATCTATGTGAATTACATTGATTTGTGTGTGTTGGTTGAGAGTGCACGCTTAATTATCATGCATAAATTGGATGCTAGGATATAAGGAAATTTCACCTAATCGTTATGGAATTATATTCACAAGTAGTAAAGGTTGATGATCTCAATCGCGTTAAGTAAATTCTTGGCATAAGTTTCATGCAATCATAGTAACAAGTGCTTCGTCAACGCTTATGGTTTTCATAGAACTTAATGATTCTTGCGTGTATCTCTATTATGCAATCATGTAGGGGACTTGTGGGGAATATTTTGGGTTGTCGTATGCAATCATCCAATTCAATAACGTTAGGAAAATCTGAGGGTTAATTAGTGCAATTCACGGTTAATCTGGGGCGTTGAGAATTCATGGTTTATTGAAAAGCAATTAGAAATCGTTTTGTGTGCAAGTATAACATGTGTGGAGATGAACCCTCTAGCTAGCATTTCATCCATATTTTCATCAAATTCATCTTTACAATCTGTTTGAATTACATTCTGTGCATTTTATTTAATTTCATCAAAAACTCAATCCCCCTTTGCTTTAGTGTCCAACTTAGTTAGAAAGTGTCTTAGTTTGTGTTTTTAAGTGTTTTGATTCATTTTATTACCCAATTTCGTCCAAAGTAGTCAAAGTGCTCAAAACTGCCCAGAAAGTGTTTTTAAGGCTATTTTGAGTGTTTTGGGTGCTGTTTGAGTCTTTTGGTTTGTTTTAGTGTTTTAAGTGTTTAGTTTTGCATTCTTTGAGTCTAGTTCAGTGTTTTAAACTTTATTTTACGTTTTTGAGTTAGTTTCCAAGTGATTTTGCAATCCCTCCTAATCCCCGGCCTAGAACGATCCCTACTTACATACTTACTACAATTGATAAAAAGAGGGTTAATTTGTGTGTTTATTTAGTTCACATCAATATGCCCACAATGCATCCACCAAACGTACGCTTCAATCCTTCCTTGTTGGGCCAACAGTCTTCTCTAAAATTTGCTTGATCTCCCTATTTGAAACCTCGGCTTGCCCATTGGTTTGAGGATGATAAGGTGTTGAAACCTTATGTGTGACGTTGTACTTCTTGAGCAAAGCCTCAATGGTTCGATTGCAAAAGTGAGACCCTCTATCACTTATGATTACTCATGGCATTCCAAACCTTGCAAATAGGTTAGTTCTAATGAAATCTGCAACCACTCGAGAATCATTAGTTCGGGTGGCTTTTGCTTCCACCCATTTCGACACATAATCCACAACAAGTAAGATATAAAAGAAACCACGTGAGGAAGGAAAAGGACCCATAAAATCAATGCCCCAAACATCAAAAATTTCAACAGGAAGTATAACATTTTGCGGCATTTGATCCCTTGCACTTATGTTACCCATTCTATGGCAACGATCACAAGACATACAAAAGGTTCTAGCTTCCTTAAATAAAGTTGGCCAATAAAATCCACATTCTAAAACCTTAAGGGCTGTGTGTTATGTCCCAAAGTGTCCCCCGCATGCATAAGTGTGACAGAATGTTAAAATAGAATTGAATTCCATGTCATGCACACACTTACGTATAAGCTGATCCGAGCAATATTTGCATAAGTATGGATTATCCCAAACATAAAATCTAGCATCTTTTTTCCATTTATCACGTTGGTTTCTGTTTAGAGTGTTTGGGACTTGTTTAGCCACCAAATAATTCACCAAATCCGCATACCAAGGCCCACTTACCTTAATGGATAGCAACTGCTCATCAGGGAATGTTTCTGAAATAGGTAAAGGCTCCTCCTCATGTACCATACGGCTTAGGTGGTCAGCCACCACGTTTTCACTCCTCTTTTTGTCTTTAATTTCGATGTTAAACTCTTGAAGAAGCAGCATCCATCGAATTAGCCTTGGTTTGGCTTCTTTCTTGGTGAACAAATACTTTAAAGCTGCATGATCAGTGAAAATAATAACCTTAGTACCAAGTAAATATGATCGAAATTTATCTAAAGCAAAGACAATGGCAAGAAGTTCTTTTTCAATGGTCGAATAGTTTAATTGAGCATCATTCAATGTCCGGGATGCGTAGTAGATAACATGCAGCTTCTTGTCCTTTCTTTGGCCTAAAACAGCCACTAACGCATAGTCGGATGCATTACACATGAGCTCAAACGGAAG
Source organism: Pyrus x bretschneideri (assembly GCF_019419815.1). NCBI lineage: Eukaryota > Viridiplantae > Streptophyta > Magnoliopsida > Rosales > Rosaceae > Pyrus > Pyrus x bretschneideri. The sequence continues at coordinate 1,074,105 of NW_025999803.1, read as the reverse complement.
GCTCCAATCCGGTGGAACAATGATGGGTGCCAGGGTTAGCAAGTCCTTGAGGTGTTGGAAAGCTGCCGTGCACTCCTTGTTGAAATCAAAAGTTGCATCTTTTTGTAGGAGACGGCATAGTGGTTGGAAGACCTTTGAGAAATCCTTAATGAACCTTCGATAAAAACCTGTATGTCCAAGGAACGAACGAACCTCTCTAACCGAAGTAGGAGAGGGTAAGTGCCGCACAAGATCTATCTTTGATTTATCAACCTCAATACCTTTTTCAGAAATAATATGACCTAAAACTATGCCTTGTTTAACCATGAAGTGACATTTTTCCCAATTTAGAACAAGGTTAGTTTCAATGCATCGTTTTAAAATCAAACTGAGATTATTCAAACAACCATCAAATGAATCACCAAAAATGCTGAAATCATCCATAAAAACCTCAATAATTTTCTCAACATAATCTGAAAATATGCTCATCATGCATCTTTGAAATGTGGCAGGTGCATTGCATAATTTTCTCTTGATCTTCCAGAGCTATCACAATTTGATTATAACCTGAATATCTATCAAGAAAACAATAAAAACCATAACCCGCTAACCTTTCAAGCATTTGATCAATGAATGGCAAAGGAAAATGATCATTCCTGGTAGTGGCATTGAGCTTCCTATAATCAATACAAACCCTCCAACCTGTTTGGATTCAAGTAGGAACAAGTTCATATTCGGCATTTGTCACCACTGTTACTCCGGATTTCTTTGGAATACATTGAACCGGAGACACCTAACGACTATCCGAAATTGGATAGATCACTCCACAATCTAAGAGCTTGATTATCTTTTTCTTCACAACTTCCATCATTGGAGGGTTGAGTTGGCGTTGAGCCTCTCGAGATGCTTTGGACCCCTCCTCCAAAAGTATACGATGCATGCATATGGTAGGGCTTATTCCCTTGATGTCAGCCAAGGTCCAACCAATTGCTGTTTTGTACTCCTTTAACACCCTCACTAACTTATCTTCTTCTTATGCCGTGAGTGAGGAAGAGATAATGACGGGCAAGCTCTCTTGATCTCCCAAGAAAACATACTTCAAATGAATTGGCAATGGTTTAAGTTCAAGGGAAGGTGGCTGCACAACTGAAGGAATGGGCTTATTAGTCGAAATTGGAATTGAAATTGGGTCCAAAGACTTACCAGATTGTAGTGGCAATGACTTAAGGATTACCACTATCTCAATCATATCTACATTAGGGGGCACGACATGGTGTTCTCCATGCATGCTGTGGGTGGCCAATGTGGCTGTTTCCTTGTTTTTGAATTCCATTCCTCTTGTAATGACCAATTCAAGTGCATCTTCATTCAATTGTTCAAAATGGTCATGCGCCAACGAATCAATTACATCAATAGAAAAACATGAATGATCATCACTAGGGTACTTGATAGATTCAGAAAGATTGAAATTAATAACTTCCCCATCAAATTCCATTGTCAAAGTCCCATTAAACACATCAATCTTAGTGCAGGCAGTTTTCATGAATGGGCGTCCAAGGAGGATTGGCAACAAAGGGGAATGGTTTGATTCTTCCATTTCAATCACGTAGAAATCCGCCGGAAAGATTAGATGATTGACCTGCACTAAAACATCTTCCAAAACACCCTTTGGATAGGCATTAGATCTATTTGCCAATTAAATAATCACACCATCATTTTTTAACTCACCTAGGTTCATAGATGCATAAATTGAGTAAGGCATGACATTAATAGATGCACCTAAGTCTAGCATGGCATGTTCAAAACAATTATTGCCAATAACACAAGGAATTGTAAAACTACCCGGATCTTTGCATTTAGGGGGCAATTTACGTTGCAAGATGGCTGAGACATTTTCACTTACCTTGACAACCTCTTTGTTCGAAATTCTCTTCCTAGTAGTGCAAAGTTCTTTTAAAAACTTAGCATACCTTGGAACTTGCTTAATTGCATCCAAAAGTGGTATATTGACTTGTACTTTTCTAAATGTCTCCAAAATATCCTTTTCAGCCTCCTCCTTCTTCGTTTGCATGAATCTACGAGGAAAGGGTACATTTGGAGGAATAACATTAGAAATAATTGAATTTGGAACCTCCTTACCCTTAGAAGCCGAATGGGGTTGTTTGGGTGGCTGTGGCATGAGTGGTGTTACCCTTGCCGTGGCTTGCTCTTGCTCATCCTCCTCGAAATTCCAACTTTTCATCCTCCGTTGGGGCTGATTTAGAGGATTGTGAGGCCGTTCCAACTTGTTTTCCACTTCGCAACATGATTGCTTTGGCAGATTCGAATCCTTCTTTTGGGTTGACAACTGTTGAACTAGGCAACTTGTCTTGCTCTCTGAATTGGCCCATAAACTCCGCAATCTGCCCTACTTGCTTCTCTAATTCATCAACCATTTTGTCTTTATTTTGCATTCCCTGCGCCATAGAAGTTAGTAATTGAAAATTTTGATCATTATCTATGGATGAACCTGATTTGGGTTAAGTAGGTTGTGCTTGGGGTTGTGTGGGTGCATACGGTCTTTGGTAGAATCCTGGAGGTTGCTGCCTAAATGCGCTTTGTTGTTGGGGTTGTTGGGGCTCCCTCCACTTGAAATTTAGATGATCTTTCCAACCAAGATTGTATGTGTTGGAGAAAGGATCACTCCTTGTTTGGTTTTGGCTCCCATAACCCATGACATTGGTAGATTCCCACCCTCCATTCTCGATCAATTGAGGGCACTTATCTGTGAGATGTCCATTCATTGAGCACACACCACAAACAGCCACACTTTGTACCTTTGGTATTTCCACCATCTACGAAAGAAGAAAAGTAAGATTAGCCATTTGATTTTGAAGTTCAGAAATAGCACTTACCTCATTAACTTGTTGTTGCCGTGGTATGCCTCTTTGACTAACGCCTTCATATTGTTGAGCATTTAAAGCTCGGTTGACAATGAAAGTCTTGGCGGCCATGGGTGTTTTGTCCACAAAAGCTTCACCCGCTGAGGCGTCTAGCATTTGGTGTTCAATTGGTAGAAGCCCTTTGTATAAATATTGAAGAAGAAGTTCCTCTTTCATTTGGTGCTGTGGACATGAAGCAACAAGAGTTTTAAAACGTTCATAATAAGTTGGAAATGATTCACCTTGATTTTGCTGAATGCCACTAATCCTTTTGCGTAAAAGAATGACTCGAGAAGTTGGGAAAAACTTCTCCAAAAACGCCCGTTTCATACTCTCCCATGATGTGACAATTCCGAGGGCTAGTTCATACAACCAATCTTTAGCCTTTTTCAAGAGAGAAAAGGAAAAAGCCTTCATCTTCAAAATGCTCCCATTAACATTCACCGGGGTCATACTCGAGCAAACAACCTCAAACTCCTTCAAGTGCTTATTAGGATCTTCCATGGACAACCCATGGAACTTAGGAATATGGTGCAATAAGCTAGACTTTAGTTCGAACTCGTCGGTCTTGTCTGGGGCTGCCCTTGGATATTGAATGCATAGAGGCATGGCATTGTCCAATCCCGAAGCGGAAAGCTCCTTGATTGTTCGATTGTCCATAGCTTGTTCTTCCTCAAAAATCTGAGCCGTGGCTTCCTCTCCCATTTGTATTTCATTTTCTTCAAGATCTGGTGCAAGTGGAGGTGGTTGAGGCTCTTGTTGATTCTTCTTCTTTCTCAAAGTTCGCTAAAAAACGTCATCAAAGTCTAAGATATGTGCATGAGCCGGTTGAGAACTCCAAGTCATAAACTAGTGCCTAAAAACAAGAAAACAAAACAAGGTCAGAACCTAGAACCAAATACACACGAAAATAAACAAAAAGAAATAACAAGGGATTAGCAAAGTTGCTAATCCCAGGCAACGGCGCCAAAATTTGATGCGAAAATTAACTTAACACACAAATTAACCCTCTTTTGACCATTGTAATATATAAGTAAGTAGGGATTGTTCCTAAATCAGGGATTAGGAGGGATTGCGAAACACTTTAAACTGACTCAAATAGATAAAACTAACCTTTAAAACACTTAACTCAACTTAAAAGACTCCAAACAAGTTCACAAGACTCAAAATAAGCTAAAAACACTCAAAACTGCCTAAAAACACTCAAAACTGCCTAAAAACACAAACTGGGCAGATTTGACTCTAAACACAAATTTGGACGAATTTTGGTTTTAACTTGACTCAAATCACTTGAAAACACAATCTAAAACATATTCTAACTAGTTAGACACTCTAAAATAAATGGGGATTTGGTTTTAGACGAAAACAAAGTAAACAAAACAGAAATTAGAACTAGGGAGATTTGCACGAATTTGGTGAAATTAGATGGATGATGGGTTAGCTAGGAGGTCTTTCTCCATACATGACACACTTGCATACAAAACAATCTCCAGTTGCTTATTCAATGAATCATGAACCTCAACACCCCAAGTTAATTAGGTACGCTTAAATTAACTCTTAGATTTTCCTTACGTCATTGAATTGAATGGAATTTGTGCATTGCAATCAAATTATTCCTCAAAAGTTATCTACATGAAAGCGCATAATAGAGACACAATCAAAGATCATTAATTTCTATGAAAATCATAAGTGTTGACAAGGTGTTCGTAACTATGAAAGCGCATGATACTTATGCCAAGAATTTACTTAACATGATTGTGACTAACAACCTTTACTACTTATGAATATAAGTTCCCAACGATTAGGTGAAGTTTCCTTATATCCTAGCATCAGATTTATGCATGCAAATTAAGTGTGCACTCTCAACCCACATACACAAACGAGTTTTAATTCAAATAGATAAGTAAATTGAATTTACCATTATGAAATCACAACTGGAAGTAATCAAATCATAATGCAAATATAGCCATAGTTTCGAAATTCCCCCTAGCCAAAAGGGGACTAGTTCCTCATACTCACAAAGAAAAGATTCTTGAAATTAAACATTGAAAAACACAACAAAGATTACACCTAAAACGTTCCAGCAACTCCAAGTCGAATGGCATGCACGGCTAGGGCTTTCCTCCTTATTCCTTGCTACGGCACAAGATGTGGGTGATGGTTTTGGGGGTTATGTACGGTGTATTCTTACTTGGGATGATGAATGATGGTTGATTATGGTGGTAGAGTGCGGCAGATGGTGTATGGAGGTGTTAGGATTGTTGGGATGATGGAGAATGGAGGTTAGGGCTTGCGGCAAGGAGTTTCTGAATGGCATAAGGGGTTTCTCCAAATTTGTGGCTGAAAATATGTTTATATAGTCCTAGGGTTAATTAGATTAGGGTTACAACTTAGCAGATTTATTGGATTAGGGCTTTAGGGTTCGGCACAAGTGAGTTAAATCTACTTAGGAGAGGTTTGCCCCAATTAGTTTCATAAAAGGATTTGTGTAACCCAAACCCACAAGGAATGAGACCCTATAAATCAGAATCCATAAGGGATAGGGCCTAGAGGGGTGCGGCACATATTGAAGGGAAAGAGGGAATGGCTTGCAAGGCAAGGCAAGGCCTTCTAGAAGGGAATAGGCGCCACCTTTGTAGGTTTTCTAGAAATAATGTGCTTTGTGGCTGATTTGGGACTTCTAGAAGAGAATGCTTCTAGAAATAGGTTCTAGAAATATCTATTTAGGTCCCCTTGCAACTAGGATTAAGGCATGATAAGGTTAGGATAGGATAATATAAGATAAGGTTTTAGATAATGTTTCCTCTTTTGAGCTAATTCTTTATCCACTTTGTCTTGAGTTTAATTTCTTCATCTTCTTATCATATTTCTAGCCTTTTGAACTCCAAATTCGTCCATCCATGTTGGCCCATATGCAAGCTATCCATTTAGTGCCCAAAATTGCTCCAAAATGCACCAAAATGCACTTTCTTGGTACTTTAACCCTTTGGACCTACAAACACACGAAAATGAGTTGAAATACTACATTAACTAAGAAATAATAACACAAATGCACAAGAATAAGCTAGCTAAGTCACCTAAATATGCTCCTATCACCCACTTTGATGTGAACTTGCTTTTTGTCTTATGAGTTATGATGATAGGCCTTCGTAATGCCAAGATAAGATCTCCTGTTTAGAAAGACCTTAGGCGGACCTTCTTGTTGAATGCCTTGGATAGTCGTGTTTGGTAGCATTCTAAGTGTTGTTGAGCTTCGAGCCTCTTTTCATCAAGTGCTTCCAACTCTTGAAGTCGTAGCTTTGCATTTTCCTATGCAGTCAAGCCTTATTGTATAGCCATCCTTAGTGAGGGGATTTGAGTTTTGAGTGGCAGAACAGCTTCCACGCCATATATGAGAGAATAAGGTGTAACTTGGGTAGGAGTACTATTTGTCTTCTTATATACCCAAAGTGTTTCACTTATTCTTTTGTGCCAATCTCTATTTGTTCAACTGATTACCTTCTTCAGGAGGTTGCACATCATTTTGTTGAATGGTTCAACGAGACCGTTGATCGGAGCATGATACATGGAAGACTTATGCTGCTTGAACTTGTATTTCTCGTAGAGCTTGTCCATGAGTTGGTTAGAGAACTATTTTCTGTTGTCAGTGATGATATAGCGGGGCACACCATATCGGTGGATGATATGCTCCTTGATGAAATAGACGACAATTTCCTTCTTGACTTCCTTTAGGGGTATAACTTCAGCCCACTTTGAGAAGTAATCTGTTGCAGTTAAGATGTAAGCTTCTCTTGTAGATGAATTTGGTGTGATTGGTCTTATGACGTCCAATCCCCATGCTTCAAACAGCCATGAAAACAGTAGGGTGTAATGGCTCAGGTGGTTGATGTATGAAGTTGGCGTGGAATTGGCAGGCTAAACTCCTTTTGGCATGCTCTAGGCAGTCCTTCACCACGCTTGGCCAGTAATAACCCATTATTTAGGGTTGGAAATGTAGGTTTGGCCTAAACTGAAGCGCCCCACATACACTTGAGTATGCTTTTCCATAGCTTGATTAGCTTCTTCCTCATCTAGGTATTTAAGAAGTATTCCTTCAAAAGAGCGTCGGTAGAGTGTTCATTTGTAGTGGAGGAAGCAAGGTGTTCATCGACGTATTTTAGAATGATGTCAAGGATCATCTGTAAGCTTTTCTTGCCCCAAATAGTCGATCAGTGGTTGTCTCCACTCTTCAATGTTGACTGGAAATACTGAGATGATGTTTGTTTCATCCAGTAGCATTTTAGTGACGAGTGGGATCACCCATCTTTGGTAAACTGGCATGTCTGTAACTTCGTCTTCTCCTAGCGCCATACTTGAGGCTAAGTTAGCGAAAGTGTTTTCCATTTGATACTCTTTTCTCGGCACATGTTCTAGCATCACGGCCTCGAACTTTTGTAGCAGCTGAATTACTACGAGATCATCTTTCCTCACTTCATATTTAGTCAAGAGTTTATTGATTATGAGCTTTGAGTCGTCATACACTTCTAGCATTGTTATTTCTATGTCGATTGCCATTTGGAGTCCAATGATCAATGCCTGGTACTGAGTGATGTTGTTGGAGCATAACTCGCTTAGTTGGAAGGAATAAGGTAGTACTTGTCTTTGTGGTGACATAAATAGCCCCTACTCCGTCCATTCTTCCAGATCCGTCTAAGAACATTGTCCATGTTGGGAAGATGTCGATATAGAACACCTCCTCGTCAGGCAAGTCATCTGAGATTTTCCAATCGGCTGAGATTGGATGGTCGATAAGGAAATCTGCTAGGGCTTGTCCCTTAACGGCTTTAGCTGGGATGTAGATGATCTCATATTGATTGAGATGGTGTAAGCACGCATGTAGTGTCTTGGCTTTTGGACGGTGAAGACTAAGGCAAGGCACATCTTCTAGATTGGTGAGTAGTTGAGCTCGGCACCAGTGAGAGTTCTACTTAGGTAATAGAGTGCTGTTTTCTTTTGGTCTTCATTTTCTTGTGCCAAGAGTGCTCCGATGGAACCCTTTTATGTGGCATGTATAGGATGAACAACTTTTTAGGCATGGAAGCTCCTAAGACAGGTGGGTATGCCAGATACCTTTTTATGCTCTAAAAGGCATTGCGACAGGCATTGATGCGAAAATAGTTAAGCACACAAATTAACCCTCTTGTTGTCAAATTGTAGTAAGGATGCAAGTAGGGATCGTTCTAGACCGGGGATTAGGAGGGCTTGCTAAAACCTCTAAATTGACTCAAAAACATAAAAACAAAGTTAAAAACGTTCACAAAGACTCAAAGGACTCAAAACAGGTTCAAAAGACTCAAAACTGCCTAAAAACACTAACTAGGCAGTTTCTGACCTTAAACACAAATTTGGACGAATTTAAGATTATAGGTTGATTCAAAACACTTTAAAACACAAATTAAACAGATTCTAAACACTATAGAACAAGAAAGTAAAGGGGGGTTTTGATTTGACGAAAATTGAAATAACAAAACAAAGTAACAAACTAGGCAGATTGTAAAACGAATTCCTTGAAAACAAGATGATGGATGGATTAGTTAGAGGTTCATTCTCCACACAAGACACATTTGTATATGAATCGATTCTCCAATTGCTTTTCATTAACTATGATGCTCAACACCCCAAGTTAACCGTGATGCACTAATTAACTCTCAAATTTTCCTTATGTTATTGAATTGGATGATGCATGCGACAATTCAAATCATTCTCCAATGGTTCTCAACATGAATGCATAGAAGAGATACAATGAGAGATCATTATGCTCTATGAAAATTATAAGTGTTGACGAGGCAATTGTAACTATGAATGCATGATACTCTTGCCAAGAATTCAATTAACGCGGTTGTGACTAGCAACCTTCACTACTCATGTTTATAAACTTGTGACGATTAGGTGAAACTCGTTTATAAACTAGCATCGAGTTTATGCATGAAGACTAAGTATGCATCCCTAATCAACATACAAAAACAAGTTTTTAATAAACAGATAATTGAATTGCAATCACAACTTAACAAATCACAATTGGAAGAAATCAATTCATATTTCAAACATGTTCATGGCTTCAAACTTTCCCCTAACTAATTAGGGGTTTAGCCACTCATGATTACAACAAACTTAGAGAGTAATAACAAAGTAAACATTGAAAACAAGAATCGAAGTACACTTAAAAATTTCAACAACTCAATCTTGAATTGTATGAACGTTTAAGCCTCTTCTCCTCTAGTTGCTGCAGCACAAGGGGTTTTGGTAAGTTTTGGGGGTTATGGATGATGTAGAATGATGTGTTTAGGGTAGGGATGGATGCAGGGGAAGGCAAGGAGTGTTTTTGGGCAGAAAATATGAAGAATGGTGAAGTATGGCTGTGTTAGAGAGAGGGAATGAATTTCTGGAGTGAATGAATGTGTATGAGAGGTGGTGATCTGATCTAGGGGTTAATATGAGTATACATAGGCACTTAGACCCCTAGGGTAATCAGATATGGACTTGAATTAATTAATGGGAGAGCATGGGAGTGACAGCTAGGATGAATGATTAAAGGCAAAGTGCATGTGGCTGATTTGTGGTGCAGTGATGAAAGTGCATGTGGCTGCAATGGATTAAAGGATGGGAGTGCATGTGGCTGCAATGGATTAAAGGATGGAAGTGCATGTGGCTCTAATGTAGCCTTCTAGAAATCAGGTTTTTAGGCCCCCTTGCAACCCCCTAACTGAATTCAAGCCTTTCAAATTCGTCCATCCTCATGCCTCCATGCTTGCACTATCCAATCTTGGCCCAAAAATACTCTAGAATGCTCCAAATTGCTTCTTTTTGCATACTTTGACACTAAAACCTGAAATTGCACGAAAATAACTTTAAACACTATAATTAACATAGTTTAGCTAATTAAATGCAAGAAAGCAAGCTAACTAAGTCGTATAAATATGCTCCTATCAATTTCTCCCACACTTAGCTTTTGCTAGTCCTCGAGCAAAACAAAACAAACAAAACATAACGAAACGAAACAAAACAAACAAAAGATAATCTAAACCTTCCAACGTTGCCTCCGGGATTTCCAATGCACATGACATGTTAAAATTCGTTATCTCCACAGATTTTAGTCATCTTCACACTTAAGTACATTCTTACTCATAGTCACCACATACTAGTTCACAATTAGGCATTTAAAACCATGTTTTGAATGTAGTAACATGCTTTTAGAGAATTTGCTCAACTCCTTACAAGATATGCACTCAATTTTCACTCAGATTTTCTAACTACACACCCTAATCTAGTTACATGTGAGAAGATTGATGTAAACATGAAAACGAACACTCACATATATGTATCACAAAGAAAGCAATTTCTGGAGTTAATAAGCATGTTTAGGTATGATCTCATGAATGGAATGCTACTACTTAGATGCGAGAACCAGTGACACCATATGCTCATACCAAGTTCCAACTCCACAAATTGAAACACATAACACTCAAGATTGAAGTCACGAGTTGTAACGGGGCTTGGGGTGTGTGGATAACAAAGAAGGGATATGGAAAACAAAGGTTCTTAAAGAAATAGTGAGCAAAGCACTTGAATCAACTTAGAATTCCCTTTTGAATGAAAACTCAACTTTTGAACAAAAAGGGAGAACAAGCTCTTTTCCTTTCTTTCTTTCTTTTCTTTTCTGTTTTTCTTTTTCATATGTTTTTCACAATTTTTTTTTTCTTTTCTTTTGAGTCTCAAAACATACATATAAACTTAAGAACAAACTTTCCCTCCCCCACACTCATTTTCTTGCATAATGTAACTCAAAAGGAATTCATTTAAGTCATGCTCACTATCTTTTAAGAACAAGGGTGTGAATTGTCCTAAACTAGGCTAGGTGAGGAAAATGTGGGTTAACAAAGAATAAAGGCTAAACAAAGCTCAACGGGGTTAAAACTTACAACATATACGAAATATGAGACGTAAGGCTATTTGGCTATGGTGGCAACTACACAACTTCATCTTGATATATGTTATGCAATTCAATGTCATGCTTTGAATGAAACGGATATAAGTTCTAGCATTTAGTTCTATCATGATACAATTGCATTCTAAGTAACAACCAAGCAAGGAATAATGAGATCATGCAACAACTTTAGAAAACAAAGAATCATAGATTATAACTCTCCAAAGAAGGAAATGGCTCGAGTCTCACAGGGTTGTAGCGTTTGTTTGAGTTCCTTCCTTCAAACATGTTACAAAAACGAATTTTTTCTTTTATGATTGCATGTGAAGTCATACATTATAACCATAACCAAGCATATACCAAGAGTAAATCAAACTTTTCTCTATGTTTATAACTCTTTTTAACAGTCATGCAATTACAAACCAAATCCTTATCATTGTGTTGGAAGGTACCCTAAGACACAAACACACAAAAACGACTCAAAACACTCTTTTTAGGCTTTTCAAAACATGTTTTTCAAATTTTTATGTGATTTTCGGAGTTATAAAACAAAACATACTAAAACACTCTAAAACATCTTAAAAACACCTTAAAACAGCAAGGAACAACATTTGAAGTTATGGGTGATAAAATCCCACGAATTTGTATCAAATATACTTAGTTACCCCCCCCCCCCCCCCCACACTTAAATCAAACATTGTCCTCAATGTTTTAAGCATAGATTCACACAAAACATAAGTAAACACACAAACAACACTTAAACATACTAAACATGGCAGAATGTATCTAACAAAGAGAAGAGTTTAGGGATGCAAATCTGGTTATGGAGTGTAATTTCCATCTTCTCCTTGGTAATTGCAATGAGGCTTGATCTTGAGTTTTTCCACAGGCTAATCTTGAACAGGACTGGAGGATTCTGACACATGACAGGCAAGCACGAGGTGGAGGTGATGACCTGTTTCTTTGTTCAATCTTTCCAATTCGTATTGAAGAGGGTTAGAGGATAACTCAGCATATGCAGTTGTTGCGTTTGCTGACTATCCACAAGATTGATGTTTCCTCGTCACTCGTCTTAGCTGTTCTCCAAGCAGATGTGGTCCCTTCTCTGGAAGTGTATCAACCTTTGAAGATGACTACTCGAGAGCAACACTAGGTAAGCAACCAGGGAATAGATTCCAGGTAGTCGGTTCCAGATTGGAAGACTGACTCCAAGTGCCGGCTGATTGCTCACTTTACTTTGCCATGCGAGTAATAACAAGGACAAAAGAAAGGACAGGGAAAGATCATGATATGAGATACCTTTGCTTTCGCCCTTGATGATATGAGATACTTTTGCTTTTGCAGAAGCAGCGAATGAATCAGCACATATATTTGTTGCACTTGTCTCCACATGCTTCGATCCACCGTTTCCTCTTGCCTCATCTGTACTCTAGGCATCTGTTATCTTCTTTGGGGGATACATCAATGGTTGAATATGTGTTCTCAAGAGAAGAAGAAAACTGAGCATGTTTGAGAGGTTTGGTTGCAGCTACATTCTCGGCCGAGAAGGAAAGTCATGCGTTTTTGGGTGTATGCCTTGCCATGAATGTTGATGTATATAGGAATTGTAATGGCAAGTGGCAGTGCGGATGCGGCAATGTCCTCCACGCGTCTTCAGCTTTGTCAGAGAGCTTTTGACAAAGTGGCACGCGTTTTCTGAAAAGCCGGGATTTCGGCTTTGTCACCCACGCTTGTCGGCAAAAGTGTGTAGCTGCTTTCTCGCCCTCCACGCGTCTTCAACTTTGTCAGAAATCTTTTGACAAAGTTGCACGCTTTATCTGAAAAGCCGGGATTGCGTCTGAAGAGCTGGCAAACTTTACGCAGGAAAATCCGACTTTGAAGAGTGGTGTCTCTTCAATTCTGAATCGGTGATTGTGTTTTTATAGAGGTGATCGATCACCTCTAACATGCACACTTTGAAGATTGCCCCAAAAATCGTCTCCGGCCCGTCGAGATTTTACTCCATCCAACCCTTCTCTTTTAACTTCTTGAAAAATGGCTAACTCATCTAACCCATCGAACATTTGCTTAGATTTGAGTCTCAGCAGTGATCCGGTCGCGCCGCGTCAGGGTAAAGTATGGTGCCCGTCTTTCTTATCTTCTAATGACCCTCTGACAGGTGAAGACTCCGTGATGACGGATGCTACAACAGCTACGATAGTAGCTCGGAACCTCCTCACTCCTAAAGATAGTCAGCTGCTTTCAGGACGGTCCGATGAGTTGGCCGTTCAAGAGTCCCTAGCTCTCAGTGTTCAGTGCGCGGGCTCTGTGTCCAACATGGGCCAACGCCTACTTGCTCGCTCCCGTCAGGTTGAATCATTGATGGCAGAGGTGGAAAATCTCAAGCAAGAGATCAAACAGCTTAAGCACGAGAATAGAAGTTTGCACGTGCTTGCAAATAATTACTCGACAGGCATGAAGAGGAAGCTTGATGAGATGCAAGAATCTCAAGGTCGAATTCAAAGTGACCGTCAAAGGCTTGCGTCTTTCTTCCAGAGGCACCTTTTTCCTGCGTCATCTAGCGTTCCACCAAGGATTGGGGCCTTGAATGATCTATCTTCGGTGCCTCCCGCTCCTATGCCTCTCGCTCCGATGCCTCTCGCTCCGATGCCTCCTGCTCCGATGCCTCCCGCTCCTAGAGTGTTGCCGCGTAGTGGGGCTTCACGTACACAACCTTTGTGAAGGCTCCATCTTTCTCTTTCTTTGTTAGATACAATTTTTTTTTTTTTTTTTATCGCTTGAAATCTCTTGGAAATCAATGAACAAGCTTTGTTTTATTCACTGTATTGGGTTGCCTCCCAAGTAGCGCTTTCTTTTACGTCTTGCAGCCGGACGAGACCTTCTTTTCTCACTTAGGACCCACAGCATGCAATGGGATCTCCTCCACAACATGCTCAATCAAGTTCTCGTAGTACGGCTCAATGAATGGGAGGGGATAGTGATCCTCCCTGATTCTGGCGTTTGGATTCCTAACGTCCCTGTAACTGATCCCACCTCCTTGAAATTGATTGGGTACCTGCACCAAAGAATCAAGAGTATCAATAGAGAAACATGAGTGATCATCATTAGGAAATTTCATAGTTTTAGAAATATTGAAATCAATCACTTCCCCATCGAATTCCATCGTTAAAGTGCCTTTAAACACGTCTATCTTTGTTCGGGCTGTCTTCATGAAGGGCCTCCCAAGAAGAATCGGCAAAGATGGAGCATGGCTAGTTTCTTCCATTTCAAGAACGTAGAAATCCGCCGGAAATATCAAATTATTTACCTGCACCAAGACATCTTCCAACACGCCCTTTGGATAGGCATTAGATCTATCGGCCAACTCAATAATTACACCATCATTTTTCAATTCACCAAGGACACAATTTGATGCGAAAATAGTTAAGCACACAAATTAACCCTCTTGTTGTCAAATTGTAGTAAGGATGCAAGTAGGGATCGTTCTAGATCGGGGATTAGGAGGGCTTGCTAAAACCTCTAAATTGACTCAAAAACATAAAAACAAAGTTAAAAACGTTCACAAAGACTCAAAGGACTCAAAACAGGTTCAAAAGACTCAAAACTGCCTAAAAACACTAACTAGGCAGTTTCTGACCTTAAACACAAATTTGGACGAATTTAAGATTATAGGTTGATTCAAAACACTTTAAAACACAAATTAAACAGATTCTAAACACTATAGAACAAGAAAGTAAAGGGGGGTTTTGATTTGACGAAAATTGAAATAACAAAACAAAGTAACAAACTAGGCAGATTGTAAAACGAATTCCTTGAAAACAAGATGATGGATGGATTAGTTAGAGGTTCATTCTCCACACAAGACACATTTGTATATGAATCGATTCTCCAATTGCTTTTCATTAACTATGATGCTCAACACCCCAAGTTAACCGTGATGCACTAATTAACTCTCAAATTTTCCTTATGTTATTGAATTGGATGATGCATGCGACAATTCAAATCATTCTCCAATGGTTCTCAACATGAATGCATAGAAGAGATACAATGAGAGATCATTATGCTCTATGAAAATTATAAGTGTTGACGAGGCAATTGTAACTATGAATGCATGATACTCTTGCCAAGAATTCAATTAACGCGGTTGTGACTAGCAACCTTCACTACTCATGTTTATAAACTTGTGACGATTAGGTGAAACTCGTTTATAAACTAGCATCGAGTTTATGCATGAAGACTAAGTATGCATCCCTAATCAACATACAAAAACAAGTTTTTAATAAACAGATAATTGAATTGCAATCACAACTTAACAAATCACAATTGGAAGAAATCAATTCATATTTCAAACATGTTCATGGCTTCAAACTTTCCCCTAACTAATTAGGGGTTTAGCCACTCATGATTACAACAAACTTAGAGAGTAATAACAAAGTAAACATTGAAAACAAGAATCGAAGTACACTTAAAAATTTCAACAACTCAATCTTGAATTGTATGAACGTTTAAGCCTCTTCTCCTCTAGTTGCTGCAGCACAAGGGGTTTTGGTGAGTTTTGGGGGTTATGGATGATGTAGAATGATGTGTTTAGGGTAGGGATGGATGCAGGGGAAGGCAAGGAGTGTTTTTGGGCAGAAAATATGAAGAATGGTGAAGTATGGCTGTGTTAGAGAGAGGGAATGAATTTCTGGCGTGAATGAATGTGTATGAGAGGTGGTGATCTGATCTAGGGGTTAATATGAGTATACATAGGCACTTAGACCCCTAGGGTAATCAGATATGGACTTGAATTAATTAATGGGAGAGCATGGGAGTGACAGCTAGGATGAATGATTAAAGGCAAAGTGCATGTGGCTGATTTGTGGTGCAATGATGAAAGTGCATGTGGCTGCAATGGATTAAAGGATGAGAGTGCATGTGGCTGCAATGGATTAAAGGATGAAAGTGCATGTGGCTCTAATGTAGCCTTCTAGAAATCAGGTTTTTAGGCCCCCTTGCAACTCCTTAACTGAATTCAAGCCTTTCAAATTCGTCCATCCTCATGCCTCCATGCTTGCACTATCCAATCTTGGCCCAAAAATGCTCTAGAATGCTCCAAATTGCTTCCTTTTGCATACTTTGACACTAAAACCTGAAATTGCACGAAAATAACTTTAAACACTATAATTAACATAGTTTAGCTAATTAAATGCAAGAAACAAGCTAACTAAGTCGTATAAATATGCTCCTATCAGGCATCATCCTATATAAACGAAGCGTTTTTCTTCATTAGCCGACTGAAGGGTTGACAATGTCCAGTAAGGTTGGAGATGAAGTGTCTGATGAAGGCTAGCCACCCTTGTAGACTTTTCAGCTCGTGTAACAACTATGTCGTCCACGTAACCTTCTACGTTTTTGTGTAGCATGTCATTGAAGATTTTCTGCATTGCGCTTTGATAAGTAGCTCCAGCATTCTTTAAGCCAAAGGGCATTACCTTGTAGTAGTAGATACCATTTGGAGTGAGGAAGGTTATTAATTCCTCTTCTTGGGGAGTCATAAGGACTTGATTGTATCCAGAGAAGCTATCCATGAATGATAATGCCTTGTGGCTAGTGGTTGCATCCATCATGATTTCGATGATTGGCAAAGGAAAGTCATCCTTCAAGCAAGCATTGTTGAAGTCGTGGAAATCTATGCAAACACGTTTTTGTCTAGATTTCTTAAGGACAATAACGATGTTGAAGATCCATTTAGGGTATTGTACCTCTCGAATGAAGCCTACTTCGATTAGCTTATCAATCTTGGCCTTAATTTGTGGGATGGGCTTGGATTGATAGCGTCTTTGAGTTTGCTTTATCGGTCACATTCCAGGCTTGACTGTAAGATGATGCATATCGATGGTAGGGTCAAGGCTGGGCATTTCTTTGTAGGTCTAAGCAAAGACATCTTAGTACTCTATTAGCAGTTAGTAGTACTCCTCGATCTCGTCTACACTTAATAGTGCACTTACTAAGATAGGTTTCGGTTTTCCTTGTTTGTGCCTAAGTTGAGCTCTTGAGATCATCAACCGTGGCTTACCCCATATCCTCAAGCTGTAGTGGCACAGCAATGACGTCCTCCTCGGGGATTTTGTCTTCTTTGTCTTCTTGGATTGTATATGGAAGATGTCTTGGACCTCCTCTTCAGTGCTATCCTTTTGGGCTTGTTGGCGTAAAGATTGGCCAGTGTGGATGATGGTGTGCGTTTTTACCTTCAGTTGTCCTTTTGTGTCAACTTCCAAGGTTGCTTGGCGCTTCATCCTTGAAAGAATCGAACTTCGAACGTTGTCCTTTGCTGCTAGACCATCGAGCTTTTCTTCTTTTGGCATTGTCTTCTGTTTTCTAGAAGGCTGCTTGGTTTCTTCAAGTCTTTATGAGGCTGACCATCGTAAAGGAAAGCTAGCCGTGTTGCTTTGTTTCTTAGGTTTTGACAACCTTTTGAAAACAGAGCTTTGAGGTGTTGGTGTGTTAAGCCACTTGAAGACGGAAGTTCAATCTTGACCACCAATGCAATCAAGTGCTGAAATTCTGGGTTTTGAACGATTCAGCCTATCAAAGGCTGACGTTCAAAGGACGGGTTTAGGCTCTTCTTGATTTTGTTCAACGCTTATGCAGATATGTTGAGTGTTAACGTCTTTTACTTTGCTTGAAATCTTCACGGGTATATTTGGTGTGAAGCCAAGTCCAGCTTTGTTATTGTCAACTCCGTAACCTTGCTCCTTCAACTTCTTTTAAGTCTCGGTGAAGTCATGTTCTTTGTCATTAACGATGTTTACATTCATTTTTCCAAGATTTGAAGAGAAGGCAAAATCATACCCAGCCTTTGACATGAGTTTGTAGGCATTTTGGTTGAAACCTTCTCCGGTCCTCTTCGTTGGAAGAGAGCTTTGTTTCACCCCTCTTTGGCAGTGGTTTTAAGAAACCTTGTGGTGGTTTTGAAACTTTAGCGTTGCCTAGCTGTGTTAGAGGTAAAGCTGCATTTATCTTGAGCAGCTTTACATCGTCTTTATGTAACTGTGTGTTGGATTTGCTTATTCCAATTTCGAATGGGGATTACCCATTCTTTCTTCTTGATACTGGGATGTATCGGAAGATGGGTATGTTTGATCCTTTTGAGGGCGTCACACTCCCTTTGGTTGTTGTGGGTTGGCAAGCTCATCATCGTCTTTGCTTGAAGATGGCACGGCTTGCAACTCTTGCTTATTAGGTGCGGCTTTGCCTGTTGATTTGATTTCTTTTGTAAGAGCTTCGGGCACCATGTCTTCATCCATATAGAACTTAGTGTCCGTGAAGTGTGATTCGGCTTCAGTGAAGGGCTTGGTGTCGCCTTGTATCACCTTTACTCTTTCTCGGTAGAACTTTAAGCATTAGTGAAAGGTAGATGGCACTACTCCATTCTCCTGGATCCAAGGCTTTCCTAAGGGTAAGCTGCAGAAGGTTTTCGCATCAATTACGTGGAATAACATGCTTGATTTGAGTTTGCTAACGGTTATCTCGACTCGAATCATATAGATCGCTCTTTGTCCTCATTGGTTAAAACCTTGGATTAAAAGACGGCTTCGGGATATTTCATCTACCTTGATGCCAATTGTGGTTATTGTTGACTTTGGTATGATGTTTATGGCCAATCCACCATCCACAAGCATGCGGTTGACTTTGTGCTATCCCACGTACCCATAGACGAAGAGAGGATGGTTGTGAGGCTTTGACCCTAGCAGTAAGTCTTCTTCAGCGAAGTTGATTGCATCATGGGTGGCACAACATGCTGAAGGAAGATTTGTGAAAAACAAGTTCATTTGAGCAACATCAACAACATGCAATTAACAATTAAAAGGCGGAATCATGTTTATATGCACTCCAAAACAAAACTTAACCCATGAACTTTAAAGCCTAGTAGATAGGTGAACCAAGACTCAACTCAAAACAAAGTGAGTTGAGAAATCAATACCTTTGTAGATTCCTCTTTGCATAAGCAAAGGCTAATCACCCAAAGAGAGGGCCTTCATTCCTTGCATCTTAGATCCATGGATTTGGATGGATGAAAAGGTTTCTCCAAGTTCCCAAAATTGAGAACCTCTAAGTCTCCACACCAAGGCATAATGAAGAAGAAATGAGTGACCTTGAGGAAGTAAGATTGCTAGATGTTTTCCTCAAGGGTGGCCGAAATTTTAGAGAGAAAGGAGAGCTTGTGTTCTCATCCTTTCCCCAAAAATAACCCTTAATGAATTTTTGGCTATTAAGTCATACTTATTCCTTAATTCATTTGAGTGGCAAACTTGTAAATAAGTCCAAAACCACTCCTTCTCTAACATGGCCGGCCTAAGGGGATTTATTGGGCTATTTGGGCCTTTGTGAATCATTATTCATTAAGTTGTCATACAACTTAAGTCAATGGACTTGACGTTCGAAGCCCATTGGGCCTTAAGGTCCAAAACTATCCCGAGGTCTTTTAACGAACTTATTCGTTTGATTAATTAACATATTAATTAATCTTTGCCATAAATAATTAAACCATTTAATTATTCTTACTCATCTCCGTTGAATCTTCAATCTCTACCTTACACGGTGTACGATCCATTAGGTTCCTTTTAGCGAGGCAGTGGGCGATTCAAACTCTTTCAAATCGATTGTGAATTGAAACTTACTTTCAATTCTCCCTTTAGTGTTTATACACGTTTAGGGCTTCCACAAACCATGGTTGACGCCTAGCAGCATGTCATGGTTACCCAAGCTAATCAGAAGAGGTGGAGAACCTATTCAGTTGTAGGATTACAAATGCAATACGGTCTTTCTCTAATACAATACTCTTGACCACATTGTTTGGTTTGATAGTTTATTCATGTCTACTATCCAATGTGAATCTTGTACTTATATGATTACCTTGAATGTGATCTGGAACGCATTCCAACATCTCATTCATACTCTGGCCAGAGATTCTAAATCATATCATAGAGTATTCTCCCTCAAACAGTTTGAAGGTTAGAGATCCCTTATTGCGCATTCACTTGCCTCCATGGCTAAGTGGCTTAACCCCGACGATGCCGTGGACACCTTGATAGAGTGACTTTGACATAATTAAAGATCAAGTACCTAACCACAAGACAGCTGTGATGCCTCAGGTCAAAGGACTACTTTGCATTATCCCAACCATGAGTTCTCATGTGACATGAATATGAGAACTCCTCGTTGATCGTGTTCAGTGAACTCATTCTCTATTGAGCACCTACATGCTTGTCTTGGTGTCACTCACACCAATGACTCGAGACTAGTCACTCTCCCTGAGAGAAGACACAGCACGTACTGATCTTAACGGACTGTCAATGCCCAATTGGCAATCCTATGATCAGGAACGTTTAGGATGTGTCTACGAAAGAATGGTCTCATGATTCTAACTTCTTTAGATCGCATTCTCCCAATCACATATTCCTTGGACTTTATCGTTTAAGCATATAACATTTATATGAGACGGCTCAAACAATAATGTTTGCCCTTAATATTAAACTAGATTAGTTTAACATGTGAAATGTCCATAAAGTATCATCATATGATTGGTTTTAGGGCACATTTCCAACAATCTCCCACTTGCACTAGAGCCAATCAGCTTAGTCATCAGTGATGATACCTATTCTGTAGTCATTTCATAAATGGCTGAGTAATAGGCCTAGACAATGGATATCTATATGTTATCCATAGAAGCAACCTTGAGAATAACGACGTCACCATTATACATGATTCTCAATCATGTGGTTCAGTCTCTTATTTGAGTTCGGACCTTGATGAGACCTTGATTCCCTGGCTTGAGCTATCGCCCCATTAGTGTCATACACTTTCTGGTTGGAACCGAATGGAGAGTTCATAAATGAACTTTCCCATCCAAACAACAATGTTGTAAGCTTCTATATGGCAATATATTTTGCATACATGATGGAACACATTAAAGTCATTACTTTTAACGTTTCCACCCAAATATCTCTTTAGTCATAATAAAGAGATATCTCATTATCACTTCATTCATAATGAAGAGATATTCTATGATGGATTAGATTCATAATCTAATACATTTACGCTTCCATTACGTTACTCTAATTCTTCCTCATTCTTGAGGAATCCATCCTTAGTATTTCTTAAATACCTAAGGATTCACTTGACAGTTGCCATGGTTCTGATCCTGGGCTTGCACTGATATCATCTTGTACCGTTCTAGGTACAACTTATATCAATGTTTTCATACAATATGAAATACATAAATCACCTTTCTGCGTATGCATAAAGGATTCTATTTACGCATTATTTCTTTGGGAGTCAAAGGGTACATTCCCTTTGAGAAGAACAACTTCCTAGTCTCACTAGTATTGTCATTCTAATTGAAGTTTATCATCATATGAGAAACTTCCTAGCATCTCTTGTCTATTTTAGGGATTGATATAATCCAATTATATCTTGAAATCTATCATTATAGATTTCCATCCCATGTATATAGACTATGTCTCCCATATACATTCTATCATTATAGAATGTTTAAAGTCATAACTTTAACGATGAAGAATTCCTTTCATTTTCAAAATTAATATATATCATGTATATATATTCAAATTTAGGAATATGATTAACTCCCACTAATCTTTTGTAAACCTAGTAAACAAAAGATTCATTTACATCTTTATGAGAAATCAAACGATTTGATCCTTTTTCTCATAAGATGTTTATAGCTCCCACTAACTTGCTGAGATTCATGATGGATGGATCTCTACAACTTATATGTCTTGTGATTCTTAGTTTTAGACATATATTATCAAGACCATCTTGATAATGGTTTCGGAAACCAATATTATGTCCAAACATTGAATCACCATTTAGTTGTTTCTAGCAATCTTCAAATTAATTGAAACTAAGACTATGTCAAAGACGGTTTCTTCAAAGTCAACCATTTTCTTTGAGTGTAGTCACCTTAAGCTACCGATTAGCCATTAAGGTTTCATTATTTCGATTCAAATGGTACTTTACCATTTCCTTGAGTATATGTCATATATATACACTCAGTGTAGTCATAAGGATTTTCATTCTTATTTCTTTCGAATTAAGAGGTGTAACTCTATGACATAGTCATAAAGTTCAAACCATTCAACTGAGACGATTTATATATCCTTCTCGACTACCTTGGAGCTTGTGGTGTAGGAACTAGGTTGTTGTATTTGTTGATCATATCAAACAAATATTGCTTATTAGCACACAACCCCAAATCTTAACATGTTTAAGATTTGTCTTTCTTTCCAACTACATCTTATGGAGTTATGAAAATTTTGGAAGATCTTCTAATTGACAATCATATTGTTTTAGAAGTATATATATCCTATATATGGGTAATAGATAACATCCAACGAACTAAATTTTATTCAAGTTCGTTCTTCTCCTAATGGAGAAATTCATTATCTTATGATGCTATTTTCCTTGATATCTTTCAAGGAAACTCATCTAAAGTGTTATCTTTCCTTGGATCAAATCCAAGGAGGTAAATACTTTAGACGTCTTACTCATCAACTTACATTTCTTGAATTCTTTGAAACCTTTTGCAAAGTATTCGGGCTTGTGTTTATTCAAAATAAACTATAGTCCAACTGAGAGTGATCTTCGGTGAATGTCATACAACATGAGTAGTATTATGTTGTGGCTAAGTGCCACTAACATCTAAGTGAATTAATCTCGACAACTTTGTGATTCTTTCTTCTTTCCAAAAGAATAAAGATTCGAACATTTCGCCTCTATACAATTTTAACAAGAAGGTATTGGATCCGGATCTAACGATCCAAAGCATCCATCTATGACCAACTCGTAACTTATGTTTTAGAGGTATCACAACTCAGTTAGGATTAGTCACTACCTTGCAACCTTTTGGGTTTTAAGCATCATCGTATTCTAAACAGTTAAACTACCACATCATCTCTACTATAGAGACAACCAATTACAATAATCTAATTATTGATTAATAAAGAACAATGTTTTGTCAAACAAAACATTCATCCATCTCTACTATAGTGACGGATTTAAGTTCCTTAAAATTTGAATGTAAAGACAATCTTTAGTATTTTCCAATTTCTTTGGTAGTTCATATGAGGAAGTAAGTACAATCCGCTTTCGCAGAGATCTATATTTTATTCACTTTCCGAATGTGAAGTACTTTCTCTTCTCTCATTAATCTTCTACTTTTTATTAGCACACTTTTACAACAATTGTAAAACATAGTTACTAATACGGAATCATGCATTCAAGTAGAAGAACCAACTGTTTTGAACTATTTCAAGAACATATTACAACACCTTCGAAAGGTGTGTTCTTGACACTTGCAAGACATTTCTTGCAAATACCCCTTCCAATGTCCATCCTTTCATAAAGAAAGTTTGTTCCCTTGGAGTTATTTTGCCTTCTTCATTTGACTTCCCTTTTGACTACAATAGTCATGGTCCCTAAACTCCCACTATCTCTCTTGAAACTTATTTCAAATGTGTTATACACATCAAACGATTTGGAGAGCGTGCGGTTATTGTTCACTATATAGTTTACAATAAACTTAGTGAACCATTAGGATAGGGACACAAAGGTGAAGTCCTTGCCTAGTTTCCGTCTTGTTAAGTGGTTTAACACTTCAACACTCAATGATTCAAAATCATCATAAGTCCATATAAATGGACTATTTTTGTCAACCAACCATTATGTTCTAAACATAATAACAAACTTTCAAGAGTTGTTCAAGGCAACTCTCATTTCTTCATACAACAATTTGTAAGTGAAGAATCATGGCACATAAAGTGTCCATGCCCTTGTGCTTACTTCTCAAGTTCCTTGTTTGTGTAACAAAGAGACAAGCACTAGAGTTTGCATTGTCCTCTTCATGGTAGACTTATCTAACATGTTCTTCCATTGATACATTATCAATAGGAAGATTGTGAGGATGAGACTACTTAGGTACTTTTACAATCCATTCAAGACAATCTATGGGATTGTGATACCAAGTTCGGAAACTAAAGCGTTCGGTTTTTCTTTGTCAAGTTTTGGATAGCGTTTGCAAATATATTGGTAAACAAATACATAACGAATATAAATTGATTGATTTTAAGCCATTTGATTCAGGTCTTTAAATCAAATAGCACCACCCACTATTTTTGGCAAATTCCATATCCCTCATCGGAATTCGAGAGTTTTGTTGAACTCTTAGTAGGGTATGGGAGACTCACCATTACCAAGCCCACCTCAGAATTATATCATTTTGGTTAGCAAAAATAATGATGAGAGAATAACACCTTAGTCATTTACAACTCTTGTAATTACCCATCTAGTTTGGCCTCTAGAGAATGAATGCCTCAGAATTATATCATGTTGGCACCATTGCACTTAGTTAAGTTATTCCCACCATGCTTAGTTTATGTAGAGGTTCAAGCACAACCTCAGAATTATATCATGTTGGTCATACTCGTTGTCTACACTCACCTCATCATATGTTTATGGACTCCTCCTGGATGTAAGCACATACTTTGTACTTCCCCATTATAGGGTGAAGCCGGTGTATGAGTCACAAACGATTGGAGCCCACCACGGTGGAAGGCCTACGAAGAGATATTCAAAGCATCTCTCGCTTATCAACTTAATAATGGTTTGTTGAGGGTTTTAGGTCTCATCACATATAAACATACATTTTAATCCAATTAAAACATTTTGGTCCTATTACAACTATTGGTCCATTGATTGATTTAGTTGTATATAATACTCCCACTAAGCTTTTAAAACGGTTTTTAAAGCAAGAGTATATGATACTACTAACATAAGGTTTGCATTCATTGATGGACTATATAGTTGCCTTAGGGCCTTAGGATGACTATGAACCTTTGATTCGATTCAACACGAGCCTAGTGTTGAATCTCGGTCTAGGGATAGAGATTGATTTTAGTTACGCGTTTAATCACATTAAGGCGTGTTGTCTTATTGGGCGTTGGACCCAACTACTCCAATTTCATGCATATCGAATAAAACAAGAAAGGAGTACTTCAAAGTAAATAAGAGCTTATGCTCTTTTACAACAATTGATCAAATCAAATTACTTTAAAGTAAAGAAGAGCTTATGCTCTTTTACAACAATTGATCATATCAAATTACAACCAAAATTTAATCTACACATTCCCATGGTTCAAACAAATTTGAAACGGCCTTTCACATAGCTCAATTATTTTAGGCTTAGGTTCATAATCACCCTTTCTTTAATTAATTAACGCTTTAACTAATTAAACTTGAATGCAACATTTTCATTTGGTTTTTGTATCCATAGAATTGATTTAGATGGAGCTAAATGAAATGAAAATCCAATTCTCATTTAAAGAGACAAAACAATTTTGTTCTCTACTTAATTTGGGCCAAAATGCTATGACCTCAACTTGTTTGGGCCATAGTGCAATTAACCTCAACTTTTGGGCTATTTTGCAAAAAACTTAAACTTTTGGGGTCACTTTGTAAAAACACAAAAGTCCACTACTTCATGTAATTACAACTAGAACCCAAAAATTTCCACAAAAGCTAAAACTTCATTAAAGGAGCAAAACAATTTGTCCTTTTAGTGATTTTGGACCTTTACGTAAAAACGTAAACTTTTGGGTCAAAATGCAAATACACAAAAGTATCAAAACTTTATATAATTGCACAAAAGCCCCACAAGGACCCTAATTGAGTAGGGTGGCCAGTTTTGAAGCAAAGTAATAAAAAAAATTTCAAAGTTTTTGTAAGTGGGGTGTGTGTAATGGAATAAATCATTACACACCTACCCACTAAAATTTCTTTAATTTTTCAAAATAAACATCTAATATATTTAAACATAAGAAATATTTCAAAACAAAAACTTTATGAAATAAATCAAAACTTTGAATCAAAACACCAAACCTTTTGTTCTTGGCAAGAACATATCAAGAACAATGAAGAACATCCATGAAAACCCATAAGAGCTCCATGAACATTCTTCACCCAAAAACATACCAAAACCACTCAAACTTAAGGGAAATAACATACAACCATACTTGGGTACATAGGGGTTCCAAAAGTCACTTTAAAACACTTTTAACAAGTCAAACAAGAACCCAAAAATCCACCCTTTGGATTTGGCCGAATTTCCCCAAAAACATGGCACCAAATTTTAGCTCCAAAATTCATGCTCATATGAACTACATCTACAACATTTGAGATGGAAAATTTTCTAACAAAATTTACATTCAAAGAAGCAAGAATAAAGCTTGTAACAATTACAACATTCAAATCACAAACTATCAACTACAAAACCCAAAAGGATTCACCAACTACTAGACTTAGGCTCTTGATACCACTTGAAGGAAGATTTGTGAAAAACAAGTTCATTTGAGCAACATCAACAACATGCAATTAACAATTAAAAGGCGGAATCATGTTTATATGCACTCAAAAACAAAACTTAACCCATGAACTTCAAAGCCTAGTAGATAGGTGAACCAAGACTCAACTCAAAACAAAGTGAGTTGAGAAATCAATACCTTTGTAGATTCCTCTTTGCATAAGCAAAGGCTAATCACCCAAAGAGAGGGCCTTCATTCCTTGCATCTTAGATCCATGCATTTGGATGGATGAAAAGGTTTCTCCAAGTTCCCAAAATTGAGAACCTCTAAGTCTCCACACCAAGGTATAATGAAGAAGAAATGAGTGACCTTGAGGAAGTAAGATTGCTAGATGTTTTCCTCAAGGGTGGCCGAAATTTTAGAGAGAAAGGAGAGCTTGTGTTCTCATCCTTTCCCCAAAAATAACCCTTAATGAATTTTTGGCTATTAAGTCATACTTATTCCTTAATTCATTTGAGTGGCAAACTTGTAAATAAGTCCAAAACCACTCCTTCTCTAACATGGCCAGCCTAAGGGGATTTATTGGGCTATTTGGGCCTTTGTGAATCATTATTTATTAAGTTTTCATACAACTTAAGTCAATGGACTTGACGTTCGAAGCCCATTGGGCCTTAAGGTCCAAAACTATCCCGAGGTCTTTTAACGAACTTATTCGTTTGATTAATTAACATATTAATTAATCCTTGCCATAAATAATTAAACCATTTAATTATTCTTACTCATCTCCGTTGAATATTCAATCTCTACCTTACACGGTGTACGATCCATTAGGTTCCTTTTAGCGAGGCAGTGGGCGATTCAAACTCTTTCAAATCGATTGTGAATTGAAACTTACTTTCAATTCTCCCTTTAGTGTTTATACACGTTTAGGGCTTCCACAAACCATGGTTGACGCCTAGCAGCATGTCATGGTTACCCAAGCTAATCAGAAGAGGTGGAGAACCTATTCAGTTTTAGGATTACAAATGCAATACGGTCTTTCTCTAATACAATACTCTTGACCACATTGTTTGGTTTGATAGTTTATTCATGTCTACTATCCAATGTGAATCTTGTACTTATATGATTACCTTGAATGTGATCTGGAACGCATTCCAACATCTCATTCATACTCTGGCCAGAGATTTTAAATCATATCATAGAGTATTCTCCCTCAAACAGTTTGAAGGTTAGAGATCCCTTATTGCGCATTCACTTGCCTCCATGGCTAAGTGGCTTAACCCCGACGATGCCGTGGACACCCTGATAGAGTGACTTTGACATAATCAAAGATCAAGTACCTAACCACAAGACAGCTGTGATGCCTCAGGTCAAAGGACTACTTTGCATTATCCCAACCATGAGTTCTCATGTGACATGAATATGAGAACTCCTCGTTGATCGTGTTCAGTGAACTCATTCTCTATTGAGCACCTACATGCTTGTCTTGGTGTCACTCACACCAATGACTCGAGACTAGTCACTCTCCCTGAGAGAAGACACAGCACGTACTGATCTTAACGGACTGTCAATGCCCAATTGGCAATCCTATGATCAGGAACGTTTAGGATGTGTCTACGAAAGAATGGTCTCATGAATCTAACTTCTTTAGATCGCATTCTCCCAATCACATATTCCTTGGACTTTATCGTTTAAGCATATAACATTTATATGAGACGGCTCAAACAATAATGTTTGCCCTTAATATTAAACTAGATTAGTTTAACATGTGAAATGTCCATAAAGTATCATCATATGATTGGTTTTAGGGCACATTTCCAACAATTGCGGCATACTCGTGTAGCCGAAGTTTCAAGCCTTCGTCTTTTCTTTTTTACACTTCGTAGTCATCCTGAATCGTTGAGACCGCTACTATTGCTTTTTGCATCTCCTTGGGAAATCGCAACGCCTCCTCAATGCTAAAGTGTGACAGCAACCCTTCTTTGGGCATGAAAGTTTTCTCTTCCTCGACGGTGACATCTTTGCCTTTTGATGGCTCTTTTATCTCTACTTCAACTATGTGACAGGCAGCGGTAGTGCACTGTTGGAAGAAGTCATTTGGAAGTACTTGTGCAAAGAGATGGGAATGCGTGGCTCTTGCTCCATAGGTTCCCCAGCTTTTACGTTTCTTTTGGGCTTCCTACTGTTGTGGTGGCGATTCTGTTGGAAATGTGCCCTAAAACCAATCATATGATGATACTTTACGGACATTTCAAACTAATATAGTTTAAATGTAAAGGGCAAAGATTATTGTTTGAGCCGTCTCATATAAATGTTATATGCTTAAACGATAAGTCCAAGGAATATGTGATTGGAAGAATGCGATCTAAAGAAGTTAGATTCATGAGACCATTCTTTCGTTGACACATCCTAAACGTTCATGATCATAGGATTGTCAATTGGGCATTGACAGTCCGTTAAGATCAGTACGTGCTATGTCTTCTCTCAGGGAGAGTAACTAGTCTCGAGTCATTGGTGTGTGTGACATCAAGACAAGTACGTAGGTGCTCAATAGAGAATGAGTTCACTGAACACGATCAACGAAGAGTTCTCATATTCATGTCACATGAGAACTCATGGTTGGGATAATGCAAATTAGTCTTTTAACCTGAGGCATCACAGTTGTCTTGTGGTTAGGTCCTTAATCTTTGATTATGTCAAAGTCACTCCATCAGGAGGGTGTCCATGGCATCGTTGGGGTTAAGCCACTTAGCCATGGAGGCAAGTGAATGCGCAACAAGGGATCTCTAACCTTCAAACTGTTTGAGGGAGAATACTCTATGATATGATTAAGAATCTTTGGCCAAAGTATGAATGAGATTTAGGAATGTGTTCCAAATCACATTCAAGGTAATCATCTAAGCAAAAGACTCACATTGGATAGTAGACATGAATAAACTATCAAACCAAACAATGTGGTCAAGAGTATTGTATTAGAGAAAGACCGTATTGCATTTGTAATCCTAAAACTGAATAGGTTCTCCACCTTTTCTGATTAGCTTGGGTAACCATGACATGCTGCTAGGCGTCAACCATGGTTTGTGGAAGCCCTAAAAGTGTATTATCATTAACGGGAGAATTGAAAGTAAGTTTCAATTCATAATCGATTTGAAAGAGTTTGAATCGCCCACTGCCTCGCTAAAAGGAACCTAATGGATCGTACACCGTGTAAGGTAGAGATTGAAGATTCAACGGAGATGAGTAAGAATAATTAAATGGTTTAATTATTTATGGCAAGGATTAATTAATATGTTAATTAATCAAACGAATAAGTTCGTTAAAGACCTCGGGATAGTTTTGGACCTTAAGGCCCAATGGGCTTCGAACGTCAAGTCCATTGACTTAAGTTGTATGACAACTTAATGAATAATGATTCACAAAGGCCCAAATAGCCCAATAAATTCCCTTAGGCCGGCCATTTAGAGGAGGGTAGTGAACTTGGCTTAATTGCAAGTTTGCCACTCCAATGTGAGGTGGTATAAAGACATCTTTATAGCCATTTCATCCTTAGGGTTTTCTAAGGAGTAAGGATGAGAACACAAACTCTCCTTTCTCTCTAGAAATGGCCGGCCACCCTTGAGGAAAACATCTAGCAATCTTACTTCCTCAAGGTCACTCATTTCTTCTACAATATGCCTTGGTGTGGAGACTTAGAGGTTCTCAATTTTGGGAACTTGGAGAAACCTTTTCATCCATCCAAATCCATGGATCTAAGATGCAAGGAATGAAGGCCCTCTCTTTGGGTGATTAGCCTTTGCTTATGCAAAGAGGAATCTACAAAGGTATTGATTTCTCAACTCACTTTGTTTTGAGTTGAGTCTTGGTTCACCTATCTACTAGGCTTTGAAGTTCATGGGTTAAGTTTTGTTTTTGAGTGCATATAAACATGATTCCGCCTTTTAATTGTTAATTGCATGTTGTTGATGTTGCTCAAATGAACTTGTTTTTCACAAATCTTCCTTCAAGTGGTATCAGAGCCTAAGTCTAGTAGTTGGTGAATCCTTTTGGGTTTTGTAGTTCATAGTTTGTGATTTGAATGTTGTAATTGTTACAAGCTTTATTCTTGCTTCTTTGAATGTAAATTTTGTTAGAAAATTTGCCATCTCAAATGTTGTAGATGTAGTTCATATGAGCATGAATTTTGGAGCTAAAATTTGGTGCCATGTTTTTGGGGAAATTCGGCCAAATCCAAAGGGTGGATTTTTGGGTTCTTGTTTGACTTGTTAAAAGTGTTTTAAAGTGACTTTTGGAACCCCTATGTACCCTAGTATGGTTGTATGTTATTTCCCTTAAGTTTGAGTGGTTTTGGTATGTTTTTGGGTGAAGAATGTTCATGGAGCTCTTATGGGTTTTCATGGATGTTCTTCATTGTTCTTGATATGTTCTTGCCAAGAACAAAAGGTTTGGTGTTTTGATTAAAAGTTTTGATTTATTTCATAAAGTTTTTGTTTTGAAATATTTCTTATGTTTAAATATCTTAGATATTTGTTTTGAAAAATTAAAGAAATTTTAGTGGGTAGGTGTGTAATGATTTATTCCATTTCACACACCCCACTTACAAAACTTTGAAATTTTTTATATACTTTGTTTCAAATGGCCGGCCACCCTACTCAATTAGGGTCCTTGTGGGGCTTTTATGCAATTACATAAAGTTTTGATACTTTTGTGTATTTGTACTTTGACCCAAAAATTTACGTTTTTACGTAAAGGTCCAAAATCACTAAAAGGACAAATTGTTTTGCTCCTTTAATGAAGTTTTAGCTTTTGTGGAAATTTTTGGGTTCTAGTTGTAATTACATGAAGTAGTGGACTTTTGTGTTTTTACAAAGTGACCCCAAAAGTTTAAGTTTTTGCAAAATCGCCCAAAAGTTGAAGTTAATTGCACTATGGCCCAAACAAGTTGAGGTCATAGCATTTTGGCCCAAATTAGGTAGAGAACAAAATTGTTTTGTCTCTTTAAATGAGAATTGGATTTTCATTTCATTTAGCTCCATTTAAATCAATTCTATGTATACAAAAACCAAATGAAAATGTTGCATTCAAGTTTAATTAGTTAAAGCGTTAATTAATTAAAGAAAGGGTGATTATGAACCTAAGCCTACTATAATTGAGCTATGTGAAAGGCCGTTTCAAATTTGTTTGAACCATGGGAATGTGTAGATTAAATTTTGGTTGTAATTTGATATGATCAATTGTTGTAAAAGAGCATAAGCTCTTCTTTACTTTAAAGTAATTTGATTTGATCAATTGTTGTAAAAGAGCATAAGCTCTTATTTACTTTGAAGTACTCCTTTCTTGTTTTATTCGATATGCATGAAATTGGAGTAGTTGGGTCCAACGCCCAATAAGACAACACGCCTTAATGTGATTAAACGCGTAACTAAAATCAATCACCATCCCTAGACCGAGATTCAACACTAGGCTCGTGTTGAATCGAATCAAAGGTTCATAGTCATCCTAAGGCCCTAAGGCAACTATATAGTCCATCAATGAATGCAAATCTTATGTTAGTAGTACCATATAGTCTTGCTTTAAAAACCGTTTTAAAAGCATAGTGGGAGTATTATATACTACTAAATCAATCATATGGACCAATAGTTGTAATAGGACCAAAATGTTTTAATTGGATTAAAATGTATGTTTATATGTGATGAGACCTAAAACCCTCAACCAAACCATTATTAAGTTGATAAGCGAGAGATGCTTTGAATATCTCTTCGTGGCCTTCCACCGTGGTAGGCTCCAATCGTTTGTGACTTGTACACCGGCTTCACCCTATCATGGGGGAGTACAAAGTGCATGCTTACACTCAGGAGGAGTCTATACGCATATGATGAGGTGAGTGTAGGCAACGAGGATGGCCAATATCATATCATTGTGAGGCTATTCTTGAACCCCTTCATGAACTAAGCATGGTGGGAATAACTTAACTAAGTGCAATGGCGCCGATATCATATCATTGTGAGGCAACATTCTCTAGAGGCCAAATAAGATGGGTACTTGCAAGAGATGCAAATGAGTAAGCGTACTCTCTCATTATTATTAATGCTAGCCGATATCGTATCATCGTGAGGTGGGCTTGGTAATAGTGAGCCTCCCATACCCTACTAAGAGTTTCCTCCAAAACTCTCGAATTCCGATGAGGGATATGGAATTTGCCAAAAATAGTGGGTGGTGCTATTTGATTTAAAGACCCGAATCAAATGGCTTAAAATCAATCAATTTATATTCGTTATGTATTTGTTTACCAATATATTTGCAAACGCTATCCAAAATTTGACAAAGAAAAGCCGAATGCTTTAATTTCCGGACTTAGTTCTACAATCCCATAGATTGTCTTTAATGGCTTGTAGATGTAACTAAGTAGTCTCATCCTCACAATCTTCCTATTGATAATGTATCATTGGAAGAATATGTTAGATAAGTCTAACATGAGAAGGACAACACCTTTTAATGTCATAATTCTTCAAATACAAATTGTTGTATGAAGAAATAAGAGTTGCTTTGAACAACCCTTAATCAACACAAACTTTAGTGCTTGTTTCTTTGTTACATAAACAAGGAACTTGAGAAGTAAGCACAAGGGCATGGACACTTTATGTGCCATGATTCTTCACTTACAAATTGTTGTATGAAGAAATGAGAGTTGCCTTGAACAACTCTTGAAAGTTTGTTATTATGTTTAGAACATAATGGTTGGTTGACAAAAATAGTCCATTTATATGGACTTATGATGATTTTGAATCATTGAGTGTTGAAGTGTTAAACCACTTAACGAGACGGAAACTAGGCAAGGACTTCACCTTTGTGTCCCTATCCTAATGGTTCACTAAGTTTATTGTAAACTATATAGTGAACAATAACCGCACGCTCTCCAAATCGTTTGATGTGTATAACACATTTGAAATAAGTTTCAAGAGAGATAGTGGGAGTTTAGGGACCATGACTATTGTAATCAAAAGGAGAAGTCAAATGAAGAAGGCAAAATAACTCCAAGGGAACAAACTTTCTTTATGAAAGGATGGACATTGGAAGGGGTATTTGCAAGAAATGTCTTGCAAGTGTCAAAGAACACACCTTTCGAAGGTGTTGTAAAATGTTCTTGAAATAATTCAAAACAGTTGGTTCTTCTACTTGAATACATGATTCTGTATTAGCAACTATGTTTTACAATTGTTGTAAAAGTGTGCTAATAAGAAGTAGAAGATTAATGAGAGAAGAGAAAGTACTTCACATTCCAAACGTGAATCGAATATAGATCTCTGCGAAAGCGGATTGTACTTACTTCCTCATATGAACTACCAAAGAAATTGGAAAAACCAAAGATTGTCTTTACGTCCCAATTTTAAAGGAACATAATTCCGTCACAGTTGTAGAGATGGATGAATGTTTTGTTTGACAAAACATTGTTCTTTATTAATGAATGATTAGATTATGGTAATCTAATTAATTGTCTCTGTAGTAGAGATGATGTGGTAGTGTTAATTGTTTAAGAATATAACGATGCTTAAAACCCAAAAGGTTGCAAGGTAGTGACTAATCCCAACTGAGTTGTGATACCTCTAAAACATAAGTTACGAGTTGGTCATAGATGGATGCTTTGGATCGTTAGATCCGGATCCAATACCTTCTTGTTAAAATTGTATAGAGGCGAAATGTTCGAATCTTTATTCTTTTGGAAAGAAGAAAGAATCACAAAGTTGTTGAGGTTAATTCACTTAGATGTTAGTGGCACTTGTCCACAACATAATACTACTCATGTTGTATGACATTCACCGAAGATCACTCTCGGTTGGACTATAGTTTATTTTGAATAAACACAAGTCTGAATACTTTGCAAAAGGTTTCAAAGAATTCAAGAAATGTAAGTAGATGAGTAAGACGTCTAAAGTATTTACCTCCTTAGATTTGATCCAAGGAAAAAGTAACACTTTAGATTAATTTCCTTGAAAAATATCAAGGAAAGTAGCATCGTAAGATAATGAATTTCTCCATTAGGAGAAGAATGAACATAAATAAGATTTAGTTCGTTGGACATTATCAATTACCCATATATATATGATATATACTTCTAAGACATGTTAGTTGTAGAGATCCATGCATCATGGATCTTAGCAAGCTAGTGGGAGCTATAAGCGTCTTATGAGAAAAGATCAATTGTTTGATTTCTCATAAAGATGTAAATGAATCTTTTGTTTACTAGGTTTACAAAAGATTAGTGGGAGTTGATCATATTCCTAAATTTGAATATATATACATGATATATATTAATTTTGAAAATGAAAGGAATTCTTCATCGTTAAAGTTATGACTTTAAACATTCTACAATGATAGAATGTATATGGGAGACATAGTCTATATACATGGGATGGAAATCTATAATGATAGATTTCAAGATATAATTGGATTATATCAATCCCTAAAATAGACAATGAGATGCTAGGAAGTTTCTCATATGATGATAAACTTCAATTAGAATGACAATTCTAGTGAGACTAGGAAGTTGTTCTTCTCAAAGGGAATGTACCCTTTGACTCCCAAAGAAATAATGCGTAAATAGAATCCTTTATGCATACGCAGAAAGGTGATTTATGTATTTCATATTGTATGAAAACATTGATATAAGTTGTACCTAGAACGGACCAAGATGATATCAGTGCAAGCCCAGGATCAGAACCATGGCAACTGTCAAGTGAATCCTTAGGTATTTAAGAAATACTAAGGATGGATTCCTCAAGAATGAGGAAGAATTAGAGTAACGTAATGGAAGCATAAATGTATTAGATTATGAATCTAATCCATCATAGAATATCTCTTCATTATGAATGAAGTGATAATGAGATATCTCTTTATTATGACTAAAGAGATATTTGGGTGGAAACGTTAAAAGTAAATGACTTTAATGTGTTCCATCATGTATGCAAAATATATTGCCATATAGAAGCTTACAACATTGTTGTTTGGATGGGAAAGTTCATTCATGAACTCTCCATTCGGTTCCAACCAGAAAGTGTATGACACTAATGGGGCGATAGCTCCAGCCAGGGAATCAAGGTCTCATCAAGGTCCGAACTCAAATGAGAGACTGAACCACATGATTGAGAATCATGTATAATGGTGACGTCGTTATTCTCAAGGTTGCTTCTATGGATAACATATAGATATCCATTGTTTAGGCCTACTACTCAGCCATTTATGAAATGAATTACAGAAGAGGTATCATCAATGATGACTAAGCTGATTGGCTCTAGTGCAAGTGGGAGATTGTTGGAAATGTGCCCTAAAACCAATCATATGATGATACTTTACGGACATTTCAAACTAATATAGTTTAAATGTAAAGGGCAAAGATTATTGTTTCAGCCGTCCCATATAAATGTTATATGCTTAAACGATAAGTCCAAGGAATATGTGATTGGAAGAATGCGATCTAAAGAAGTTAGATTCATGAGACCATTCTTTCGTTGACACATCCTAAACGTTCCTGATCATAGGATTGTCAATTGGGCATTGACAGTTCGTTAAGATCAGTACGTGCTATGTCTTCTCTCAGGGAGAGTAACTAGTCTCGAGTCATTGGTGTGTGTGACATCAAGACAAGTACGTAGGTGCTCAATAGAGAATGAGTTCACTGAACACGATCAACGAAGAGTTCTCATATTCATGTCACATGAGAACTCATGGTTGGGATAATGCAAATTAGTCTTTTGACCTGAGGCATCACAGTTGTCTTGTGGTTAGGTCCTTAATCTTTGATTATGTCAAAGTCACTCCATCAGGAGGGTGTCCATGGCATCGTTGGGGTTAAGCCACTTAGCCATGGAGGCAAGTGAATGCGCAACAAGGGATCTCTAACCTTCAAACTGTTTGAGGGAGAATACTCTATGATATGATTAAGAATCTTTGGCCAAAGTATGAATGAGATTTAGGAATGTGTTCCAAATCACATTCAAGGTAATCATATAAGCACAAGACTCACATTGGATAGTAGACATGAATAAACTATCAAACCAAACAATGTGGTCAAGAGTATTGTATTAGAGAAAGACCGTATTGCATTTGTAATCCTAAAACTGAATAGGTTCTCCACCTCTTCTGATTAGCTTGGGTAACCATGACATGCTGCTAGGCGTCAACCATGGTTTGTGGATGCCCTAAAAGTGTATTATCACTAACGGGAGAGTTGAAAGTAAGTTTCAATTCACAATCGATTTGAAAGAGTTTGAATCGCCCACTGCCTCGCTAAAAGGAACCTAATGGATCGTACACCGTGTAAGGTAGAGATTGAAGATTCAACGGAGATGAGTAAGAATAATTAAATGGTTTAATTATTTATGGCAAGGATTAATTAATATGTTAATTAATCAAACGAATAAGTTCGTTAAAGACCTCGGGATAGTTTTGGACCTTAAGGCCCAATGGGCTTCGAACGTCAAGTCCATTGACTTAAGTTGTATGACAACTTAATGAATAATGATTCACAAAGGCCCAAATAGCCCAATAAATCCCCTTAGGCCGGCCATTTAGAGGAGGGTAGTGAACTTGGCTTAATTGCAAGTTTGCCACTCCATTGTGAGGTGGTATAAAGACATCTTTATAGCCATTTCATCCTTAGGGTTTTCTAAGGAGTAAGGATGAGAACACAAACTCTCCTTTCTCTTTAGAAATGGCCGGCCACCCTTGAGGAAAACATCTAGCAATCTTACTTCCTCAAGGTCACTCATTTCTTCTACAATATGCCTTGGTGTGGAGACTTAGAGGTTCTCAATTTTGGGAACTTGGAGAAACCTTTTCATCCATCCAAATCCATGGATCTAAGATGCAAGGAATGAAGGCCCTCTCTTTGGGTGATTAGCCTTTGCTTATGCAAAGAGGAATCTACAAAGGTATTGATTTCTCAACTCACTTTGTTTTGAGTTGAGTCTTGGTTCACCTATCTACTAGGCTTTGAAGTTCATGGGTTAAGTTTTGTTTTTGAGTGCATATAAACATGATTCCGCCTTTTAATTGTTAATTGCTTGTTGTTGATGTTGCTCAAATGAACTTGTTTTTCACAAATCTTCCTTCAGATGCTTTCTCCCTTATTCCACATTTGGCCATGTGGTTTGTGGTCTTGGCTTTCTCATCTTTTTGTACGTCACTAGTGTCCATCCTTCTTCATCATCGGCAGGTGCATTTTGGTCACTTGCCCCCAGTAATAGTTTTATAGAAGGTGTTGTGTGGCTTAAGCATGGACGAGAGTGGTCATGCGTTGCTTGAAGAGGCACAAGATTGAAGGATCCAAATACAATTATGGTAGTGTGTGTTGTGGCCGTGTCTTCAAGGTCAAATTCAATTTGCCCTTGTTGTGCTAGCTTCATGATGAGCTTTTTGAGGATGAAGCACTTGCCAACATGATGACTCACGATACGATGGCACTTGTAGTAACGCGATTCATTTCTTCAGGGCGCTTGCAGTCAGGCAGCTTAATTACCTTTTTCTCTACTAAATCGTCTAGCATTGTGACCACGTCAGAGTTAGGAAACGGATTACTTCTCCAATTCATCCACCTTTTTGGCTTAATTTTAGGAAACGGTTTACTTCTCCAATTCATCCACCTTTTTGGCTTAATTTTACATTCCCTGCACCACAGTGGTTAATAATTGAACAATTTGATCATTATCCATGGACGAACCTGATTTTGGTTTGGCAGATTGTGGTTGGGGTTGTGTGGGTGCGTATAGCCTTGGAAACATCCCAAGGGGTGGTCGAAATCCTCCTTGTTGTTAAGGTTGTTGAAACTCCCTCCACTTCATATTTGGATGATCTCTCCATCCCGGATTGTAAATGGTGGCGTATGGATCATATTTGGGCTGATTTTGGCCTTGAAACGCAATGGCGTTGGCACTTTTCCATCCTCCATTCTCGATCAATTGAGAGCATTTTTCAGATTGGTGTCCTTGTATAGAGCACACGCCACAGACTATGTTTTCTTGCACTTTGGGTCTTTTAACAACCTGAGACACAAGAAGGGTGAGATTAGCCAATTAAGATTGAATATCAGATATTGCACTTACCTCATTCACATGTTGCTGCTGTGGGGGGTCTCTCTGTCCAAACTCCTTCATATTGTTGTGCATTCAAGGCTCGGTTGGCAATTAGGGTATTGGCAGCAATGGGTGTTTTGTCAACCAAAGCTCCTCCTGCCGAGGCATCTAGCATTTATTTCCTAATTGGAAGAAGTCCTTCGTAGAAATATTGAATTCGAAGCTCTTCTTTCATTTGATGTTGAGGGCATGATGGAACTAGAGTCTTGAAACACTCATAATACGCTGGAAGGATTCTCCTTGGTTTTGTTGACGGCCACTAATATTTTTTCTCAAAAGAATGACTCTTGTAGTTGGGAAAAAATTCTTTAAGAATGCTTCCTTCATGCTTTTCCCAAGAGGTGATGGTTCCAAGTGCCAATTCATACAACCAATGCTTAGCTTTTTCCAAAAGAAAGAATGGAAAAGCTTTCATCTTCAAAATGTTGCCATCCACGTTGAGTGGGGTCATGCTTGAACATACCACATTGAATTCCTTCAAGTGCTTGTTTGAATCTTCCATGGATAGCCCATGGTATTTGGGAATATAATGCAGCAAGCTAGACTTCAATTCGAACTCATCGGTCTTGTCTTGAGCTGCCCTAGGATATTGAATGCATAGAGGCACGACATTGTCCAATCCCAAGGCTG
The DNA here is from genome assembly GCF_019419815.1 of Pyrus x bretschneideri. NCBI lineage: Eukaryota > Viridiplantae > Streptophyta > Magnoliopsida > Rosales > Rosaceae > Pyrus > Pyrus x bretschneideri. The sequence continues at coordinate 1,035,128 of NW_025999803.1, read as the reverse complement.
AAAGTTCCTTGATTGTTCAATTATCCTGCCATGACTTGTGTTTCCTCTAATTCCTGAGTCGTGGCCTCTTCTTTCTTTTCTACTTCATCAAACTCAGATTCTGAGCTAGAACTTTATGCCCTTAGGTTTTGGCTCTTTCCTCTTCCTTCTCAAAGTTCATTCAAAATCGTCGTCAAAATCAAAGATATGCTCACGAATCGGTTGAGAACTTCGAGTCATAAACTAGTACCGAAAAACAAGAAAACAAAACAAACTCAGAAACTAAAACAAAATACACAAAAAAGAAACAATGGGGATTAGCAAAGTTGCTAATCCCTAGCAACGGTGCCAAAAATTTAATGTGATATATAATAGAACACAAATGAAACCCTCTTATTGACAATTGTAGTAAAGATGTAAGTAGGGATCGTTCTAGGCCGAGGATTAGGAGGGATTGCTAATCTACTTAAAACTGACTCAAAAACACAAAACTAGGCTTAAAAACACTTAACTAGACTCAAAGAACTCAAAACAAACTAAAGAGACTCAAAACAACATAAAATAATCAAATAGACTCAAACTAGACACTAAAGGTTGATTTGGACGAAAATTGATTTTAACTTGACTCAAAACACTTAAAAACACAAGTTTGGATAGATTCTAACTAATTTGAGACAACAAAATAAAGGGGATTGGGTTTTTGACGAATTTAAAGTAAAGACAAGTAGATTAAAGACTTAAACAAGTTTTGCACGAAGTTGGGGAAATTATGGGTGATTGGTTAGCTAGAGGGTCCTTCTTCACACATAACACACTTGCATACAGATCAATTTCCAGTTGCTTTTCCAATAAACCATGAACCTCAACGCCCCAGATTAACCGTGAACAGCACTAATTAACCCTCAGATTTTCCTTAAGTCATTGAATTGGATGGATAACGCATCGGCAACCAAATCATTCTTCAATAGTTCCCTACATAAACAACATAATAGAGATACAATCAAAGATCATTAAGCTTTGTGAAAATCATAAGCATTGACAAGGCATTTGTAACTATGAATAGCATGATACTCTTCCGAGGAATTTACTTAACACGATTGTGACTAACAACCTTCACTACTTATGAATATAAGTTCATAACAATTAGGTGAAACTAGACCTGGCAATTTATTACACGACCCGTTAACACGAGACGTAAACGACACGAAAATAACGGATTTTGGGTCAACACGATAACTAATCGGGTCATTATCGGGTCACACGATAATAACCCGTTAATAACGGATCCTTAACAGGTTTACACGAAAGTGACACGCGGGTAACCTGTTTCGACACGATAAGAAAAATGTTATTTTGATGATTTTAATTTTTTAAACTACTAAAAAAAACTCACTATAAAATGCAATAGATATAATGAATATGTATATATTGTTTATTAATTATTATTCTATTATTATTTTATATAAATTTTAAAATTTAAGTTTTATTTATTTATTTATTTTTATAATATATTATTGGCAAAGATTGAGATTAAAAATCATAAAACACATTAAAAATAAAAATATCAAGTAATTTAAAAATACCAAAAACATAAAAAAATTATAATAATTAACTTCCCGCCTAATATTTCAAGAGTTTCATCCATTTCCCACCTAATGTTTGGAAAATTTTGCAACCTATATCCATCCATTTCCCGCCTAATGTTTAACCCAAAGAAAAAAAGTAACCAGCTTTTTTTTTTTTTTTTTATCTAACTTGAATAAAAATAAAATACGTAATAAAAAAAACATAAATGTAATTTTATTATTAAATATCATCACATACTAATTGAAACATAGTCTAATTAACACTTAAAATATATAAATAATTAATATATTTATTCCAAGTCATCAAAACGATAAGATTCACTAACGCTTAAAGTTTATTTATACTTTCATTAAGTATAACATCAATGCGTATCCCATCAAAATGATGAAAGTATGAATAAACTCTTAAGTGTTAGTGAATTTATCGTTTTGACGGGATAAGTATCCTACAAAACTAATTTCAACAATCCAACCGTCAAACTTGTTTATACATGCTTCGAGATCGCATACTCCAAAAATTGCAAAAAACAAACATTCAGAGATGAAGTAATGAGACAAAACTTTTCAACGGTTGTAAACGAAAAATCACGATTTAACGGTTATTTTAACTCCGATTTTGATCACTTTTTACAGCTACACTCCTTGACCTTATATGAATACAATGAATAATTCGATCTTCAATTTAAAATATTTACACTAGTGTATCACAAATCTTATGTTATACTTAATAGAAGTATAAATAAACTCTTAAGTGTTAGTTAATGTATCGTTTTGATGGGATACGCATCCTATGAAACTATTTTCAATGATCCAACCATCAAATTTGTTTATACATGATTCGAGATCACATACACCAAAAATTGCAAAAAAAAAAACATTCAGAGATCAAGTAACGGGACAAAACTTTTCGACGGTTATAAACGAAAAATCACGATTTAACGGTTATTATAACTCTGATTTTGATGATATTTTACAGGTACACTCCTTGACCTTATATAAATACAATGAATGAATTCGATCTTCAATTTAAAATATTTATACTAGTGGATACCACAAAATCTTATGTTATACTTGATGAAAGTATAAATAAACTCTTAAGTGTTAGTGAATCTATTGTTTTGATGGGATACACATCTTAGAAAATAATTTCAACGATCCAACCGTGAAACTTGTTTATATATGCTTCAAGATCGCATACGCCAAAAATTGCAAAAAACAAACATTCAGAGATCAAGTAATAAGACAAAACTTTACGGTTATAAACAAAAAATCACGATTTAACGGTTATTTTAACTCCGATTTTGATGATTTTTTACAACTATACTCCTTGAACCTAAACAAATACAATGAATGGATTCGATCTTCAATTTAAAATATTTACACTAGTGGATACCACAAAATCTTATGTTATACTTGATGAAAGTATAAATAAACTTGTAAGTGTTAGTGAATCTATCGTTTTGATGTGATATGCATCCTACGAAACTAATTTCAATGATTCAACCGTCAAACTTGTTTATATATGCTTCGAGATCGCATACGCCAAAAATTGCAAAAAACCAACATTCAGAGATCAAGTAATGAGACAAAACTTTTCGATGGTTATAAACGAAAAATCACGATTTAACGGTTATTTTAACTCCGATTTTGATGATTTTTTACAGCTACACTCCTTGACCCTAAACAAATACAATGAATGAATTCGATCTTTAATTTAAAATATTTACACTAGTGGATACCACAAAATCTTATGTTATACTTGATGAAAGTATAAATAAACTCTTAAGTGTTAGTGAATCTATCGTTTTGATGTGATATGCATCCTACGAAACTAATTTCAACGATCCAACTGTCAAACTTGTTTATATATGCTTCGAGATCGCATACGCCAAAAATTGCAAAAAACAAACATTCAGAGATCAAGTAATGAGACAAAACTTTTCGATGGTTATAAACGAAAAATCACGATTTAACGGTTATTGTAACTCCGATTTTGATGATTTTTTACAGCTACACTCCTTGACCCTAAATGAATACAATGAATGAATTCGATCTTCAATTTAAAATATTTACACTAGTGGATACTACAAAATCTTATGTTATACTTGATGAAAGTATAAATAAACTCTTAAGTGTTAGTGAATCTATCGTTTTGATGGGATACGTATCCTACGAAACTAATTTCAACGATCCAACCGTCAAACTTGTTTATATATGCTTCGAGATCGCATACGCCAAAAATTGCAAAAAAAAAAAAAATTCAGAGATCAAGTAATGAGACAAAACTTTTCGACGGTTATAAACGAAAAATTACGATTTAACGGTTATTTTAACTCCGATTTTGATGATTTTTTACAGCTACACTCATTGACCCTATATGAATACAATGAATGAATTCGATCTTCAATTTAAAATATTTACACTAGTGGATACCATAAAATCTTATGTTATACTTGATGAAAGTATAAATAAGTGTAGATTTTTAAAAATCTCATGAACAATGTTATTTATTTGAGTGAAAAATTAATAATAATAAGTGTGAAAAATGTAATCACACGTAATGAAAAACTTTACAACGTTCATTAAGGGGTCAACTCCGAAATTTAGTAAACTCCGAAATTTAGTAAACTCCGAAATTTAGTATGTATATACTAATTTAGTATTATGTTTTACATTTTTTTGGGTCAAATTATGTTTTTCTTTTCATTTTTATTGATTTAAAATATAATTTTCTTAACGGGTAACGGGTCGGGTCATATTACCTGATAATATTAACGGGTTGATTTTGGGTCGGGTCATATTACCTGTTTACTTTAACAGGTATTACACGACACGACCCGTTAAGCTATCGGGTATGACACGAAAACGACACGAACACGAGAAACACGACACGAATGCCAGGTCTAGGTGAAACTCCCTTATATTCTAGCATCAAATTCATGCATGCAAACTAAGTATGCATCCTTAATCAACAAACAAGAATACATTCTGAATCAAACAGTTAAGTAAATTATGTTCACGATTTATGAAATCACAACTGGAAGTAATCAATTCATATTGCAAATATGTTCATGGCTTTGAATTCTCCTTTAGCTAAAATGAGTTTAGCTCCTCATGTTCACAATTAAACAAAGAAAACTTATATTAAACATTGAAAACAAAAGATGGATTACACATAAAAACATTCCAGCAATCCAACAATCTTGAATGGCAGGCACGGCTCCAAGCTATCCTCTCTTATTTTTCCTTGAAAAGTTACGGCACAAGGTGTGTGTGTATGAAGGATGGCTGTGTGGTACGAATTCTGGTGAAAGATGAATGATGGAGGGTTAGGGATGGGTTGTGCGGAATTTTGTTGAAGGATGGATGAATTAATGATAAATCTCTTTGTGTGGCAGATTGTATATATTTTAGGAGAGGAAAGGCATGGCATTAATTAAATGTTTTGGGAAATATTTGGACCCAAAATCCTCAAGGAAAAAGGGTAATTAAAATCAGAATCCTAGAGAGAAAAAGGGAAAGAAGATGCGGCAGATCCTTAAGAGAAAGGGAGAGGGGATTTGTGGCAAGGATTTAGAGGGAATGAGCATGACTTGCACTGTGAAGAAAGGGAAAAGGGAAAAGTGGTGTGGCATCCCTCTTGGAATAGGATTAAGGATTCTAGAATCATATATTTAAGTGTCATAATATAATTAGGAACCCTCCTTAACAGCTGGAAATTAAGTAGTGAAGGATTAGGATTGACTAAGTCAAAATAAGGTAGTTTGACTTTTATTTCCTTCTTCCTTGTTGAGATCCATATCTTCTTTGTCTTCAATTAATTCTTCCATCTCCTTAGCATATTCTTAGCCCTTCTTGAACTTCAAATTCGTCCATCAACCTTGCTCCAAGCATGTGCTAACCATTCCCAGCCCAAAACTGCTCTAAAATGCTCCAAATTGCATTTTCTTGCTACTTTAGCCCTTTGGACCTACAAACACACGAAAATAGCTTAAAATACTAAAATAACTAGGAACTAACAACATAAATGCAAGAAAACAAGCTAACTAAATCGCATAAATATGCTCTTATCAGCTGCCCCTGTTGGACGGTTTGGATGCCCTTGTTAGATAGTTCGGTACACCCGCAGATAGCCAATCAATCTGTCTTGGCATGGAGCACGACATATCATTCGGTTCGTAGGATTCACTTCCTTAGAAGAGGAAGACATGGCACAACAATGAATCTAAACTCGATCGATGTCTCAAATCATTTCCATCTCATGAGATTAATCTGGATTTCTCTTGAGACTTAAAGTTCTTGGTCCAGTATACTAGTTTGGATGAGCTAAATCAAATTGAAATGAGATTATCATCAATGATGTTTTCATTTATATGGTAGCTACTGACATAAATGAAAAGTGACGATATCGAACCGTGTTCCGTTAATTAAGTGACAATGTAGAACTTATTGGACAACTAAAGTTACAATCCAGGTCAAATTCTTTACCGAAGTGTGTATTGGACCTGTCGTTCCTACACAGCCCAAGGTAACCCTGTTGTGTTACAAGTGGGAAAGGAAGCGTTATGAGATGAATGAAATAGTGCGATATGATGAATGCCTTACGGCACAAGGTTTCTCTCAAACGTCCTGTGATTAATAGCAACATTATGAAATGTGGTTAGTGTTTTCTCCACGGGGATATAGATATGGAGATTTACATGTAAGTTCCCAAAGAATTGCATGGACTGGTTCAAATAGTTCCAAAACCACGGAACACTCTCATAACTTGTTTTGAGGTGTTCACTTATGGATTGAAAAATCTGACGGATGTGGTATACTGGTCTACGTGATTATTTGATCAGTCAGGGATGAATTATGCCCTTGTGTGTTAAACTATGAAGTCTTATTCCAAATTGCTAGAGTTACAGTTTATGTCGTTGACATGAATCTTACTAAGACTCCGGAAGAGCTTGAGAAAACTGCCTCGCACCTAAAGATGGAATTTAAGATAAAAGATCTTGGGAAAACTCATCTATGCTTTGACCTGAGGTTCAAGCATTATTCTGACGGTATTTTGGTTTACCAGTCGAACTACACCCCAAATGTGTTACTTTTGAGTATACTTTTGATCATCCATACGTTATATGCACATGAGACCCTGAAGAGGTTATGGAATCCGAAATTCCATATCTAAAGTTCAACTTTGCGCTTCGTTGTACTTAGCTCATTGTATTTAGACAGGACATCTTCTTCGCTGTTGATCTATTGGTAAAGATGCAGCACCGCGCCTACACGCAACCACTAATTTGGTATTAAAGATGTACCCTGAAGGTACTACATTGGCAAATCCCAATGCATCTCAGCGGATCTAACCCCCCTAATCCTCATAATGATGCTTGACTTGCTTGTTATGCTGACGCTAGTTACTTATCAAACCCGCACAAGGCAAAATCCCCAAATGGTTATGTCTTTACTGATAGGGATATCGCAATTTCTTAGATGTCCACGATATGACCTTAGTTGCGAAATCTTTGAATTGTTCCAAGACTCACCTCACTTCACTACGCCACAAGTGAGACATGGTTAGGAGTTCTTGTTGAGAATTTCGAAGAACTTGCTGTGTTTTCATCCATTGTTGAGTCCCGATGACGATCCATGAAGATTATGCCACATGTATCAACCCGACTAAGCCATGATACATCAACGAAGTCAATGCCAAGACATATTGCTCCTCCATCTACTATAGCAAAGCATCAGGAGATTGAAGTCATGCAATCTATTCCCAAGACAACTTGGCCGATCTCTTCACCAAGTCTTTGCCCAAGTCTACATTTCAGAAGCTCGTCCAAGGAATTAGTATGCGTAAATTATGAGTTAAATTGCTTGTAGTTCTCTTATTTAGAAGTTATGTCTAACTCAGGGGGAGTATCTTGAAGCATACTCACATGATCTTAATGTACTATTTTTCCCTACAATTAGGAGCATTTTTCCCATTGGATTTTTGCTACCTAACTAGGTTTTAATGAGGCACCCATCCTGGCATGATCATACTCCGTTGAGTTCACTACCTTCGTCCAGTTTGTTGAGCGTTTTAGACATTATGCATACTTTTCTTACTTTTCTCCTTAGTCTATGGGTTTTCCCCATTCTTTGGGTTTTACCATAGCAAGGTTTTTGTGAGTTTTTACAAATGCATACTTCAAAGTAAATTTGAGACTCGCGATCACCCGTTGTGTCGATGACTTCATCAACTATTCTACCTTATCTGCTGAAGAATCTGATGCGATGGTTTGTTGAGTATTTACACACTCAAGGGGGAATGTTGCAGTCATATTTAGAATAGGAATGTGATTGTGTAAATCCTAGTAGATATGGGAATGTATCTTACATTCCTATTAGGAGTAGATTACCTATTAAGAGTTGTAATCCTAATGGGAAAGGTTTTTACCTATCTTACTACTATAAATAAAGGCACATTGGGTGGAATAGAACACACCTCACAATTACACATCTCTCTTTTCTTCTCTCTATGCCGCACCTTCTCTCTCTATATGGCCTCCATAATTTGTTCAATAAATTATGTCTACAACACTTTTATCCTTCTTTTATATTTAAAATTCTCATAATTATTTTTTCTACTAATTGATATACACCATTAGATTAATTTAATGTTTTTTTTTCTTTTTTCCCTTTTTTTTTGTCCTTCCCTAATTTTTCCTATGCTATGTTTATGTTTTTGCCGTAGGAGTCTTCAGTTTCTTCTCTCTCCCACTTCTGCAATCATGTTAAAGATGGATAGTCAAGCTGTCAAATGCAAATAGATTGCACTTGTGAAACTGAGAGGGTGAACCATATTTATGCAATATGTAAAAATGAAGTATGAATTTGGATTATTTTATTTTATTTTCTTTCGTTTCACTTAATTGTTTTTGCCCCATATTCTTATGAAGATAGGAAACAAAGAGGGGGAAGAAGACTGCATACGGTAGAGAAAACTGGGGAAAAAAAAATGAGAGAGATGAGAGGGAAAAAAAATGAAAAAAAACAGACAAATTTGGTTAAACATGAAGTCTGCGTTGGAATATATATATATATATATATATATATATATATATCATATTTTTCATGAAATGATAGATGGAGAAGATGGTTTCATTTTTATTTTTTTTCCCATTGTTATTATGAAGGAAACAAGGGCACATAGTGAGGAAGAAGCCGGCAGAGAATATTTGGGAAAAAAAGAGGGAGACAGAAGAGATCAGAGGAAAAATGAAATCTTAAATTAATCTTATAGTGTATATCAATTAATAGAAAAAATAATTATGAGAGTTTTAAATATAAAAGAATAATAAAAGATAATATTTAAAACTTGTCACTTAATGTCTGATTATATTTCTCTTAATTTAGAAGTGAGAAGTCTTATATTTGAATCTTGTGAATGACTTAGGCTTTGGAGTGGATTAAATCATAAACAAAAAAAGATCACAAAATTAGAAAATAATTTTTCCCAAAATAAAGTCATATAAATACAAACCAACACAAAAACAAAAACAATCTCACTCTCACACCCATCACGAACAGAGCTGAAAGAGACACACAGAGAGACTCAGAGAGGAGAGAGGAGAGAGAGGGTGCATGGTAGATACACGAGCTGTATCATCTGACGCCTCTGCAGCACCAATCAGTAATCAGTGTGCTAAACAATCCAGAAATTTATAAAAAGATAAAGGGTTTGATTTTCCAACAAAAGTCAGAGGAACCCCCATTCCTGAGGTGGGTGGGAGCTTCACGGGGACGAACGAACCCGTCGCGGTCTATTCCCTCACTCACCAGCTTTTCCCATTAATGCAGTGGTCCAGGCGCTGCCACCCCACCTCCACCACCACCCCTTCCGTTGGTTTGATCATTGCTTTCCCCTTGCCATTTCTCTCTCTTTCTTTCTCTCTCTCTAACATTAGAGAGAGAATCAGAGAAAGCTCAGCCTGTGGAGGGACTTAATTGGGTTTTTATTTTTTTTTCAGAGGGTGTTCGTGTATATAGAGGGAGGGAGAGAGATGAATCGGTCTGTGCTTACGGTTGGGCCAGGCATGGGCATGCCGATCATGCACGATAGCGATCGATACGAGCTGGTTCGGGATATTGGGTCGGGAAATTTTGGGGTTGCAAGGCTTATGAGGGATAGAGAGAGGCGAGAAGGTTAGTCTCTGAATTCTACTCTTTTATTCTTTTTTTTTTTTTTTTTGAATGTGGTTTTGTGGACTTTTTTTTTATTGGGTTTTTATCATAAATGATCCTTGAAATTGACTCTCTCTATTAAGATGGTATCTGAAATTGAAAATAATCAATGTAGTCCCTCAAAACAAGTGTCGCAAATCAATGTGATAATTCCGTCACAATTTTGTTAAAATTTTTGTTAAGTGCTAATGTAACACATAAATGGGCTTCATAAATCATTTTTTCTCGTAAATGGTCCTTAAAATTGACCTGTGACACCAAAATGGTCCTTGAAATTGACCTGTCACATCAGAATAGTCCCTGAAATTCAAAATTGATCAATATAGCCCGCAAGTAAGTGTCATAAATCAATGTAATCATTCTGTCAGAATTTTGTCAAACATTATGTTATATACTGATGTGACACATAAATGAGTCATACAAGTCTAATTAAATTAAAGAAATTAAAAATAGGCTTAATACTCTAATAGTTAATAAAAATGTTGTCAACCAAAAAATCCAGTCCTATAATCACCTCCGATCCTTGTCCACATTTCTCTACCTTCTTCGCTCTCTATTCTCTAAAAAAAAACAAAAAAAAATCTCAATACACCAATTTTTACACACTTCGACACCCTTCACCGAACTGAACTGGATCAAGATCACCTTTGGTGACAGCTTGGCCGATTGACAATGACTTCTTGGACATTATCGTTAGCATTTAGGCGATCAACATCCTCTCAGCCTTAATCTTAGAGAGCTTGTTCGGCGCTTCCCTGGTGGTCTGGCGATGCAAAGAACGACAATGTTTGCCTTAAGATAAAGAGGTTATAACCGAGGTCCGTTTATTATTGACTGAAAACTATTTCCACACCCCCTCTTTGGAATTGGTTAAGCTTTGTGCCTTTGAGAATTTATAGAAGGGATCTCTCTTCGAAATAGGCCCTACTGTAAGAAAAAAAAAACCCATAGTGCAAAAGATATTTAGACAACTTTTTTAATTAATTATTAAACTCACATTAGTACATAACAAATTTTTTTACAGAATTATGGTGGAAGGACCATATGGATTTACAACACCTATTTTCAAGGACTACATTGATTGATTTTCAATTTCAGGGACCATCTTAATGGTGTGGGTCAATTTTAGGGGCCATCTTGATGGTGCGGGTCAATTTCAGGAACCATTTATGATAAAAACCCATAAATTTTGTGGGGCCCATTATGTGCCATATCAGCACTTAACAAAATTTTTAACAGAATTAACCACATTGATTTGCAACGCCTATTTTCAGAGAATACATTGATTGATTTTCAATTTTAAAGACCATCATGATGGTGATGATTAATTTCAAGGACCATTTGTGATAAAATCCTTTTTTTTATTTTATTTCTTGGATTTTTTTTTTCTCTATATTTGATTTCTTTATATGTGAACATTGATAGGTGTTTTTAGTTTATGGTAGATTGTTTAGTTGCCTTTTGTGCCTGTTTCGAATTGTTTTTCGTTTGTTTCAAATTCTAAGTGCTGGGGATTTTGTATGGTGAAAGCTGAATGGAGGATGGAAGATAAAAAACACGTCTTCTGCTAAACTGTTGAATAAGCTAAGGAAAATGAATAACCAATGAATTTTGAACTGCAACGTTTACCTTAAATTGACCAAGCAGTTCCCTTTTTTTATGGAGAGAGGCTGGTGAGTGGGATTGTGGGAGGACTTAGCTGCTCGGGCCAGGATCAATTGAAAAGTGTACACGTATTTAGGCTCGTTTGGTATGGACGATTGGATTGGAATGTGGAAAATTCTTTAAATTCAGTGTCTATGTATTTTGAAGGTAGAGCCAATGGTTTTCCATTGTGAGGGGATTGGAAGAGGTTGTTTTTTTTTTTTTTTTTTTTTTTTTTTTTGAACAAATGATATTATCTACATTCAAGAGGAAGGAGGTGGACTTAGCGTTACAATGGGCTAGCAATAATGTGGTTTAAATTCACCTTTGACGAGACTCAAACTTAAGACATCTTACATACAAGTGAAGAAAAATAACACTAAACCGTAGTACTAAGTGGCAATTAGAAGAGGATTAGTACATGAAGAAAACTTCTCCCTTCTAAACCTCCCATTTTGGAGAGTGTTGGAACACTATAAATAAATTCGAAGGGACGTGTGTACCTTTTATGTGGAAGCTTGAATCTCAACATGCTCCTACAAACACGAACAACTACTCTGACCCTCCGTGCACGTCTAGAACCTCGTAGGTCGTTGGGTTGGCTATGGTATGTCAAGTTGCCCAATGGTTTTTGCCTCCCAAGACCTAGAGCCGAAAGTGATAGCTCTAAAGACCTAACTAGAATATTTGAATTGTGGAAACGCTTGTGTTTCTTATTATTTCTCTCTTCCCCAAAGCCTCCTTGTGGATGCAAATTTCTTTCTTCTTGTTCTTGGACGAAAATGTACCTGCAAAAACAATTTACACCTTAGGTCAAGGCCTAGAGCCTCACTTGTTCACAATGAATTTTTGGGGGGGGGGGGGAGGGCTTTGGCCGAAGAACCTCCGATGTCAAAGTTAGACTTTTGAGGGAGAATTTTGCAAGAAGCTTCCACTTAGGTTTTTAGAGAAAATGGGGTGATATTTATAGGGGTGTGGCCGTTCCCCTTTGGAGAAGTGGGAACCGGCCACCTTTGGTATTTTTTGGTGTTAATCACCATCAATTAGTTAATTAATAAATTAATTGAGTAATAAATCAATTAATTATCTAATTAATATAATTTGAAAGAAATAATTTGGGAGTTACCTATTGGGGAAGATTTGATGAGGGTTGATGAAATAGGTTTTAAATTAATAATTATTTTGATCACTTTTGACCTTGATTGAGGGATGATTGTCCGCTGCTTGCGCGTAGAAATCTCGGTGTGCCTTGAGGGTAATCTTGTTTTTTTCATCCAATAATCGATGTTTTGCCTCCATATTTTTCTTTATTATTTTTCACTCCACACTCTTATATAGTGGTTGGGAAGTGTGTACAAGGACTGAAAAGCCCGTGAAAATCCCAAGTATATTCTAACATGAATATCTCTTGATTTTCATCTAATTATCACATAGATAATTAGGAGGTTAATATCCTCATGTGAGTGAAATATCCTTTGATATTTATTTATCCCATAAGATAAATTCTACAGGGAGGAATGGAATGGATAACTTTTCTAGTTGAGTAATCCATCTTCTACCTCCAAGTTGGCTACAAATTTTTCATTTCGTCCTTTTAACATTCCTTGAAATAGTTGCTTATCCATTCCAGTCCAATCCTCCATACCAAACAAGGCCTTTATTTTCTTCCATTTTCCCAGTTTGTTGGTTTAATTTGTCAGCTCTCTTTCGAATGAATTTCTCCTCAGTAAGGTGCGATTGGATTAAATAAGCATGCTTTTCGATTCTTTGGCCATGTATGTGGTAAACCATGAATAGTATGCCTACGAAAGAAACTCGTAAACAATTGGCAGCTAAATCTGAGTTCTTCATGCTGTCAACTGACTTGGAGAATAACTATACAACTGCGAAAGGTTAGTTATGTTGCCGCAGAATTCGATTATGTTGGCATTCGTCGCATTGGAGGACTGTGGACTAATGGTTCTCATTCGTAAATCAGAAGCGGAAAGACATTGGCTTGATGGGTTTTAACAATGCGTGCATTCTTTTGTAAACCACTCGATTAACCATTTTATTTTATCTTCGTATCAATAGTGTGAATGAAGCTTGAATTTGAATTTTTACATAGTGATGTAGGCAGGACATGTTTCCTGATTGATCGGTTTTTATCCATGCAACATAAGATTTTAATTTGGTGCCAGTGTTGTGCTTGGTGATTCCACTTCTAATATTCTCCTTTTATTGTTGATTTACTCTACTTCTGTATTTTTTTTTTCTTCTAACAGATAGATGAAAATGTACAAAGAGAAATTATAAACCACAGGTTATTGAGACATCCGAACATTGTCCGATTCAAAGAGGTTTGTTAAATATTAACATCGAAACACAAACTAAATTCACTGCGGAACTCAGTTTCGTACTATGCTAACACCCACTCACCTGGCTACTGTTATGGAATATGCATCTGGAGGAGAGCTATTTGAGCGGATATGCAACGCTGGGCGTTTCAGTGAGGATGAGTCCTACCTATTTCTAATGTACTTGTTTTGCAGGCCCGCTTCTTCTTCTAACAACTTATTTCAGGAGTCAGTTACTGTCACGCAATGGTATGAATATATTGTCTATCTTTGCTTCTTTTTTTTTTTTTTTTTTTTTCCTGATAACTAATACTAGATTCGATACATTGTTTTGAATTTATATCCGAAGCAAGTGTGCCACCGGGACTTGAAGTTGGAGAACACATTGTTAGACGGAAGTCCAGCTCCTCGTTTAAAAATATGTGACTTTGGCTACTCAAAGGTACTACTCCTACTCTCTCTCTCTCTCGGCATGCACGACGGGCTTCATTTTGCTGGAGTCCGGTGCTAACTTATGAAAGATCTCTGGTGATTAAACTCAAACATAAATGTGTTTGAAATTAATTTAATAAGATGGTACTTACTAACAAGGTGGTAATACAGATAAGTGTTAGCTATTCTTTCATTGCTTATCTGTATTACTTCTTGTTATTTCATGCTGTGTATATTTATCATATCCATCTAATTAGGCTCGGTCTCGTTTCTCAGTACTCGGTGCGGCATGGGAAATTTGGAAAAATAATTAAAATTTGAACTCCATATAGAATTATAGCCAATCTTTAAAATTTATGATAATTATAATCAAATGTTGATATAAAAGCACTAATATTCCCTTCATGACTATAACTTTTTACAAAACAAATCCAAAGACTCTCAAAACCCAAATGATTTTGCTGCTCTATGCTTCCCGATCGTCAATGTTTTCCTTCACACCTGATTGTTCTTGTTTTTCAGCACAAAATTTAGTCCAAAAAATAGAAGGAAAGAGTTGGAGCTTTGTAAATGTGGGTTCTTGGGTGACGTGAATGTGGTTCAATTGACTGAAGGTTTCCTCATTTGACTGAAACTCCTTATGCATATTTGAATCTTGGTTACTGAGCTCAAAAGAAGTGTGGGATTTGTGTGATTTTCTGGTGTATAAAAGGGAAAGAAGAATAAAGATTATATTCACACACCCCAAATTACTTCTCTCATATCCTTTTAATTTTTTTTAGTATGTTTTTTTTTCAAGTGTTAGTAGTGTGTAGAATATCTAAAAAATATTTAAAAAATAAGAGAGTGGGACAAGTAATTTGGGTTGTATGAATATAATCTCTCAAGAAGAAAAATGAGTGAACTTTAGAGTGTGGAAAACAAGGGAGTGAAATTTAGCTGTCCCTCAGGAGCAAAACCCGCTTCTCCTCTGTCGCCTTCGTAGCCCAGACCTTGGACTGGGGTGGAGAGGACAACATGCTCACCATTGACAGAGCGATGGCAACGAGAAAAACGGGTCTTTGAGGAGGGAGGGAGGGAGAGAGAGAGGACGGTTCGAATGTCGAGCCACATGAGGAGGACAAGGTATTTGTTGGAAATTTAGCTTTTGATGTTGATAATTAGAAATTGGTTGAGTTTTTTGAGAGGACTGGAATTGTCAGGTTGCTGAGGTAAGGCTTTGAATTTGTTTTGTAAAAAGTCTTAATCATAAAGGGTATATTAGTACTTTCAAATCAACTTTTGGTTATACATATCATAAATTTTAAAAGATGGCTATAATTCTATATAGTGTTCAAATTTTGGTTATTTTTCCATATTTCCCGTGCTGCATTCACAACCAAAATCGAACATTGGCACCCCTTCATATATTACACCTGAAGTGTTACTTAAGAAAGAATACGATGGAAAGGAAATTCGTTTAAAGTCAGGTAGGATTATTTGTTAAACTAACATGTTAAATAATCTTTGATTAATAGGTTATATTTGTTCCACTTTAAGTTATTTCTGGATTTATTCTTTACAAAATCATTTGTCACCGTGTCACTTTTTTGTATTTGTATTTATTTAACTTAGCTTATGACTTTCTGGAAAAATATTTAGCTTACAACTTTTTAATTGTTGTGGTCTATTTTATCTGACAAGATTAAAAGGGGCCGGCGGTTGAGGGAGAGAGATTGAGAGAGATGTGTTTATAGAATTGTCGAGGAATGTGTGTTGTTATCCCTCCTACATTGTGCCTTTATTTATAGTAGTAAAAGGAGAGAAGATATTCTTTCTTCCCCAAGTAATACAAGTTGTAATAGGAAAGGATAACTAGAATCAAATCTAATTTAGGATTTACACAATCACACTTGAACTAGGAATGTTTACAACACTCCCCCTTGAGTGTGTAAATACACAAGGTAGATTCAACATCATGCAGAAGTTGAGGAAGTCGACTCGTCAACACTGATTCTAAGGAACAACGCTTATTCTCAACAAGGTAGGAACTTGCATAAGTAGTAAGTCTCACTAAAAAAACCCTAAGGCTATGGCAAAAACCCGAGGAGGGACGAAATCCATAGTTTAAGGAAAAATGAGTGAGAAATGCAAAGTCAAAAGAAACATGTACGGGACGTCATCAAGGATATGACTAGCCCAAGGTGGATGCCTCATTAAAACCTAGTTAGGTAGCAAAAACCCAATGGGAAAATGCTCCTAATCGTAGGGAAAAAGACTAGATTAAGATCAAGCAAGTATCTTTAGGATACTCCCCCTGAGTTTGACACTATTCCAAAGAGAAATAGCAAAGTTACAACTCAGAAAGTTTACGCATATCAATTCCAAGAACAAGCTTCTGAAACGTCGTCTTTGGTAGTGATTTGATGAAGAGGTCGGCTAGATTGTCTTGTGAACGGATTTGCGTGACTTCAATCTTCTGATGCTCTTGTTGTTGATGTGAAAAGAAGAACTTCGACGCAATATACTTGGTGTTGTCTCCGTTGATGTAACATTTATTGAGCTATTCGATGCATGCTGCGTTGTTTTCAAAGATCATCGTCGGGACATCAATGGCGAGATAAAGATCGCAAGAGCTTTGAATATGGCCCACTACTGCTCTCGATCAAAAGCATTCCCGAGTAGTTTCATGTAAGGTGAGAATTTTAGCATGGTTAGACAAAGTGGCAACTAAAGTTAGTTTAGTTGACCTCCAAGAGATTGCAGTGCCTCCAAAAGTAAAGACATAACCTGTTTGAGAACATGCCTTGTGTGGATCAAATAAGTATCCTGTGTTGGCATAACCAACAAGGTGAGAATCGACTCAAGAAGCATAGGATGCGACATCACTCGAGGATTCATAGGGATAGAACAAGCCCAAATCCATAGTACCCTTAAGGTAATGGAAGATGTCTTTCACGCTAGTCCAGTGTCTACGTGTTGGTGCATTACTATATCTTGCCAAAAGATTAATAGCAAAGGAGATGTTGGGTCTAGCGCATTGAACTAAGTACAATAAAGCGCCTATTGCACTTAGATAGGAACCTTAGGCTCCAAAATCTCTTCATCATTCTCCTTTGAACGTAAGGAATCTCGTTTTGCATTTAGCAATCGACCGACCATAGGAGTACTCAAAGGCTTCGCTTTATCCCCATTAAAGTGACGCAATTCCTTTTGGGTGTAATTCGATTGATGTACTAGGATTCCATCAGAACAATGCTTTATCTCGAGACCAAGACAGTATCGAGTCTTACCTAGATCTTTTATCTCAAATTTCGACTTCAGGTGCGCGACAGTTCTCGCCAGCTTTTCAGAAGTTTCGATAAGATTCATGTCATTGACATATACTGCCAATTGCAAATTCGAAATGTGACTTCTTAATGAACACACAAGGGTATAGTTCGTTGTTGACATATCCCTGACTAGTCAAATACTCACTCAGATGGTTATACCACATTCTTCCAGATTGCTTCAAATCGTAGAGTGAACACCTCAGCTAAATTGAGAGTGTGTTCCGGAGTTTAGAAATATTTGAACCAGTCAATGTAAGTCCTTCAAGAACTTTCATGTAAATTTCAGTATCAAGATCCTCATAGAGATACGTGGTTACTACGTCCATCAGCTGCATATCTAGTTTTTCAGAAATTACCAAATTGATAAGGTAGCGAAAAGTAATCACATCCATAATGGGTGAAAAAGTTTCATCATAGTCAATCCCGGGGCATTTTGAGAAACCTTGTGCAACAAGACGAGCTTTGTAATGCATAATTTCGTTCTTCTCATTAGGCTTTCGAACGAAAACCCACTTGTGGCCAACGGGTTTCACATGTGGAGGAGTAGAAGCTACAAGTCCAAACACCTTACGTTTCGCAAGCGATTCGAGTTTGACTTGGATTGTTTGTTCACAGTTTGACCAATCAGTTTTACATCGACATTCATCAACGAAACGCGGTTCGATGTCATTGCTCAATATGATCTCAGTAGTTACTGTATATGCTAATGCATTGTCAACAATCATCTCATTTCTACGCCACACATCATCTAAGCTAATAAAATAGACTGAAATCTCACAATTCTTGGGAGGAGGATTCATCTCTTCAAGGACGCTTCCATAATCTAGAATTTCCTCATGAGTTGGATAGAATAAGTAAGCAATAGTCGGATTCACAATAGGCTCTTCAGGACCTTGTGTCATGGGTTTCTTCTTCTGGGGGTGTGAATGATAGGAGCATATTTAGGCGACTTACTTAGCTTGTTTTCGTGCATCTATGTTGTTAATTCATAGTTGTTTTAGTAGTTTAAGCCATTTTCGTGTGTTTTTAGGTTCATATGGCTAAGGAAGCAAAAAGATGCATTTTGGAGCATTTTGGAGCAAAATTGGGCTTGGAATGGATAGCATATGATTGGAGCCAAAGTGTTGGACGAATTTGAAGGCCTTGTATTCATTTTGGACATAAAACAAAGGGCCTAGCCCATTCTCTCTTAAACCAACCCCAAGGCCATGCATTTCCTTCTAATTCCAAAGCCCACAATCACTTCAAAAGCCATGCAAAGAACCATCCATTCCATCAAAAACAATCCATCAATTCACATGCAAAACCACCATTAACACACATGCACCCAAACAAAGCCAACCTAGCTAACCCTACATGCATTCTTTATGCAACTCTTCATCATTCCACCATTCATTCTTTATTCCACAAACATCTCACATGCATTTCCACCTTCCTACTTCATCATTTCACCACATTCTCCCTCTTTAACTCATTTCATTATTCATTCACTTTGCATTCATTCAATTCCACCCCACATGCACCCTTTATTCTTCATCATTGCAACCATGGCACATTTACACCAACAAAACAACTCCCATGCCGTGGCCTACTTATATTCCCATTTCCTTTCCAACATCTCACATGCATTTCCACCTTCCTACTTCATCATTTCACCACATTCTCCCTCTTTAACTCACATGCATTCATCATAATACACAAACACATTAAACAAATAGCCATATACACCTCCACTCCTCCTATAAATACCCTTGCATTCATTCATTCAAGCATCATCTCATTTCATACACAACACACCACAAACACTTCCATCTTCTCCCTAGCCGTGAGTTTCTCTCCATTTCCCTTCCATTTCTCCTCCATTTCTTCCATTTCCATAATCCACCAATCCATTCAACACACCAACAACATCCCTTAGTCCTTGTGCCACAATAAAGAGGAAGATAAGAGGGCCTAAACGTTCATACAATTCACGTTTGAGTTGTTGGAATGTTTACGCGTTTCTTTGATTTCAATGTTTAAAGTCAATTCTCTTTGTTTTGTAATATGAGGAATGGAAGAGAAGAGTGCCTAAACGTTCATACAATTCAAGTTTGAGTTGTTGGAATGTTTAGGTGTTTCTTTGATTTCAAAGTTATGAGGAACTAAACCCTTTTTGGCTAGGGGTGATTTCAATACCATGATTATTTATGTAATATGAATTGATGAATTCCGGTTATGAACTCTTGATTCATGAATGCAATTGGCTTAACTATTTGATGATTAACTTATTTGTGTTTGTTGATTGAGGGTCGACACTTAATTAGCATGCATGAATATGTGGCTAAAGTTTAAGAAGGTTTCACATAATCGTTACTAACTTATACTTGAAAGTAGTGAAGATCGCTTGTCACGATCGCGTTAAGTTTAATTCTTAGCATGAGTAACATGATGTCATAGTTGCAAATGCTTTGTCAATGCTTATGGTTTTCATTATTCTTAATGATCTTCGATTGTATCTCTATTATGATGACATGTAGGGAACTTTTGAGAATATTTTGGGTTGTCGAATGATGCCATCCAATCCAATAATATAAGGAAAATCTGAGGGTTAACTAGTGATGTCACGGTTAATTTGGGGCATTGTCGTTCATAATTCAATGAAGGAATAACTGGAAATTGATTCATATGCATAAATATCAAGTGTGGAGAAAGAACCTCTAGCTAATTTACCAACCATCTTATTTCATTAATTACATTCTGTCTAGTTATTAACTTGTTTCGTTATTTCAATTTTCGTCAAACCTCAATCCCCCTTTTGCTTTAATGTTCAATATAGTTAGAAATCAATTTAGTTTGTGTTTTTAAAGCATTTTGATTCTTTTGGTTTGTCTTAGTGTTTTAACGTTTAGTTTCACATTCTTTGAGTCTAGTTTAGTGTTTTATATTGTTTTTACGTTTTTAAGTCAATTTAGAAGGTTTTAGCAAGCCCTCCTAATCCCCAGTTTAGAACGATCCCTCACTTATCCATTCTACTACAATTGTCAAACGAGGGTTTAATTTGAGTGTCAAGTAATTCTCGCATCAAATTTTGGCGCCGTTGCCGGGGATTAGCAACTTTGCTAGTCCCTTGTCTTTATTTTTATTTTTTTTGTTTTTCGTGCATTCTTATTTCAGATTCTTAGTTTGTTTGTTTTCTTGTTTTTCAGGTACTGTGTATGACTCGTAGCTCTCGGCCTATTATAGAGAACATCTCCGACTTTGACGGTGATTTTGAACGCACTTTGAGGAGAACGAGGAGTCAACAAGAGCCACCACAACCTGGGCTTGAAGAAGACGAAGTAGGTGTAGAAGAAAAGCCCACGGATCAGATTTTTGAAGAAGAACAAGCCATGGCAGCAGATAATAGAACCATCAAGGAGCTTTCGGCCTCGGGTTTGGATAATGCATTGCCTCTTTGTATCCAATACCCCACGGCTGCAGAGGGGAAGACTGAGGTGTTTGAACTCAAATCCAGTTTGTTACACCATATTCCGAAGTTCCATGGCTTGTCTATGGAAGACCCCAACAAACACTTGAAGGAGTTCGAGGTGGTTTGTTCGAGCATGACCCCTGTCACTGTGGATGGGAGTATATTGATGATGAAGGCCTTTCCATTTTCACTTATGGACAAGGCCAAAGATTGGCTCTACGAACTAGCCCCGGGAACTGTGACTTCGTGGGAGAGTATGAAGCGTGCTTTCTTGGAGAAATTCTTCCTTACTTCGAGAGTGATTCTCCTACAGAAGAAAATTAGTGGTATTCAACAGAATCATGGTGAGACATTCCCGGCTTATTATGAGCGCTTCAAGGGCCTTGTAGCTTCATGTCCTCAACATCAAATGAAGGAGGAACTTCTCCTTCAATATTTCTATGAGGGCCTCCTTCCTATCGAACGTCAAATGCTTGATGCATCAGCGGGAGGAGCATTGGTGGACAAAACACCAAGGGATGCCAAGATTCTCATAGCCAACCGAGCGCTCAACGCTCAACAATATGAAGGAGTGGGCCAAAGGGAAGCCCCACGGCAACAAAGTGTAAATGAGGTGAGTGCTATTTCTGAAATTCAATCACAACTTGCTAATCTTACTTCTCTTGTTTCTCAGGTTGTGATTGGTCCAAAAGCACAAGAACACCAAGTTTGTGGCGTGTGCTCAATTCAAGGGCATCCATCCGACAAGTGCCCTCAACTAATCGAGAATGGTGGGTGGGAATCTGCCAATGCAATTGGTTTCCAAGGACAAAATCAAAACAACCCATACTCGAACACTTACAATGCCGGATGGAGGGACCATCCAAACTTCAAATGGAGGGAGCCACAACAAGCTGCCCAACAAGGAGGATTTAGGCCAAACCCCCCTGGTTTTTATTCCAAGCCGTATGCACCCCAACAACCCCAACAACCTTCGGCATCATCTCATTCAGGTACGTCCTTGGAAAGTAATCAAGCTATGCAATTACTAACCTCTATTTCGCAGGGGTTGCAAAATCAAAACAACCGGATAGAAAATAACGAGAAGGAGATGATGGATATGAAGAAACAAATAGGGCAGATTTCTGAGTTCCTTGGACAGATTAGAGAGCAAGGAAAGCTTCCTAGCTCAACCACAGTCAATCCAAAGGGAGGATTCGAATCAGCCAAGGCCATCACCCTAAGGGGTGGAAAAGAAGTTGGGACCGAGCCAAACAATCCCAAATCTGCCCAGAAAGTAGATGAAGAGACGACACAACCTGAGGAAGTGTCTAGCTCACCCACGGAAAGAGTGAAAAACCCAATGCCGCAGGCCCCCAATCACCCTAACTCGGCCAAATCAGGTAATTTAAATTCAAATTCATGTACTTCACGTCCTAATCTGCCCAATGTACCTTTTCCTGGCAGGTTCATGCAAGAAAAAAAGGAAGAAAGCGAGAAGGACATTCTTGAAACATTCCGGAAGGTGCAAGTGAACATACCGCTTCTCGATGCAATCAAACAGGTTCCAAAGTATGCTAAATTCCTCAAGGACCTATGCAATACAAAGAGAAGAAGGGCAAACAAAGAGGTAGTGAAGGTAAGCGAGAATGTGTCCGCTGTTTTGCAACGTAAACTGCCTACCAAGTGCAAAGACCCCGGTAGTTTCACGATTCCTTGTGTGATTGGACATAATCGTTTTGAACATGCCATGCTTGATTTAGGTGCATCCATAAATGTCATGCCTTATTCTATTTATGCATATATGAATTTGGGTGAATTAAAACAAGATGGTGTAATTATACAACTGGCCGATCGTTCTAACACGTATCCAAAAGGAGTTTTGGAAGATGTGCTTGTGCAGGTGAACCATTTAATTTTTCCGGCTGATTTCTACGTCCTAGACATGGAGGATTCAGCCCATTCTACATCTTTGCCGATTCTCCTTGGTAGGCCATTCATGAAGACGGCCCAAACGAAGATTGATGTATACAAAGGCACCTTGACAATGGAATTCGATGGGGAAGTGATTGATTTTAATATTTCTGAAACTATGAGATATCCCGTTGATGACCATTCTTGTTTTTCCATTGATGTTATCGATTCTTTGGCGCAGGTATACCTTGAAGAATTGAACGAGGACGCCCTGGAAACAACCATCACTAAGGCCATAGAGTGCAAAAATGACGGATTTGGGCCAATGCAAGGTCACGGCAAGGAGGAGGAATTCTTTGCCATGGGTTCTAGTGAAGAAATAATTGAGGTTGTGGCAGCCCTTGAGTCATTGCCACAACAATATGGTAAGGTTCCACTCTCACTTTCAAATTCAGTTTCCACTAAAATGCTACCTTCTGTTGTTCAGGCACCATCACTTGAACTTAAGCCGTTGCCGGACCATTTGAAGTATGTGTTTTTGGGAGAAGGCGAAACATTGCCCGTCATCATTTCATCAAGTCTCACGGCAATGGAGGAGGAGAAGCTTGTGAGGGTGCTGCGAGAACACAAAACGGCCATAGGGTGGACTTTGGCCGACATTAAAGGAATAAGCCCTACCACATGCATGCACCGTATACTTCTTAAGGAGGGGACTAAGCCATCCCGAGAGGCTCAACGCCGTCTCAACCCTCCAATGATGGAAGTGGTGAAGAAGGAAATAATCAAGCTTTTGGATTGCGGAGTGATCTACCCTATCTCCGATAGCCGTTGGGTCTCTCCAGTTCAAGTCGTTCCCAAGAAGTCCGGAATAACTGTTATCAAGAATGATGAGAATGAGCTCGTGCCTACACGCATTCAGACTGGATGGCGAGTATGTATCGATTACCGGAAGCTAAATGCCATGACTAGGAAAGATCACTTTCCTTTGCCATTCATCGACCAGATGCTCGAAAGGTTAGCCGGTCATGCTTTTTACTGTTTTCTTGATGGATACTCTGGATATAACCAAATTGTGATAGCCCCGGATGATCAAGAGAAGACCACATTTACATGTCCCTTTGGAACATTTGCTTATCATCGCATGCCATTTGGCTTATGCAACGCACCGGCCACTTTCCAAAGGTGTATGGTAAGTATATTTTCCGATTTTGTTGAAAAGATCATTGAGGTTTTCATGGATGATTTCAGTGTGTTTGGGAGTTCATTTGATAATTGCTTGGATAATCTGACCTTAATTTTGAAACGATGTGTTGAAACTAACCTTGTCTTGAATTGGGAGAAATGTCACTTTATGGTGAAACAAGGTATAGTTTTAGGACATATTGTTTCAGAAAAAGGAATTGAAGTAGATAAATCGAAAATAGACCTTATACGTCACTTACCCTCTCCTACTTCGGTTAGAGAGGTACGTTCGTTTCTTGGCCATGCAGGGTTCTATAGGCGTTTTATCAAGGACTTCTCCAAGATGTCCAACCCTCTTTGCCGATTGCTTCAAAAAGATGTGCCATTCAAGTTTGATGAAGAGTGTAATTCGGCATTTAACCAACTCAAGGAGAAGCTAGTCTCGGCCCCCATTATTGTACCTCCAGATTGGAGCCTTCCGTTCGAGCTCATGTGCGATGCATCCGACTATGCATTAGGAGCTGTTCTAGGACAAAGAAGAGACAAGCGGCCGCATGTCATATACTATGCCTCTCGGACTCTCGATGATGCCCAATTGAACTACTCCACGACGGAAAAAGAACTTCTAGCTGTGGTTTTTGCTTTAGATAAATTCCGTTCATATTTAATTGGTACTAAAGTAATCGTTTATTCTGATCATGCAGCTTTGAGGTACTTGCTCACGAAAAAGGAAGCAAAGCCGAGGCTTATCCGTTGGATTCTTCTTCTTCAAGAATTTGATATTGAAATCCAGGATAAGAAAGGAAGCGAGAATGTAGTGGCTGACCATTTAAGCCGAATGATCCACGAGGAGCATGAACATGCCGTACCTATCCCTGAAACTTTTCCCGATGAGCAGCTGCTATCCATTGAGGTAAGTGAACCATGGTATGCAGATTTAGTGAATTACTTAGTGGTTAAACAATTTCCAAATGAACTAAACAAGCACCAACGTGATAAGCTTAAAAATGATGCACGTTTCTATGTTTGGGATGACCTTTATTTGTGGAAGTATTGCTCAGATCAAATTGTACGTAGATGTGTGCATGATTCTGAATTTCACTCAATTCTAAGCTTTTGTCACACATATGCATGTGGTGGTCATTTTGGCACACAACGCACTGCCCTCAAGGTTCTAGAGTGTGGTTTTTATTGGCCGACTATATTTAGGGATGCTAGAACCTTTTGTATGTCTTGTGATCGTTGCCAACGAATGGGTAACATAGGTACCAGGGACCAAATGCCGCAAACCCCTGTCTTTAATGTTGAAATTTTTTATGTTTGGGGCATTGATTTCATGGGCCCTTTCCCTCCATCTTATGGTTTCACTTATATCTTGCTAGCCGTTGATTATGTTTCTAAATGGGTGGAAGCAAAAGCCACCCGTACTAACGATTCTAAGGTGGTTGCAGATTTCGTGAAAACTAACATTTTTGCTAGGTTTGGAATGCCAAGAGTAATCATAAGTGATGGAGGGTCTCACTTTTGCAATCGGACCATTGAGGCGTTGCTAAGAAAGTACCATGTCAACCATAAGGTCTCCACACCTTACCATCCTCAAACAAATGGCCAAGCCGAGGTGTCTAACCGAGAAATCAAACAAATTTTGGAGAAGACCGTTGGACCAACAAGGAGGGATTGGAGCTTACGTTTAGATGATGCACTGTGGGCATATCATACGGCGTACAAAACACCCATTGGGATATCACCTTTTCGGCTCGTCTATGGTAAGCCATGTCATTTGCCCGTAGAGTTAGAGCACAAGGCACATTGGGCCGTGAAGACTTTCAACATGGACATAGATGCAGCGGGTGTTCATAGGAAGCTCCAATTGAATGAACTTGAGGAGATTCGGAATGAAGCCTATGAGAATGCCCGGATGTACAAAGCAAAGACCAAAGCATTCCATGATAAAATGATTCGAACCAAGACCTTCACAGTTGGGCAGAAAGTGTTACTTTTCAACTCTCGCCTACGTTTGTTTCCTGGTAAGTTGCGTTCTAAATGGATTGGCCCGTTTGTTGTTACTAACGTTTTACCTTATGGTGCAGTCCACATAAAAAGCTTAAGGAATGGCGTAGAATTCAAGGTGAACGGGCATCGGTTGAAGCCATATTACGAGCATGGTGTGGGGCAAGTGGTGGAAGACATTCCTTTCCATTCCGTGGGCTCAAATGAAGATTGAAGAGAGCATCGTCCGGCTGTACGACGTTAAAGCAAGCGCTACTTGGGAGGCAACCCAATACAGTAAATAAAACTTTTGCTTGTTCATTGATTTTTTCGATAAATTACAATTGTATCTAAACATGGCAGAAAGATGGAGCCTTTACAAAGGTTGTGTACGTGAGGCCCCACTACGTGGCAACACTCTCGGAGCAAGAGGCATCGGAGCAGGAGGCATCGGAGCAGGAGGCATCGGAGCAAGAGGCATCGGAGCAGGAGGCATAGGAGCGGGAGGCACCGAAGATAGATCATTCAAGGCCCCAAACCTTGGTGGAACGCTGGATGACCCAGGAAAGAGGTGCCTCTGGAAGAAAGCTGCAAACCGTTGACGGTCATCAAGCTCATCAAGCTTCCTCTTCATGCCTGTTGAATAATTGTTGGCAAGCACGTGCAAACTTCGGTTCTCGTACATAAGCTGTTTGATCTCCTGCTTAAGACTCTCCACCTCCGCCATCAAGGATTCAACCTGACGGGAGCGAGCAAGAAGGCGTTGGCCCATGTTGGACACAGAGCCAGCGCACTGAACACTCAGAGCCAGGGATTCTTGAACGGCCAACTCATCGGACCGTCCTGAAAGCAGCTGACTGTCTTTGGGAGTGAGGAGGTTCCGAGCCACTATCGTAGCCGTTGTGAGATCCGTCATCACAGAGTCCTCATCTGTAAGAGGGCCATGGGAAGATAAGAAAGACGGGCACCATACCTTACCCTGACGAGGCGCGACCGGGTCACTGCTTAGACTCAAATCTAAGCAAATGTTCGATGGGTTGGATGATCTAGCCATTGTTCAAGAAGTTAAAAGAAAAGGGTTGGATGGAGGAAAAATCTCGACGGGCCGAAGATGATTTTTGGGAAGTCTTCAAAGTGTGCAGATAGAGGTGATCGATCACCTCTATTAAAGGATAGGCGACACAATCACCAATTCAGCATTGAAGAGACACCACTCTTCAAAAACCGGATTTTCTGGCGTAAAGATCGCCAGCTCTTCAGACGCAATCCAAGCTTTTCAGAAAGCGTGTGCAAATTTGTCAAAAGCTCCCAGCTTTTCAGAAGACACGTGGAAGGCGAGAAATCAGCTGCACACTTTAGCCGACAAACGTGGGTGACAAAGCCGAAAGCTCCCGGCTTTCCAGAAAGCGAGTGCAACTTTGTCAAAAGCTCCCAGCTTTTCAGAAGACGCGTGCCACTTTGTCAAAAGCTCCCAGCTTTTCAGAAGACGCGTGGAGGACATTGCCGCATCCGCACTGCCATTTGCCATTACAATTCCTATATACATCAACCTTCATGGCAAGGCATACACCCACAAATGCATAATTTTCCTTCTCGGCCGAAAATGTAAGCTGCAACCAACCCTCTCAAACATGCTCAGATTTCTCCTTCTCTTGAGATCACACTTTCAAACATGGATGTATCCCCCAAAGAAGATACCAAATGCCTGCAGTACGAATGAGGAAGAGGAAACGGTGGATCGAAACATGTGGATTCATTCGCTGCCTCTTCGAAAGCAAAGGTATCTCATATCATCAAGGGCGAAAGCAAAGGTATCTCATATCATGCTCTTTCCCTGTCTTTTCCTTTGTCCTTGATATTACTTGCATGGCAAAGTGAAAGAAGCAATCAGCCGGCACTTGGAGTCTATCTGGACTCTATTCCCTGGTTGCTTACCTAGCTTTGCTGAGCTATCCTCTAACCCTCTTCAATACGAATTGGAGAGATTGAACAAAGAAACAGATAAGAGGAGGAAGCTCAGACCTTCGGGGGAGACCAAAGGAAGCCTGCTGCCCAGTTCAAGAGTAGCACAAAGGAAAACCAACGATGGGAGCAGCGCAGTTCAAGAGTAAGCCTGTGGAATCACAAAGATCCAAGCCTCACTGCAATCACCAAGGAGAAGATGGAACGAAAACTCCATAACCAGATTTGCATCTCTAAACTCTTCTCTTTGTTAGATACATTCTGCCATGTTTAGTATGTTTAATTGCTGTTTATATGTTTGTTTGTGTTTAGTGTGGTTTTTAACATTGAGGACAATGTTTGTTTTAAGTGTGGGGGAGTTACTAAAGTGTTTTGATGCAAATTCGTAGGGTTTTATCCACCATAACTTCAAATGTTGTTTCTTGCTGTTTTTAAGTGTGTTTAGTGTGTTTTGACTTAAAAATTTGAAAATCACATAAAAATTTGAAAAACATGTTTTGAAAAGCCTAAAAAGAGTGTTTTGAGTCGTTTTTGTGTCGTAGGTCACCTTCCAACACAATGATAAGGATTTGGTTTCTAATTGCATGACTGTTAAAAAGAGTTATAAACATGGAGAAAAGTTTGATTTACTCTTGGTATATGCTTGGTTATGGTTATAATGTATGACTTCACATGCAATCATAAAAAAAAAAAAAATTAGTTATGTAACATGCTTGAAGGAAGGAACTCAAACAAACGCTACAACCCTGAGAGACTTGAGCCTATAACGTTCTTTGGAGAGTATAATCTATGATTTCTTGTTTTCTAAAGTCGTTGCATGATCTCATTATTCTTTGCTTGGTTACTACTTAGAAGGCGTTTCATCATATAGTTCCAAATGCTAGAACTCATGCCCATTTCATTCAAAGCATGTTATTGATTTGCATAACATATATCAAGATGAAGTTGTGTAGTTGCCACCACAGCCAAATAGCCTCACTTCCCATATTTCGTATATGTTGTAAGTTTTACCCCCGTTGAGCCATGTTAGCCCATGTTCTTTGTTAACCCACTTTATCTTCACCTAACCTAGAATATGACCGTCCTTACCCTTGTTCTTAAAAGATAGTGAGCATGCTTAAATGAATTCCTTTTGAGTTACATTATGCAAGAAAATGAGTGTGGGGGAAGGAATGCTTGTTCTTAAGTATGTTTTGAGTTTCAAAAGAAAAGAAGAAAAAAAAAAAAAAAAAAAAAAAAAAAAAGAAATAAAAAAGAGCTTGAAAAAAATGAGTGATTGAAGAAAGGGCTCAAAACACCAATTCTGGCCCAAAATTGTCTAAATTCTCCCTTTTGTTCCAAAGTTGAGTTTTCATTCAAAAGTGAATTCTAAGTTGATTCAATTGCCTTGCTCACTATTTCTTTGAGAACCTTTGTTTTCCATATCCCTTCTTTGTTATCCACACGCCCCAAGCCCCATTACAACCCGTGACTTCAATCTTGAGTGTTATGTGTTTCAATTTGTGGAGTTTGAACTTGGTATGAGCATATGGTGTCACTGGTTCTCGCGTCTAAGTAGTAGCATTCCATTCATGAGATCATAATCTAAACATGCTTATTAACTCCAAAAATTGCGTTCTTTGTGATACATATATGTGAGTGTTCGTTTTCATGTTTACATCAATCTTCTCACATATGACTAGATTAGGGTGTGTAGTTAAAAAAATCTGAGTGAAAATTGAGTGCATATCTTGTAAGGAATTGAGCAAATTCTCTAAGGCATGTTACTACATTCAAAACATGGTTTTAAATGCTTAATTATGAACTAGTATGTGGTGACTATGATTAAGAATGTACTTAAGGGTAAAGATGGCTAAATTCTGTGGGAATAATGATTTTTTTAACTTGTCATGTGCATTGGAAATCCCTGAAACGATTGTTGGAAGGTGTAGGTTGTGTTTTACGTGTTTAGTGTCGTTTTGTTTATTTGTTTTTATTCTGTTTTGCTCGAGGACTAGCAAAAGATAAGTGTGGGGGAGTTTGATAGGAGCATATTTAGGCGACTTACTTAGCTTGTTTTCGTGCATCTATGTTGTTAATTCATAGTTGTTTTAGTAGTTTAAGCCATTTTCGTGTGTTTTTAGGTTCATATGGCTAAGGAAGCAAAAAGATGCATTTTGGAGCATTTTGGAGCAAAATTGGGCTTGGAATGGATAGCATATGATTGGAGCCAAAGTGTTGGACGAATTTGAAGGCCTTGTATTCATTTTGGACATAAAACAAAGGGCCTAGCCCATTCTCTCTTAAACCAACCCCAAGGCCATGCATTTCCTTCTAATTCCAAAGCCCACAATCACTTCAAAAGCCATGCAAAGAGCCATCCATTCCATCAAAAACAATCCATCAATTCACATGCAAAACCACCATTAACACACATGCACCCAAACAAAGCCAACCTAGCTAACCCTACATGCATTCTTTATGCAACTCTTCATCATTCCACCATTCATTCTTTATTCCACAAACATCTCACATGCATTTCCACCTTCCTACTTCATCATTTCACCACATTCTCCCTCTTTAACTCATTTCATTATTCATTCACTTTGCATTCATTCAATTCCACCCCACATGCACCCTTTATTCTTCATCATTGCAACCATGGCACATTTACACCAACAAAACAACTCCCATGCCGTGGCCTACTTATATTCCCATTTCCTTTCCAACATCTCACATGCATTTCCACCTTCCTACTTCATCATTTCACCACATTCTCCCTCTTTAACTCACATGCATTCATCATAATACACAAACACATTAAACAAATAGCCATATACACCTCCACTCCTCCTATAAATACCCTTGCATTCATTCATTCAAGCATCATCTCATTTCATACACAACACACCACAAACACTTCCATCTTCTCCCTAGCCGTGAGTTTCTCTCCATTTCCCTTCCATTTCTCCTCCATTTCTTCCATTTCCATAATCCCCCAATCCATTCAACACACCAACAACATCCCTTAGTCCTTGTGCCACAATAAAGAGGAAGATAAGAGGGCCTAAACGTTCATACAATTCACGTTTGAGTTGTTGGAATGTTTACGCGTTTCTTTGATTTCAATGTTTAAATTCAATTCTCTTTGTTTTGTAATATGAGGAATGGAAGAGAAGAGTGCCTAAACGTTCATACAATTCAAGTTTGAGTTGTTGGAATGTTTAGGTGTTTCTTTGATTTCAAAGTTATGAGGAACTAAACCCTTTTTGGCTAGGGGTGATTTCAATACCATGATTATTTATGTAATATGAATTGATGAATTCCGGTTATGAACTCTTGATTCGTGAATGCAATTGGCTTAACTATTTGATGATTAACTTATTTGTGTTTGTTGATTGAGGGTCGACACTTAATTAGCATGCATGAATATGTGGCTAAAGTTTAAGAAGGTTTCACATAATCGTTACTAACTTATACTTGAAAGTAGTGAAGGTCGCTTGTCACGATCGCGTTAAGTTTGATTCTTAGCATGAGTAACATGATGTCATAGTTGCAAATGCTTTGTCAATGCTTATGGTTTTCATTATTCTTAATGATCTTCGATTGTATCTCTATTATGATGACATGTAGGGAACTTTTGAGAATATTTTGGGTTGTCGAATGATGCCATCCAATCCAATAATATAAGGAAAATCTGAGGGTTAACTAGTGATGTCACGGTTAATTTGGGGCATTGTCGTTCATAATTCAATGAAGGAATAACTGGAAATTGATTCATATGCATAAATATCATGTGTGGAGAAAGAACCTCTAGCTAATTTACCAACCATCTTATTTCATCAATTACATTCTGTCTAGTTATTAACTTGTTTCGTTATTTCAATTTTCGTCAAACCTCAATCCCCCTTTTGCTTTAATGTTCAATATAGTTAGAAATCAATTTAGTTTGTGTTTTTAAAGCATTTTGATTCTTTTGGTTTGTCTTAGTGTTTTAACGTTTAGTTTCACATTCTTTGAGTCTAGTTTAGTGTTTTATATTGTTTTTACGTTTTTAAGTACAATTTAGAAGGTTTTAGCAAGCCCTCCTAATCCCCGGTTTAGAACGATCCCTCACTTATCCATTCTACTACAATTGTCAAACGAGGGTTTAATTTGAGTGTCAAGTAATTCTCGCATCAGTGAATCCTTTGAACCAAAGGGTTTACCACACTTTTGTGTAGGGGCAGATGATTGGCTAGCCACTAATGTACGTGGATCACCAATATTGGCGTCCTAGGCCTCCAAGAGGGAAGTACATCGTACATTTTGTACATCCATCTTTGCAGGTGTATTCGTAGTTGGAATATATGATCTTGTCATGCGCGCTAGATCAATGAAAGCATCTGTCATGCTCTGAGCTATGCTCTGGAGATCTAATATATGCTGCACTTCAGTTTCAGACTGAGCGGTGCAGGGATCTAAATGAGACAAAGTGGGAGTCGTCCACGATAATTCGTGTCGTTCTTCAGGAACGTTAACATTCCCTAACGACAAAAAAACTGTCTCATAGAAGTGACAATCCATAAAACGAGCAGTAAGCAGATCACCTGTCAAAGGTTATAAGTACTGAATAATCAAAGGAGAATCATATCCGACATAGATTCTTATCCTTCGTTAAAGCCCCATTTTTGTACATAAGGGCAGCGAGATCAACACATATATCGCACAACTAAAAACGCGCAGATGCGACATGTCGGGTTCGTATTTGGTAACCAACTGAAAGGCACTAAATGGTTGTGTCGCAACAAGACTCAGGCGAACCAACTTTGTTGCGTGCAATATTGCCTGGCCCTAAGCAGACGTATGACCAACGATTAAGCAATCATTTGTAAGCACTTAATGAAAGCCTCTGCCAGACCGTTCTGGGTGTGAACATAGGGTACATGATGTTCAATGTCAACCCTAATCGACATGCAATAGTCATCAGAAGTTTTAGATGTGAATTCTCCAACATTATCCAATTAATAGATTTGATCAGATAATCAGGGTGGTAAGTCTTGAGCTTCATAACCTAAGCCAACAATTTGGAGAATGTAGCCTTCCTTGTGGACAACAAGCACACATGTGACCAACGTGTGGAAGCGTCAACCAAAACCATAAAGTATCTAAATGGTTTGCAGAGAGGGTGAATCGGTCCACAAATGTCCCTATGAATCTGTTGTAGAAAAATGGGAGGATTCGAACGAATCTTGTCATAAGAAGGCTTAGTAATAAGCTTTCCCATTGAACATGTTTGACATGCAATTCCTTGGATCAAACCTAAACTTCGAGTTAGTGGATGCCCGTGTGAAGATTTGAGGATATAGCGCATCATTATTTGTCCAGGGTGTCCCAAACGATCTTGCCAAAGTGTAATTTCTTGCATGGTCCCAGTAGTAGGGCTGGCCACATAGTGGCATTCTATGGGGCGTATGGTCAAAGTATATAGACCACTCGGGATACGCTCCATCTTCTCTAGAATACGTTTCTGGCCATATTCGTAGGAAGTTATGCACAGAAATTCAACTCCGTTTTCTACGTGGGTTTCAACGTGGTATTTGTTATCTGTCCTTGAAACTTAACAACGTTCTTCCGAAATGTGGAGAATAGAGTGCCTCAGCAATGGTCAAGATTATACCATTGGACAACATTATACATGCCTTACCTTATCCTTCAATCAGGTTGGATGGGCCTAAGAGGGTTGTCAGAGGTGCATTCTTAGGTATGAAGTTAGTGAAATAGATGCGTTCACGCAAAACTGTGTGCGTGGTTGCACTATCTGCCAGACAACTAACTTTCCCACTAGTCACACCTAGAATGAAAAATTAATTTGAATTTGTCACATGCACAAAAGTTCTAAATACAAATATCAATTCAAAATAATTTCATTTATTGAAGGATGGTAACAAATTAAAACTTAATATCCAAAAATAAATCACCAACAAATAATCCAAACATAAAGGAAAAATTGTTCAAAAATCAACCAAAAATAAAGAGGGGTTTGGCCACTAGGTGGAATATGGCCCTAATGTGCAATTTTAACTAACTAAAATTGTTTATGTCTAAGATTCTAATCTTCCATAGGGGTGGTATCTTCCTAAAAATCAGAAACCTCCATCTTTGTAGTCTCTGGTTTGTCCACTTGCACAAAGTTTGATTCAAACTTCTTATGATGAGAATGATATTTATCTACAACCTTCTTGGGAGCTCGGCAAACACGGGACCAATGGTCCTTTGAACCACATCGATAGCACATGTTCGCATCCATGGTTTCAGGTGCTTTGCCCTTATTCTTGAAGTTCAGGGCCTTGGGAGCGAAGTTTGGGTGCTTATGGGCTTTGTTTTCTCCCTTGGATGGGCCTCAACTCTGTTGACCTTGGTGGGATGCCTTCTGGCCACCCCTACCATGCCTCTTTTGGTGTTTTGGGTGTTGGTTTGTGTTATAATGTGCTTCAGGCACAACAATCGCCCCAGTAGGTCAAGCTTGATGATTCTTCATCAATAGCTGGTTCTACTTTTCAGTGAGAAGTAAAACAGAGATCAAATCCAAGAACTTAGTGAACTTTATATTGTTGCAGCAGGACAATATTAGAAGCAGAGAAGGTCGAATAGGTCTTCTCTAAGAGATCTTCTTTGTTCAAAGTTTCATTACAAAACTTGAGAAGTGATCGGATTCGACAAAGACATTGGCTTGATGGGTTTTAACAATGCGTGCATTCTTTTGTAAACCACTCGATTAACCATTTTATTTTATCTTCGTATCAGTAGTGTGAATGAAGCTTGAATTTGAATTTATACATAGTGATGTAGGCAGGACATGTTTCCTGATTGATCGGTTTTTGTCCATGCAACATAAGATTTTAATTTCGTGCCAGTGTTGTGCTTGGTGATTCCACTTCTAATATTCTCCTTTTATTGTTGATTTACTCTACTTCTGTATTTTTTTTCTTCTAACAGATAGATGAAAATGTACAAAGAGAAATTATAAACCCCAGGTCATTGAGACATCCGAACATTGTCCGATTCAAAGAGGTCTGTTAAATATTAACATCTAAACAAAAACTAAATTCACTGCGGAACTCAGTTTCGTACTATGCTAACACCCACTCACCTGGCTATTGTTATGGAATATGCATCTGGAGGAGAGGTATTTGAGCGGATATGCAACGCTGGGCGTTTCAGTGAGGATGAGATTCTTATCCACCAAATTGATTTTGTTTCTGATAATGAGTCCTACCTATTTCTAAGGTACTTGTTTTGCAGTCCCGCTTCTTCTTCCAACCACTTACATCAGGAGTCAGTTACTGTCACGCAATGGTATGAATACATTGTCTATCTTTGCTTCTTTTTCTTTTCCTGATACCTAATACTAGATTTCTGAGTGGATACATTGTTTTGTATTTATATCTGAAGCAAGTGTGCTCTCTCTCTCTCTCTCTCTCTCTCTCTCTCTCGGCATGCACGACGGGCTTCATTTTGCTGGAGTCCGGTGCTAAATTATGAAAGATCTCTGGTGATTAAACTCAAACATAAATGTGTTTGAATTTAATTTATTAAGATGGTACTTACTAACAAGGTAGTAATATAGATAAGTGTTAGTTATTCTTTCATTGCTTATCTGTATTACTACCTTGTTATTTCGTACTGTCTATATTTATCCGGCAATTGGAAAAACTAATCAAAATGTAGATCATAAATATAATTTTAACCAATCATTATAATTTTCATAATTCTAACCGAAAACTTGACATGAAAATACTAAACTACCCTTTCCTAACTAAAATAATTACAAACTATATCTTCTCTATTCTAAACTCATTCCCCTGAAAAATACCTTCACGCGCTAAATTTAAATTAATGGCAACCGGTCTACACAGCACAAATTCAAGGAAAGGCCAAGTGGCCTCATTCGGTTTCGATGCAAAGCTATGAATTTCTTCCTTCTTCTTCTTAACGATGAGTACCCATTTGAGAATTTCAAGCTCCAATTTCGATCTCTAGAGGACCCATTTGTGCCGACCGATGAGTGAGAAAAGTTGCACGAGTATGAGTGCCCCTATTCAAGCAGTTTTGGAGCTTCTAATGTCAAAAATCTACGAGTCAAGGTATTTTTTTTAAGGGAAAGACTACATAGTTTTGTAATCATCTTAGTTAAAAAGGGTATTGCAGTATTTTTATCTCAAGTCTTGGTTAAAATTATGAAAAGATATAATGGTTGGTTAAAATTCTACTCAAGGTCCAAATTTTGGCTAGTTTTCCAAATTAGGCTTGGTCTCTTCTCTCAATCCTCGGTGCTGCATGGGAAATTTGGAAAAATGACTAAAATTTGAGAGAAGATACTAATATTCTCTTCATGACTATTATAATCAAAAGT
Organism: Pyrus x bretschneideri; assembly: GCF_019419815.1. NCBI lineage: Eukaryota > Viridiplantae > Streptophyta > Magnoliopsida > Rosales > Rosaceae > Pyrus > Pyrus x bretschneideri. The sequence goes on along the minus strand of NW_025999803.1, from coordinate 998,772 downwards.
TGATATGAAAGGTACTAATATTCTCTTCATGACTATTACTTTTTACAAAACAAATCCAAAGACTCTCAAAACCCAAACGATTTTGCTGCTCTACGCTTCCCGATCTTCAATGTTTTCCTTCACACCTGATTGTTCCTTGTTTTTCAGCCAAAATTTAGTCCAAAAAAATTGAAGGAAAGAGTTGGAGTTTTGTAAATGTGGGTTCTTGGGTGAAGCAAATGTGGTTCAATTGACTGAAGGTTTCCTCATTTGGTGGGTGCGTACCCGTTTGAAGATCCTGGGGAGCCTAAAAACTTCCGCAAGACAATACATGTAACTTTTCGAAACTTGATTTCTACCGAAACTTGGTTGCTGTGATACTTAACTGAAGTCGAAGGTTTTTCCTCTTTTGCAGCGGATAACGAACGTCCAGTACTCGATTCCTGACGGAGTGCTGCCATCTAATATCAAGGATTTTCGTAGCTGAGCCCGAGAAGGTGTGTGATATCCCTTGCATTATACGTTAATCCGTAAATGCATTGCCGAATAGGCGGCTTTTGTGCATAGAACTATATTTCAAGCTCTACTGGTTCGATTTTCATTAAATATCTTCGTGTGCAACAGAGGATAACCATCCCTGAGATTAGGAACCACGAATGGTTTCTTAAAAACCTTCCGGCAGATCTCACGGTTGAAAACACCATGAACAACCAGTTTGAAGAGCCTGGTCAACCCGTGCAAGGCCTTGATGTGATTATGCAGATGACTGCCGTGGCTACAATACCCGCAGCCGGGACCAACAGTCTCAACCGGTATCTTCTTCACAGCCTGGACGTCGATAACAAGGAGGAGGATCTAGAGTCTGATCCCGACATTGACATCGACAGCAACGGAGATAGTCTATGCAATTTAGTTGGTACAATGCTTTGTTTCGGTGGGGGTTCCCGTGCAAGCGGGAGTTCGGAACACCACCGATGAAATTCGACATTATCTTCAGTCACAAATGTACGGATGTGAAATTGGAGCAACGGCGCATTGGAGGGTTCCCCGTCCGCCTGCGTTTCTGTTTCTCCTTTTATAGTGGCATGCTTCTGTTCATCTGTATTGTTCTTCCAAAGCAACACACTCATATTTCAGAAGAATCCGGATATTTCAGAGGAAATCCGGGCATTTCGTAGCTTAAGACTCTAGTGCTTAACAGTAACCAATATATCAAACGCAGGCAAACTGTCTTATACGTTCACCAAACAACAAAAATTACCTTCGTGCTCATATGGCGCCATTCGATTACAAATATTTCATGGACCTCGGGACTGAAAGTATTACGGAATTAAATTAACATAGAACTAGAGATCCGCAAAACATCGACTCACAGACAGCCGGTTGACGGCTAATCATCACATATGAACACAATAAACGGCTGTCTAGCAAGATATTCCTACATGTTAAGACTAGAAATATTATGTCCTGCAGCCACACAGATGGTATGTGAGAGCAATATAAAAAATCATTTCAAGAAAGAAAAGAGAAAGAACGGAAGGAAATATGTAAGAGATGACATCCTTAACCAGCTACGATATCAGCTTTCAGAACCAACAGTCTCTGTTGCAGGGGCCGACACATCTCCATCTGAATTCTTGTCGCCGGTTCTTTCCCCACCATAACCTGATGGCTCTTCATATCCATTGCTTGGAAGCTGTGAGTGGTCTTGCTGCTGATGCTGTGACTCGCTGTTTGTAGGCGGATTCACTGCTGGGGCGTAATGTGAAGGCTCTGGCTGATGGTACTCACCATGTCCATATGCTGCGGGCTGAGATGCTGCAGAAGGGTCTTCAACCCCCTGCTGCCCTCCATAACCTGTTTGGTAATAACCAGGATGTGCCTGGCCTGTGCTGCTTGGATGAGTCCAATACCCAGCCTGAGGGTTGGCTGTTGGCTGGCTGTATGGAACTGGATAAGCAGCTGAAGGCTGGGTACTTTGAGAAGCAGTTGCATCCGCACTGGATGGCACCGCAGGTGGTCCATATCCTGTAGTTGCATATTGTTGCTGGTAATCAGATACTGGAGCTTGGCCTCCATAACTCGGTGGCTGCTGAGCATATCCCTGATCATAACCATGGATGGCGACGGGAGGTGTCTGATTGTAGTCGTAGCTAGGATTTTGGGGAGCTGACCCCAGCTGAGGTGGTTGTCCATAGTAATTGTATCCACTACTGTCTTGAGGCGGCTGGGACATGGCTACTTGGTTTGATTGATCCCAACCTGCTACCTGCGTAGGATAGTTGCCATAGTATGAGGCAGGAGGGGCATAACTTCCTGGTTGTGCATACCCATAATGGGGCTGCTGTTGCTGAATTGGAGCTTGTCCTGGTGGGGCCCAACTACCAGGAGGGGGGTAAGACTGCTGCATATAGCTATTGGTTCCAGAGGGATTTACTATACGCTTCTGCAGAAGTGAAACCAAGGAGTTGAAATAAACATATTACTTTGATATAGTTTTGAAATAAAATATATATATAAGATGAGCAGAAGCAAGAATCCAGTAATTTAGAGGAAGGACATCATGAGAAAGGTAATGGGAACTGAATGTTTCGAGTACTAGACAAGCATGAGCAGAATTTGACCAGAAACCCAAGTTCGAATTTAGGCCATGAGACCTGACATTATTATATGTTCACGTATATAAAAGAAAATTTAGTGAAAAGATAGAGAATTGTTATTAACACTCCAAAATTCTCATTTAGCACTCCAAACATAGAATCCTAGAATACCATTGCGCTTGATTTTGCGCCAAGTCTTCCGTTAGCTCCAAGTACTCCATATCTTTTCTTATAGTCTCGTTCAACGTCTTCCTAGGTCTTTCTCTACCCCTTTTATCTTGAGCCTCCATATCATAGTCACATCTTCTTAACGGAACATTTGTCAATCTTGGTTCACGTGTCTAAACCACCTTAACCGATTTTCTCTCATCTTATATTTAATTGTAGCCACTCCTATTTTACCTCGATATCCTCGTTCTTAATCCTATCCTTTATCGTGTGCCATACATCCAACGAAACATTCTCATCTCCGCTATGCTCATTTTTTGCTCATGTTGCTTTTTGACCGTCCCACATTTCATGCCATAAAGCATCATTGGCCTTATCGGCTCCTACATATTTATCCCTTGAGCTTTAGTGGCATACGACAAACGCACAACACACCCAATGCACTCTTCCACTTCATCCATCCAGCTTGTATTCTATGGTTGAGATCTCCATCCAATTCTACGTTATTTTGCAAGATAAATCTTTGATAATGAAAACATTCCCTCTTACTTCTTAATCTCCAATCCTCACCCTTATCTCATTCAGGCCCCATGCCTACTGAACTTGCACTCCATATACTCGATATTTCACCTACCTAGGCTTCCAACACTTCCCGTTAAAGGTTAAGCTTTGCTTCTATCAGCACTATATCACCTGCTAAAAGCATACACTAACAGTTCGCAAAAAATAAAAGAAAGTACAAAGCGAGGAAAGATGACGAGTAGCCCAACCAAAGATAATCCCAGTATGGCCTGAAAAACAATCATCGAATTATCAAGTGTTCCTTTTGAATTCCCCATTCCTTCCCAAAGGATATTTCTTGCGGTTATTTCAATTCTATCCACCACTTTCTTTGGTATTTGAAACAAAGACGGACAATACGTAGGAATGCTTTCAACAAAATTTATCAGCTCACAATCACTCAAATATCAAACCATATCAGTTCCAGGGTTCACCCACAATAATAACCACAAATAATTTAGTCAGCAATCTTTCGCCACACCTAAACCTATTTGACAAGAATCCATCTCTTATGAAACCCTATTTTTCTTCTTTCCCACAACATTGGCAAAAGTTGCTAGATTAAGTAGAGAGATTCAAATCTCATTTCAAACATGACACGAATGCATAAAACCAAGATTAGAAGACCATACGACTCCTATCCGACCATGCTAACCCAAACAAGACTTTGTTCATCAGACTAAAAGGTTTGGAAAAGAAAGAAATGCCAATTCTTTATAGAATTTGTACATCTTCATTTTCACTTAACTTAGGAAAGGAAAAGGTCGAATAATGAAAGAGGTACAAACAAGTACTGATGACTCACCCCGCTGATTACTTCATTGACCAATTCTTTGGCTGCCTCAATTTGCTCTGTCGTTCCATTTATATGTACTGATCTCTCAGTTGACATATCACCAGGAGGAGGGTGCAATGGTACCACCTGTACCAAAATTATGTCTTAAATATAATGGAGATAAGATATAAGAACGCAAGAGACAAATAGCATGCTAGACTTGTTCCATGTAATGAGATGATTGTCATCCTACAAAAATGCCTAAGCTATTTTTATTCAGAGCCATAATCTCAAATATGATGCAGAAAGGTTCAAGTCATTTGACAACTTTAGGAATAAAAATAGCAGATAAGCATTTAATCTAGATGAAAAACCACAACTAAAAGAAGCAATGCTCAAAAAGCTAGACCAATCATTGAACAGAGATAGAAAGAGGGTCAAGGTTAAAGGTTCAACCATGGTCATACAGTGGCTATAATAACATAACAATTATATTTTTTTTATTTAATTCTCATCAATATTAAAGATAAAACTTATGAAATTAGGTATTCTGTAATTCTAAAAAATTAAGATTTTGAAAAGAATATGTTATTTGGGGTAAATTAACTCAACTAGTTTGTATTTCTTTTCGAGTATAAAATATCACTATGTAAACATCCAATCCACAATTTTGTATTGCATATTTCTTGTTCATTAGGTTTAGCTGTTTCTGTGTAGAGGTTATATGTGTGCGCGCACGGATAAAGAACATACATTTCTTATTATGGTTTTCATGCTTTTCTTTAATGGACCTTGTCCCTAAATAGTTGGAGGTTCATTCTAAAAACAACATACGACCTTTTCCAGGATTGGTTCAAATAGAGAAGTTATTATAACAAAAGAAATGAGTGCTGGAATCTAATCTATCACACCCAGAAAAACAGCAATTTTGGGCCCTGTGTCAAATTTATAGAATTGGGGCCAAAAAGCCTCAATTTTCCGAAACAATCAAACCAATCGAATTGGCCTTAACACAGTAAAGAATGCAAATATGAAAAAAGTTTCATAATTGCATTTTCTATTTCAAGAATGCTGATGTAGTTTCAATTTGAAAATATAATGTGACCAATATAAGCCAAAGCCAATGGATTTCTGAGATAGTATAAGTTGGAAGTTCATATTAATATCACATTCAATGACTTCTTCCCCCTCTCCTCCTTTAAAGTGAAAGTGCACACCTGAATACGAGCTCCTGACTTGCTTTGCATGGTCCTGATCGTCTCGCCTCCCTTGCCAATGATCAAAGCAACCTACAACAATCATGAATGCAAATATGAACATTATAATTACTACATTACCATGTGCTTCAAATATAAAAAAAATAACCACTATATTATCTAACCTTATTAGTGGGTACTTTCATGATAAACTGTTCTGATCCAGGTTGCATTGAGTTGAATCCCTGATTTGTAGACGGAGCAGAGACCCCTGCATCTGCCTGTTCAACAAAAATATCAGAACGTCTTTTTAGAGACTGATACGTTTCGGATTCATGAAACAGCAAGAACATCAATGCAAAACCAATATAAACATAGGCTTTACCTCTGCTAGGACATCACTGATAAGTTGTTCCGCCCTACTGATCTGCTCAGGTGTACCGGTCAAGTCCACATCCCTCGTAAGAGAAGTAGGATCAGCTTCTGAATCCCGGGTTATCTGAATTTTGGCTCCTGACTGAAGTTGTAGACTTTTTATCGTTTCTCCTTGTTTTCCAATAATTACCCCAACCTAAAGGCAGAATTACCAAAACAAATGACAAATCATCAGTGTTAGGCCATGAAATAATTCCGAGCAGCAAGAAATCAACAAAGTACCTTCCCATTTGGTATAGTTATTTTCTTGCTTGTGCTTGGAGAACCATAAGACTGTCCTGATTGCGGAGTAAAAACTGAACCAACCTTTTAGTTAGAAAACCAAAGACCAAAAAGGTCTCATGCAGTGCTTTAAAACGGATAATTGTATAAAAATATAACACCACAAATTCCAAATCCAACGGGAAAGGATCCTGGATTAAAACGTGCATTTGAATTACAAGAAATACAGCCAGACACCTTATTCTTAACTACTGTATGATACAAATATAAAAATAAAACCTCGAAGCATTTCCTTACACAGAATAATACAACAATTCAGATTCACGCACAACGGTCCCTTTTTTATCCTAGAAGTAAACAAGTGGACATTGAGCACTTGTGGAAACCAAGGCGAATTATTGAGAAGCAAGCAATACTCCTCAAAATCTCAAGCAGTCAAGGAGTTAACTACTTAAGCTTTCGGTTCATAACAGGGGACACAGAGAGCAGCCTGAAAACCGAACCCAAAGTGCCAACTATTACTGGAATTCCCCAAACCTAAAGTTTCAACGTCCCTGCCACTTAGTACTACATTCTAGTGGTAATCCTTTTCACTTGTAAGTGAGAGTACTTAATGTTCAAATCCCATGAATGACGAATTCTATACCAAATATTTCCCCACCTCGCACCCTTAGGGAAATATATGGTTGTATCAAAATAAGTTTTAATGAGCCTATAACTAGATTCAAAACAATACTAAGTCACATTCACGCTTAATCCGATCCTAAAATCCCCATAAATCTTAAGCTAGGGATTACAATTATCTTCCTTCCAATTTTTTGTAATTTTCAATTAACAAAGGAAGCAAATACAAATACTAGATTAATTAAAAAATAGAATAATTAATAAAAATAGAATTTTAAAACCCTAGAAAGTAGAAAGCAAAGGGAAAAAGCAGCAGTACCAGGGTAAGGAGGAGGGTTGTAGACGGGGCTGGGTTGGCGGTAGGGCTGCTCCTCCTCGAGTCGAGGACGCTTTGACTCGGCGTCGCTTACGAGTCGGGCTGCGATTTCCTGAGCTTTCTGCTTGGCCAGTAGGATGCTGATGCTGCTGTCTTCCAGCTTCCGCTTCTCGCCGGTGGCAGCTTCTTGGTATTGGTCTTGGTCTTGGTCTTCTTTCATGGTGGAATCGCTCGGTGACTCAGCGAGTGACTCGTCGACCAATTAGAGAGAGAGGGGGCAGCGACGAAGGAGGCAAGGAATTGGGAGAACAGATTACACAGGGCTCTGGTTGATTGTTATGAAATCAATCTGCACGATGTCGTTTGGTTCACGGTTCACCTCGCGATCACCACTGTTGCCTCTCCCTGTAAAACGCACCGCTTCACAGGTTTTCAAATTCAATCTTATACTAAACGATAATAATAATGCTAGGGAGATTAAAATTTTAAACCAAATGATGTGTCTTCAATAAAAAATAGGGAACTTTCATGAGAATGGTTTGGGCTAAGTTTTTTTTTTTTTAATTTTTTTAAAAAGAGGAACAACTAGTGGCAAGTCACAGTTATTCACCCTTTTAGGGAACAGGAAGACTCACATTGGTATTTTTTTCTCTCCTGACCATAAGTCTGAGAAGGGAAAGACTTTTGTTTCCGCGGGCTTTCTCATGTAAAGCCAAAGTTATATAATGAAAAAGACTTAAATTTTAATGAAAAACTCTTAAATTTTAATAAAAATGACAAAAGAACTTAAATTTTAATGAAAAAATACATAATTTTAATATTAAAATAATTTAAAACAAAATTGGCGAGCGCGCGCGTCCACACACATACTGCTTATGAAACTTATTAAATTGTTTATGAAATTTAACGGTACTACACTGTTTATGAAACTTACTAAATTGTTTATGAAATTTAACGGTACTACACTGTTTATGAAACTTACTAAATTGTTTATAAAACTTAACGGTACTACATTATGTATATACGTGTATTATTTCCTTTGCATTAAGTAGTTACGAGTGGAATCTACATATATTACTTATACATATATATATATATATATAGTATTTATTATACACATGAAAATACACCTTAAGAGATTATAGTAATAGATGTGTGTTTGTGTTATCTTGCTTTGTCAAATGCCTAAAAACGGGTGTCATCTTTGTTACAGTTAGCTAATTCTTACATAATTTAATACGTATGTGTATTTTCGTGTACTTTTTCTTATTTAGTACACGCGTTGGGCATACATGTTTATATTTTATGTTTTTTTATCCTTATTATTAAATAAAGTTAATAGATAATTTTTTGGTTAAAATGCAAAGCTTTGAAACTCTTTTCATTAATTTTCCTTTTTATCAAAGACATTCACAATTCTAAGGTAATGGGAGGAGATCCCCTTCTCAAGCTCATGTTGTAGATCGGCTCAAAGCTGATAAAATCATAAATAGGTTCGCACTGCATCCCAGGTGCCTTGTCCAATCGAAACCAGAAAGAAGCTTCCATTTTTAAGTTGTACTAGTCTTCAATCTCCAGATTCCATCTAAACCATAGTTTGGTACTTTACTATGCCGTTGACAAACCTCCAAATTCTTTGTTTGCTAAGTTTGTGAATGGAAGTGACATGTTTTGCAATGCAAAATTAAAGTTAATTCTAAGTATTGTTGAGGATATTGGATGGTCAAGCACACGTGATGTTGGAACAAAAGCTTGCCTACCGAGAAAGGTTGTATCCTGTAATATCTAAGGCGCTGAGCCAATTTCTCTTTTTAGTTTTGAAGCATTTTTATTAGTTTTTCTTAAAAAATAAGCATTTAATCAACACTTAACTAATAATCTAATCATTAACAACCACATCATTTGGTTTACAAAATTTAAAAATTTGGTCTCTCTAGCATTACCCTATACTAAAACTCAAAATAATGTTCATAAGCATTGTGCTTCCTATTTTGTCCCCGCTTAATTCGTATTATTTCAAGTACGCCAATTTTAGAAAATGAGGTTTTAGGCTATGTTATCCCATCGCACCTTAATTTTTTTGTTTTAGAATCTTGTGATCATAATCTTTTTGTTTTCTGTCATTGAACTTGAACCAACCAACGATCTCATTGAATCCGAACAAACGATCGAGTCAATCCTATTGAAGTTGCGAGTCGAAGGAGAGGTGCGGTTTCACCGTCGGCTTCCTCTTCACCGTGACCATTACTTCAATCCGACCATGTGCCCTTCCCCTCCACTTCCACCACAACATCTAAGGTAAGCTCTGAAACCTTTGTAGATGACTGCATGTTGTTTTTATGAGTGTTGATTTTCAATTTGAGCTATGCAGATGACTTCATGTTGTGTTGATTTCAGATTTAGGCTATGCAATCTTTCCCAATGAAGTTCAGGTCATCATAGGCAAGTCTTTAAATTTGTGCTATATGAAAAAAATGAGTTAATGCAATTTCCTAGCATGTATGAAAAATTAGTCCTTTGTTTGAAATTTGAATTGAGGTTATCATTCCTAATGAAAGCTGTCACATAGCACGATACACCACGAACATTCTCTTTTAAAAAAAAAAATCAATTTGTATTTAGATAACCATGTTTGACTGTATGGAGCATTATTAGACATTTCCTTCAACTAGAAGGTCAAACATCAGCTTCGACAAACTATTTGGACTCCTGGTCGAATGAAGCTAATTTTGGATTATTCAAAAGCCTAGGTATTTTACTTCAACATTTACAAGAACTTTGAAGTCACAAGCTTTGATAGCCTATGAAGCTACACTTGACAACATGCAAGTATTACATCTTAGCTTCACTTACCAATGATAATAAATTGGAAGCTTTGGTGGGTGGTGATACACATTAGTATCCAAGAGTGTGGAAGTAAAATCTATTTATGTGGTCTCTTCCACGTTTTTGTTACTAGTTAAAATAAAGAGCAACAAAAAAATAATTTAATTGAATTAATTGCTAATTATTAATTAATCAAGTATTAATTTTGGCATGTGGAAGAAGCCAATAAGACCTTCGATATGTCACATACAACTATAACATGTACATTGTCTTCCACACTTTTCCTCAAGAGTGTGGATGCAAAATCATATTATGGTTTTACGAACCTTTAACAACTACAACACGTAAATTGCCTCCCACATTCTTGCTCAAGAGTGTAGAAGCAAAATCAATTTATGAGGTCCTATGGTTAGCTTCAACTACCTTTGTGTAATATCAAACTATGGAGGTAAAGCTTCACACACCCTTGAAAGGGGAAAGCCACATACACCCTTGAAAGGGGGAAGCCTCATACACCTTTGAAGGGAGGAAGCTTCACATGCTTATGAAGGGTTAAAGCATCACACACCCTTGAAGGCGGGAAGCTTCACATGTAAGAAGGTGAAAGCTTCACATACCTTGTAAGTGTGAAGCTTCACACACCTTTGTCTACTACTAAACTCAACAAAAGCCTTTCACAGTCTTGCTCAAAAGTGCGGAAACAAAACCTATTTATATAGTTTCTTCTACACTTTGGGTTACTCAAGCTATATGTGTCAAAGATAAAGCTTCAACCACAAACTTGAAGCCTCAACAACCAATTAAAGAGTTTCGATCACAAAGCTTCAACTACAATCCTCATCATTATTATTTTTAGGAGAAATTAGGTTTTCATCCCTCTTTTTGCTACTCTACTGATTAAAACCTTATTCCTTTTCAATTTTTGATCGATGTCCTTATTTATATAGAGAAACTTTGGATGTGGTACCTAGCTATGAATATTCTTTGACTGAAACCTTGTTAGTTTTCAATTTTTTATCGAAGTTCCTGAAATTAATGTGATTATGTTACTATATTTTTAAAATTAAAATTTGAAATTTACAGTTGTTTATATTAATGAAATTTTAAATTAAAAAAAATCATAATTTGTGGGATTAAAAATATTAAAATATAAATATACTATTGTGTGTGTGTGTGTGTGTGTGTGTGTGTGTGTGTGTGTGTAAGCATGGGTACATTCATCAAAACTAAAACAAAAAATTATTGTACCAAAACATGGGTACATTCTTTAAAATCACAAAAAAAAAAAAAAAAAAAAAAAACAGATATTAGGCTTAATAACATTAGTAAATTTCTTCGATTAAACTTGACATAGATACATTCTCAAATCAAAGAAAAAAGAATGTATCCATATAAGTTTTAAAATGGATTAGAAAAAAAATTGAATTGTGTTGTAGGCCTATTTAACTGAGCTATTCTAAGGGATAGATAGAGGGAGGCCGGCGGTAGTGAGAGAGAGAAGAGAGAGAGATTTAATTGTGAAGTGTGTGTTGTATCACCCCCATTGTATTTATTGTAGTAGGATGGGTAAAATCCTTATCCTTTTAGGATTACAACTCTAATAGGAATTAGACTACTAAAAGGAATATAAAAGATATTCCTAGATACACAAAGATTTACACAATCATATTCCTATTCCAAATATGACTGCAACACTCCCCTGTAAATACTCAAACAAACATCCCATCAGATCTTCGGCAGATAAGGTAGAACAGTTGATGAAGTCAGGGGGATAACGGGCGAATGCGAGTCTCAAATTTAAGAAAGTACGCATTGGTAGTAAAATTCACAAAACCTTGCTATGGTAAAACCCAAGGTGGGAGAAAAACTCATAGGCTAAGGAGAAAAGTGAGAAGTATGCATAATGTCTAAAGCAAACATCAAATGGGATGAAAGTAGTGAACTCAAAGGAGTGTGATCAACCCAAGATGAGTGCCTCATCAAAACCTCGTTAGGTAGCAAAAACCCAGTGAAAAAAATGCTCCTAATCATAGGAAAAAGAGTACATTAAGATCAAGTGAGTATGCTTCTTGATACTCCCCTTAAGTTAGACATAACTTCTAAATAAGAGAACTACAAACGATTCAACTCAAATAACTTACGCATATTGATTCTTTGTATGAGCTTCTGAAAAGTAGACTTGGGCAATGACTTGGTGAAGAGATCAGCCAGGTTGTCCTAGGAACAGATTTGCTTGACTTCAATGTTCTGATATTGTTGTTACTGATGAGAATAAAAGAACTTTGGCGCTATGTTCTTGGTGTTGTCTCTTTTGATGTATCTCATCTTTAACTACTTGATACATTGATAGGAGCATATTTAGGCGACTTACTTAGCTTGTTTTCGTGCATCTATGTTGTTAATTCATAGTTGTTTTAGTAGTTTAAGCCATTTTCGTGTGTTTTTAGGTTCATATGGCTAAGGAAGCAAAAAGATGCATTTTGGAGCATTTTGGAGCAAAATTGGGCTTGGAATGGATAGCATATGATTGGAGCCAAAGTGCTGGACGAATTTGAAGGCCTTGTATTCATTTTGGACATAAAACAAAGGGCCTAGCCCATTCTCTCTTAAACCAACCCAAGGCCATGCATTTCCTTCTCATTTCCAAAGCCCACAATCACTTCAAAAGCCATGCAAAGAACCATCCATTCCATAAAAAAACAATCCATCAATTCACATGCAAAACCACCATTAACACACATGCACCCAAACAAAGCCAACCTAGCTAACCCTACATGCATTCTTTATGCAACTCTTAATCATTCCACCATTCATTCTTTATTCCACAAACAAGTCACATGCATTCACACACCAACAAAACAACTCCTTTACTCATATTCCCATTTCCTTTCCAACATCTCACATGCATTTCCACCTTCCTACTTCATCATTTCACCACATTCTCCCTCTTTAATTCATTTCATTATTCATTCACTTTGCATTCATTCAATTCCACCCCACATGCACCCTTTATTCTTCATCATTGCAACCATGACACATTTACACCAACAAAACAACTCCTTTACTCATATTCCCATTTCCTTTCCAACATCTCACATGCATTTCCACCTTCCTACTTCATCATTTCACCACATTCTCCCTCTTTAACTCACATGCATTCATCATAATACACAAACACATTAAACAAATAGCCATATACACCTCCACTCCTCCTATAAATACCCTTGCATTCATTCATTCAAGCATCATCTCATTTCATACACAACACACCACAAACACTTCCATCTTCTCCCTAGCCGTGAGTTTCTCTCCATTTCCCTTCCATTTCTCCTCCATTTCTTCCATTTCCATAATTCCCCAATCCATTCAACACACCAACAACATCCCTTAGTCCTTGTGCCACAATAAAGAGGAAGAGAAGAGTGCCTAAACGTTCATACAATTCACGTTTGAGTTGTTGGAATGTTTACGCGTTTCTTTGATTTCAATGTTTAAATTCAATTCTCTTTGTTTTGTAATATGAGGAATGGAAGAGAAGAGTGCCTAAACGTTCATACAATTCAAGTTTGAGTTGTTGGAATGTTTAGGTGTTTCTTTGATTTCAAAGTTATGAGGAACTAAACCCTTTTTGGCTAGGGGTGATTTCAATACCATGATTATTTATGTAATATGAATTGATGAATTCCGGTTATGAACTCTTGATTCGTGAATGCAATTGGCTTAACTATTTGATGATTAACTTATTTGTGTTTGTTGATTGAGGGTCGACACTTAATTAGCATGCATGAATATGTGGCTAAAGTTTAAGAAGGTTTCACATAATCGTTACTAACTTATACTTGAAAGTAGTGAAGGTCGCTTGTCACGATCGCGTTAAGTTTAATTCTTAGCATGAGTAACATAATGTCATAGTTGCAAATGCTTTGTCAATGCTTATGGTTTTCATTATTCTTAATGATCTTCGATTGTATCTCTATTATGATGACATGTAGGGAACTTTTGAGAATATTTTGGGTTGTCGAATGATGCCATCCAATCCAATAATATAAGGAAAATCTGAGGGTTAACTAGTGATGTCACGGTTAATTTGGGGCATTGTCGTTCATAATTCAATGAAGGAATAACTGGAAATTGATTCATATGCATAAATATCATGTGTGGAGAAAGAACCTCTAGCTAATTTACCAACCATCTTATTTCATCAATTACATTCTGTCTAGTTATTAACTTGTTTCGTTATTTCAATTTTCGTCAAACCTCAATCCCCCTTTTGCTTTAATGTTCAATATAGTTAGAAATCAATTTAGTTTGTGTTTTTAAAGCATTTTGATTCTTTTGGTTTGTCTTAGTGTTTTAACGTTTAGTTTCACATTCTTTGAGTCTAGTTTAGTGTTTTATATTGTTTTTACGTTTTTAAGTCAATTTAGAAGGTTTTAGCAAGCCCTCCTAATCCCCGGTTTAGAACGATCCCTCACTTATCCATTCTACTACAATTGTCAAACGAGGGTTTAATTTGAGTGTCAAGTAATTCTTGCATCATACATTCTGCATTGTCTTCAAAGATCGTCGTAGGAAGGTCAATGACGGAAATAAGACCACTAGTGCTTCGAATATGTTCCATGACTACTCTCAACCAAAAGCACTCATGGGATGCTTCATGCAGGGCGAGAATCTTAGCATGGTTCAAAGAAGTCGTAACTAGCATTTTCTTGGTAGACCTCTAAGATATAGCAGTGTCTCCAAGGGTAAAGATATAACCCGTTTGAGAACGTGTCCTATTTGGGTCAGAAAAATATCCAATATCTGCATAACCAACAAGGCAAGAACCAAGGGGGGCGGTAAAACTCCAAGATTTGAGGGTATAGAGCAAGCCTAAATCCGTTGTACCCTTGAGGTAGCAGAAAATGTCTTTAACATCATTTTAGTGTCTGCGTGTGGGTGATGTGAAAATTAACTTGACACACAAATTAAACCCTATTGTTGACAATTGTAGTATCTATGCAAGTAGTGATCATTCTAGACCAGAGATTAACTAGGGATACTAATCTACTCAAAACTGACTCAAAAACATAAAACTAGGCTTAAAAACAGAAAACTAGAATCTAATGACTCGAAACAAGCTAAATAAACTCAAAACACACAAACTAAGTTAAATTGACTCAAAACAGGTCCTAGAAAGTGATTTGGACGAAAATTGAACTAAAAAGAATCAAAAGACTCAATATGGACAGATTCTAACGAATTGAAACAAAACTAACACAAATAAGAACTAATGGGTTATTTGGACGAATTTTGACCTTTACTTGACTCAAAATACTAATATAACTAAACTCAAACAGATTCTAACTAAGTTAAGACACAAAATATTAAAGGGGATTGATTTTGACGAAATTAATTAAACTAGGCAGATTGCAAAACTAAACAGATTAGACACTAAATTGGTTGAATTGAATGGGTAAAGGCTAGTTAGAAGGTCATTCTCCACACATGCACATATGCAACGCAAATTGATTTCCAGTTATTATCCCTTTAAATCATGAATGACAATGCCTCAAATTAATCATGAGAAGCACAAATTAACTTTCAGATTTTCCTAGTTTCGTGGAATTGGATGGAATACGCATCACAACCAAATTATCTCTCTCAAGTTCTCTATATGAAACGCATGATAGAGATACATATCAAAAGTCATTAAGTTTTATGAAAATCATAAGCATTGACAAGACATTCGTAACTATGAATTGCATGATACTTTTGCCTAGAATTTACTTAACACAATCATGACTAGTGACCTTTACTACTTGTGAATATAAGTTCATAACGGTTAGGTGAAATTCCCTTATATTCTAGCATCAAATTCATGCACGAAAACTAAGTATGCATCCTTAATCAACACACAAGAACAAGTTCTCAATAAATCAGTTAAGTAAATTGCATTCACAATTCAAGAAACAAAAACTGGAGGAAATCAATTCATATTAAACATATATCCATGGCTTTGAATTTACTTTTAACTAAGAAAAACTTAGTTACACATGTTTATAACAATTGAAAAGCAAATTAAAATAAACATGGAAACGAAACGAGGGAAGAAAAAACTTTGAAAGTCTCCAATGGATGCAGATTGCTTGCGGCACAAGGTCCTCTTTCTCCTATGGAAGCCACGGAAAACTCCTTCTTCTCCCAAGGTTGCGGCAAACGTGTATTTCTGAATGTATAGGGTGTGGTGTGTAGTGAATGAATGAATGAGTCAATGAAAGAATGAATGGCTGTGTGTATGGTGTAGAGAGGAGCGGCACAACTTATAAATAAATATATATATATATATATAGTGCACGGTAAACCCTAGGAAATCAGAATTAGGTCTAAGGTTTGATAGAAATCAGGTGGGAGAAAGACTAGGGTGCACCAAAATCTGAAGGGAAAAGGATTGCACAATCCTAGGAGAAAATGATTGTAGATTTTAGGGCTTCTAGAAGAGGGAGAGGCGCCACCTTTGTAGGGGTTCTAGAAACAATGTGTTTTGTGGCAGAAATTAGGACTTCTAGAAGGGATAAAGGGTGCGGCAAGTATTTAGGAATAGATAAGGTCTTCTAGAAAGGGAATTATGGCAAATTTCTAGAACAACAAGGCTAAGGGGTGCGGTACCAATGTAGGAGAAGGATAAGGTAAGGTTGTTTGGATAATGTTCCATGTTTCTTGCTCTTTCCTTATATTCTTTGTCTTAAACTTGTTTCTCCAGATTTGTAGCATGTTCCTAGCCTCTTTTGACTCCAAATTCTTCCATCCACTATGCTTCAAATACAAGCTATCCAATTAGTGCCCAAAACTGCTCTAAAAGGCTCAAAATTGCCTTTTCTTGCCAACTTTGTCATTAGGACCTACAAACACACGAAAATAACTTAAAACACTATAATAAGTAATAATTAGCTAACTAAATGCAAGGAAACAACATAACTAAGTAGCATATATATGCTCTTATCAATGGGCACATTGTTGTATCCAGCCAAAAGATTAACAACGAAAGAGATGTCGTGTCTAATGCATTGAGCCAAGTACAATAAAGCCCCAATTGCACTTAGGTATAGAACTTCTGGTTCCACAATGTCTTCCTCATCCTCCTTTGGACGGAAGGGATCTCGTTTAACATCTAGAGTCCAAACAACCATAGGTGTACTCGAAGGCTTCGCCTTATCCTTATTAAAACATCACAACACTTTTTGGGTGTAGTTCGATTGATGTACTAGGATTCCATCTGAACAATGCTCAATCTCCAGATCGAGACAATATCAAGTTTTCCCAAGATCTTTAATCTCAAATTTCGATTTCAAGTGCGCAGCAATTTCCTCAAGCTTTGTAAGAGTTCAAATGAGGTTCATGTCGTCGACATAAACTGCAATGATCGCAATTCCGGAATGTGACTTCTTTATGAACACGCATGGGCGTAATTCGTTGTTCACATAACCCTAACTTCTTCTGGAACTTTCATGTACATTTCCATATCTAGATCCCCATAGAGTTACGCAGTTACCACGTCCATAAGATGCATATTCAGTTTTTTAGAAACTACCAAACTGTTATGGTAGCGGAACGTTATGACGACCATTACGAGAGAATACGTCTCCTTGTAATCAATCTCAAGGCGTTGAGAGAAGCTTTGTGCTACGAGGTGTGCTTTATATTGCATTATTTCATTTTTCTCATTACGTTTCCTCACGAAAACCTACTTATAGCCAACGGGTTTTATGCGTGATGGAGTAGGAGCTACGGGCCCAAACACCTTACGTTTCACGTGCGAATCGAGTTCGACCTGGATTGCTTGTTTCCATTTTGACCAATCCGTTCTACGTTGACATTCATCAATGAAACGTGGTTCAATGTCATCGCTAAGCATGATGCCAGTAGCTACTGTGTATGCAAATACATCGTCAACGATCACCTCATTTCGATTCCAAACCTTATCTAATACTGCGTCACAATTCTCAGGAAGCCGGTTTTAACGTCTAAGACATCACTGTAATCTAGAATAACCTTATGCATTGGAACAGATGAGTGAGCAATGGTTGGATTCAAACTAGGGTCACTAGTTGGTGCCGATTTCCTCTTATGGGGTTATGAATCCTTTGAACCAAGGGGTTTGCCATGCTTCAGGGTCAGAGCAGATGATTAGCTAGCTGCTAATGTTCCAGGCTGTATAGAAGGTGCAGCCTCCTTACCTTCAAGGACAGTCCAACCTTCCTAGGCGGGATGGTGATGAAGGAAGATTTTAGTTAAAAAACATGTTCATTTAAGCAACATCAATAGCATGCAATTAACAATTAAAGGCGGAATCATGCTTGTATGCACTTAAAACAAAACATTTACCCATGAAATTCAAAGCCTAGTAGATAGGTGAACCAAGACTCAACTCAAAACAAAGTGAGTTGAGAAATCAATACCTTTGTAGATTCCTCTTTGCATAAGCAAAGGCTAATCACCCAAAGAGAGGGCCTTCATTCCTTGCATCTTAGATCCATGGATTTGGATGGATGAAAAGGTTTCTCCAAGTTCCCAAAATTGAGAACCTCTAATGATTCATCACCAAGGCATAATGAAGAAGAAATGAGTGACCTTGGAGGAGTTTGATTGCTAGATGATCCCTCCAAGGTGGCCTAAATTTTAGAGAGAAAGGAGAGCTTGTGTTCTCATCCTTTCCCCAAAAATTACCATATGTAAATTTTAGGCTATAAAGTCCTTTATATAGTCCCTTCAAATAAGTGACCTAATGGACCACAAGCCCTATTCTTCTAACATGGCAAGCCTATAGGGTTTATTGGGCTTTCAAGCCCTTTGTTTATTCAAGTTGTCATACAACTTGAGTTAATGGGCTTGACATTCAAATCCCATTGGGCCTTGCGGCCCAAAACTAACCCGAGGTCTTTAACGAACTTATTCGTTTGATTAATTAACATATTAATTAATCCTAGCCTTAGATAAATAATTAAACCATTTAATTATTCTTACTCATCTCCGTTGTTTCTTCAAACTCTACCTTACTCGGTGAACGATCCATTAGGTTCCTTTTAGCGAGGCAGTGGGCGATTAAAACTCTTTCTAATCGATTGTGAATTGAAACTTACTTTCAATTCTCCCGTTAGTGATAATACACTTTTAGGGCTTCCACAAATCATGGTTGACGCCTAGCAGCATGTCATGGTTACCCAAGCTAATCAGAAGAGGTGGAGAACCTATTCAGTTTTAGGATTACAAATGCAATACGGTCTTTCTCTAATACAATACTCTTGACCACATTGTTTGGTTTGATAGTTTATTCATGTCTACTATCCAATGTGAGTCTTGTGCTTATATGATTACCTTGAATGTGATTTGGAACACATTCCTAAATCTCATTCATACTTTGGCCAAAGATTCTTAATCATATCATAGAGTATTCTCCCTCAAACAGTTTGAAGGTTAGAGATCCCTTGTTGCGCATTCACTTGCCTCCATGGCTAAGTGGCTTAACCCCAACGATGCCATGGACACCCTCCTGATGGAGTGACTTTGACATAATCAAAGATTAAGGACCTAACCACAAGACAACTGTGATGCCTCAGGTCAAAAGACTAATTTGCATTATCCCAACCATGAGTTCTCATGTGACATGAATATGAGAACTCTTCGTTGATCGTGTTCAGTGAACTCATTCTCTATTGAGCACCTACGTACTTGTCTTGATGTCACACACACCAATGACTCGAGACTAGTCACTCTCCCTGAGAGAAGACATAGCACGTACTGATCTTAACGGACTGTCAATGCCCAATTGACAATCCTATGATCAGGAACGTTTAGGATGTGTCAACGAAAGAATGGTCTCATGAATCTAACTTCTTTAGATCGCATTCTTCCAATCACATATTCCTTGGACTTATCGTTTAAGCATATAACATTTATATGAGACGGCTCAAACAATAATGTTTGCCCTTAATATTAAACCAGATTAGTTTAACATGTAAAATGTCCATAAAGTATCATCATATGATTGGTTTTAGGGCACATTTCCAACAGGTGACACACACGGGGTACGTCTATCCTTGCAGGTGCTTTTGCAGCAGGTATATGTGATCTTGTCACCTTAGCTAGATCAGTATAAGCATTTAGCATGCTCTGAGCAATGCTCTGAAGATCTATAATTTGGCGCACCTCAGTTTCTGACTATGCAGTGCGGGGATCTAAATGAGACATAGTGAAAATATACCACGATAATTTGTGGCGTTCTCCAGGAGCATTAGCATGCTTATCTCCCCCTAACGACATGAAGATTGTCTCATCAAAGTGACAATCAGCAAAACGTACGGTAAAGAGATCTCCTGTCAAGGGTTTTAAATAGCAAACAATTGATGGCGAATCATAATCAACATAGATTCCCATTTTTCTCTAAGGACCAATTTTGGTACGTAGTGGCAGCGATATTAACACATAGATTGCACACCCAAGCACACGTAAATGCAAGACGTTATGCTCATATCCAGTAACCAACTGTAACGGTGAATGAGGTTAGGTAGCGGTAGGCCTCAAGCGGACCAGCATAGTTGCGTGCAATATTGCATAACCCCAAGCAGATACCAGCAGTTTGGTTCGTATAACCAAAGTCTAAGCTATTAATTGAAGGTACTTTATGAAAGTTTTTGCCAGGTCATTTTGGGTGTGAACATGGAGTACAGGATGTTCCACTTCAATCCCTACTGACATCCAATAATCGTCAAAAGTCTTTGACATAAACTATCTAGCGTTATCCAGTCGAATCGACTTGACCTAATAATCAGGGTGGTGAGCCCTTAGCTTAATAATTTGTGCTACGAGTTTCACAAATGTAGCGTTGCATGTGGACAACAGGAAAACATGTGACCATCGTGTAGATGCATCAACCAACACCATAAAATATCTAAATGGTCTTCATGTTGGTTGGATAGGTCTACAAATATCCTCTTAAATCCTCTGAAGAAACTTAGGAAGGTCGTTAATAATCTTTATAATCGAAGGTTGAGTATTCAACTTCCCTAAAGAACACGATTTGCATGGCGGGAATCCAACGAAGGGAGGTAACTGATGCCCATGTGACGATTTGAGGATATGGCGCATCATGTCACTTCTAAGATGTCCCAAACGGTCATGCCAAAGCAACAAAATACTCTAGAACTCACACATAGGGCCATCCATATGGTGGGCTTCTATGCCACGAATGGTTGTGATGTACAACCTACTCGGGAAACGTTCCAACTTCTCGTGAATACGTTTGTGGCCATATTTGTATGAAGTGATACAAAGAAATTCAGAATCATTATCTTCAGTGGTTTCAATATGATATTTATTATCTCGAATATCTCTAAAACTCAACAATGTTCTTTCGAAACGTGGAGAATAGAGGGCCCTTTTAATGGTTAAGATGGTACCATTGGACAACATGATACGGGCCTTTCCATATCCTTCAATCAGGCTAGATGGGCCTGAGAGAGTTGTCAGAGGTGCTTTCTTAGGTACAAAGTTAGTAAAATAGTGTCACTCAAGTAATATGGTGTGCTTGGTAGCACTATCAGCCAGATAACTAACTTCCCCACTAGACACATGCCTAGAAATAAATTGATTGAATTGGTCACATGCATAAATATAATTCCATTCATTTAATTAATCAATTCGAGAAATAATATCTATAACCTAACAATCCATAATTCAAAACAAACCAAAACCAAACAAATTATTCCAAATACTTAGAAAATTTGTCCAAAATTAAACCATAAACCTAGAAAAATAGGGGGGAAGGTCCGGCCACTACTAGTGGGTTTAGCCACTAGGGGTAAAACACCATAGAAACATGTCTAAAATCTATTTGTTCATAAGAGTTAATGCCTTCTGAAAATCTGATATCTCCATGGATGTAGTAACATATTCCGGACGATCCACATATGCAAAGTTAGACTCACGATGGGAATGATACTTAGCAATAGCCTCGGGGGTAGCCCGACATAAGCGTGACCAATAATCCCTTGATCCACAGAGATTACACATGTCCATTTCAGTGGAAGCTGATTGAACTGGAGTTTTTCCCTTGTTCTTGAAGTTTGGGGCCTTAGGGGCAAGGGTTAGCGCTGCTGGATCACATTTCCTCTCTTGGGTGGGCCTTGACTCTATGGACCTTGGAACCATGGTAGGGCTCGCCACCCATTTCCACTGCCACGACGACTTTTGCATCGTTTGTGGTTGCAAGAATTAGTCGTATGCGTTTCAGGCATGGCGTTTGAGCCAGTTGGTTGAGCTTGATGATTCTTCATCAAAAGCTAGTTTTGCTTTTCAGCAAACAGTATGACAGAGATCAAATCCAAAAATTTGGTGAACTTCTATGCCTTATATTGTTGCTGCAGAACAATATTGGTTGCATGGAAGGTCGAATAGATCTTCTCCAGGAAATCTGATTCGGTTAGTTCCACTTTACAGAACTTCAGAAGTGATCGGATTCTATAGACTTTAGAGTTGTATTCATTCACTAACTTAAAGTCTTGGAAGCGAAGGTGTTGCCAGTCGTGTCTTGCTTCAGGCAAGTAAATGTCTTTCTGGTGATCGAAATAGTCAACCAGAGCAAGCCAGATGGTGCATGGGTTCTCCTCAGCGAGGTACTCGGTCTGCAATGCATCATGGATGTGTCTTCGAATGAAGATCATTGCATTAGCTTTCTAAGCTTCGTCGACGGGTTTGTTGTCTGTAGGTGCCTCGATGGTGGCTTTAATATCCTTTACAGTAAGATGGAGCTTCACATCTTAAACCCACTTCAGGTAGTTTCTTCCAGATACTTCCAAAGCAGTGAAATCGAGCTTGTTTAAGTTTGACATGTCCCTAAAACAGAGGGTACAAAACGTGGTTAGTCATATGGTAATCCATAGACATACATCGTAGAACATTCAGGTTTTATAGACATGTATTGGTTTAATTTATGCATGAAAGGTATAGGTTTCATGTGGTAAGTTTTGAATGAAAACTTCGGGTTTCAAAGGCACTAAATATGAAACTACAAGTTCAATTTAGTTTTATGAACAATTAGTTTATAAAGGAGCGGTTCCTGCAAGAAACACATAATGCAATATGCTGATTTAAGTATAGAGGATTTAAGTTGCTTCAGGAACTCAAGTGTGAGAGCTTCGAGACTACGAAAGTATGTCAATGGTTCAAAGTATAAAAATAAATTATTGAATCGTTAATGTCCAAAAGTGATCTTCATGTCAATAATTTTTTATTCATTATTAGATTAATGGATTGCAGGTCACCTTTAATTAATTCAATAAATCAAGACCAAATAGGGTCAATAATGGAAGCAAAAATAATAATAATATTCAGGTTAAAATTATTTAAAATGCTAAAAATTAGCATTGGATTCGGAAAACCATAGCCCAAAAGGGTTTGGGCTTGGGTGTCGTGAGTAGGGCAAAGCCCTAAAGCCTTTTGGGTCTCGGGTTTGGCTACAAAAACAGCATATATATGGCCACAGGCCACGGGCCGAGGCTGGTGAGCCCAGAAGTAGTAGCTGCTGGCATTTAGGCCAAGGAATTAGACACGAGTGCAGGCCCAACTAAAGCTAGTCACGGGTTTGGTTTGAGAAGCCTAGCCGAAATTGGGTCCGGGTCAGGGCGAGTTAAGCCCAGCAGATAAGTCTGCAAGAAGTGGGCCAGGGCACATGGCACAGCCCAGTGGGCTACAGGCTGCTACAGGTAGGCCAAATCATAGGACAACGAACCAAGAAGGCTGCAGGCTTTTTTGGTTGGGCCAAGGGACTTCAGACCCTATTAAGCTTATCAGGCTGAAGGCCTAGGGTGTCTAGGTTAGCACAGCAAGCCCGAAGGCTTCTACCATGTGGTCTAAGGGTGTCAAAAAATGACACCATGTCAAGATGGGTGCCACACAACTAGGCTCCAGGCCAGTGGTGGTCCGGTGATGATGCGTAGTGCCGCATAGTTCCCAATTTTTTATTATTTTTTTTTCGAATTCTCTAAGGTTTGAAAAACCCTAATATGCTTCTAATTTATTTATACACTTTGACTCACAATTCCACATAGCAATTTAATTGTGTAATGCATGAAACATATATATATATATATATTGACAAATATATGAAACATATACAATATATATATCGGAAGGAGAATATAAACATAGGGGGTTCATGCATCATGAGGAATGTTTTCATGCTTCAAGGTCGTTTCAAATATCTTCCTTTATTTTAAGCATACCTAATTGGCATAAAACAAATAAGAGCATTTGAATTTTGTAGAAGATAGCCTCCTCATACGATCCGTCAGTTCCTCAGCTTCTGGCAAGAGCGTGTTGATAACGTGTTGTAGGCCTATTTAA
This sequence comes from Pyrus x bretschneideri, assembly GCF_019419815.1. NCBI lineage: Eukaryota > Viridiplantae > Streptophyta > Magnoliopsida > Rosales > Rosaceae > Pyrus > Pyrus x bretschneideri. The sequence continues at coordinate 974,691 of NW_025999803.1, read as the reverse complement.
CTGAGCTATTCTAAGGGAATAGAGAGAGGGATGATAAGAGCATATTTATGCTACTTAGCTATGTTGTTTCCTTGCATGTAGTTAGTTAATTACTACTTATTATAGTCTTTTAAGCTATTTTCGTATGTTTGTAGGTCCTAATGGCAAAAGGAGCAAGAAAGTGCATTTTGGAGCCATTTTGAGCAGTTTTGGGCATCAATTGGATAGCTTATGAGTGAAGCAAGGTGGATGGACGAAATTGAAGTCAAGAGAGGCTAGGAAATGCTACAAATTTGGAGAAAGAAGTTCAAATACAAAGAAGATATGGAAAGAGCAAGAAATAAGGAACATTATCCAACCTTATCTTATCCTATCCTAACCAACCTTATCCTTTCCTAAACCTAGCATTATCCTATCTTATCTTATCCAAATCAGTTTGTGCCTTAATTCGAGCTATTAAGAAGGGATTAGTTATACATTTAAACACATAACTCAGATTCTAGAAGCCTAATCCCTTATGTGCCGCATAATGCCATTCCTTGGTGGATTGGGAGTTGTAATCCCTTTCTGATGCGAGAATTACTTGACACTCAAATTAAACCCTCTTTTGTCAATTGTAGTAAGTATAAGTAGGGATCGTTCTGGACCGGGGATTAGGAGGGATTGCTAAAACCTTGGAAACTGACTCAAAAACGTAAAAACAAGATAAAACACTAAACTAGACTCAAAGAATGTGAAACTAAACGTTAAAACACTAAGACAAACCAAAAGACTCAAAATGCTTTAAAAACACAAACTAAATTGATTTCTAACTAAATTGAACAATAAAGTAAAGGGGGATTGGATTTGGACGACTTTAAACTAAAAATGGAAACTTGGAAATAAAACAAATTGTAAATATGGATTTGACGGAAATGAATGGATGGGAAGCTAGCTAAGGGGTTCATCTCCACATATGTTATACTTGCATACAAAACGATGTCTAATTGCTTTTCAATAAACCATGAATTCTCAACGCCCCGGGTTAATTAGGTCCTGCTTAAATTAACCGTCAAGTTTTCCTTAAGTTAATGAATTGGATGATTGCATACGACAATCCAAAGCATTCCTCACAAGTTCCCTACATGAATTGCATAATAGAGATACAAGCAAGAATCATTAAGCATCATGAAAACTATAAGTGTTGACGAGGCATTCGTTACTATGATTGCATGAAACTTATGCCAAGAATATGTTTAACACGATTGTTTATAAGCAACCTCCACTACTTGTGAATATAAGTTCATAACTATTACGTGAAACTCACTTATATTCTAGCGTCAAATTCATGCATGAAAATTAAGCGTTCATTCTTAATAAACATACATAAATAGGTTATCAATTAAACAGTTAAACAAATTGAATTCACAACTTATGAAACGTAATTAAAAGTAATCAAATCATATTACAAACATAAACATAGTTTCGAATCACCCCCTAGCTAAAGGGGGTTTATTTCCTCATACGTACAAAACAAAGAGAATTGAAATTAAACATTGAAATCAAAGAAACGCCTAAACATTCCAACAACTCAATCTTGAATTGTATAAACGTTTAGGCCCTCTTATCTTCCTCTTTATTGTAGCATAAGGTCTAGGGATAGTTGGTTGGGGGGATGGAAGTGTTGGGAAATTATGGAAATGGATGAGGAGTGGTGGAAATGGAAGATGGTTTTTGGATTCTAAGGGAGACTCACGGCTAAGGAAGGTGGATGTGTTTGTGGTGTTGTGTTGTGTTGTGAATGAGATCATTTTTGAATGAATGAATGCAAGGGTATTTATAGGAGGAGTGGAGATGTATATGGCTATTTGTTTAAGGTGTTTGTGGTTGCAATGATGAAGAATTGCATGTGGAAATAAAAGGGAAAATGTGGTGAAATGATGAAGTAGGAAGGTGGAAATGCATGTGAGATGTTGGAAAGGAAATGGGAATATGAGTAGGCCATGGCATGGGAGTTGTTTTGTTGGTGTAAATGTGCCACGGTTGCAATGATGAAGAATAAAGGGTGCATGTGGGGTGGAATTGAATGAATGCAAAGTGAATGAATAATGAAATGAGTTAAAGAGGGAGAATGTGGTGAAATGATGAAGTAGGAAGGTGGAAATGCATGTGACTTGTTTGTGGAATAAAGAATGAATGGTGGAATGATGAAGAGTTGCATAAAGACTGCATGTAGGGTTAGCTAGGTTGGCTTTGTTTGGGTGCATGTGTGTTAATGGTGGTTTTGCATGTGAATTGATGGATTGTTTTTGATGGAATGGATGGTTCTTTGCATGGCTTTTGAAGTGATTGTGGGCTTTGGAATTGGAAGGAAATGCATGGCCTTGGGGTTGGTTTAAGAGAGAATGGGCTAGGCCCTTTGTTTTATGTCCAAAATGAATACAAGGCCTTCAAATTCGTCCAACACTTTGGCTCCAATCATATGCTATCCATTCCAAGCCCAATTTTGCTCCAAAATGCTCCAAAATGCATCTTTTTGCTTCCTTAGCCATATGAACCTAAAAACACACGAAAATGGCTTAAACTACTAAAACAACTATGAATTAACAACATAGATGCACGAAAACAAGCTAAGTAAGTTGCCTAAATATGCTCCTATCACTTTCCTACAAAGGTGCCGCACCCCTTAGCCTTTGTTCTTCTAGAAATCTGCCCTAACATCCTTTCTAGAAGCCTATACCTGATCCTAATTGAACGCCGTAGGTTTTTATCCTTTCCCCCTTGGTTTCTGCCAAACCATAACCATTTCCTCCTAGGATTGTGCAATCCTTTTCCCTTTAGAAATTGTGTATTCCCTAGCCCTATAAATGCAAGTGTTTGCCGCACCATTCATACCATCCATTCACTCATTCATTCATTCATACATTCAGCCATCAAATACCATAATTCACACCACATCACCCTAGTGCCTCAAACAAGGAAGGAAGGAGAAGAAGACTTGTGCAATCTGCCATCCAAGGGAGTGACGTGCATGCCATTGGAGTGTGTAGCGTTTCTTGGTTCTTTCTATCCTTAGTTTTAGTTTAATGTCTATACTAATTTGGTTTTTAATTATGATGAACATGAGGAACTAATTTCTTTTTAGTTAGAGGTGAATTCGAAGCCATGATTATATGTTTTATATAAATTGATTACATCCAGTTATTGTTTCTTGAGTCTTGAATGTGATTTGCTTATCTAAGTTATCAAAACTTGTTTATGTATGTTGGTTGAGGGTCAACACTTAATTTGCATGCATGAATTTGATGCTAGAGTATAAGGGAGTTTCACCTAATCGTTATGAACTTATATTCACAAGTAGTGGAAGTCACTAGTCATGATTGTGTTAAGTAAATCCTTGGTATGAGTATCATGCTTTTCAAAGTTATGAATGCCTTGTCAATGCTTATGGTTTTCAAAGAACTTAATGACCCTTGATATGATTTTCTATCATGCTTTTCATAGTTAAGGAACTTGAGAAGGATACTTTGGTTGTGATGCATATCCCATCCAATTCAATAAATTAAGGAAAATCTGAAAGTTAATTTGTGCTATCACGGTTAATTTGGGGCATTGTTATTCATAGTCTAAAGGAATAATAACTGGAAATTGGTTTGTATGCATATGTCATGTGTGGAGAAGGACCCTCTGACTAGCCTTTCATCCATTGAATTCACCCAAATTCATTTTTACACAGTGTTTTATGCAAAGTTTCTGTTTTAAGTTTTAAATTCGTCAAAAACAATCCCCCTTTCATTCAGTCTCGTTATTTGAGTCAAAATATGTTTTCTTTTAGTCTTTTGAGTCAAGTTAAGTTTTATTTTCGTCAAAATCACTTGTTAGGTCTAAAAGTGAGTCTTTTTTAGTGTGTGTTGTTGTTTTGAGTCTATAGAGTCTAGTTAAGTGTTTTTGAGTCTTATTTGTGTTGATTAGCATCCCTAGTTAATCCCCGGTCTAGAACGATCCCTACTTACATATACTACAATTGTCAAAAATAGGGTTTAATTTGTGTGTCAAGTTAATTTTCACATCAAGGGAGGCCGATGGTAGTCAAATTAATTTTCACATCAAAGGAGGCCGATGGTAATGAGAGAGAGAAGAGAGAGATTTAATTGTGAGGTGTGTGTTGTATCACCCAATTGTGCCTTTAATTTATATATAGTAGTAGGATAGGTAAAATCCTTACCCTTTTAGGATTGCAACTCTAATAGGAATTAGACCACTAAATGGAATATAAAATATATCTCTAAATACACTAGGATTTACCTAATCACATTTATATTTCAAATATGACTGCAACAGATAGATTTTATATAAAAAATGGTACATTTTACATATAACAAATTGGTATATTTAAGAACAAGTACATTTTAAGATTAAAAATTTGAAAAAAAATTACTTGAATGGTGATAGGAGCATATTTATGCGACTTAGTTAGCTTGTTTTCTTGCATTTACACAGTTAGTTTCTACTTATTATACTGATTTAAGCTATTTTCATGTGTTTGTAAGTTCTAATGGCAAAAGAGGCAAGAAAGTGCATTTTGGAGCTCTTTGGAGCAGTTTTGAGCTTGGAATGGATAGCTTGCATATGGAGCAAGGTGGATGGACGAATTTGAAGTCAAAAGAGGTTACGAACATGCTACAAATTTGAAGAAACAAGTTCAAGACAAAGAAGATAAGGAAAGAGTAAGAAATATGGAACATTATCCAAACAACCTTATCTTATCCAAATCTTATCTTATCTTATCCTAACCTAATCTTGTTCCACCTTAATTCCAGTTGCTAAGAGGACTCCTTTTCACATTAAATCACCTAAATATCTGGTCCTAGAAGACGTATTTTCGTGCCCTAAGTTTGTGTCACATATCTTATCCCTTGTCCTTCTAGAAACTTGTCACAATACCCTATTCTAGAAGCCCTAAGGATCTGCCGCACCTTCTCCTTATTCTCCTTGGTTTTTGCCATGTAACTAATCCTTTTTCCAAAACAAATCTGCCATGAAACCCTAGCCCTATATATACACATATATGCCGCACCATAGAGAGGGAGTTTTTAGACAGAAATCAAAAAAATTCAAAGGTGTGCTACAACAAGGAGAAAGAAGGAAGGGATAAGCCTTTGCACCGTGCCTATGCCCAAGCCTTTGGAAATGTTGAAGCATCTCAGGGGTGTCTTCTATCCTTGTTTTAGTTTTATAATTATGCTGATTTCGTTGTTAATTTCTGCAATTATGTGGAACTAATTTCTTTTTAGTTAGAGGTGATTTCGAAGCCATGATTATATGTTTTATATGAATTGATTATGTCCAGTTATTGTTTCTTGAGACTTGAATGTGATTTGCTTATCTGAGTTATCAAAATTTGTTTATGTATGTTAATTGAGGGTCGACACTTAATTTGCATGCATTAATTTGATGCTAGAGTATAAAGGAGTTTCACCTAATAGTTATGAACTTATATTCACAAGTAGTGGAAGTCACTAGTCATGATTGTGTTAAGTAAATCCTTGGTATTAGTATCACGCTTTTCACAGTTACGAATGCCTCGTCAATGCTTATGGTTTTCAAGGAACTTAATGACCTTTGATATGTTTTTCTATCATGCTTTTCATAGTTAGGGAACTTGATAAGGATAATTTGGTTGTGATGTGTATCCTATCCAATTCAATGAGTTAAGGAAAACTTTTGTGCTTTTCACGGTTAATTTGAGGCATTGTCATTCATAGTCTAAAGGAATAATAACTGGAAATTGGTTTGTATGCATATGTCATGTGTGGAAATGAACCCTCTAACTAGCCTTTCACCCTTTTCAATTCACCAAATTCATTTTCATAAAGTGTTTTATGCAAAGTTTCTGTTTTAAGTTCTAAATTCGTCAAAAACAATCCCCTTTCCATTGAGTCTTGTTATTTGAGTCAAAATCTATTTTCTTTTAGTTTCTTGAGTCAAGTTAAGTCTTATTTTCATCAAAATCACTTGTTAGGTCTAGAATTGAGTCTTATTTGTGTTGATTAGCATCCCTAGTTAACCTCCGGTCTAGAATGATCCCTACTTACATATATACTACAATTGTCAACAATAGGGTTTAATTTGTGTGTCAAGTTAATTTTCACATCAAATTTTGGTGTTGTTGCCGGGGATTAGCAAAATTGCTTATCTTCCCCTAGTTATTGTCGTGTGTCTTTTCTTTTCTGTCCATGTGTTTTTATTTTGTTTTGTGATTTTATCTTGTTTGTTTGCTTTGTTATAAATACTAGTTTATGACTCGTAATTCTCAACCTATTCGTGAGCATATATTGGAGTTTGACAACAACTTTGAAGGAATGTTGAGAAGAAAGAGGAGGCATCCAGAACCTAGTCCACATAGTTCTAAGGCCGAATATGAAGAAGAAGAAGTGCAAGAGGAAGAACAGGCCATGGCTTCGGATAATCGAACAATCAAGGAACTTTTAGCCTCGGGATTAGACAATGTCGTGCCCTTATGCATTCAATATCCTAGGGCAGCTCAAGGCAAAACCGATGAGATCGAATTGAAGTCTAGCTTGTTGTATACATTTTGTAAAAAGTGTGTTCATTCGGCACACCTCTGCATCTTTTTTTTTTTTTTTCATCTTTTTTTCTTTGGTCTGAATAACCGACACTAGAATATTTGTTGACTGATTTGAAGCTTATCATTGACGCAACTGTAGCTCGTTACGTTATATTCGGGCGTGAGGGGTTTGACTCTTGTACCATATGCAGTATGGTGTGAAATAATATTTGTGCTAAAATGAGTTTGCCAAGAAAGGGGTGATGATCTACTTAATATATTGTGCATCAATAATTCTTCGCTTCTAAACAAATTTAATCTCCTACGTCACATTTTCATTTTGATATAGTAGGAATAATAATGCCGAGAAATACGTTTGACCATTTACTGAAGAACAAATAAGGTTAGTCGCGTTCTTTTACCTGCTTGTCATCACTTTTTTCCCGCAACGACAGTCACTAACATGACATGCAAGTTCAGTTCACGGTTTTGGCAACTCTATTGTAACAAACTAGTCAATGTATTAAGTTGAAACAAGTAATTTTTGTGTGAGCTAATAAATAGCTATATTATTATTGAGATTAATTAAACAATTTATGGGAACTTGTAAGTTGCGTGTATGGTACCAAAATAAATACCAAATTAGAAACTGTTGTAGTTGATACCTCACATCAGCAAGTCCGTTGCTAAAATAGTTTTAAAGGAAAATGCGTTTTTCATTTTACAATTGACTCGCACCTTTGCCTCATCCCTTATAAGTTTAGAACTCCTTGCGTCAAAGTTCAACTGCATCTAAGGCATTATTTTCTAAGAAAATCAAAAGTTACTCATTCTTTCCACCATTATGGCCAGATTAAACATGTTTCCAATTATGGTCATTTTGCTTTTGGCGAATTGCGCACTTCCAACATTGGCGCATTTGGATGACTCGCCGGCCGTGGTTGAGTGCAAAAAACATTTCAGCATAAAGTATGCATTCGACGTGTACAACTATATTTTCAAAGGGAAGAAAATTGGTGACTTTAGTTGCCGGGCCCTTGTGGCGTTGGGAAGACCGTGCCATAATGTTTTCGTGAACAGCACCTTCACTTATGAACACACTGGGAACAGAACTGCCATTCAAGCCAGAGCTGACCGAGTATTTAATCATTGTATAATTGCAACTTCTGTCCCACCTCCTTCTTCCCTATCTTAAATTCAAAATTGAACTTCTCTAGGGCTAACAAATTTGTGGGAAGTTTCATGGGTCAGAATAAAAGTTCGATGTACTTGCTTTGATGCCTTGTTATGAATTCACTTTGTTGCTTTGAGTCGTAAAGTATTATCTAAATGATTAAGGAATGAACAATAGTAATAAAACAACTACCACACCAATTTCATAAACTTCGGGAAACATCATATGTAATACAGATCAGTTTTACATTTGTTCGTCCTTCACCCGTGCATTACGTTCGGTTATTGCAGCTACACTGCATATTGATGTGTAATGCTTATTTTTCAAGAAACTTAGGTTGGTCGTCCCATTTCAAGCATGTACGAAACTATTGTCCGCTATATGGCTACTCGTCTGATCGCGTTATTCTTCGTAACAGTCATACTTGTTTTCTTTATTGTTTTCGGGTCGAAGTTGAGAAAGATGAAAACTTCGCCACAGCGTACTGCCCAAAATTCTTTCAAAATGACGTTGGAATATGCTTATGAAAGACTCTTGATCGACTCTTATTGGCCTTGTGGTCCCGGTTGTTATGGACATCTTACATTTTGTAAAAAGTGTGTTCATTCGGCACACCTCTGTATCATTTTTTTTTTCATCTTTTTTTCTTTGGTCTGAATAACCGACACTAGAATATTTGTTGACTGATTTGAAGCTTATCATTGACACAACTGCAGCTCGTTAACGTTATATTCGGGCGTGAGGGGTTTGACTATTGTACCATATGCAGTAAGGTGTGAAATAATATTTGTGCTAAAATGAGTTTACCAAGAAAGGGGTGCTGATCTACTTAATCTATTGTGCATCAATAATTCTTCGCTTCTAAAAAAATTTAATCTCCTACGTCACATTTTCATTTTGATATAGTAGGAATAATAATGCCGAGAAATACGTTTGTCCATTTACTGAAGAACAAATAAGGTTAGTTGCGTTCTTTTACCTGCTTGTCATCACTTTTTTCCCGCAACAACAGTCACTAACATGACATGCAACTTCAGTTCACGGTTTTGGCAACTCTATTGTAACAAACTAGTCAATGTATTAATTTGAAACAAGAAATTTTTGTGTGAGCTAATAAATAGCTATATTATTATTGAGATTAATTAAACAATTTATGGGAACTTGTAAGTTGCGTTTATGGTACCAAAATAAATACCAAATTAGAAACTGTTGTAGTTGATGCCTCACATCAGTACGTCCGTTGCTAAAATAGTTTTAAAGGAAAATGCGTTTGTCATTTTACAATTGACTCGCACCTTGGCCTCATCCCTTATAAGTTTAGAACTCCTTGCGTCAAAGTTCAACTACATCTAAGGCATCATTTTCTAAGAAAATCAAAAGTTACTCATTCTTTCCACCATTATGGCCAGATTAAACATGTTTCCAATTATGGTCATTTTGCTTTTGGCGAATTGCGCACTTCCAACATTGGCGCATTTGGATGACTCACCAGCCGTGGTTGAGTGCAAAAAACATTTCAGCATAAAGTATGCATTCGACGTGTACAACTATATTTTCAAAGGGAAGAAAATTGGTGACTTTAGTTGCCGGGCCCTTGTGGCGTTGGGAAGACCGTGCCATAATGTTTTCGTGAACAGCACCTTCACTTATGAACACACTGGGAACAGAACTGCCATTCAAGCCAGAGCTGACCGAGTATTTAATCATTGTATAATTGCAACTTCTGTCCCACCTCCTTCTTCCCTATCTTAAATTCAGAATTGAACTTCTCTAGGGCTAACAAATTTGTGGGAACTTTCATGGGTCAGAATAGAATTTCGATGTATTTGCTTTGATGCCTTGTTATGAATTCACTTTGTTGCTTTGAGTTCTAAAGTATTATCTAAATGATTAAGGAATTAACAATAGTAATAAAACAACTACCACACCAATTTGAAAAACTTCGTGAAACATCCTATGTAATACAGATCAGTTTTACATTTGTTCGTCCTTCACCCGTGCATTAGGTTCAGTTATTGCAGCTACACTGCATATTGATGTGTAATGCTTATTTTTCAAGAAACTTATGTTGCTCGTCCCATTTCAAGCATGTACGAAACTATTATCCACTATATGGCTACTCGTCTGATCGCGTTATTCTTGGTAACAGTCATACGTGTTTTCTTTATTCTTTTCGGGTCCAAGTTGAGAAAGATGAAAAATTCGTCACGGCGTACTGCCCAAAATTCTTTCAAAACGACGTTGGAATATGCTTATGAAAGGCTCTTGATCGACTCTTATTGGCCTTGTGGTCCCGGTTGTTATGGACATCCTACATTTTGTAAAAAGTGTGTTCATTCGACACACCTCTGTATCTTTTTTTTTTTCGTCTTTTTTTCTTTGGTTTGAATAACCGAAACTAGAATATTTGTTGACTGATTTGAAGCTTATCAATTATGGAACTGTAGCTCGTTAACGTTATATTCGGGCGTGTGTGGTTTGACTATTGTACCACATGCAGTAAGGTGTTAAATAATATTTGTGCTAAAATGAGTTTACCAAGAAAGGGATGCTCATCAACTTAATCTATTGTGCATCAATAATTCTTCGCTTCTAAACAAATTTAATCTCCTACGTCACATTTTCGTTTTGATATAGTAGGAATAATAATGCCGAGAAATACGTTTGTCCATTTACTGAAGTACAAATAAGGTTAGTCACGTTCTTTTACCTGCTTGTCATCACTTTTTCCCGCAACGACAGTCACTAACTTGACATGCAAGTTCAGTTCACGGTTTTGGCCACTCTATTGTAACAAACTAGTCAGTTTATCAATTTGAAACAAGTAAATTTTGTGTGAGCTAATAAATAGCTGTATTATTATTGAGATTAATTAAACAATTTATAGGAACTTGTAAGTTGCGTTTGTGGTGCTAAAATAAATACCAAATTAGAAACTGCTGTAGTTGATACCTCACATCAGTAAGTACGTTGCTAAAATAGTTTTAAAGGAAAATGCGTTTTTCATTTTACAATTGACTCGCACCTTTGCCTCATCCCTTATAAGTTTAGAACTCCTTGCGTCAAAGTTCAACTGCATCTAAGGCATTATTTTCTAAGAAAATCAAAAGTTACTCATTCTTTCCACCATTATGGCCAGATTAAACATGTTTCCAATTATGGTCATTTTGCTTTTGGCGAATTGCGCACTTCCAACATTGGCGCATTTGGATGACTCACCGGCCGTGGTTGAGTGCAAAAAACATTTCAGCATAAAGTATGCATTCGACGTGTACAACTATATTTTCAAAGGGAAGAAAATTGGTGACTTTAGTTGCCGGGCCCTTGTGGCGTTGGGAAGACCGTGCCATAATATTTTCGTGAACAACACCTTCACTTATGAACACACGGGGAACAGAACTGCCATTCAAGCCAGAGCTGACCGAGTATTTAATCATTGTATAATTGCAACTTCTATCCTACCTGCTTCTTCCCAATCTTAAATTCAGAATTTAACTTCTCTAGGGCTAACAAATTATTGGGAAGTTTCATGGGTCATAATAAAATTTCGATGTATTTGCTTTGATGCCTTGTTATGAATTCACTTTGTTGCTTTGAGTTGTAAAGTATTATCTAAATGATTAAGGAATGAACAATAGTAATAAAACGACTACCACACCAATTTCAAAAACTTCGTGAAACATCATATGTAATACAGATCAGTTTTACATTTGTTCGGCCTTCACCCGTGCATTACGTTCGGTTATTGCAGCTACATTGCATATTGATGTGTAATGCTTATTTTTCAAGAAACATAGGTTGCTCGTCCCATTTCAAGCATGTATGAAACTATTGTCCGTTATATGGCTACTCGGCTGATCGCGTTATTCTTGGTAACAGTCATACGTGTTTTCTTTATTGTTTTCGGGTCGAAGTTGAGAAAGATGAAAACTTCGCCACGGCGTACTGCCCAAAATTCTTTCAAAACGAAGTTGGAATATGCTTATGAAAGACTCTTGATGGACTCTTATTGGCCTTGTGGTCCCAGTTGTTATGGACATCCTACATTTTGTAAAAAGTGTGTTCATTCGACTCACCTCTGTATCTTTTTTGTTTTTTTTCGTCTTTTTTTCTTTGGTCTGAATTACCGAAACTAGAATATTTGTTGACTGATTTGAAACTTATCATTGGCGCAACTGTAGCTCGTTAACGTTATATTCGGGCGTGTGGGGCTTGACTATTGTACCATATGCTGTAAGGTGTGAAATAGTATTTGTGCTAAAATGAGTTTACCAAGAAAGGGGTGCTCATCTACTCAATCTATTGTGCTTCAATAAATCTTCGCTTCAAAACAAATTTAATCTCTTACGTCACATTTTCATTTTGATATGGTAGGAATAATAATGCCGAGAAATACGTTTTGTCCATTTAATGAAGAACAATTAAGGTTAGTCGCGTTCTTCTGCCTGCTTGTCATCATTTTTTCCCACAACGACAGTCACTAACATGACATGCAAGTTCAGTGCACGGTTTTGGCAACTCTATTGTAACAAACTAGTCAGTATATTAATTTGAAACAAGTAATTGTTGTGTGAGCTAATAAATAGCTATATTATTATTGAGATTAATTAAACAATTTATGGGAACTTGTAAGTTGCGTTTATGGTACCAAAATAAATGCCAAATTAGAAACTCTTGTAGTTGATACCTCATATCAGTAAGTAGGTTGCTAAAATAGTTTTAAAGGAAAATGCGTTTTCCATTTTGCAATTGACTCGTACCTTTGCCTCATCCTTTATAAGTTTAGAACTCCTTGCGTAAAAGTTCAACTGCATCTAAGGCATCATTTTGTAAGAAAATAAAAAATTACTCATTCTTTCCCCCATTATGGCCAGATTAAACATGTTTCCAATTATGGTCATTTTGCTTTTGGCGAATTGCGCACTTCCAACATTGGCGCATTTGGATGACCCGCCGGCGGTGGTTGACTGCAAAAAACATTTCAGCATAAAGTATGCATGCGACGTGTACAACTATATTTTCAAAGGGCAGACAATTGGTGACTTTAGTTGCCGGGCCCTTGTGGCGTTGGGAAGACCGTGCCATAATGTTTTCGTCAACAGCACCTTCACTTATGAACACACTGGGAACAGAATTGCCATTCAAGCCAGAGCTGACCGAGTATTTAATCATTGTATAATTGCAACTTCTGTCCCACCCCCTTCTTCACTATCTTAAATTTAGAATTGAACTTCTCTAGGGCTAACAAATTTGTGTGAAGTTTCATGGGTCAGAATAAAATTTCGATGTGTTTGCTTTGATGCCTTGTTATGAATTCACTTTGTTGATTTGAGTTGTAAAGTATTATCTAAATGATTAAGGAATGAACAATAGTAATAAAACAACTACCACACCAATTTCAAAAACTTCGTGAAACATCATATGTAATACAGATCAGTTTTACATTTGTTCAGCCTTCACCCGTGTATTACGTTGGGTTATTGCAGCTACACTTCATATTGATGTGTAATGCTTATTTTGCAAGAAACTTAAGTTGCTCGTCCCATTTCAAGCATGTACGAAACTACTGTCCGCTATATGGCTACTCGTCAGATCGCGTTATTCTTGGTAACAGTCATACGTGTTTTCTTTATTGTTTTCGGGTCCTAGTTGACAAAGATGAAAACTTCGCCACGGCGTACTGCCCAAAATTCTTTCAAAACGACATTGGAATATGCTTATGAAACACTCTTGATTGACTCTTATGGGCCTTGTCGTCCCAGTTGTTATGGACATCCTACATTTTGTAAAAATTGTGTTCTTTCGGCACACCTCTGTATCTTTTTTTTTTTTTTTTCCATCTTTTTTTCTCTGGTCTGAATAACTGAAACTAGAATATTTGTTGACTGATTTGAAACTTATCATTGGCGGAACGGTAGCTCGTTAACGTTATATTCGGGCGTGTGGGGCTTGAGTATTGTACCATATGCAGTAAGGTGTGAAATAGTATTTGTGCTAAAATGAGTTTACCAAGAAAGGGGTGCTCATCTACTCAATCTATTGTGCTTCAATAAATCTTCGCTTCAAAACAAATTTAATCTCTTACATCACATTGTCATTTTGATATGGAAGGAATAATAATGTTGAGAAATACGTTTGTCCATTTACTGAAGAACAATTAAGGTTAGTCGCGTTCTTTTGCCTGCTTGTCATCACTTTTTCCCGCAACGACAGTCTCTATCACGACATGCAAGTTCAGTTCACGGTTTTGGCAACTCTATTGTAACAAACTAGTCAGTGTATTAATTTGAAACAAGTAATTGTTGTGTGAGCTAATAAATAGCTACATTATTATTGAGATTAATTAAACTATTTATGGGAACTTGTAAGTTGCGTTTATGGTACCAAAATAAATGCCAAATTAGAAACTCTTTTAGTTGATACCTCATATTAGTAAGTACGTTGTTAAAATAGTTTTAAAGGAAAATGCGTTTTCCATTTTGCAGTTGACTCGCACGTTAGCCTCATCCCTTATAAGTTTAGTACTCCTTGCGTAAAAGTTCAACTGCATCTAAGGCATCATTTTGTAAGAAAATCAAAAGTTACTCATTCTTTCCCCCATTATGGCCAAATTAAACATGTTTCCAATTATGGTCATTTTGCTTTTGGCGAATTGCGCACTTCCAACATTGGCGCTTTTGGATGACTCGCCGGCGGTGGTTGAGTGCAAAAAACATTTCAGCATAAAGTATGCATTTGACGTGTACAACTATATTTTCAAAGGGAAGACAATTGGTGACTTTAGTTGCCGGGCCCTTTTGGCGTTGGGAAGACCGTGCCATAATGTTTTCGTCAACAGCACCTTCACTTATGAACACACTGGGAACAGAACTGCCATTCAAGCCAGAGCTGACCGAGTATTTAATCATTGTGTAATTGCAACTTCTATCCCACCGCCTTCTTCGCTATCTTAAATTCAGAATTGAACTTCTCTAGGGCTAATAAATTTGTGGGAAGTTTCATGGGTCGGAATAAAATTTCGATGTATTTGCTTTGATGCCTTCTTATGAATTCACTTTGTTGCTTTGAGTTGCAAAGTATTATCTAAATGATTAAGGAATGAACAATAGTAATAAAACAAGTACCACACCAATTTCAAAAACTTCGTGAAACATCATATGTAATACAAATCAGTTTTACATTTGTTCGGCCTTCACCCGTGCATTACGTTCGGTAATTGCAGCTACACTGCATATTGATGTGTAATGCTTATTTTTCAAGAAACTTACATTGCTCGTCCCATTTCAAGCACATACGAAACTATTTTCCATTTTATGGCTACTCGGCTGACCGCGTTATTCTTGGTAACAGTCATACGTGTTTTCTTTATTGTTATCGGGTCGAAGTTGAGAAAGATGAAAACTTCGCCACGACCTACTGCCCAAAATTCTTTCAAAACGAAGTTGGAATATGCTTATGAAAGACTCTTGATGGACTCTTATTGGCCTTGTTGTCCCGGTTGTTATGGACATCCTACATTTTGTAAAAAGTGTGTTCATTCGGCACACCTCTGTATCTTTTTTTGTTTTTTTTTTTTGTCTTTTTTTCTTTGGTCTGAATAACCGAAACTAGAATATTTGTTGACTGATTTGAAACTTATCATTGGCGCAACTGTAGCTCGTGAACGTTATATTCGGGCGTGTGGGGATTGACTATTGTACCATATGCAGTAAGGCGTGAAATAATATTTGTGCTAAAATGAGTTTACTAAGAAAGGGGTGTCATCTACTTAATCTATTGTGATTCAAAAATTCTTCGCTTCTAAACAAATTTAATCTCTTACGTCACATTTTCATTTTGATATAGTAGGAATAATAATGCCGAGAAATACGTTTGTCCATTTACTGAAGAACAATTAAGGTTAGTCGCGTTCTTTTGCCTGCTCGTCATCACTTTTTCCCGCAACGACAGTCACTAACATGACATGCAAGTTCAGTTCACAGTTTTGGCAACTCTATTGTAACAAACTAGTCAGTGTATTAATTTGTAACAAGTAATTGTTGTGTGAGCTAATAAATAGCTATATTATTATTGAGATTAATTAAACAATTTATGGGAACTTGTAAGTTGCGTTTATGGTACCAAAATAAATGCCAAATTAGAAACTCTTGTAGTTGATACCTCATATCAGTAAGTACGTTGCTAAAATAGTTTTAAAGGAAAATGCGTTTTCCATTTTGCAATTGACTCGCACCTTTGCCTCATCCCTTATAAGTTTAGAACTCCTTGCGTAAAAGTTCAATTGCATCTAAGGCATCATTTTGTAAGAAAATCAAAAGTTACTCATTCTTTCCCCCATTATGGCCAGATTAAACATGTTTCCAATTATGGTCATTTTGCTTTTGGCGAATTGCGCACTTCCAACATTGGCGCATTTGGATGACTCGCCGGCGGTGGTTGAGTGCAAAAAACATTTCAGCATAAAGTATGCATTCGACGTGTACAACTATATTTTCAAAGGGAAGACAATTGGTGACTTTAGTTGCCGGGCCCTTGTGGCGTTGGGAAAACCGTGCCATAATGTTTTCGTCAACAACACCTTCACTTATGAACACACTGGGAACAGAACTGCCATTCAAGCCAGAGCTGATCAAGTATTTAATCATTGTATAATTGCAACTTCTGTCCCACCCCCTTATTCGCTATCTTAAATTCAGAATTGAACTTCTCTAGGGCTAACAAATTTGTGGGAAGTTTCATGGGTCGGAATAAAATTTCGATGTATTTGCTTTGATGCCTTGTTATGAATTCACTTTGTTGCTTTGAGTTGCAAAGTATTATCTAAATGATTAAGGAATGAACAATAGTAATAAAACAACTACCACACCAATTTCAAAAACTTCGTGAAACATCATATGTAATACAGATCAGTTTTACATTTGTTCGGCCTTCACCCGTGCATTACGTTCGATAATTGCAGCAACACTGCATATTGATGTGTAATGCTTATTTTTCAAGAAACTTACGTAGCTCGTCCCATTTCAAGCACGTACGAAACTATTTTCCGTTATATGGCTACTCGGCTGATCGCGTTATTCTTGGTAACTGTCATACGTGTTTTCTTTATTGTTATCGGGTCGAAGTTGAGAAAGATGAAAACTTTGCCACGGCCTACTGCCCAAAATTCTTCCAACACGAAGTTGGAATATGCTTATGAAAGACTCTTGATCGACTCTTATTGGCCTTGTGGTCCCAGTTGTTATGGACATCCTACATTTTGTAAAAAGTGTGTTCATTCGGCACACGTCTGTATCTCTTTTTGTTTTTTTTCGTCTTTTTTTTCTTTGGTCTGAATAACTGAAACTAGAATATTTGTTGACTGATTTGAAACTTATCAATGGCACAACTGTAGCTCGTTAACGTTATATTCGGGCGTGTGGGGCTTGACTATTGTACCATATGCAGTAAGGTGTGAAATAATATTTGTGCTAAAATGAGTTTACCAAGAAAGGGGTGCTCATCTACTTAATCTATTGTGCTTCAATAAATCTTTGCTTCAAAACAAATTTAGTCTCTTACGTCACATTTTCATTTTGATATAGTAGGAATAATAATGCCGAGAAATAAGTTTGTCCATTTACTGAAGAACAATTAAGGTTAGTCTCTTTCTTTTGCCTGCTTGTCATCACTTTTTCCCGCAACGACAATCACTAACATGACATGCAAGTTCAGTTCACGGTTTTGGCAACTCTATTGTAACAAACTAGTCAGTGTATTAATTTGAAACAAGTAATTGTTGTGTGAGCTAATAAATAGCTATATTATTATTGAGATTAATTAAAGAATTTATGGGAACTTGTAAGTTGCGTTTATGGTACCAAAATAAATGCCAAATTAGAAACTCTTGTAGTTGATACCTCATATCAGTAAGTACGTTGCTAAAATAGTTTTAAAGGAAAATACGTTTTCCATTTTACAATTGACTCGCACCTTTGCCTCATCCCCTATAAGTTTAGAACTCCTTGTGTAAAAGTTCAACTGCATCTAAGGCATCATTTTGTAAGAAAATCAAAAGCTACTCATTCTTTCCCCCATTATGGCCAGATTAAACATGTTTCCAATTATGGTCATTTTTCTTTTGGCGAATTGCGCACTTCCAACATTGGCGCATTTGGGTGACTCGCCGGCGGTGGTTAAGTGCAAAAAACATTTCAGCATAAAGTATGCATTCGACGTGTACAACTATATTTTCAAAGGGAAGACAATTGGTGACTTTAGTTGCCGGGCCCTTGTGGCGTTGGGAAGACCGTGCCATAATGTTTTCGTCAACAGCACCTTCACTTATGAACACACTGGGAACAGAACTGCCATTCAAGCCAGAGCTGATCGAGTATTTAATCATTGTATAATTGCAACTTCTGTCCCACCCCTTTCTTCGCTATCTTAAATTCAGAATTAAACTTCTCTAGGGCTAACAAATTTGTGTGAAGTTTCATGGGTCAGAATAAAATTTCGATGTATTTGCGTTAATGCCTTGTTATGAATTCACTTTGTTGCTTTGAGTTGTATAGTATTATCTAAATGCTTCAGGCATGAACAATAGTAATAAAACAACTACCACACCAATTTCAAAAACTTCGTGAAACATCATATGTAATACAGATCAGTTTTTCATTTGTTCGGCCTTCACCCGTGTATTACGTTGGGTTATTGTAGCTACACTGCATATTGATGTGTAACGCTTATTTTGCAACAAACTTAAGTTGCTCGACCCATTTCAAGCATGTACGAAACTATTTTCCGTTATTTGGCTACTCGTCTGATCGCGTTATTCTTGGTAACAGTCATATGTGTTTTCTTTATTGTTTTCGGGTCCAAGTTGAGAAAGAGGAAAACTTCGCCACGGCGTACTGCCCAAAATTCTTTCAAAACGACATTGGAATATGCTTATGAAACACTCTTGATCGACTCATATTGGCCTTGTGGTCCCAGTTGTTGTGGACATCCTACATTTTGTAAAAAGTGTGTTCATTCAGCACACCTCTGTATCTTTTTTTGTTTTTTTTCATCTTTTTTTCTTTGGTCTGAATAACCGAAACTAGAATATTTGTTGATTGATTTGAAACTTATCATTGGCGCAATCGTAGCTCGTTAACGTTATATTCGGGCGTGTGGGGCTTGTCTATTGTACCATATGCAGTAAGGTGTGAAATAAGATTTGTGCTAAAATGAGTTTACCAAGAAAGGGGTGCTCATCTACTCAATCTATTGTGCTTCAATAAATCTTTGCTTGTAAACAGATTTAATCTCTTACGTCACATTTTCATTTTGATATAGTAGAAATAATAATGCCGAGAAATACGTTTGTCCATTTACTGAAGAACAATTAAGGTTAGTCGCGTTCTTTTGCCGGCATGTCATCACTTTTTCCCGCAACGACAGTCACTAACATGACATGCAAGTTCAGTTCACGGTTTTGGCAACTCTATTGTAACAAACTAGTCAGTGTATTAATTTGAAACAAGTAATTGTTGTGTGAGCTAATAAATAGCTATATTATTATTGAGATTAATTAAACAATTTATGGGAACTTGTAAGTTGCGTTTATGGTACCAAAATAAATGCCAAATTAGAAACTCTTGTAGTTGATACCTCATATCAGTAAGTACGTTGCTAAAATAGTTTTAAAGGAAAATCCGTTTTCCATTTTACAATTGACTCGCACCTTTGCCTCATCCCTTATAAGTTTAGAACTCCTTGCGTAAAAGTTCAACTGCATCTAAGGCATCATTTTGTAAGAAAATCAAAAGTTACTCATTCTTTCCCCCATTATGGCCAGATTAAACATATTTCCAATTATGGTCATTTTGCTTTTGGCGAATTGCGCACTTCCAACATTGGCGCATTTAGACGACTCGCCGGCGGTGGTTGAGTGCAAAAAACATTTCAGCATAAAGTATGCATTCGACGTGTACAACTATATTTTCAAAGGGAAGACAATTGGTGACTTTAGTTGCCGGGCCCTCGTGGCGTTGGGAAGGCCGTGCCATAATGTTTTCGTCAACAGCACCTTCACTTATGAACACACTGGGAACAGAACTACCATTCAAGCCAGAGCTGACCGAGTATTTAATCATTGTATAATTGCAACTTCTGTCCCACCCCCTTCTGCGCTATCTTAAATTCAGAATTGAACTTCTCTAGGGCTAACAAATTTGTGTGAAGTTTCATGGGTCAGAATAAAATTTCGATGTATTTGCTTTGATGCCTTGTTATGAATTCACTTTGTTGCTTTGAGTTGTAAAGTATTATCTAAATGATTGAGGAATGAACAATAGTAATAAAACAACTACCACACCAATTTCAAAAACTTCGTGAAACATCATATGTAATACAGATCAGTTTTACATTTGTTCAGCCTTCACCTGTGTATTACGTTGGGTTATTGCAGCTACACTTCATATTGATGTGTAATGCTTATTTTGCAATAAACTTAAGTTGCTCGTCCTATTTCAAGCATGTACGAAACTATTGTCCGCTATATGGCTACTTGTCTGATCGCGTTATTCTTGGTAACAGTCATACGTGTTTTCTTTATTGTTTTCAGGTCCAAGTTGAGAAAGATGAAAACTTCGCCACGGCGTACTGCCCAAAATTATTTCAAAACGACATTGGAACATGCTTATGAGACACTCTTGATCGACTCTTATTGGCCTTGTGGTCCCAGTTGTTATGGACATCCTACATTTTGTAAAAAGTGTGTTCATTCGGCACACCTCTGTATCTTTTTTTTTTTTTTTTCGTGTTTTTTTTTTCTGGTCTGAATAACCGAAACTAGAATATTTGTTGACTGATTTGAAACTTATCATTGGCGGAACTGTAGCTCGTTAACGTTATATTCGGGCGTGTGGGGCTTGACTATTATACCTTGTGATGAATTCACTTTGTTGCTTTGAGTTGTAAAGTATTTTCTAAATGATTAAGGAATGAACAATAGTAATAAAACAACTACCACACTAATTTCAAAAACTTCGTGAAACATCATATGTAATACAGATCAGTTTTACATTTGTTCGGCCTTTACCCGTGCATTACGTTCGGTTATTACAGCTACACTGCATATTGATGTGTGATGCTTATTTTTCAAGAAACTTACGTTGCTCGTCCCATTTCAAGCACGTACGAAACTATTTTCCGTTATATGGCTACTCGGCTGATCGCGTTATTCTTGGTAACAGTCATACGTGTTTTCTTTATTGTTATTGGGTCGAAGTTGAGAAACATGAAAACTTCGCCACGGCGTACTGTCCAAAATTCTTTCAAAACGAAGTTGGAATATGCTTATGAAACACTCTTGATCGACTCTTATTGGCCTTGTGGTCCCAGTTGTTATGGACATCCTACATTTTGTAAAAAGTGTGTTCATTCGGCACACCACTGTATCTTTTTTTGTTTTTTTTCGTCTTTTTTTCTTTGGTCTGAATAACCGAAATTAGAATATTTGTTGACTGATTTGAAACTTATCATTGGCGCAATTGTAGCTCGTTAACGTTATATTCGGGCGTGTGGGGCTTGAGTATTGTACCATATGCAGTAAGGTGTGAAATAATATTTGTGCTAAAATGAGTTTACCAAGAAAGGGGTGCTTATCTACTCAATCGATTGTGCTTCAATAAATCTTCGCTTCTAAACAAATTTAATCTCTTACGTCACATTTTCATTTTGATATAGTAGGAATTATAATGCCTAGAAATACGTTTGTCCATTTACTGAAGAACAATTAAGGTTAGTCGCGTTCTTTTGCCTGCTTGTCATCACTTTTTCCCGCAACGACAGTCACTAACATGACATGAGAGTTCAGTTCACGGTTTTGGCAACTCTATTGTAACAAACTAGTCAGTGTATTAATTTGAAACAAGTAATTGTTGTGTGAGCTAATAAATAGCTATATTATTATTGAGATTATTAAACAATTTATGGGAATATTGGAAGAATAAGCCGTCCTACAGCCGTCCTAGCCGTCCTACAGCCGTCCTACCTTGTCCTACCTACACACTAGCCGTCCTACAGCCGTCCTACCTTGTCCTACCTACACACTAGCCGTCCTACAGCCATCAAGCCGTCCTACAGCCGTCCTACCTTGTCCTACCTACACACTAGCCGTCCTACCTTGTCCTACCTACACACTGGCCGTCCTACAGCCGTCCTAGCTTGTCCTACCTACACACTTGTATCATGTATATAAATCCTTGTAATCTTGTAGAGAAACATAATGAGAAAAAGTATTCTCTTCCATATTTTCCACATGGTATCAGAGCCGGGACCTTAACCGGCCTGACTCCATTGTTGTCTCTTCTCTTCTTTTGCACATTCGTTTCGATAATGGCAGAAGATAATCTTTTTGGCTCAGAAGCTGAAAGCTTCACATCTTCTCGCCCTAGTTTTCCAGAAGTTGAAGTCAACCCAAACCAACGTTTGTGTTCTGTGTTGTTAAATGAGTTTAACTATCTTCCATGATCCAGATCAATATCTCTTGCCCTTGGAGGAAGGTCCAAACTTGGATTCGTCAATGGAAGTATTGAAGCACCTGACGTCGCATCGCCGGAGTATGAAGCATGGCTGTGCAAAGACCAGCTGGTCATGTCGTGGCTCCTCAACTCCATAGATCCTAAGCTGTCTGAAATTTTCAGTTTTTCAGAATCCTCTAGTGCTCTTTGGAAGGCAGTCAAGGACATGTATGGAAATCAAAACAATGCTGCTCGAGTGTTCCAGCTTAAGAGGAATCTCGCAAGTCTTCAACAAGGTGATAAATCCTTTGTTCATCATCTCGGTTGCATGAAAAACATGTGGAACGAACTAGATATGTATCGACCACACACTATCGATGCTGCCGTACTGTTAAAAAGGTCCGAGGAAGACAAAATCTTTCATTTGCTTGCAAGTTTGGGTTCTGAATATGAAGATCTTAGAAGCCATATTCTAATGAATCCCGAACTTCCATCATTTGCAAGTGTTTGCACTACTATCCAGCGAGAAGAAGTACGCAGAAAAGTCATGAATGTTGACGTAAAACCTAGTGTGTCTGAGCCTAGAGCTTTTGTGACAAATCACAAGTCATTTGGAGATAAAGTATACAAGGGAAAAGGCCAAATCTGAAGTGTCTACATTGTAATAATGTTGGACATCTAATAGATCGATGCTGGATATTGCACCCTGAGTTGAAGCCAAGGTTTGAGAACAAGCCTTTAAGAGATCATAAGGGCTCACACGCTAGACCACATACAAACAAGTACCATGCTGCTGCTGCTACATCCATCGGTGGGTCGATGAACTTTACAGCCAATCCGGCTGACTTGTTGAATGAGTTCTCAACCTACCTTCAAACCAGAAAAGGAAGCACAGGTGAAACATCGACTGGGGAAAGTCAAACTGCTCTTCTTGGATAGTTTGCAGGGTTCTTAGCTGAATCTGGTCATGTACCTCAAGGAGACATTCCAGGTATCATGTGTGCTCTTTCAACTGCTCTAAATGTTAGTCACTCTCATGATTTTTGGATTATAGACTCAGGTGCCACAGATCACATGACAAATCAATATTCAAATCTCTACGATTTTGAAAGCTACACTAAACCATCACTAGTTTCTGTAGCAAATGGTAGAGGTATGCCAAACTGAGCTCGGTACTTGAAAATTTTGGGTTCAAGAGAAGTCATGCTGATTCCTCCCTGTTTGTTCGAATAGGATCAATTGGCAAATTAGTTGTACTAATCTATGTTGATGATATCATCATTACAGGTTATAACATTGATGAGATTCATACTCTTAAACATTCTCTTCATTAACAATTTGCCATTAAAGACTTAGGAGTTTTAAAATACTTCCTTGGGATTGAACTGGCCACTTCCCCCAAGGGACTTTTTTTGAGTCAAAGGAAATATGTGATTGACTTACTTCAAGAAGTGAAGATGATGGATTGCAAACCAACTCGTACTCCTCTTGATAGCAAATTGAAGTTGGACTTGACAGGAGAACCTCTCAGTGATATCAGTTACTATCAACGATTGGTGGGCAAGCTTATATATCTCACCATCACCAGACCGGATATAACTTACGCCGTCAGTCTTGTAAGCCAATTCATGCATGCACCCACTGAAGCTCATTTAAATGTTGTTAAAAGAATTCTCAGATACCTCAAAGGCTCCATTGGTCGGGGAATCGTCATGAAAAACAATGGTCATAGCTCAAATCATTGCCTACACCGATGCTGACTGGGCAGGGAATGCTATTGATAGAAAATGCACTACTGGCTATTGCACGTTGGTTGGAGGAAACCTCGTGACATGGAAGAGCAAAAAACAAAATGTAATTGCTCGCTCAAGTGCCGAAGCTGAGTATAGAGCCATGGCTTCCACTGCATGTGAACTCATTTGGCTCAAGGGCCTTCTCTCGGACTTGGGGTTCTCAATCAACACACCTATGTCTCTTGTCTGTAACAATCAAGCCGCTATGCATATTGCCTCCAATCCGGTGTTCCATGAACGCACCAAACACATTGAAGTTGACTGTCACTACGTTCGAGAACAAGTCCAGTCCAAGGTAATTCAAACCACATTCACTCGAAGCTAAGATCAAGTTGCTGATATTTTCACGAAGTCTCTTGCTTCTCCTCAGTTTCAAAGTCTGCTCTCCAAGCTTGGATCAATTAACCTCCTTGATCCAGCTTGAGGGGGAGTATTGGAAGAATAAGCCGTCCTACCTTGTCCTACCTACACACTAGCCGTCCTACAGCCGTCCTACCTTGTCCTACCTACACACTAGCCGTCCTACAGCCATCCTAGCTTGTCCTACCTACACACTAGCTGTCCTACAGCCGTCCTAGCCGTCCTACCTTGTCCTACCTACACACTAGCCGTCCTACAACCATCAAGCCATCCTACAGCCATCCTAGCTTGTCCTACCTACACACTTGTATCATGTATATAAATCCTTGTAATCTTGTAGAGAAACCTAATGAGAAAAAGCATTCTCTTCCATATTTTCCACAGGGAACTTGTAAGTTGCGTTTATGGTACCAAAATAAATGCCAAATTAGAAACTCTTGTAGTTGATACCTCATATCAGTAAGTACGTTGCTAAAATAGTTTTAAAGGAAAATACGTTTTCCATTTTACAATTGATTCTCACCTTTGCCTCATCCCTTATAAGTTTAGAACTCCTTGCGTAAAAGTTCAACTGCATCTAAGGCATCATTTTGTAAGAAAATCAAAAGTTACTCATTCTTTCCCCCATTATGGCCAGATTAAACATGTTTCCAATTATGGTCATTTTGCTTTTGGCGAATTGCGCACTTCCAACATTGGCGCATTTGGATGACTCGCCGGCGGTGGTTGAGTGCAAAAAACATTTCAGCATAAAGTATGCATTCGACGTGTACAACTATATTTTCAAAGGGAAGACAATTAGTGACTTTAGTTGCCGGGCCCTTGTGGCGTTGGGAAGACCGTGCCATAATGTTTTCGTCAACAGCACCTTCACTTATGAACACACTGGGAACAGAACCGCCATTCAAGCCAGAGCTGACCGAGTATTTAATCATTGTATAATTGCAACTTCTGTCCCACCCCCTTCTTCGCTATCTTAAATTCAGAATTGAACTTCTCTAGGGCTAACAAATTTGTGTGAAGTTTCATGGGTCAGAATAAAATTTCGATGTATTTGCTTTGATGCCTTGTGATGAATTCACTTTGTTGCTTTGAGTTGTAAAGTATTATCTAAATGATTAAGGAATGAACAATAGTAATAAAACAACTACCACACCAATTTCAAAAACTTCGTGAAACATCATATGTAATACAGATCAGTTTTACATTTGTTCGGCCTTCACCCGTGCACTACGTTCGGTTATTGCAACTACACTGCATATTGATGTGTAATGCTTATTTTTCAACAAACTTACGTTGCTCGTCCCATTTCAAGCACGTACGAAACTATTTTCCGTTATATGGCTACACATCTGATCGCATTATTCTTGGTAACAGTCATACGTGTTTTCTTTATTGTTATCGGGTCCAAGTTGAGAAACATGAAAACTTCGCCACGGCGTACTGTCCAAAATTCTTTCAAAACGAAGTTGGAATATGCTTATGAAACACTCTTGATCGACTCTTATTGGCCTTGTGGTACCAGTTGTTATGGACATCCTACATTTTGTAAAAAGGGTGTTCACTCGGCACACCTCTGTATCTTTTTTTGTTTTTTTTCGTCTTTTTTTCTTTGGTCTGAATAACCGAAACTAGAATATTTGTTGACTGATTTGAAACTTATCATTGGCGGAACTGTAGCTCGTTAACGTTATATTCGGGCATGTGGGGCTTGAGTATTGTACCATATGCTGTAAGGTGTGAAATAATATTTGTGCTAAAATGAGTTTACCAAGAAAGGGGTGCTCATCTACTCAATCTATTGTGCTTCAATAAATCTTTGCTTCTAAACAAATTTAATCTCTTACGTCACATTTTCATTTTGATATAGTAGGAATAATAATGCCGAGAAATACGTTTGTCCATTTACTGAAGAACAATTAAGGTTAGTTGCGTTCTTTTGCCTGCTTGTCTTCACTTTTTCCCGCAACGACAGTCACTAACATGACATGCAAGTTCAGTTCACGGTTTTGGCAACTCTATTGTAACAAACTAGTCAATGTATTAATTTGAAACAAGTAATTGTTGTGTGAGCTAATAAATAGCTATATTATTATTGAGATTAATTAAACAATTTATGGGAACTTGTAAGTTGCGTTTATGGTACCAAAATAAATGCCAAATTAGAAACTTTTGTAGTTGATACCTCATATCAGTAAGTACGTTGCTATAATAGTTTTAAAGGAAAATGCGTTTTCCATTTTGCAATTGACTCGCACCTTTGCCTCATCCCTTATAAGTTTAGAACTCTTTTCGTAAAAGTTCAACTGCATCTAAGGCATCATTTTGTAAGAAAATCAAAAGTTACTCATTCTTTCCCCCATTATGGCCAGATTAAACATGTTTCCAATTATGGTCATTTTGCTTTTGGCGAATTGCGCACTTCCAACATTGGCGCATTTGGATGACTCGCCGGCGATGGTTTAGTGCAAAAAACATTTCAGCATAAAGTATGCATTCGACGTGTACAACTATATTTTCAAAGGAAGACAATTGGTGACTTTAGTTGCCGGGCCCTTGTGGCGTTGGGAAGACCGTGCCATAATGTTTTCGTCAACAGTACCTTCACTTATGAACACACTGGGAACAGAACTGCCATTCAAGCCAGAGCTGACCGTGTATTTAATCATTGTATAATTGCAACTTCTGTCCCACCCCCTTCTTCGCTATCTTAAATTCAGAATTGAACTTCTCTAGGGCTAACAAATTTGTGTGAAGTTTCATGGGTCAGAATAAAATTTCGATGTATTTGCTTTGATGCCTTGTGATGAATTCACTTTGTTGCTTTGAGATGTAAAGTATTATCTAAATGATTAAGGAATGAACAATAGTAATAAAACAACTACCACACCAATTTCAAAAACTTCGTGAAACATCATATGTAATACAGATCAGTTTTACATTTGTTCGGCCTTCACCCGTGCATTACGTTCGGTTATTGCAACTACACTGCACATTGATGTGTAATGCTTATTTTTCAACAAACTTACTTTGCTCGTCCCATTTCAAGCACGTACGAAACTATTTTCTGTTATATGGCTACTCGTCTGATCCCATTATTCTTGGTAACAGTCATACGTGTTTTCCTTATTGTTATCGGGTCGAAGTTGAGAAACATGAAAACTTCGCCACGGCGTACTGCCCAAAATTCTTTCAAAACGAAGTTGGAATATGCTTATGAAACACTCTTGATCGACTCTTATTGGCCTTGTGGTCCCAGTTGTTATGGACATCCTACATTTTGTAAAAAGGGTGTTCATTCGGCACACCTCTGTATCTTTTTTTGTTTTTTTTCGTCTTTTTTTCTTTGTTCTGAATAACCGAAACTAGAATATTTGTTGACTGATTTGAAACTTATCATTGGCGGAACTGTAGCTCGTTAACGTTATATTCGGGCGTGTGGGGCTTGAGTATTGTACCATATGCAGTAAGGTGTGAAATAATATTTGTGCTAAAATGAGTTTACCAAGAAAGGGGTGCTCATCTACTCAATCTATTGTGCTTCAATAAATCTTCGCTTCTAAACAAATCTAATCTCTTACATCACATTTTCATTTTGATATAGTAGGAATAATAATGCCGAGAAATACGTTTGTCCATTTACTGAAGAACAATTAAGGTTAGTCGCGTTCTTTTGCCTGCTTGTCTTCACTTTTTCCCGCAACGACAGTCACTAACATGACATGCAAGTTCAGTTCACAGTTTTGGCAACTCTATTGTAACAAACTAGTCAATGTATTAATTTGAAACAAGTAATTGTTGTGTGAGCTAATAAATAGCTATATTATTATTGAGATTAATTAAACAATTTATGGGAACTTGTAAGTTGCGTTTATGGTACCAAAATAAATGCCAAATTAGAAACTCTTGTAGTTGATACCTCATATCAGTAAGTACGTTGCTATAATAGTTTTAAAGGAAAATGCGTTTTCCATTTTGCAATTGACTCGCACCTTTGCCTCATCCCTTATAAGTTTAGAACTCCTTTCGTAAAAGTTCAACTGCATCTAAGGCATCATTTTGTAAGAAAATCAAAAGTTACTCATTCTTTCCCCCATTATGGCCAGATTAAACATGTTTCCAATTATGGTCATTTTGCTTTTGGCTAATTGTGCACTTCCTGTTGGATATGTGCCCTAAAACCAGTCATATGATGATACTTTACGGACATTTCAAACTAATGTAGTTTAAATGTAAAGGGCAAAGATTATTGTTTGAGCCGTCTCATATAAATGTTATATGCTTAAACGATAAGTCCAAGGAATATGTGATTGGAAGAATGCGATCTAAAGAAGTTAGATTCATGAGACCATTCTTTCGTTGACACATCCTAAACGTTCCTGATCATAGGATTGTCAATTGGGCATTGACAGTCCGTTAAGATCAGTACGTGCTATGTCTTCTCTCAGGGAGAGTGACTAGTCTCGAGTCATTGGTGTGTGTGACATCAAGACAAGTACGTAGGTGCTCAATAGAGAATGAGTTCACTGAACACGATCAACGTAGAGCTCTCATATTCATGTCACATGAGAACTCATGGTTGGGATAATGCAAATTAGTCTTTTGACCTGAGGCATCACAGTTGTCTTGTGGTTAGGTCCTTAATCTTTGATTATGTCAAAGTCACTCCATCATAAGGGTGTCCACGGCATCGTTGGGGTTAAGCCACTTAGCCATGGAGGCAAGTGAATGCGCAACAAGGGATCTCTAACCTTCAAACTGTTTGAGGGAGAATACTCTATGATATGATTAAGAATCTTTGGCCAAAGTATGAATGAGATTTAGGAATGTGTTCCAAATCACATTCAAGGTAATCATATAAGCACAAGACTCACATTGGATAGTAGACATGAATAAACTATCAAACCAAACAATGTGGTCAAGAGTATTGTATTAGAGAAAGACCGTATTGCATTTGTAATCCTAAAACTGAATAGGTTCTCCACCTCTTCTGATTAGCTTGGGTAACCATGACATGCTGCTAGGCGTCAACCATGGTTTGTGGAAGCCCTAAAAGTGTATTATCACTAACGGGAGAATTGAAAGTAAGTTTCAATTCACAATCGATTTGAAAGAGTTTGAATCGCCCACTGCCTCGCTAAAAGGAACCTAATGGATCGTACACCGTGTAAGGTAGAGATTGAAGATTCAACGGAGATGAGTAAGAATAATTAAATGGTTTAATTATTTATGGCAAGGATTAATTAATATGATTATTAATCAAACGAATAAGTTCGTTAAAAGACCTCGGGATAGTTTTGGACCTTAAGGCCCAATGAGCTTTGAACGTCAAGTCCATTGACTTAAGTTGTGTGACAACTTAATGAATAATGATTCACAAAGGCCCAAATAGCCCAATGAATACCCTAAGGCCGGCCATTTAGAGAAAGAGTGGGTTTTGGACTTATTTACAAGTTTGCCACTCAAATGAATTAAGGTATAAGTATGACTTTATAGCGAAAATTCATTTAGGGTTTTTTTTTGGGGAAATTGGAGAAACACTGATAGGAGCATATTCATGCGACCTAAATGGCTTGTTCTCGTGCATTTACGTTATGTTTCTTTAGTTATTTTAGTACTTTAAGCTATTTTCGTGTGTTTGTAGGTCCAAAGGGCTAAAGGAGCAAAAAGATGCATTTTGGAGACTTTTGGAGCACTTTTGGGCTAAGGATGGATAGCCTATGCTTGGAGCCAAAGTGTTGGACGAAATTGAAGACCTAATTGAAGACCAAAGTGTTGGAACCTTGTTCCCTTTAGTTTTAGGACATTTAAACCTTTCCTATATCCTTAGCCGTGCATAACATTCCAACATTCCACTCCTTCATTTCAGCCACACTCCCACATATCATTACTTATCATCACCACTTATCACTTATCATAATCACATATCATACACTTATCATCACCACTTATCACTTATCATAATCACCCATAATCATTCACATAAATCAGCCACATGCATTCACTCTTCATAATTCAACCTAGCTATCATGTTTCCCCTTTCATCATTCCCTCACATTCTTTAATTCAGCCAACACATGCTTACACATGCATTTTCAGCACCAAAGAATCATTGCACATGCATTTCCAACCCACATGCATCATTTAATCATTCAAACATGCAGCCACATTCACTTTACCTAGCTGTCATGTTCCCTCTCCCATCCATTTTCAGATTTCCACCAACCAATCTAGTTGTCATTACACATGCATTCCCTTCTTTAATCATTCCTAGCTGCCATTCACATGTTCTCCCATCCCTTCTCTCCCTATAAAACCATGCATTGCATTCATTCGATTCATTCCCATTCATTCTCATACACTCTTCCATATTCAGAAATTCATCCATTCATACACATTCACACCATCAAACTATCCTTAGACCTTGTGCTACAACGAAGAGGAAGATAAGAGGGCCTAAACGTTCATACAATTCAAGTTTGAGTTGTTGGAATGTTTAGGTGTTTCTTTGATTTCAATGTTTAATTTCAATACCCTTTGTTTTGTACGAATGAGGAATGGAAGAGAAGAGGGCCTAAACATTCATACAATTCAAGTTTGAGTTGTTGGAATGTTTAGGCGTTTCTTTGATTCTCTTTGTTTTGTATCATGAGGAACTAAACCCCCCTGGTTAGGGGGGGATTCGAAATATATGTTTATGCTTGCATTTTGATTTGATTACTTCTAATTGCGTTTCATAAGTTGTGGATTCAATTTGTTTAACTGTTTGATTGATAACTTATTTATGTATGTTTATTGAGAGTACACCCTTAATTTTCATGCATGAATATGACGCTAGAATATAAGTGAGTTTCACCTAATAGTTACGAACTTATATTCACAAGTAGTGGAGGTTGCTTATAAACAATCGCGTTAAACGAATTCTTGGCATAAGTTTCATGCAATCATAGTAACGAATGCCTCGTCAACACTTATAATTTTCATAGAGCGTAATGATTCTTGCTTGTATCTCTATTATGCAATCATGTAGGGGACTTGTGGGGAATGTTTTGGGTTGTCGTATGCAATCATCCAATTCAATAACGTTAGGAAGATTTGAAGGTTAATTAGTGCATCATGGTTCACTTGGGGTGTAGAGAATTCATGGTTTATTGAAATGCAATTGGAAATCTTTTTATTATGCAAGTGTAACATGTGTGGAGATGAACCCCTTAGCTAGTCATCCCATCCATTCAAATCCATCACATTCATATTTACATTCTGTTTTTAATTAGAATATGTGCAATTAGTGTAATTTCGTCCAAAACTCAATCCCCCCTTACTTTAATGTCCAAATTAGTTAGAAATCAATTTAGTTTGTGTTTTTAAGAGTCTTGAGTCAAGTTACAACTTAATTTCGTCCAAATTTGGGTTTAAGGTCAGAAACTGCCTAGTTAGTGTTTTTAGGCAGTTTTGAGTCTTTTGAACTTGTTTTGAGTCCTTTGAGTCTTTGTATTGTTCAAATTAGTTAGAAAGTGTTTTGGTTTGTGTTTATAAGTGTTTTGATTCAATTTGTTACCCAAATTCGTCCAAAGTACTCAAAGTGCTCAAAACTGCCCAGAAAGTGTTTTTAAGGCAGTTTTGAGTGTTTTGGTGCTGTTTTGAGTCTTTTGGTTTGTTTTAGTGTTCTAAAGTTTAGTTTTGCATTCTTTGAGTCGAGTTTAGTGTTTTAAACTTTGTTTTTGAGTTTTTAAGTCAGTTTCCAAGTGTTTAGCAATCCCTCCTAATCCCCGGTCTAGAACGATCCCTACTTACATCTTTACTACAATTTGACAAAAAGAGGGTTTAATTTGTGTGCGTATAATTCTCGCATCAAATTTTGGCGCCGTTGCCGGGGATTAGCAACTTTGCTAATCTCTTGGATTGTTTTATTATCATTTGTGTGTATATATTTTTAGTTTTATTTTGTTGATTTTAGAAGCAAGACATGGCACTTGATAGTGCTTCTCTTTTGTCACAGCTTATGGAAGAGTACCAAACGCAAAGAGTTGGTACATTTGATCATAATCAATCAAGGAACGACGTGTTTTCCAATACTTACAATTCGGATTGGAGTGATCATTCAAACTCTATGTGGTGGGAACCTCAACATATTCAACAAGAAGGATATTGGCAACCATATGAGGAGTTCTATACAACACCTATGCAGCCACCACAACCTGCCCAAACAAATTCAAGTGAGTCTTTGTATAATGATACGGTTAGTAAGTTACTCACCAATTTGTCTCAGGGGCAAGAAGATCTAAACAAAGCAAGGCAAAATCAAGACAAAAGGTTGGACTACTTGGAAAAGCAAATTGGGCAGATCGCGGAGTTCGTAGGACAATTTCAAGACCAAGGCAAACTCCTTATTTCAACCCTTGCAAATCCGAAGGAAGGATTTGAAACTGCCTTGAGAAGTAGCAAGAGGTTGGAACGGACCCTCAACCATCAAAATCAAATCACAAGGAAGAGGAATACACCCAACCCACGGCAAGAGTGGAAACACCTTTGCCGGAGGCACCTATTGCTCCTACGCCATCTAATTCAAGTAAGGTTGTTCCAAATTTAATTAGTTCTAACCCCATTCCACCTAATATCCCTATTCCTTGCAGGTTCATGAATTCCAAGGAAGAAGAAAGTGAAAAAGACACCTTGGAAGCCCTTCCAAAGGTGAAAAGTAGGGAATATCATGAATTCATCAAAGAGGACGTTCTTGAGATAAACAACCCCAAAGAAGTTGAATTTTATGACACAAGACAAGGACCAATCCTCACATCAAATCTAACCAAGTGCAAAGTCCCTGAAACGTTCAAAGAAGGGGTGTTTATTCTTAAGTTCTTATTGGATCACATAAGTAAGCCACCTCCTCCAATTTCAATTTTCTTTTATACTAACATGTTGTTAATGATTCAGGCATCCAATCTTGAATTTAAACCATTACCGGATCATTTCAAGTATCACCTTCCATTCAAAGATCAATTCCATGCCGTTTGATTCAAATAGAAAAAAAAAAAAAAAAAAAAGAAAGAAAGAAAAATAAAAGAATGTAGCCTTCATAAAGGTAGTTTACGTGAAGACCCACTACGTGGCGAAACTCTCGGAGCGGAAGGCATCGGAGCGGAAGGCATCGGAGCAGGAGGCATCGGAGCAGGAGGCATCGGAGCAGAAGGCATAGGAGCGGGAGGCACCGAAGATAGATCATTCAAGGCCCCAAACCTTGGTGGAACGCTGGATGACCCAGGAAAGAGGTGCCTCTGGAAGAAAGACGCAAGCCTTTGACGGTCACTTTGAATGCGACCTTGAGATTCTTGCAGCTCATCAAGCTTCCTCTTCATGCCCGACGAATAGTTATTTGCAAGCACATGCAAACTTCTATTCTCGTACTTAAGCTGTTTGATCTCCTGCTTAAGATTTTCCACCTCTGTCATCAATGATTCCACTTGACGGGACCGAGCAAGCAGGCGTTGGCCCATGTTGGACACAGAGCTCGCACATTGAACACTAAGTGCGAGGGATTCTTGAACGGCCAACTCATCGGACCGTCCTGAAAGCAGCTGACTATCTTTGGGAGTGAGTAGGTTCCTAGCTACTATTGTAGCTATTGTGGCATCCTGCATCACGGAGTCTTCACCTGTAAGAGGACCGTTAGAAGATAAGAAAGAAGGGTGCCATACGTTACCTTGACGCAGCGCGCCCGTATCACTGCTGAGACTCAATTCCAAGCTAAGGTTCGATGGGTTTGCCATTTTTCAAAGGTGTTCAAGAGAAGGGGTGGATGGAGTTAAATTTCAAAAGGCCGGAGACAATTTTCAAAAATGGGCAGTCTTCAGAGTGTGTATGTTTGAGGTGATCGGTAGCTCTATAAAAAGCCAAGGCGACGCGTCCACCAATTCAAAAAGCCGGAATTTCCTGCGCAAAGTTCGGCGACGATCTCTCGGCTTTTCAGAAAATGCGTTCACTTTGTCAAAAGATCTCTGACAAAGTGAAAACACGTGGAGGCCATCATCGCAACTACACATCTTTAGCCGACAAACGCAAAGTTCGACGACGCTTTCTCTACTTTTCAGAAAACGCATGCAGCTTTGTCAAAAGAGCCGCATCCGCACTACTACGTGTCGTTCAGAAAGCGAAGGGGCGTCGCTCAGAAATCGAAGGGCGCCTGCTCAGAAATCGAAGAGGCGTCGTTCAGAAATCGAAGAGGCGTCACTATTTCAAAAAGCCGGATTTGCGGGATCAAAACGTTTGTCGACAAGGGTAAAAGAACAATACCACCACTTGCTATTGGGAAATCCCTATATATGTCGACCTTCATCTTTTATGGCAAGGCAAACCTGAAGAAAATGCCCAACTCTTCCTCACTTTTGAGGGCGCACTCCCAGCAAAGCCTTTCGAAATACTTAATTTTTTCTTCTTCCCCAAAGATGATACCAGATGCCTGGAGTACAGATGACCCAGGAGGAAACGGTAGATGGAAGCATGTGCTGATTCATTCACCGCTTCTTCAAAAGCAAAGGTATCTCATATCATCAAGGTCAAAAGCAAAAGTATCTCATATCATGCTCTTTCCCTGTCCTTTTCTTTGTCCTTGTTCTTACTCGCATGGCAAAGTGAAAGAAGCAATCAGCCGGCACTTGGAGTCAGTCTTCCGATCTGGAACCAACTGCCTGGAATCCCTTCCCTGATTGCTTACCTAGCGTTGCTCTCGAGTAGTCATCTTCAACGGTTGATACACTTCCAGAGAAGGGACCACTTCTGCAAAGGGGAGCAAGTAAGGCAAGTGAAAATGATACATTGAAGCATGTGGAGACAAGCTACAACTGCGTATGCTGAGTTATCCTCTAACCCTCTTCAATACGAATTGGAGAGTTTGAACAAAGAAACAGAAAAAAGGGAGGAAGCTCAGACCTTCGGGGGAGACCAAAAGAATCCTGCTGCTCAGTTCAAGAGTAGCACAAAGGAAAATCAACGAGTGGAGGAGACCAAAAAGAATCCTCCAGCCCAGTTCAAGAGTAAGCCTGTGGAATCACCAAAGATCAACCCATCCATCCAACAAAGGAAGACCGAGAAAGCACTCCAATTCCAGATTTGCGTCCCTAAACTCTTCTCTTTGTTAGTTACATTTTGCCATGTTTAGTATGTATAAATGCTGTTTGTGTGTTTACTTATTTTTATGTAAATCTATGCTTAAAACATTGAGGACAATGTGTGATTTAAGTGTGGGGGGGGTAACTAAGTATATTTGATGCAAATTCGTGGGATTTTATCACCCATAACTTCAAATGTTGTTCCTTGCTGTTTTAAGGTGTTTTTAAGATGTTTTAGAGTGTTTTAGTATGTTTTGTTTTATAACTCCGAAAATCACATAAAAATTTGAAAAACATGTTTTGAAAAGCCTAAAAAGAGTGTTTTGAGTCGTTTTTGTGTGTTTGTGTCTTAGGATACCTTCCAACACAATGATAAGGATTTGGTTTGTAATTGCATGACTGTTAAAAAGAGTTATAAACATAGAGAAAAGTTTGATTTACTCTTGGTATATGCTTGGTTATGGTTATAATGTATGACTTCACATGCAATCATAAAAGAAAAATTCGTTTTTGTAACATGCTTGAAGGAAGGAACTCAAACAAACGCTACAACCCTGTGAGACTCGAGCCATTACCTTCTTTGGAGAGTTATAATCTGTGATTCTTTGTTTTCTAAAGTTGTTGCATGATCTCATTATTCCTTGCTTGGTTGCTACTTAGAATGCAATTATATCATGATAGAACTAAATGCTAGAACTTATATCCGTTTCATTCAAAGCATGACATTGAATTGCATAACATATATCAAGATGAAGTTGTGTAACCACCACCATAGCCAAATAGCCTTACTTCCCATATTTCGTATATGTTGTAAGTTTTAACCCCGTTGAGCCTTGTTTAGCCTTTATTCTTTGTTTACCCACATTTTCCTCACCTAGCCTAGAGTAGGACTTTCCTATACCCTTGTTCTTAAAGTATAGTGAGCATGACTTAAATGAATTCCTTTTGAGTTACATTATGCAAGAAAATGAGTGTGGGGGAGTAAAAGTTTGTTCTTACGTTTATATGTATGTTTTGAGATTCAAAAAAGAAAAGAAGAAGAAAAGAAAAAAAAAAAAAAAAAAAAAAAAGAGTGAAAATAAGTAAGAATGAACTCACGAGCGTTGATGGTTGAAGAAAGGGTCCAAAAAGTTGAATATGGCCCTAAGTTTTGTGTGACTTTCCCTTGGGTGTTCAAAGTTGACTTCTGCGTTCTTAAGGGAATTCTAAGTGCCTAATTCAATACTTTGCTCACTATTGCTTTAAGAATGTTTGTTTATCCTTCACCTTTCATTGTTAGTCAATACCCTAGCCCCGTTACAACCCTTTGACTTCTATCTTGAGTGTTATGTGTTTCAAAATGTGGAGTTTGGAATTGATATGAGCTTATGGAATCACTGGTTCTCATTCTAAGTAGTAGCATTCCATTCATGAGATCATATTCATGTCATTATCGTAAATCCAGAAAATGCTTTCTTTGTTATAACATATGTTAGGTACTAGTCTTTCATGTTTACATCAATCTCTCACATATAACTAGTGTAGGGTGTGTAGTCAGAAAATCTGTGTGAAAATAGAGTGCATTCTAGTAAGGAATTGAGGAAATTCTCTAAGGCATGTTACTACATTCAAATCATGGTTTTAAATGCTTAATTGTGAACTAGTATGTGGTGACTATGATTAAAAATGTACTTAAGTGTAAAGATGGCTAAAATATGTGGGAATAATGATTTTTAACTTGTCATGTACATTGGAAATCCCTGAGACGATTGTTGGAAGGTTTAGGTTGTGTTTTTCTTGTTCAGTGTCGTTTTGTTTTTTGTTTCTTTTGTTTTGTTTTGCTCGAGGACTAACAAAAGCTAAGTGTGGGGGTATTTGATAGGAGCATATTCATGCGACTTAAATAGCTTGTTCTCGTGCATTTACGTTATGTTTCTTTAGTTATTTTAGTACTTTAAGCTATTTTCGTGTGTTTGTAGGTCCAAAGGGCTAAAGGAGCAAAAAGATGCATTTTGGAGACTTTTGGAGCACTTTTGGGCTAAGGATGGATAGCCTATGCTTGGAGCCAAAGTGTTGGACGAAATTGAAGACCTAATTGAAGACCAAAGTGTTGGAACCTTGTTCCCTTTAGTTTTAGGACATTTAAACCTTTCCTATATCCTTAGCCGTGCATAACATTCCAACATTCCACTCCTTCATTTCAGCCACACTCCCACATATCATTACTTATCATCACCACTTATCACTTATCATAATCACATATCATTACTTATCATCACCACTTATCACTTATCATAATCACATATCATACACTTATCATCACCACTTATCACTTATCATAATCACCCATAATCATTCACATAAATCAGCCACATGCATTCACTCTTCATAATTCAACCTAGCTGTCATGTTTCCCCTTTCATCATTCCCTCACATTCTTTAATTCAGCCAACACATGCTTACACATGCATTTTCAGCACCAAAGAATCATTGCACATGCATTTCCAACCCACATGCATCATTTAATCATTCAAACATGCAGCCACATTCACTTTACCTAGCTGTCATGTTCCCTCTCCCATCCATTTTCAGATTTCCACCAACCAATCTAGTTGTCATTACACATGCATTCCCTTCTTTAATCATTCCTAGCTGCCATTCACATGTTCTCCCATCCCTTCTCTCCCTATAAAACCATGCATTGCATTCATTCGATTCATTCCCATTCATTCTCATACACTCTTCCATATTCAGAAATTCATCCATTCATACACATTCACACCATCAAACTATCCTTAGACCTTGTGCTACAACGAAGAGGAAGATAAGAGGGCCTAAACGTTCATACAATTCAAGTTTGAGTTGTTGGAATGTTTAGGTGTTTCTTTGATTTCAATGTTTAATTTCAATACCCTTTGTTTTGTACGAATGAGGAATGGAAGAGAAGAGGGCCTAAACATTCATACAATTCAAGTTTGAGTTGTTGGAATGTTTAGGCGTTTCTTTGATTCTCTTTGTTTTGTATCATGAGGAACTAAACCCCCCCTGGTTAGGGGGGGATTCGAAATATATGTTTATGCTTGCATTTTGATTTGATTACTTCTAATTGCGTTTCATAAGTTGTGGATTCAATTTGTTTAACTGTTTGATTGATAACTTATTTATGTATGTTTATTGAGAGTACACCCTTAATTTTCATGCATGAATATGACGCTAGAATATAAGTGAGTTTCACCTAATAGTTACGAACTTATATTCACAAGTAGTGGAGGTTGCTTATAAACAATCGCGTTAAACGAATTCTTGGCATAAGTTTCATGCAATCATAGTAACGAATGCCTCATCAACACTTATAATTTTCATAGAGCGTAATGATTCTTGCTTGTATCTCTATTATGCAATCATGTAGGGGACTTATGGGGAATGTTTTGGGTTGTCGTATGCAATCATCCAATTCAATAACGTTAGGAAGATTTGAAGGTTAATTAGTGCATCACGGTTAACTTGAGGTGTAGAGAATTCATGGTTTATTGAAATGCAATTGGAAATCTTTTTATTATGCAAGTGTAACATGTGTGGAGATGAACCCCTTAGCTAGTCATCCCATCCATTCAAATCCATCACATTCATATTTACATTCTGTTTTTAATTAGAATATGTGCAATTAGTGTAATTTCGTCCAAAACTCAATCCCCCCTTACTTTAATGTCCAAATTAGTTAGAAATCAATTTAGTTTGTGTTTTTAAGAGTCTTGAGTCAAGTTACAACTTAATTTCGTCCAAATTTGGGTTTAAGGTCAAAAACTGCCTAGTTAGTGTTTTTAGGCAGTTTTGAGTCTTTTGAACTTGTTTTGAGTCCTTTGAGTCTTTGTATTGTTCAAATTAGTTAGAAAGTGTTTTGGTTTGTGTTTATAAGTGTTTTGATTCAATTTGTTACCCAAATTCGTCCAAAGTACTCAAAGTGCTCAAAACTGCCCAGAAAGTGTTTTTAAGGCAGTTTTGAGTGTTTTGGTGCTGTTTTGAGTCTTTTGGTTTGTTTTAGTGTTCTAAAGTTTAGTTTTGCATTCTTTGAGTCGAGTTTAGTGTTTTAAACTTTGTTTTTGAGTTTTTAAGTCAGTTTCCAAGTGTTTAGCAATCCCTCCTAATCCCCGGTCTAAAACGATCCCTACTTACATTTTTACTACAATTTGACAAAAAGAGGGTTTAATTTGTGTGCGTATAATTCTCGCATCAAACACAAACTCTCCTTTCTCTCTAGAAATGGTCGGCCACCCTTGAGGAAAACATCTAGCAATCTTACTTCCTCAAGGTCACTCATTTCTTCTCCAATCTTACCTTGGTGTGGAGACTTAGAGGTTCTCAATTTTGGGAACTTGGAGAAACCTTTTCATCCATCCAAATCCATGGATCTAAGATGCAAGGAATGAAGGCCCTCTCTTTGGGTGATTAGCCTTTGCTTATGCAAAGAGGAATCTACAAAGGTATTGATTTCTCAACTCACTTTGTTTTGAGTTGAGTCTTGGTTCACCTATCTACTAGGTTTTGAAGTTCATGGGTTAAGTTTTGTTTTTGAGTGCATATAAACATGATTCCGCCTTTTAATTGTTAATTGCATGTTGTTGATGTTGCTCAAATGAACTTGTTTTTCACAAATCTTCCTTCACTTCCAACATTGGCGCATTTGGATGACTCGCCGGCGGTGGTTGAGTGCAAAAAACATTTCAGCATAAAGTATGCATTCGACATGTACAACTATATCTTCAAAGGGAAGACAATTGGTGACTTTAGTTGCCGGGCCCTTATGGCGTTGGGAAGACCGTGCCATAATGTTTTCGTCAACAGCACCTTCACTTATGAACACACTAGTAACAGAACTGCCATTCAAGCCAGAGCTGACCGAGTATTTAATCATTGTATAATTGCAACTTCTGTCCCACCCCCTTCTTCGCTATCTTAAATTCAGAATTGAACTTCTCTAGGGCTAACAAATTTGTGTGAAGTTTCATGGGTCAGAATAAAATTTCGATGTATTTGCTTTAATGCTTTGTGATGAATTCACTTTGTTGCTTTGAGTTGTAAAGTATTATCTAAATGATTAAGGAATGAACAATAGTAATAAAACAACTACCACACCAATTTCAAAAACTTCGTGAAACATCATATGTAATACAGATCAGTTTTACATTTGTTCGGCCTTCACCCATGCATTACGTTCGGTTATTGCAGCTACACTGCACATTGATGTGTAATGCTTATTTTTCAACTAACTTACGTTGCTCGTCCCATTTCAAGCACGTACAAAACTATTTTCTGTTATATGGCTACTCGTCTGATCGCATTATTCTTGGTAACAGTCAAACGTGTTTTCCTTATTGTTATCGGGTCGAAGTTGAGAAACATGAAAACTTCGCCACAGCGTACTGCCCAAAATTCTTTCAAAACGAAGTTGGAATATGCTTATGAAACACTCTTGATCGACTCTTATTGGCCTTGTGGTCCCAGTTGTTATGGACATCCTACATTTTGTAAAAAGGGTGTTCACTCGGCACACCTCTGTATCTTTTTTTGTTTTTTTTCGTCTTTTTTTCTTTGGTCTGAATAACCGAAACTAGAATATTTGTTGACTGATTTGAAACTTATCATTGGCGGAACTGTAGCTCGTTAACGTTATATTCGGGCGTGTGGGGCTTGACTATTGTACCATATGCAGTAAGGTGTGAAATAATATTTGTGCTAAAATGAGTTTACCAAGAAAGGGGTGCTCAGCTACTCAATCTATTGTGCTTCAATAAATCTTCACTTCTAAACAAATCTAATCTCTTACATCACATTTTCATTTTGATATAGTAGGAATAATAATGCCGAGAAATAAGTTTGTCCATTTACTGAAGAACAATTAAGGTTAGTCGCGTTCTTTTGCATGCTTGTCATTACTTTTTCCCGCAACGACAGCCACTAACATGACATGCAAGTTCAGTTCACGGTTTTGGCAACTCTATTGTAACAAACTAGTCAGTGTATTAGTTTGAAACAAGTAATTGTTGTGTGAGCTAATAAATAGCTATATTATTATTGAGATTAATTAAACAATTTATGGGAACTTGTAAGTTGCGTTTATGGTACCAAAATAAATGCCAAATTAGAAACTCTTGTAGTTGATACCTCATATCAGTAAGTACGTTGCTAAAATTGTTTTAAAGGAAAATGCGTTTTCCATTTTGCAATTGACTCGCACTTTTGCCTCATCCCTTATAAGTTAGAACTCCTTTCGTAAAAGTTCAACCGCATCTACGGCATCATTTTGAAAGAAAATCAAAAGTTACTCATTCTTTCCCCCATTATGGCCAGATTAAACACGTTTCCAATTATGGTCATTCTGCTTTTGGCGAATTGCGCACTTCCAACATTGGCGCATTTGGATGACTCGCCGGCGGTGGTTGAGTGCAAAAAACATTTCAGCATAAAGTATGCATTCGACGTGTACAACTATATTTTCAAAGGGAAGACAATTGGTGACTTTAGTTGCCGGGCCCTTGTGGCGTTGGGAAGACCGTGCCATAATGTTTTCGTCAACAGCACCTTCACTTATGAACACACTGGGAACAGAACTGCCATTCAAGCCAGAGCTGACCGAGTATTTAATCATTGTATAATTGCAACTTCTGTCCCACCGCCTTCTTCGCTATCTTAAATTCAGAATTGAACTTCTCTAGGGCTAACAAATTTGTGGGAAGTTTCATGGGTCAGAATAAAATTTCGAAGTTTTTGCTTTGATGCCTTGTTATGAATTCACTTTGTTGCTTTGAGTTGCAAAGTATTATCTAAATGATTAAGGAATGAACAATAGTAATAAAACAAGTACCACACCAATTTCAAAAACTTCGTGAAACATCATATGTAATACAGATCAGTTTTACATTTGTTCGGCCTTCACCCGTGCATTACGTTCGGTTATTGCAGCTACACTGCATATTGATGTGTAATGCTTATTTTGCAAGAAACTTAAGTTGCTCGTCCCATTTCAAGCACGTACGAAACTATTTTCCGTTATATGGCTACTCGGCTGATCGCGTTATTCTTGGTAACAGTCATACGTGTTTTCTTGATTGTTATCGGGTCGAAGTTGAGAAACATGAAAACTTCGCCACGGCGTACTGCCCAAAATTCTTTCAAAACGAAGTTGGAATATGCTTATGAAACACTCTTGATAGACTCTTATTGGCCTTGTGGTCCCAGTTGTTACGGACATCCTACATTTTGTAAAAAAGGTGTTCATTCGATACACCTCTGTATCTTTTTTTTGTTTTTTTCGTCTTTTTTTCTTTTGTCTGAATAACCGAAACTAGAATATTTGTTAACTGATTTGAAACTTATCATTGGCGGAACTGTAGCATGTTAACGTCATATTCGGGCGTGTGGGGCTTGAGTATTGTACCATATGCAGTAAGGTGTGAAATAATATTTGTGCTAAAATGAGTTTACCAAGAAAGGGGTGCTCATCTACTCAATCTATTGTGCTTCAATAAATCTTCGCTTCTAAACAAATTTAATCTCTTACGTCACATTTTCATTTTGATATAGTAGGAATAATAATGCCGAGAAATACGTTTGTCCATTTACTGAAGAACAATTAAGGTTAGTCGCGTTCTTTTGCCTGCTTGTCTTCACTTTTTCCCGCAACGACAGTCACTAACATGACATGCAAGTTCAGTTCACGGTTT
This sequence comes from Pyrus x bretschneideri, assembly GCF_019419815.1. NCBI lineage: Eukaryota > Viridiplantae > Streptophyta > Magnoliopsida > Rosales > Rosaceae > Pyrus > Pyrus x bretschneideri. Next base: position 931,547 of record NW_025999803.1, on the reverse strand, counting down.
TGGCAACTCTATTGTAACAAACTAGTCAGTGTATTAATTTGAAACAAGTAATTGTTGTGTGTGCTAATAAATAGCTATATTATTATTGAGATTAATTAAACAATTTTTGGGAACTTGTAAGTTGCGTTTATGGTACCAAAATAAATGCCAAATTAGAAACTCTTGTAGTTGATACCTCATATCAGTAAGTACGTTGCTAAAACAGTTTTAAAGGAAAATGCGTTTTCCATTTTGCAATTGACTTGCACGTTTGCCTCATCCCTTATAAGTTTAGAACTCCTTGCATAAAAGTTCAACTGCATCTAAGGCATCATTTTGTAAGAAAATCAAAAGTTACGCATTCTTTCCCCCATTATGGCCAGATTAAACATGTTTCCAATTATGGTCATTTTGCTTTTCGCGAATTGCGCACTTCCAACATTGGCGCATTTGGATGACTCGCCGGCGGTGGTTGAGTGCAAAAAACATTTCAGCATAAAGTATGCATTCGACGTGTACAACTATATTTTCAAAGGGAAGACAATTGGTGACTTTAGTTGCCGGGCCCTTGTGGCGTTGGGAAGACCGTGCCATAATGTTTTCGTCAACAGCACCTTCACTTATGAACACACTGGGAACAGAACTGCCATTCAAGCCAGAGCCGACCGAGTATTTAATCATTGTATAATTGCAACTTCTATCCCACCGCCTTCTTCGCTATCTTAAATTCAGAATTGAACTTCTCTAGGGCTAACAAATTTGTGGGAAGTTTCATGGGGCAGAATAAAATTTCGAAGTTTTTGCTTTGATGCCTTGTTATGAATTCACTTTGTTGCTTTGAGTTGTAAAGTATTATCTAAATGATTAAGGAATGAACAACAGTAATAAAACAAGTACCACACCAATTTCAAAAACTTCGTGAAACATCATATGTAATACAGATCAGTTTTACATTTGTTCGGCCTTCACCCGTGCATTACGTTCGGTTATTGCAGCTACACTGCATATTGATGTGTAATGCTTATTTTGCAAGAAACTTAAGTTGCTCGTCCCATTTCAAGCACGTACGAAACTATTTTCCGTTGTATGGCTACTCGGCTGATCGTGTTATTCTTGGTAACAGTCATACGTGTTTTCTTTATTGTTATCGGGTCGAAGTTGAGAAACATGAAAACTTCGCCACGGCGTACTGCCCAAAATTCTTTCAAAACGAAGTTGGAATATGCTTATGAAACACTCTTGATAGACTCTTATTGGCCTTGTGGTCCTAGTTGTTACGGACATCCTACATTTTGTGAAAAAGGTGTTCATTCGATACACCTCTGTATCTTTTTTTTGTTTTTTTTCGTCTTTTTTTCTTTTGTCTGAATAACCGAAACTAGAATATTTGTTGACTGATTTGAAACGTATCATTGGCAGAACTGTAGCTCGTTAACGTCATATTCGGGCGTGTGGGGCTTGAGTATTGTACCATATGCAGTAAGGTGTGAAATAATATTTGTGCTAAAATGAGCTTACCAAGAAAGGGGTGCTCATCTACTCAATCTATTGTGCTTCAATAAATCTTCGCTTCTAAACAAATTTAATCTCTTACGTCACATTTTCATTTTGATATAGTAGGATAATAATGCCGAGAAATACGTTTGTCCATTTACTGAAGAACAATTAAGGTTAGTCGCGTTCTTTTGCCTGCTTGTCTTCACTTTTTCCCGTAACGACAGTCACTAACATGACATGCAAGTTCAGTTCACGGTTTTGGTAACTCTATTGTAACAAACTAGTCAGTGTATTAATTTGAAACAAGTAATTGTTGTGTGTGCTAATAAATAGCTATATTATTATTGACATTAATTAAACAATTTTTGGGAACTTGTAAGTTGCGTTTATGGTACCAAAATAAATGCCAAATTAGAAACTCTTGTAGTTGATACCTCATATCAGTAAGTACGTTGCTAAAACAGTTTTAAAGGAAAATGCGTTTTCCATTTTGCAATTGACTTGCACCTTTGCCTCATCCCTTATAAGTTTAGAACTCCTTGCATAAAAGTTCAACTGCATCTAAGGCATCATTTTGTAAGAAAATCAAAAGTTACGCATTCTTTCCCCCATTATGGCCAGATTAAACATGTTTCCAATTATGGTCATTTTGCTTTTCGCGAATTGCGCACTTCCAACATTGGCGCATTTGGATGACTCGCCGGCGGTGGTTGAGTGCAAAAAACATTTCAGCATAAAGTATGCATTCGACGTGTACAACTATATTTTCAAAGGGAAGACAATTGGTGACTTTAGTTGCCGGGCCCTTGTGGCGTTGGGAAGACCGTGCCATAATGTTTTCGTCAACAGCACCTTCACTTATGAACACACTGGGAACAGAACTGCCATTCAAGCCAGAGCTGACCGAGTATTTAATCATTGTATAATTGCAACTTCTGTCCCACCGCCTTCTTCGCTATCTTAAATTCAGAATTGAACTTCTCTAGGGCTAACAAATTTGTGGGAAGTTTCATGGGTCAGAATAAAATTTCGAAGTTTTTGCTTTGATGCCTTGTTATGAATTCACTTTGTTGCTTTGAGTTGTAAAGTATTATCTAAATGATTAAGGAATGAACAACAGTAATAAAACAAGTACCACACCAATTTCAAAAACTTCGTGGAACATCATATGTAATACAGATCAGTTTTACATTTGTTCGGCCTTCACCCGTGCATTACGTTCGGTTATTGCAGCTACACTGCATATTGATGTGTAATGCTTATTTTGCAAGAAACTTAAGTTGCTCGTCCCATTTCAAGCACGTACGAAACTATTTTCCGTTATATGGCTACTCGGCTGATCGCGTTATTCTTGGTAACAGTCATACGTGTTTTCTTTATTGTTATCGGGTCGAAGTTGAGAAACATGAAAACTTCGCCACAGCGTACTGCCCAAAATTCTTTCAAAACGAAGTTGGAATATGCTTATGAAACACTCTTGATAGACTCTTATTGGCCTTGTGGTCCCAGTTGTTACGGACATCCTACATTTTGTGAAAAAGGTGTTCATTTGATACACCTCTGTATCTTTTTTTTGTTTTTTTCGTCTTTTTTTCTTTTGTCTGAATAACCGAAACTAGAATATTTGTTGACTGATTTGAAACTTATCATTGGCGGAACTGTAGCTCGTTAACGTCATATTCGGGCGTGTGGGGCTTGAGTATTGTACCATATGCAGTAAGGTGTGAAATAATATTTGTGCTAAAATGAGTTTACCAAGAAAGGGGTGCTCATCTACTCAATCTATTGTGCTTCAATAAATCTTCGCTTCTAAACAAATTTAATCTCTTACGTCACATTTTCATTTTGATATAGTAGGAATAATAATGCCGAGAAATACGTTTGTCCATTTACTGAAGAACAATTAAGGTTAGTCGCGTTCTTTTGCCTGCTTGTCTTCACTTTTTCCCGCAACGACAGTCACTAACATGACATGCAAGTTCAGTTCACGGTTTTGGTAACTCTATTGTAACAAACTAGTCAGTGTATTAATTTGAAACAAGTAATTGTTGTGTGTGCTAATAAATAGCTATATTATTATTGACATTAATTAAACAATTTTTGGGAACTTGTAAGTTGCGTTTATGGTACCAAAATAAATGCCAAATTAGAAACTCTTGTAGTTGATACCTCATATCAGTAAGTACGTTGCTAAAACAGTTTTAAAGGAAAATGCGTTTTCCATTTTGCAATTGACTTGCACCTTTGCCTCATCCCTTATAAGTTTAGAACTCCTTGCATAAAAGTTCAACTGCATCTAAGGCATCATTTTGTAAGAAAATCAAAAGTTACGCATTCTTTCCCCCATTATGGCCAGATTAAACATTTTTCCAATTATGGTCATTTTGCTTTTCGCGAATTGCGCACTTCCAACATTGGCGCATTTGGATGACTCGCCGGCGGTGGTTGAGTGCAAAAAACATTTCAGCATAAAGTATGCATTCGACGTGTACAACTATATTTTCAAAGGGAAGACAATTGGTGACTTTAGTTGCCGGGCCCTTGTGGCGTTGGGAAGACCGTGCCATAATGTTTTCGTCAACAGCACCTTCACTTATGAACACACTGGGAACAGAACTGCCATTCAAGCCAGAGCTGACCGAGTATTTAATCATTGTATAATTGCAACTTCTGTCCCACTGCCTTCTTCGCTATCTTAAATTCAGAATTGAACTTCTCTAGGGCTAACAAATTTGTGGGAAGTTTCATGGGTCAGAATAAAATTTCGAAGTTTTTGCTTTGATGCCTTGTTATGAATTCACTTTGTTGCTTTGAGTTGTAAAGTATTATCTAAATGATTAAGGAATGAACAATAGTAATAAAACCACTACCACACCAATTTCAAAAACTTCGTGAAACATCATATGTAATACAGATCAGTTTTACATTTGTTCGGCCTTCACCCGTGCATTACGTTCGGTTATTGCAGCTACACTGCATATTGATGTGTAATGCTTATTTTGCAAGAAACTTAAGTTGCTCGTCCCATTTCAAGCACGTACGAAACTATTTTCCGTTATATGGCTACTCGGCTGATCGCGTTATTCTTGGTAACAGTCATACATGTTTTCTTTATTGTTATCGGGTCGAAGTTGAGAAACATGAAAACTTCGCCACGGCGTACTGCCCAAAATTCTTTCAAAACGAAGTTGGAATATGCTTATGAAACACTCTTGATAGACTCTTATTGGCCTTTTGGTCCCAGTGTTGGAAATGTGCCCTAAAACCAATCATATGATGATACTTTATGGACATTTCACATGTTAAACTAATCTAGTTTAATATTAAGGGCAAACATTATTGTTTGAGCCGTCTCATATAAATGTTATATGCTTAAACGATAAGTCCAAGGAATATGTGATTGGAAGAATGCGATCTAAAGAAGTTTGATTCATGAGACCATTCTTTCGTTGACACATCCTAAACGTTCCTGATCATAGGATTGTCAATTAGGCATTGACAGTCCGTTAAGATCAGTACGTGCTATGTCTTCTCTCAGGGAGAGTGACTAGTCTCGAGTCATTGGTGTGTGTGACATCAAGACAAGTACGTAGGTGCTCAATAGAGAATGAGTTCACTGAACACGATCAACGAAGAGTTCTCATATTATTGTCACATGAGAACTCATGGTTGGGATAATGCAAAGTAGTCCTTTGACCTGAGGCATCACAGCTGTCTTGTGGTTAGGTACTTGATCTTTGATTATGTCAAAGTCACTCTATCAGGGTGTCCACGGCATCGTCGGGGTTAAGCCACTTAGCCATGGAGGCAAGTGAATGCGCAACAAGGGATCTCTAACCTTCAAACTGTTTGAGGGAGAATACTCTATGATATGATTAAGAATCTTTGGCCAAAGTATGAATGAGATTTAGGAATCGGTTCCAAATCACATTCAAGGTAATCATATAAGCACAAGACTCACATTGGATAGTAGACATGAATAAACTATCAAACCAAACAATGTGGTCAAGAGTATTGTATTAGAGAAAGACCGTATTGCATTTGTAATCCTAAAACTGAATAGGTTCTCCACCTCTTCTGATTAGCTTGGGTAACCATGACATGCTGCTAGGCGTTAACCATGGTTTGTGGAAGCCCTAAAAGTGTATTCTCACTAACGGGAGAATTGAAAGTAAGTTTCAATTCACAATCGATTAGAAAGAGTTTTTAATCGCCCACTGCCTCGCTAAAAGGAACCTAATGGATCGTTCACCGAGTAAGGTAGAGTTTGAAGAAACAACGGAGATGAGTAAGAATAATTAAATGGTTTAATTATTTATCTAAGGCTAGGATTAATTAATATGTTAATTAATCAAACGAATAAGTTCGTTAAAGACCTCGGGTTAGTTTTGGGCCGCAAGGCCCAATGGGATTTGAATGTCAAGCCCATTAACTCAAGTTGTATGACAACTTGAATAAACAAAGGGCTTGAAAGCCCAATAAACTCTATAGGCCGGCCATGTTAGATTAATAGGGCTTTTGGTCCATTAGGTCACTTATTTGAAGGGACTATATAAAGGACTTTATAGCCTAAAATTTATATATGGTAATTTTTGGAGAAAGGATGAGAACACAAGCTCTCCTTTCTCTCTAAAATTTCGGCCACCTTGGAGGGATCATCTAGCAATCAAACTCCTCCAAGGTCACTCATTTCTTCTTCATTATGCCTTGGTGATGAATCATTAGAGGTTCTCAGTTTTGGGAACTTGGAGAAACCTTTTCATCCATCCAAATCCATGGATCTAAGATGCAAGGAATGAAGGCCCTCTCTTTGGGTGATTAGCCTTTGCTTATGCAAAGAGGAATCTACAAAGGTATTGATTTCTCAACTCACTTTGTTTTGAGTTGAGTCTTGGTTCACCTATCTACTAGGCTTTGAAGTTCATGGGTTAAGTTTTGTTTTTGAGTGCATATAAACATGATTCCGCCTTTTAATTGTTAATTGCATGTTGTTGATGGTGCTCAAATGAACTTGTTTTTCACAAATCTTCCTTCAATTGGTATCAAGAGCCTAAGTCTAGTAGTTGGTGAATCCTTTTGGGTTTTGTAGTTCATAGTTTGTGATTTGAATGTTGTAATTGTTACAAGCTTTATTCTTGCTTCTTTGAATGTAAATTTTGTTAGAAAATTTGCCATCTCAAATGTTGTAGATGTAGTTCATATGAGCATGAATTTTGGAGCTAAAATTTGGTGCCATGTTTTTGGGGAAATTCGGCCAAATCCAAAGGGTGGATTTTTGGGTTCTTGTTTGACTTGTTAAAAGTGTTTTAAAGTGACTTTTGGAACCCCTATGTACCCTAGTATGGTTGTATGTTATTTCCCTTAAGTTTGAGTGGTTTTGGTATGTTTTTGGGTGAAGAATGTTCATGGAGCTCTTATGGGTTTTCATGGATGTTCTTCATTGTTCTTGATATGTTCTTGCCAAGAACAAAAGGTTTGGTGTTTTGATTCAAAGTTTTGATTTATTTCATAAAGTTTTTGTTTTGAAATATTTCTTATGTTTAAATATCTTAGATATTTGTTTTGAAAAATTAAAGAAATTTTAGTGGGTAGGTGTGTAATGATTTATTCCATTTCACACACCCCACTTACAAAACTTTGAATTTTTTTTATAAACTTTGCTTCAATGGCCGGCCACCCTACTCAATTAGGGTCCTTGTGGGGCTTTTATGCAATTACATAAAGTTTTGATACTTTTGTGTATTTGTACTTTGACCCAAAAGTTTACGTTTTTACGTAAAGATCCAAAATCACTAAAAGGACAAATTGTTTTGCTCCTTTAATGAAGTTTTAGCTTTTGTGGAAATTTTTGGGTTCTAGTTGTAATTACATGAAGTAGTGGACTTTTGTGTTTTTACAAAGTGACCCCAAAAGTAGTTTTTGCAAAATAGCCCAAAAGTTGAGGTTAATTGCACTATGGCCCAAACAAGTTGAGGTCATAGCATTTTGGCCCAAATTAGGTAGAGAACAAAATTGTTTTGTCTCTTTAAATGAGAATTGGATTTTCATTTCATTTAGCTCCATTTAAATCAATTCTATGGATACAAAAACCAAATGAAAATGTTGCATTCAAGTTTAATTAGTTAAAGCGTTAATTAATTAAAGAAAGGGTGATTATGAACCTAAGCCTACGATAATTGAGCTATGTGAATTGCCGTTTCAAATTTGTTTGAACCATGGGAATGTGTAGATTAAATTTTGGTTGTAATTTGATATGATCAATTGTTGTAAAAGAGCATAAGCTCTTCTTTACTTTAAAGTAATTTGATTTGATCAATTGTTGTAAAAGAGCATAAGCTCTTATTTACTTTGAAGTACTCCTTTCTTGTTTTATTCGATATGCATGAAATTGGAGTAGTTGGGTCCAACGCCCAATAAGACAACACGCCTTAATGTGATTAAACGCGTAACTAAAATCAATCACCATCTCTAGACCGAGATTCAACGCTAGACTCGTGTTGAATCGAATCAAAGGTTCATAGTCATCCTAAGGCCCTAAGGCAACTATATAGTCCATCTATGAATGCAAATCTTATGTTAGTAGTACCATATAGTCTTGCTTTAAAAACTGTTTTAAAAGCATAGTGGGAGTATTATATACTACTAAATCAATCATATGGACCAATAGTTGTAATAGGACCAAAATGTTTTAATTGGATTAAAATGTATGTTTATATGTGATGAGACCTAAAAACCCTCAACCAAATCAATATTAAGTTGATAAGCGAGAGATGCTTTGAATATCTCTTCGTGGCCTTCCACCGTGGTAGGCTCCAATCGTTTGTGACTTGTACACCGGCTTCACCCTATCATGGGGGAGTACAAAGTGCATGCTTGCACTCAGGAGGAGTCTATACGCATATGATGAGGTGAGTGTAGGCAACGAGGATGGCCAATATCATATCATTGTGAGGCTATTCTTGAACCCCTTCATGAACTAAGCATGGTGGGAATAACTTAACTAAGTGCAATGGCGCCGATATCATATCATTGTGAGGCAACATTCTCTAGAGGCCAAATAAGATGGGTACTTGCAAGAGATGCAAATGAGTAAGCGTACTCTCTCATTATTATTAATGCTAGTCGATATCGTATCATCGTGAGGTGGGCTTGGTAATAGTGAGCCTCCCATACCCTACTAGGAGTTTCCTCCAAAACTCTCGAATTCCGATGAGGGATATGGAATTTGCCAAAAATAGTGGGTGGTGCTATTTGATTTAAAGACCCGAATCAAATGGCTTAAAATCAATCAATTTATATTCGTTATGTATTTGTTTACCAATATATTTGCAAACGCTATCCAAAACTTGACAAAGAAAAACCGAATGCTTTAATTTCCGGACTTAGTTCTACAATCCCATAGATTGTCTTTAATGGCTTGTAGATGTAACTAAGTAGTCTCATCCTCACAATCTTCCTATTGATAATGTATCATTGGAAGAATATGTTAGATAAGTCTAACATGAGAAGGACAACACTTTTAATGTCATAATTCTTCAAATACAAATTGTTGTATGAAGAAATAAGAGTTGCTTTGAACAACCCTTAATCAACACAAACTTTAGTGCTTGTCTCTTTGTTACACGAACAAGGAACTTGAGAAGTAAGGACAAGGGCATGGACACTTTATGTGCCATGATTCTTCACTTACAAATTGTTGTATGAAGAAATGAGAGTTGCCTTGAACAACTCTTGAAAGTTTGTTATTATGTTTAGAACATAATGGTTGGTTGACGAAAATAGTCCATTTATATGGACTTATGATGATTTTGAATCATTGAGTGTTGAAGTGTTAAACCACTTAACGAGACGGAAACTAGGCAAGGACTTCACCTTTGTGTCCCTATCCTAATGGTTCACTAAGTTTATTGTAAACTATATAGTGAACAATAACCGCACACTCTCCAAATCGTTTGATGTGTATAACACATTTGAAATAAGTTTCAAGAGAGATAGTGGGAGTTTAGGGACCATGACTATTGTAGTCAAAAGGGAAGTCAAATGAAGAAGGCAAAATAACTCCAAGGGAACAAACTTTCTTTATGAAAGGATGGACATTGGAAGGGGTATTTGCAAGAAATGTCTTGCAAGTGTCAAGAACACACCTTTCGAAGGTGTTGTAATATGTTCTTGAAATAGTTCAAAACAGTTGGTTCTTCTACTTGAATGCTTGATTCCGTATTAGTAACTATGTTTTACAATTGTTGTAAAAGTGTGCTAATAAAAAGTAGAAGATTAATGAGAGAAGAGAAAGTACTTCACATTCGGAAAGTGAATAAAATATAGATCTCTGCGAAAGCGGATTGTACTTACTTCCTCATATGAACTACCAAAGAAATTGGAAAATACTAAAGATTGTCTTTACATTCCAATTTTAAGGAACTTAAATCCGTCACTATAGTAGAGATGGATAAATGTTTTGTTTGACAAAACATTGTTCTTTATTAATCAATAATTAGATTATTGTAATTTAATTGGTTGTCTCTATAGTAGAGATGATGTGGTAGTTTAACTATTTAGAATACGATGATGCTTAAAACCTAAAAGGTTGCAAGGGAGTGACTAATCCCAACTGAGTTGTGACACCTCTAAAACATAAATTACGAGTTGGTAATAGATGGATGCTTTGGATCGTTAGATCCGGATCCAATGCCTTCTTGTTAAAATTGTATAGAGGCGAAATGTTCGAATCTTTATTCTTTTTGGAAAGAAGAAAGAATCACAAAGTTGTTGAGATTAATTCACTTAGATGTTAGTGGCTCTTATCCACAACATAATACTACTCATGTTGTATGACATTCACCGAAGATCACTCTCGGTTGGACTATAGTTTATTTTGAATAAACACAAGTCCGAATACTTTGCAAAAGGTTTCAAAGAATTCAAGAAATGTGAGTTGATGAGTAAGACGTCTAAAGTATTTACCTCCTTGGATTTGATCCAAGGAAAGATAACACTTTAGATGAGTTTCCTTGAAAGATATCAAGGAAAATAGCATCATAAGATAATGAATTTCTCCATTAGGAGAAGAACGAACTTGAATAAAATTTAGTTCGTTGGATGTTATCTATTACCCATATATAGGATATATTCCCAAATACCATGGGTTGTCCATGGAAGACCCAAACAAGCATCTTAAGGAGTTTGAAGTGGTATGTTCAAGTATGACACCTATCAATGTGATGTGAAATATTCTAACACTCAAATTAAAACCCTATGATTATAGTATATGAAAGTAGAGATCGTTTTAGGCCGGGGATTAGAAGGGATGCTAATCTACTTTAAACTGACTTAAAAACACAAAACTAAACTTAAAACACTTAACTAGACTTATATGACTCAAAACAAACTAAAAAGACTCAAAACAGCACAAAACAATCAAATAAACTCAAATTAGACTCTAAAGGGTGATTTGGACGAATTCTAACTTAACTTTGACTCAAAACACTTAAAAACATAAATTTGGAGAGACTCTAACTAATTTGACACAACAAAGTAAAGGGGGATTGGATTTTGACGAATTTAAAATAAAACAAACAGATTGTAAAGACTCTAAACAACTTGGATGAAATTGGGTGAAATATGGGTGAATGGCTAGCTAGAGGGTTCATCTCCACACATGACACATATGCATACAAATCGATTTCCAATTATTATTCCTTTAAACCATGAATGACAATGCCCCAAGTTAATTGCATCGCACAACCAATGATCAGATTTTCCTTATTTCATTGAATTGAATGAATACGCATTACAACCAAATTATCTTTCTCAAGTTCCCCATATGAAACGCATGATAGAGGTACATATCAAAAGTCATTAAGTTCTATGAAAATTGTAAGCATTGACAAGGCATTCATCACTATGAAACGCATGAGACTCCTACCAAGGATTCACTTAACACAATCATGACTAGTGACTGCCACTACTTGTGAATATAAATGGATAACTATTATGTGAAACTCCCTTATATTCTAGCATCAAATTCATGCATGCAACCTAAGTAGGCCTCCTTAATCAACATACAAGAATAAGTTATCAATCAAGCAGTTAAGCAAATTACATTCACGATTTATGAAACAATAATTGGATGAAATCAACTCATATCACATATATGTTCATGGCTTTGAATTCACCTCTAACTAAAATGAATTTAGTTCCTCATGTTCGCAAAACAAAGATAATTAAATTTAAACATTGAAAACAAAGAATAGAATACACCTAGAAACACTCTAACAATCCAACATTTTGAATGGCAAGCACGGCTCTAGGTATGGTGGATGGTGTGGTGTGAAATTGTGGTAGAGGGTGGTGGTTTATGAGTGTTGCGGCATCATGTATTTAGGGTGAAAGGAAGGCATGAAATTAGGCTGAAAAGGAAAGGAATTAGGATTCCAAATCACCAAAGAAGAAGGTCACATTCAATCAGATTCCAGGGAGGACAAGGAATGGTCCTTGTGGCAGATTCTAGAACTTCTAGAAGGGTTACATGTGGCATAAACTCAGGGCACGAAAATAGGGTTTCTAGAACCTGATATTTAGGTGTTTTAATGTGAAAATGAGTCCTCTTTGCAGCTAGAATTAAGGTAGGAAAAGATTAGGATAGGATAAGATAAGATAAGATAAGATAAGGTTGGATAAGGTTTGGATAAGATGAGGTAATTTGGATAATGTTCCTTCTTTGTAGCTGATTCCTTATCTTCCAAGTCTTCAATTTAATTCTTCCAGATGTTAATCACATTCCTAGCCTCTCTTGATCTTCAAATTCATCCATCCACCTTGCTTCATATGCAAGTTATCCATTCCATGCCCAAAACTACTCCAAATAGCTCCAAAATGCACTTTCTTGCGAACTTTGTCATTTAAACCTACAAACACACAAAAATAGCTTAAATCATTATAATAAATAGAAACTAACTATGTAAATGCAAGAAAACAAGCTAACTAAGTTGCATAAATATGCTCCTATCACAATGTCGATGGGAACATTTTGAAGATGAAAGCCTTTCCATTCTCTCTTTTGGAAAAGGCTAAAGATTGGCTATACGAATTGGCACGTGGAACCGTCACTTCTTGGGAAAGCATGAAGTGAGCATTCTTAGAGAAGTTTTTCCCAACTTCAAGAGTCATTCTCTTGAGGAAGAGAATTAGTGGCATTCAACAAAGCCAAGGAGAATCCTTTCCAGCGTATTATGAGCATTTCAAGACTCCAGTTGCATCATGCCCTCAACATCAAATGAAGGAAGAGCTTTTAATTCAATATTCCCACGAGGGACTCCTTCCAATTGAGAGACAATGCTAGATGCCTCGGCAGGGGGTGCTTTGGTTGACAAAACACCAGTGGCTGCCAAGATCTTAATTGCAAATCGAGCCTTGAATGCACAACAATACGAATGAGTTGGACAAAGAGACACCCCACGGCAACAAGTGAATGAGGTAAGTGTAATTTTTGAAATTCAATCTCAATTAGCTAATCTCACTGTTCTTGTGTCACAGGTTGTTGATGGATCCAAAGTGTAAAAAGCTAGTGTATGTGGCGTGTGTACCATGCAAGGACACCCCTCTGAGCAATGCCCTCAATTAATTGAGAATGGAGGATGGGAATCTACCAATGTCGTGGGTTATCAAGGCCAAAATCAACCTAGGCATGATCCATATGCCAACACTTACAATCCGGGGTGGAAAGATCATCTTAATATTAAGTGGAGGGAGCCTCAACGAACTCAACAACAAGGAGGATTTCTTTCACCACCCCATGGGATGTTTCCAAGGCCATACACACCAATTCAAAACCAACCACAATCTGCCCAACCAAAAACAGGTCCGTCTATGGATAATGATCAAATTGTTCAATTATTAACCACTTTGGCGCAGGGAGTTCAAAATCAGACCCAAGCAATGCAAAATCAAGCCTAAAAGGTGGATCAATTGGAGAAGTAAATAGGGCAGATTTCAAAATTCCTTGGGCAATTTCGAGAACAAGGCAAACTTCCTAGTTCAACCATTGTGAATCCAAAAGGAGACTTTGAAACCACAAATGCCATTACATTGAGAAGTGGCAAGGAGCTTGGAAATCACCCAAAACCATCCAAACAAGGCCTTATTGAGAAGGAAAAGTTGCTGCAAGAAGAAGAACAGGAAGCAAGGGCCACGGCAAGGGAAGACCAATCTTTACCGCAACCCCCTAAGGCCTCAAAATCGTCCCAAACCACCAAGGTAAGTCCAAATTCAAAATTTTCTAGTTCTATTCCACTAAATGTGCCTTTTTCTAGTAGGTTTATGCAATCTAAGAAAGAGGAGAATGAAAAAGACATTCTGGAGACGTTTAGGAAGGTGCACGTCAATATCCCGCTCCTTGATGCTATAAAGTAAATCCCGAAGTACACTAAGTTTTTGAAGAAACTTTGTACAACAAGGAAATGGATTCGGGAGAAAGAGGTGGTACATGTAAGTGAGAATGTCTCTGCAATGTTGCAAAGAAAGCTGCCACCTAAATGCAAAGATCCAGGTAGTTTCACTATCCCTTGTGTAATTGGTAATACAAGGTTTGAACATGTTATGCTAGATTTAGGTGCATCAATTAATGTCATGCCATATTCTATTTATGCATCTATGAATCCAGGAGAGCTTAAAAATGATGGTGTTATTATTCAATTAGCCGATCGATTTAATGCATACCCGAGAGGAGTTTTGGAAGATGTTTTGGTACAGGTAGACCACTTGATTTTTCCAAGTAAGATTTCTATGTGCTTGACATGGAGGATTCAGCCCACTCTCCACCATCACCAATCTTACTTGGACAACCTTTCATGAAAACAGCCCACACCAAGATTGACGTGGCCAAGGGAGCCTTAACTATGGAGTTTGGTGGCGATATGATTAACTTTAAAGTTTCTGAATCTATTGAGAATCCTAATGATGTTCGTTCTTGTTTTGCCATTGGTGTAATTAAAAATATAGGGCAGGAACGTTCAGCACCAATCAAGAATGATGCATCTAGAACCACCATCGAAGAAGGAATTGGAGTGGCTACCCTAAACACACCCAATCTAGCTGAAAGCAGCCATAGTAAAATTGTTGACAGTGCTGCCACTTTTAAGCCTCCATCACAATATGTTTGTAAGTCTCCAATTCCCATTTCAACTAATAGGTTGTTACCTTATTTGGTGCAGGTACCCAATTGATTTCAAGTTGGTGGGAGCATTTACATGGACTTTAGGAACCAAAACACCACAATCAGGGAGGATCACTATCCCCTCCCATTCATTGAGCCATACTATGAGCACTTTGAGAAGCATGTCGTGGAGGATATACCCCTCTAGGCCTTGGGCTCCAATGAAGCTTAAAAAGAGGTATCGTCCGATTGGAAGACGTTAAAGCAAGCACTTCTTGGGAGGCAACCCACGCCAATAAAAAAAGACCTAGGAATCTCCAACACTCCACAACCAGATTTGCGTTCGTAAACCCTACTCTTTATTGCTTTTACTTTGCCATGATTGTCATGTTTGTTAGTTGTGTTACTTGTTTGTTTGTTTGTGAGTCTATACTTAAGACATTGAGGACAATGTTTGGTTTAAGTGGGGGGAGGGGGGGTAAACAAATGTTTTTGCATGATTTTCATGGGATTTTATCACCTATCACTTCTAATGTTGTTACTCACTGTTTTTAAGTGTTTTTAGTGTGTTTTGAGGTGTTTTTATGTGTCTTAAACAGAAAATCCAAAAATTGAAAAAAATCGAAAAAGAGTGTTTGAAAAACCCAAAAAGAGTTGTTTTTAGAGTCGTTTTTGTTTTTGTGTTTGTTTTTGTCTTAGGATACTTTCCAACACAATGATGAGGATTTGGTTTTTAATTGCATGACTGTTAAAGAAAGTTACAAACATGGGTGGAAGTTTGATATGCTCTTTAGTCTATGCTTAGTTGTAGTTGACATTTACGAATTCACATGTAATCACAAAAAGGAAAAAAAATCAGTTTTTGTAACATGCTTGAAGGAATGAACTCAAACTAACGCTACAACCCTGAGAGACTTGAGCCTAAACTTTATTTGGAGAGTTATTAATCTTGATGTTTTTGTTTTCTAAAGTTGTTGCATGATCCCATTATTTCTTTGCTTGGTTGCTACTTAGAATGCGTTTCATCACTATTGTTCCAAATACTAGAACTCATACCCGTTTCATTCAAAGCATAAAATTGAGTGCATAACATATAACAAGATGAAGTTGTTTAGTTTAAACCAGAGCCAAAAAGCCTTACCCTTTGCATATGTATTGTAGGTTTAACCCCTTTGAGCCCTAGTTAGCCTATTTTCTTTGTTAGCCACATTATCCTTACCTAGCCTAGAATAGGACTATCCATACCCTTGTTCTTAAAGTATAGTGAAGCATGACTTAGAGGGAATTCCTTTTGATCTACAATGTGCAGAAAAACGAGTGTGGGGGAAGGTGTTTCTTTGGAATTCTATGAGGTTGTACATGTAGTGTGCCAAAGAAAGAAAAAGGGCACGAAGAGAAAAAAAAAAAGTAAAAAAAAACCGTGAAAAAGAAAAAAAGAAAAGAAAGAAAAAGAGTTGAAAATAAGTGAGAATGAACTCACAAGTATTGGTTGTTGAAGAAAGGGTCCAAAAGTTTGAATCTAGCCCTAAGTGATGTGTGAATCTTTCCTTCGTGTTTAGAGTTGATTTCTGCATTCAAAAGTGAATTCTAAGTGCGTATTTCATTACTTTGCTTACTATTGCTTTAAAAACTTTTGTTTATCCTTAACCTTTCTTTGTTAGCCAATACCTTAGCCCCGTTACAACCCTTAGACTTCGATCTTGATTGTTATGTGTTTCAATATGTGGAGTTTAAAATTGGTAAGAGCATATGGTATCCCTGGTTCTCACGTCTAAGTAGTGGCATTTCATTCATGAGATCATAGACATGTTAATAATTTCATAAAAGTGCTTTCTTTGTTATAACACATGTGAGTGCTAGTTTTCATGTTTAAATCAATCTTCTCACATATACCTAGTGTAGGGAGTGTAGTCAGAATATCTATGTGAAAATAGAGAGTATATCTAGTAAGGAATTGAGTGAATTCTCTAAGGCATGTTACTACATTCAAAATATTGTTTTAATTGATTAAATGCAAACTAGTGAGTGGTAACTGCGATTAAGTATATGCTCAAGGGTAGGGATAACTAAAATCTGTGGGAGTAGTGATTTTTAACATGTCATGTTGCATTGGAAATCCCTGAGGCAATAGTTGGAAGGTTTAGGTTGTGTTTTGTTTTCTTTGTTTTGCTCGGGGACTAGCAAAAGCTAAGTGGGGGGGAATTTGATAGGAGCATATTTATGCGACTTAGTTAGCTTGTTTTCTTGCATTTACATAGTTAGTTTCTACTTATTATAGTGATTTAAGCTATTTTCGTGTGTTTGTAGGTCCTAATGGCAAACGAGGCAAGAAAGTGCATTTTGGAGCTATTTGGAGCAATTTTGGGCTTGGAATGGATAGCTTGCATATGGAGCAAGGTGGATGGACGATTTGAAGTCAAAAGAGGTTACGAACATGCTACAAATCTAGAGAAAAAAGTTCAAGACAAAGAAGATAAGGAAAGAGTAAGAAACATGGAACATTATCCAAACAACCTTATCTTATCCAAACCTTATCTTATCTTATCCTAACCTAGACTTATTCCACCTTAATTCCAACAGCTAAGAGGACTCTTTTTCACATTAAATCACCTAAACATCTGGTCCTAGAAGCCTTATTTTCGTGCCCTAAGTTTGTGCCACATATCTTATCCCTTGTCTTTCTAGAAACCTGTCACAATACCCTATTCTAGAAGCCCTAAGGATCTGCCACACCCTCTCCTTATTCTCCTTGGTTTCTACCATGTAACTAATCCTTTTTCCAACATGAAACCCTAGCCCTATATATACACATTTATGCCGCACCATAGAGGGGGAGTTTTTAGAGAGAAATCAGAATATTCAAAGGTGTGCCGCAGCAAGGAGAAGGAAGGAAAGGAGAAGCCTTTGCGCCGTGCCTATGCCCAAGCCTTTGGGAGTGTTGGAGCGTCTCTGGGGTGTCTTCTATCCTTGTTTTAGTTTTACAATTATGTTGATTTCGTTGTTAATTTCTACAATTATGTGGAACTAATTTCTTTTTAGTTAGAGGTGAATTCGAAGCCATGATTATATGTTTTATATGAATTGATTACGTCCAGTTATTGTTTCTTGAGACTTGAATGTGATTTGCTTATCTGAGTTATCAAAACTTGTTTATGTATGTTAATTAAGGGTCGACACTTAATTTGCATGCATGAATTTGATGCTCGAGTATAAGGGAGTTTCACCTAATAGTTATGAACTTATATTCATAAGTAGTGGAAGTCACTAGTCATGATTGTGTTAGGTAAATCCTTGGTATGAGTATCATGCTTTTCATAGTTACGAATGCCTCGTCAATGATTATGGTTTTCAAAGAACTTAATGACCTTTGATATGTTTTTCTATCATGCTTTTCATAGTTAGGGAACTTGATAAGAATAATTTGGTTGTGATGCGTATCCCATCCAATTCAATGAGTTAAGGAAAATCTGATAGTTAATTTGTGTTCTTCACGGTTAATTTGGGGCATTGTCATTCATAGTCTAAAGGAATAATAACTGGAAATTGGTTTGTATGCATATGTCATGTGTGGAGATGAACCCTCTAACTAGCCTTTCACCCTTTTCAATTCACCAAATTCGTTTTCATAAAGTTTTTTATGCAAAGTTTCTGTTTTAAGTTCTAAATTCATCAAAAACAATCCCCTTTCCATTGAGTCTTGTTATTTGAGTCAAAATCTGTTTTCTTTTAGTTTCTTAAGTCAAGTAAAGTCTTATTTTCATCAAAATCACTTGTTAGGTCTAGAATTGAGTCTTTTTTATTGTTTGTTGCTGTTTTGAGTGTTTTGAGTCAGTTTTGAGACTATAGAGTCTAATTTAGTGTTTTTAAGTCTTATTTGTGTTGATTAGCATCCCTAGTTAATCCCCGATCTAGAACGATCCCTACTTACATATATACTACAATTGTCAACAATAGGGTTTAATTTGTGTGTCAAGTTAATTTTCACATCAAATGGGTACATATAAAATTAAAAAATTGAAAACATTTTTTCAAAAAGCTAATGGGTACAAACTTATTCTAATTTATTTATTTATTTTGGAAATGTTTTGAATTGAAAATTAGTTAGGAGTTTAATAAAGGAGTGAGTATTAAAATTCTAAATCAATTATTAATTTTTATTTGAAAAAATTATGTAACTGACATGTAAATTTATTATTATATTAATGCTAAGAACTTGGATCAAAATCTAAAAACTAATAAGATTTGAGTCAATGAACATTAGTAATTAAAGATCAGATACTAATTTTTCCTATATATGTGTATGTATAATGAAAAAGGGGACAAAGCGGCGGGCTGGAAGGAAGGTAGACTTAGGTTAGTAAACCTAGTTTATTAATGTTCTTTTTTTTTTTTTTTGAAAAACCGGCTTCCATTAAAAACGGGCCGAAGCCACAATACAACAGAAGCTCAACCAGAGCAAGCCACAAAGGCAACCACAATCATAAGCAAAGGAGGGGGATCAACACAGCAAACCTAGTTTATTAATGTTCTTTTTCAAAAACAAAATAGTCAAAAGAAGGGGTTGAAGTTAAAAAGGCGCCAGGTAGACTAGAAGAAGCGTTGGCTTCCTTTGGGCCTCCTAACCTTAGGACAAAATAATACAATAGAACAAAGGGTTGGGCTTAACAAAAAAAGGTGTGTATATATATATATATATATATATACACACACGTTGAAAACATTGGCATTGTACTGAATGCCCACACACAGATTTTTCAATACCTACAAATGTGATGTAGATTTTGGAAACAAAAAAATTGTATTTTCAAAGTCATGTGATGTAAATTTTAACATGTAACAATGCGAGTTGCTCTATAAATAGAGCACTCGACTGCGATCAAAATACAGAGAGAAAGAAAGGAAAGATCAATAACGTCATTATCTATTCCTACCTCCTTTATTTGTCATCCTTTTATGCTATAGTTACAGTGTAATATTTTACACTTGTTTCTCTCCTGTCACTAGTAAAGGTTATCTCTCTAACTTTTACCTATTTATAACAAAATATATATATATATATATATATATAAAGCCTTTAAGGGAAGAGGTTCTCTTTTGTTCCTTTGACGATTTAGGAAAATAAAGACATCTCATTCGGCAACTCTCCTTGTTCAGAGACTTGGTGGGACTCCCACTATATGCTACTACACTTCGGCAGTCGAAATCTTCATAATTACTTAAGGACTTGGATTTTGCAAGTCCTCAACCGAGAAGCTTTCCTTACTCAGGAACTTGGGGAGCACTGTTTTTGTCAAACTTCAATCCTGAAACTAACGAGCACCCATTGGTGAAGGGACAAGGAGGGCACCCCCCAGGCGGTCAGAAATAAAGCCCAGGAGCGTGGTTCCACCCTTCTGGTCCTAGTGGAATTAATGGTTTCTTAGCCTGATGTCAGTTTCTGGGTTTCTACTGCTGCATTGTTATTTTATTTTATTTTTTTTGCAAATCCCTTAAATGAAATGACGTCGTTTCATTTAGTGTTAAAAAAAATACTCCTTAACCAAACGACGTCGTTTCGTTTAATTGATTAAAAAAAAAAGAAATAATTAAAGGGGGATCACTGTCCCTTGTTACCTCAGCCTTCACACTAGTCAATCATCCCTTCCCTTTTTGAAAACCAATCAGAAATCGTGAGCCCCCAAATCCCAGCAGGCAGCAGGAACTCCTTCAATGCCCCGTCTATCCTGTTTTGTTGTCCTTTATTTCTAGCCTTCAAGCAAAGTCAGCCGCCAACCTCTAGCAGCCAACCCGTTGGTTCGTTTCCACTTTTCTCGCAATTTTTGGGTAAATTTTTTAACTTTCTAATTTATATTATCCCTAATCCTAATTGATTAATTAATACGAAATTTTAGTTAATTAATATAGAATCATAGAGTAATACACTAATATAGTTATTGATTATTGATTATTGCTTATAGGTTTGAATCCTATGAATGATCATTGATGAATGTAATTATTGTTTAGGGTAAAAATTGAATTCTTGGTTATTGATTAATTGATTATTTATATTAATTTAATGAATTGAATTTTTGTTTGTTATCACATCCTAGCCCGGGCCCCCACCACATCCCGGGCTCAACTCTACCATAGCACGATATTGTCCTCTTTAGGTCCCGACCACGATCTCACAATGTTGTTTCTAGGAACTCACACGAGAACTTCCCAGTGGATCACCCATCCTGGGAATGCTTTTACCCGAACTTGCTTAACTTCAGAGTTCCTACGGAACCCGAAGCCAATGAACTCCCAAAAGGCCTCGTGCTAATTGGAGGTGGGAATGTACATATAAGGCATAGAGGATCCTTGCCCCTGGGCAATGTGGGATCTTACAATCCACCACCCCTTCGGGGCCCGATGTCCTCGTTGACACATGTCCCGCCAGGGATTGGCTCTGATACCAAATTGTCACATCCTGGCCCAGGCCCCCACCACATCCTAGGCTCGACTCCACCGTAGCACAATATTGTCCGCTTTGGACCCCGACCATGCCCTCATGGTTTTGTTTCTGGAAAATCAGAGAGAACTTCCCAGTGGGTCACCCATCCTGGGAATGCTCTCGCCCAAACTCACTTAACTTTAGAGTTCCTACAAAACCCGAAGCCAGTGAGCTCTCAAAAGGCCCCGTGCTAATTGGAGGTGGAATGTACATATAAGGCATAGAGGATCCTCACCTCTAGGCGATGTGGGATCTTACATTATTGAATAATTTATATGAATATTGCTATTGATTAATTGAATTGTTAGTTTAATTAGTAGTCATATTGACTATATTATATTTTACTCTAGGATTAAAAGTCTAAGATTTTTTTTTTTTTTTTCATATAGTTATATAATGGAACGATACTATAAGAAACAGTGCTTAAATCCTCCTTAATTCAAATATTCAGGCTAGTCCTTCTTTAAATTTTCCAGGTAGTCCTCCTTCGAATATTGCAAATATTCCTTCTTCGAGTATTTCGGGTAGTTCCAACAAAATGAGGTCATCGAGTTGGATGAAATACTGGTTAATCTTCCTACAGACCCTATACATAGACATCGAATGCTTGATTATCCACCTAATTATCGCGAAGCAATTCATCAATACTATCTCCAAAATAATCCTTGTCAAACTAAAGATCACATCATGCCAAGAAAAGTTAGCAACAATTGGATGCTTTGTCACCCATTGGTTTGATAGTTTTAAGCGGTTAGAGTATAGTATTGTAAAAGATGTTGCATTTTGCTGTTATTGCTATCTTTTCAAGTGTGTTTTTGATAAAGAGGGAAATACCAGAAGTGATATCTTCATTGAGATGGGGTATACAAATTGGAAGAAATGACCTGAAAATTTTCGAGGTCATGAGAGAGGTGTTGGAAGTCTTCATAATAAAGTTTTACAACAAGCTAGAGATTTGATGACGCAAAAGCAACATATTAAAACATTTGTGATTAAGCAAACCATGAAGCTCGCATTAATTATCACTATTTATTAAGTGGCGCACTTGATTGCACAAGATGGTTTTTGCAACATGGTTTGCCTTTTCATGGCCACGATGAATCGTTGAAATCAAGCAATAGAGATAATTATTTGGAGCTTATGCAATTTCTTGCCAATCATAATGATAAAGTTAGTAAGATTGTGTTTGAGAATGCTCTCAAGAATCTTAAGTATACTTCTTTCGATATTCAAAAAGATCTCATCCATGCTTGTGCCATTGAAACTATAGGCGCACTCACTAAAGATATGGAAGATACATATTTTTCTCTTTTGACTAATGGATCATGTGATATTTCAACTAAAGAGCAATTGACGGTGGTATTGCATTTTTTGAACAAAAAAGGAGACGTAATTGAAAGGTTTTTGGGTGTGCAACATGTCTCCTCTACAACTAGTAGCTCGCTTGAAGAGACCATTGAGAGATTATTTGCTACAACAAATTTGAGTGGAGCTAGTAATATGAGAGGTGAGCTAAATGGCCTTAAAGTAAAGATTTTGAATAAGTATCCTCAAGCATTTTATGTTCATTGTTTTGCACATCAGCTTCAACTAGCTCTTGTAGCCATTGCAAAGGGAAGTAGGGTGTTGCCATTTTCTTCAACAATGTTAGTAGTTTGGTCAATATTATTGGATCACGTGTAAGCATCGTGATGCATTTAGAGAGAAACAACAAGAACAAATTAAGAAAACTCTCGATATTGGTGATCTTGAAACGGGTAAAAAGGTTAAATCAAGAAATTAGTCTCATGCGTCCTTGTCACTGTTCTAAAAATCCCTGCCTAGGGCCTAGGGTTTAGGCGGCTAGCTACTGCCCCGATTAATGCCTAAGCATTTGAAAATTAAGAAATGACGCCTAGATCTACTGAGGAGCCCACCTAGACCGCCTAGGCACCCGCTTACCCCACCCAAACCCGCCTAGGTTGCGACTCACTTAGACAGAAAATAGATAACTTTCATTTTACATTTTATTTTTTCCAATAAATTGTAAGAAACACTGAATACTTGAATGAACACACATTATATGCTTGTTCACCATAATTTCATTATGTTCCAATAGTTCATAATATATATTCATTCTATTTTTGAGTTTATGATGAAACTATATATAGTTTAAGCATAAATAGACACTTATTTATACGAAATATAGTAGATTTAGTTAAATCTGCCTAGTCCACCTAGGCTCCCGTCTAGACCCCTCCTAGCCTCCTAGGCGCTAGGCCTTAGCCTGCCGCTTGACTAGCGCCTAACATCTTTTAGAACCTTGGTCCTTGTGAGACACAGTGGAACTCACATTATGGTACTGTAGTTAGTATTGTTGTTATGTTTGAAGTCGTAATAGAGGTACTAGCGAAGCTATAGAAGGACAATAAGGGGCGGCCGCCCCTCCGTTCGTCGAAAATCGCCACTGTAAGTACGAATTCTACTCTTCTGATCTTTCTAACATGCAAGAAACTGGGTATGCTTTTGGGTTGCAGCTTTGCACTTATACTGCTGCGCTTATGGAAGGTTTGATGCTACCCTTCAACAATATGTCGCCCGTCGGTTCTAGAAAGTTGAAGCTTAGACGAAGAGACTGAGAGATAGCTAGACAGAATGAGAGATAGCTTGAGAGACTAAAAGGAAGAAAGGGCTAGAGAAAGCAAGACGGTGATGAACTTGGGACGGAAAGAACAAAGTGAAAAGTGATAGAAAAAAAAATGATGATGTAGAGAACCTATGGGTTCTAGAAAGCTATTGGGAACCTTTTTCAGTGTAAAAAAATGCACCAATATTTTCCAATGGTGCCAACCAACCTTATGTTCCCAATATCAGTGTTTTATAACCCGTGTCACCATGACAAGTATTATTTTCATATATCAATATGCTCATTGCCACATGGGTCCTATTACGAATTTAGAATAAATCTCAAATCTTTACAATTATGAAAAATAAAACTGTATATAATTTTAATAGTTTAAGTTTGCTGTGTCGATTCTTACTCAGTGATTGAATGGTTTCGGTTTGCATAGTGAGTTTTCATTATGTAAAGGAATTAGTGATTTTTCAATGGAATTAGTGAAGGTTGGAAGGTGTGAAAGCTACAATTGGTGTTACTGATTGTAACAACTTCGGTGAATATAGCGTTTTATGCTGTGAATATTGTCACAACACTATTGTGTAACAAAATAAGAAATAAATGGTTGAGTGATAGCTTGGTTGTTTACATTTGAGAGGTGTGTTTTTACTTTTATTGATAGTGAGCTTGTTATGCGACGTTTTCAAGACTTGAAAACTCACTGGCAACAATTGTAACTTGTTATTGATGCATTATGAACAAAATTAATATTTTCTATTATCTAAAAGAATTTTGTTGTCTATATTTTTTCAGATGCTTTTTACCGTTTTAAAGTTCACCCCTCCCCTCCACTATTTCTAGCTTCACCACTTTGTGGAGGTGCTTAAATGGATTAAAAATGATGGCAACCAAGACAATTTTGGTGAAGCAAGTAAGTTATTCCATGACATACAAAATTTTGATTTGTGTTTCACCTTTTTCTGATGGCACTTATATTGGGAATTATAAATGAGTTATCACAAACATTACAAAAGAAAGATCAAGAAATTGTGAATGAGATTGCGTTAGTGGAAGTATGCAAGCAAAGACTACAATCCTTGAGAGATGATGACTTTGAGGACTTGCTTGATGATGTACAAAAGTTTTGTGATGAACATGATATTATCGTTCCTAACATGGAGGATTTGCATTTCGTACCTGAAAAATCAAGACGTAAAGCTTCAAGGATCACAAAATTTCATTACTATCGTGTGGACCTCTATCTTCAAGTCCTTGATATGCAACCAAAGGAATTGAATGATCGCTTCAATGAGGTAAACACCAAGTTGCTTCTTTATGTTGTATGTATAAGTCCGATGAATAATTATACATCTTTTGACAAAGCAAAAATTGTTCGTTTAGCTCAACTTTATCCTCAAGATTTTGATCACATGGACCTCATGAATCTTCCAATTCAACTTGACAATTACATTCATGATATGAAGATGCATAATGAGTTTCAATCATTGAGAGGAATTAATGATCTTGCAAAGGAGTTGAAGAAGACCAGGAGGTGTGCCATTGTTGAATCTAGAAATTCTGCAGCTCAAAGAAATGAGAAGGTTTGAGAAAAGTAACATTGGTCCATTCATTAAGTAATTGAGGTTATAGCTCAGAGTC
The DNA here is from genome assembly GCF_019419815.1 of Pyrus x bretschneideri. NCBI lineage: Eukaryota > Viridiplantae > Streptophyta > Magnoliopsida > Rosales > Rosaceae > Pyrus > Pyrus x bretschneideri. The sequence goes on along the minus strand of NW_025999803.1, from coordinate 906,188 downwards.
TCTCAATCTGTAAAAGTTTGATTGAGAATATTTGTGCTATAATTGAACCCTCAAGCGACATATCATTTGAGTCACATTTGTTGTGTTAGTGCCACAAGTGAAGAAACTCAACCTTGAGTTGCCGTTCCTGTGAAGACCCAACATCGATCCCCTTGAAGAATTTCATGTTTTCTTTCTTTCCAACAATACATTAAACACAAATCGAATTGTGGTATACAATTGCTATATCCTGCCCAATACATTGCGTGTATAATTAAAGGAGTACAGTTAGGCATAAATTGCTTAATACATTGCGTAACATTGGATTAAGAATGTGCAATTACGGCGATTATGGCAACGGTATATCAAGAGCCACTCAAGTTATTGGATTGAAGCTGGCAATTATTACTCAAACCCAATTGAACAAAGTTGTTCAGATTGGACAAAAAGTGACACAGACAGAAATATACGATTTTCTTTTTACTCGGTCATGCATGACTTCTATAGGTCCGAAGCATGTGTAAGATCCCATACTACGACCCAACTTCAAACAATTTCCATAATTTTGGAATCAATGGTATATTGTAAAGTCGATGATTTCTGTTTAAATATGTCCTGCTCTAGGGAACACTTGTATGAAGACAAACAATCAAAACACAGAGCTTCAACAATCTGTATATCATGTATCAATAATTTTCCAACATACTGAATATTAAATTTCTCCTTAGCTACTCGAAACCTGCACACCTTCCTCTCCCGACCAAACAAAAGAAATAGAAATGAGAGTTACAAAGGTTTCCTAACAAGGCAAAATGTGTAGCAGTTACCAAGACCACCAAAGGCATCCCAAGAACCGCTCATTATATCTCCAAATCGATGCCGCTTCCGCCTTTGAGTAATTTCTTTCAGCGGAGAAAATTTCATCTATATTATATTGGAAAAAAAAATTTAAAGGGTCACGCAAAGCAAGGAAGCAAAAACATACGGGTCAGTGACATGAAAAAAACGATTAACTGGAAGGTGGTGAATTAATGATTACATGAAGAGTTAAATCACTTTACTAACTAAACAAAAGAAGAAAGCCTCGAGGAAATGTGGGAGATGTATAACTATTATATGGAGGAGAACACCTACTCTACATCGTATGGTATAGACTATTATGAACAGTGAACAGAGTAAACACTCAAAAAAGAAAACCTAGAAAAAGTTAACAAATACCTGGTGCAGTTTTGGACGCATGAACTAGAGCTTATTTGGCTCAACTTCAGACCGACCGTCACTTTCAGCATGTTGTGATGGTGCCATTCTCAATGCCTTTTGAGGTCTTCTGTACCACAAAAACGCAAGCCATAATGTCCTCAACAAACCCCCATTAGCAAAGTGTGGGATTAATATTCTCCCCCAAAATGGGTAATATGGACCCGGCAATTTGAGCAGTGTGAAGAAAATTGCCATAAGAATCAGATGCCAGGGAACCTCTGCATCCTGACAATTAAAACCAGACAATAAGAACCGTTCCAATAGAATGAACTCACAGAAGAAAATTGCAGGACGCCTAAGACAACTAATATTGAAAAATGGAGAAACCCTCCGAGTGCTTTACTCCATTATCAAGATATGCAGCAATTCTAAGCGAGGGTATAGAAATGCGAGTTAGGAAAAGTATGTTGTAGTCACCAATCATTTCTAAAGATCGCCTTTTTTCTTTATATAAAAAATTTCTAACGATCTTCTGAATAAGATTTAATCAACAGAGTAAGCCACATTCCTGAAAAACCCCACCCCAACTTTGTACTTGTTCAAATCTTTCTGCCTATGCATAGGAGATTTAAGCAAGGTAACTTTACCTTAAGACGTGGAGAAGCATCCAGTGCTGCCAGTTTAAAGACTTCAGCAATAGCCATTCCAATGAGGACAGGAATAGGAATGAAAAACAACTTCCTTTCATGAGCACAGTAAGACATTTCACTAAGCGAGGAAACTGCAAATAGAGGTACACACAAGTACTTGACAACTGCTAGTATAAGGTCAATGATGAGCTGAACAAAGTTTTGTGCTGCTCTTTTCCAAGGGAAGCTCTTGACAGGTTGTGGAGAACTTTCCCACACTTGTCTTGCTTTATCAATCAGCTGATCAAATTTCATCTTCCCTGAGTCATCTGACTGTCCTGCAGTCATATTTATTGCATGCAAGATATTGTGCCGAGAATTTGAACGCAGCCCATAAGGCTTAAAACTCTGACCAAAGGCATGTATTTCATTACACTGTGCCAAACCCATCTACAATGAAATGAAACTTGTTAACTGAAAGTGCTAGTCGACCCAATCCAACTAAACTCCGTCTAACAAAAATCTATACACCAAACTAGTATCAACATTCATTAGGGCAAGATAATGACTAGAAACAATGTATTGCCAAATTCAATAATTCCTAATTTTGATACATCAGATGTTTGGAGGTTTCTGAATTTATTCCATTAGCAAGCACAAAACGTCTATCTTATATCATAACATGCTTGTGCTGACAAAACTGGAAACATTTTTTTATACAAGCGATATTAGGGAAGGAGTGAGGACTGAGGAGGGAATCAAGCTCAGGACCTCATGTGCGAGGGTGAATGTTTCAGGTTTCTTTATACAAGCAATACTATGGAGGAGGGAATCAAGCTCAGGACCACGTGTGCCAGGGTGAATGCTCAGCCTTTTTTTATACAAGTGATACTAGGGGACGGAGGACATCGAGCTCAGGACCTCATGTGCAAGGGTGAATGCTTCAGATTTGTATAGCGATACTAGGGGAGGAGGGAATCGAGCTCAGGACCTCATGTGTGAGGGTTAATGCTTTGGGTTTGTTTATACAAGCAATATTAGGCGAGGGGAAAAGCATGCTCGAACTCATGTGCAAGGATAAATGCTCTTAACCAACGGTGCTACAAACCCCTTGCAAAAAATAGACCCATTTTATACAATTCTTTACCCCAATTGACCAAACATATCAACACAAACTAACAACAGCAAAGCCTTATACCACTAAATGAGATCGGCTATATGAATCGTAGAACACCATTGCGCTCGGTTATATCAACACAAACTAAGAGAATAAATAAAAAATTAAAAAATTAAAATTCACATACAAATTCTAGAAACCCATTTCCTAATATTCAAAATCAAGAATATTTCATTTTTAAGAAGGGGCAGAAAGGGAAGAGAAATTACAAAACCTACCTTGAGCCCATGGGAAGAAGGAGAAGGGTGAGGCCCGAACGCCATTTTAGTGGAGGATTGGAGGTGGGAGGACGCAGATAATAAGTGAGAAGGATAAAGGGTCGCCATTGCTGCTTCCGATGCTCGAGCAATGTCCAGAGAACTAAAACATAAATAAAATTACAATTCGGTGATAATTTCTTTGATTCGAAACGCCATGGATGGTTTGGTAAAGGAGGATAAGATGCTGAAGAAACGCTTCGATGTTAAGAGCGATTTGCAGACTGTCTCTTGGGTGAGGAAGGGTTTAAGAGGAATAAAGCCAGGATCCGGTACTGGCGCCACTTGTAAGCGTGGCGCCCACTATGCCTTCGAGTAAAAGGCCGGCAGTTAATGGGCCTCTCACGGGCCCAGTTTGCAAGCTATGAGTGAGTTTATCATGAACTTTTTACCCACATTCCTTTAAATGGACTTTTACAAAGTCTTTGATATTTTTTAACAAATGATATTATCTACCACTTAGTACTACGGTGTAGTGGTATTTCTTTTACTTCTAAGTGAGAGGCCTTAGGTTCGATTCTCACCAAAAGGTAAATTTAAACCACATTATTGCTAGTCCATTATGAGATTAAACTCACCCCTCTCCCTTAGTATAGATAATATTGTGTGTTAAAAAAAAAAAAAGGTATTATCCTCACTAAGACCATCTCTAACCTTTGGAGTAAAACCTAAAATTTTTAGGCCTAAAAATTTAGGTTTTAACCCAGAAATAGTTTTTCTGCTCCAATCCTTCTGCCTTAAAATTTTAGCCCCAAATTATTAAAAAATGAATTTAGGCTAATTTTTTTTAATTAACTTTAAAAAAAATATATGTAGACTATCCTAAATTAATTTTATGAACATTTTAACCTAAAAATATTTAAATTCCAATAAATATTGAAAACTCACTAAATCAACACATGAAACTCATAAAACACTATGGAAGAATATGAAACACATGACATAAATGTATAAACACAAAACACATGAAACAAAAATGGGAAGAAAGGTTTTGGAAGGTGGTAGAAAGAAAAATTGGAAGAATTGTAGGAGAAAGGTGAGTTTTGTGTGGATGTTTGAACAAATACATAGGTATTTATAAAAGTTTTTGGGTGAATTATGAGTTAAATTTTTTTTTTAAATTATTTTTGCCGTTTTGATTTAAATTTGGGCAGTTAGATCTTTTTTTATACCGTTGGATTTGATCATATTAAATATCAGCCGTTTGATTCAATGAAATTATAAATATAAAACAAATATACATCTGGACCATTGGTCCATTTGAATTAGAGCCATTGGATTAGGCAAAAGAACCGTTAGGCTCCTTCTTCACGCATGCTCGGGTCCTTGCCTGGCGGGTGAGCTTTAATTGCCCTTTCTCACTCTTACATGTGCGCTCCACCACAAATTTTTTGGGGCCACCAGCCAACTTTTCTTTGACCTAACATATTACTAGGGAAGTATGGCATTGTCTCAAGGGATACCGAGAATCCATGAAGAGGAAGATTAGTTTGTCATCAATGGATGACGGGAATACCTCTTATTTCAATAAAAAGAAAAAAAGTTAATAGAACTTTTTCGTTAAAATATTGTCATTTTTCATTACTAAAATTGGTAATGTGAGAGTGAGACACAAAGATGAAGCATAAGGAAGGTAAGACACGGTAAAATATAGGTACAAAATGCACATAAGGTGCTTAGATAAATAAGCCTAAAATCAGAATTCCACCAGGGCTACAGCAGGAGAAAGCATAAGGACCGCATTGTCGAAAGCATTCCAATTACGAAAAACTCTATAGTTCTTCGGAGTACAGGATACTCTAGATTACAAGCCAATCGCTTTTTTAATTAAACCCAGAAATTAAATGAAAATCGGCATTAAAAAACTGAATCAGAAAAATTAAAATTTGAAATTGAAATCTGTAATACTAGAGGTAACCAGAGCAAAGTCCTAGAAATAGTCATGCAGCTCCTGCAAACAGCTTTTCTACACTTTTAACTACCTGCAACAATCAATGGAATGAAACTTATCAGCCAAGGTAATGTTGAAGCCCAAATACAATCCTAAGAAAAACAGATAAACATTCCGTCTCGGGTTATATGAATGAGGAAATGAAGGTCAAGATATTCTCAATAGTGAGATGTATTTTTTTGGACTGACAATGAACGATAAACAACAGAGCCTGCCCGATGTTGTGATGGTCTTATACAATAAAGATGTCACGGGGGAGCAAGCGAAAATGGTGATCATATTATAAAGTTGATCGATCGTATTTATGCAAAAGAGACGCTACTAATATAACAGCAACCAAAATGGCACAAGAGCTAAAGTACCTAGTTTAGATTCGTCTGCTTACTCATGTGCGATGAACTTATATGCTAAGGAAACAAGGGCTGATAAAGAAGCCCTGTGTTTTCTGGAAATCCCATCATCACATTAAGATTCTGTAAGGCTTGACCTGAAGCTCCCTTCACAAGATTATCAATCTGCAACAACAAATTCAAAAGCTTGGCTGTCATGTCAACCAATAACAAAATACGTCCAGAGACTCAGATGGAACTTGGAAGCAGAAATTTTCAAAAGGCAAAGACGGGGAACATAAAACATACAACAGAAATTATTATTGCTCTCCCAGGAATTCTATCAGGAAAGACATTGATGAAACAATAGTTGGATCCTCGAGTATTATGAGTGCGAGGAACAGCTCCTTCCTCCAACACAACTACAAATTCTTCATCCTGAAAAAGGGAAATAGGTTTGTTAAGATTAAGGATAACAACAGTTTCATCCATCGCACCAACACAAGTAGAGAAAAACACATATGATATAGGCATCTAAGCAATATGAACACAAGAATAATGTGCTTCCCACTGCCTACGCTACACTGCAGGGAGATTAAGGGCCACAAGATATGTATGACATGTTTTATTAAAGGGTTTTATCACATTTGGTCCCTCAAATTGAACTTTTCAATCAAAATGGTACCTGAAACTGAAAATCAGTACTTGAAAATGGGTGTTGCACATGCACATCAATTTGGTCCTCCCTTACCATTCTGTTATTTATTATGTTAGTGTTCTGATGTGTCATACGTGTGGGGCCCACGAGTCTAAAAGTATGATTCCAACTAGATTATATAAAAATAATCAGAAATAATTTGTATTTTTTAAACTTCTAAATCTATAAAAACAGAAAAATAAATGAAAAAAGAAAAATGAGGGGTTGCTGAAGCAATGTAGACGCAATGAAATTTGATCCAATTCAAATCAAATTGACATAATAAACATGAACCGCTCCATCTGACCTGCATCTCAATATAAACAAGAAGTTGCAGAAGCAGCAGTGCAACACCACTAGTCCTTGATTCATTGTCTTCTGTTGTCATCAACTCTGAATTAGAAGACAGCTCACCACCACCACTGCCTCAGCCAAAACCTCAATCGGCTGGCCTACCCAGGGCCAATCAACATGGAATTTATGAGGATGCAGACGGTGGTGATGGGGATATGGTAGGGATTCTTTGGAAAGTGATGAATCTTTTGGGGAAAGAGAGGAAGCCGAGAGAGTTTTTGGAATGAGAATGAAGGTTGTGTGATTGAAGAACACGACCACATTTTGGCTCCTGGCACATATTGAGGAGAGCTTGGACAAATACACGATGGCAGATTCAGAGAACGATAAAGATGAGGTCAAACTTTCTGCTTTGTTTCTTAACTTTTGAAACACTTTTTTTTTTTAAATAATTTTTTGACTTGTGGGCCCCACATGTATGCCACGCCAGTACACTAACAGAATAAATAACAGAATCGTAACGGAAGGACTAACTTGATGTGCAATATGCATTTTAAGGGACCAAATTGTTCGATTTTCAATTTCAACAACCATTTTAATTGAAAGTTCAATTTCAGGGACCAAATGTGATACAAACGTTTTTATTCACGCCAATTATTAGAGATGGATGCAATAAGTAGCCAAGCAGCAGAAGAAAAAGTAAAGCAGTATACCTCATAGGATAACTTGAGGTGTTGGTGCAAGTCCTTGAAATTTAGCCCTGGAGCCAGTTCCACATAGATAGTGGATTGCATACCACGACTCTAAATGACAAAGTACAATAGTGCTTAGTCCTTTGTTAGCAAAAAATGAATTGGAAAATATGGATTCTCTAAATGCATATGGGGGTAGTAGTTACCATTGGCATTAGATGTGGAGTAAAACTAACGGTTACTTTTGAACTTGCAGCATCAGATAGTCCCTGCTCAATTTCCGGAACTGCATTTCACAAAAATGATGATCCAGGTCACTACCTAATGTAAGTAATTAAATAAAAACACACATATGACCTCTAGTGTTTAAAGTTTCTACCTCTTCATAAATTGGTGGCAATCATTCCACAAATAAATAACTTTATATAAGTACCAAGAATATCTACTGATTGTTTTTCTTCTGTCAGACAGTTAAAATATAAAGTTTGTATAAATTCAAAATCTTACCATGACGGTGACGAGTAACACCATAAGAATATATGCCCTCGGCTATTTCAGTGTACAAGTTTGCCTCCTTGGCACCACGCCCTGCACGATTAAGCAGGTTTTACAAGTCAACAATGGAGCACTTTGAGTATATAGGGTAAAATTTTGCATGGAAATGTTATAAACTACAATCAAATCCTAACCTGCTCCGCTAACACCAGACTTTGAGTCAATAATAATATTTTTAGGTTCAATGAGATTGGCCTGTGGGAAAAATGCATTAGGAGAACGATAAGGCATACTTGATTATGGTTTCTATTTCAGAGAGTGACACTCTCCTGTCTGTATATAGGTTTATATTTCAGTCACATTGTTACATCTTAAACAGGGAGTGAATTGACCTCGAGCACATATTTCATAAGAACATGTAATTTTCTGAGAACTTAAATATATAACACACACCTTTATCAATGGTACAAGTGGAAGTTGAACAGAAGTTGGATAACAACCAGGGTTAGCAACTAGGCGTGCACCTTTTATCTCCTCCCTCAAAATCTCTGTCAAACCATAGACAACTTCTTTCTGAATCCAAGAAGATAGCCACTTTTTAAAATTAGCAGAGCAATAAGTTCCAAGAAATAAGAGCAAGATGGTGCCTGTGTTTTATAGGTATATACATTTTCTACAAATCCAAAATGCACATTATGACAACAAATTAATCATGTCAGATTTTTTTTTTTTTTTTAATTTTTTTTTAATCAAAGTTGAGGTTTCAATTTATTCCAAGAGCATTGGTTGGTGGACTTTTTTTTTTTTTTTTTGAGAAGATGGTGGACTTAATAATTCCATACAAGTTTTGATATGAAGAGGAGACTATCTTACCTGCAACTCTGGCGCTCTGTGTACCTGACCATACCATTCTTCATACTCCGAGATGTCTCGTAGACGGAAGTCCTGAAAACACCATCACGTAAACATTAAAATGAGAAAGTTTGGAAGCTTTTAAGATACAGTAGAATGCCAACAAACAAATTCCAAAAGCAATGCAAGGTTATCCCATGCATACAGCAGACAGGTCAACAATCTTTAAACTCTTGGGAAGGCCTTTGATAATTTCCTGCAATTGAAACAATAAACATGTGCATGTTAGGAATTGAGGACCAGATGCAGTAAAATGAGAAAGGATTGACACTACAGAGGAAAGAAAAAAACAACTTGTGTGGTTCCATGTGGTAAACAACAAAAAACAGCATCCACATCAGAAAAATCAGCATCCTTGATAGCAACCATTTTTGGTAGATCCTGCCAACACAAAAAGAGAATGATAGCTACTAAAGAATTACCCCAGCCATTAAGGCTCCATTCAATATGCCAATCATATCTTAATTTAAGTCTTTGGTCCTAAGAGAAAACACATTAATCATAACAAAAACTTACTTGAGAAACTAGATGCGGAAACACCGACCCTATTGACTGTCCAGCTTTTCTATCAGCAGTCATCAAGGTAATGCCAAAGTGAGGATGGTTTGCAAGGAGCCGAACAATCTTCCAAAATGAAAGATAATCTCAGTTCATTGCAGGGCAGTAAAAATTATCTCATTATCTTCCCCAATTCAATTCAATATATTAAGTTAGTACTACGGTCTGGTCTAGTGGTATTCTTATGTTGTGAGGTTTAGCCAACTTTCCACTCCTCAGGTAGATAATATCGAATTTATTCAAAAAAAAGAGGAAACAACTGATTAAGAAAAGGGTTCATACCTCAGAACCAGTGTAACCACTGGCTCCAAGAACACCAAGGCGAACTTCCTTTTCTGCTTTCTGGGTCTTTGTACTCACGGAACATTTAACAAACACCTTCTTCGCATTCCACGTATCGGCCTTCGAACTGCTCACCCCGTCCTGCAATTTCGAAACTTTATCAATAAACTTCAACTTCTTCGAAGAAAGAGACTCAATCCAACAAATCAAAGTTTCTAAATTCACTGAAATTTTACAATGCAGGGTGTAAATGGGCATTTTTTCCCGCATTTTCTGAGAAAACAGACAGACAGCTAGTAGTATAAGGAGTACAGACCTTGCGGAGGCACCCGGTTGGGGAAAAAATGGAGCTGAAAGTCGCAGTGGTCATTCTTCTATCAGAAACTTGCAAAAGCAGCAGCCTTGAAGGATTAAATGATCAAAGGAATGCGAAACCACCAAAAGGGTTTTTCTCTTTTCTTTTATCGGCAGCCAAGAGAAAGTACCTTTTTTCTTTTTTCAATCAGTGACTGAACAGAAAGAGGACAAAAGAAAAGTACCCAAATACACAGCACAAGAGATGGTGTAAGTTTGGAAGGGTTTTAAAATAGAAAATTTTAATAAAAAACTCCCAATATAATTCGTTTTAACGAAAAATCATATTTTACACTAAAAAGTTAATCTTGATACTATTTACTTCACTTTTTATTTTGTCTTTATCGTTAAAACTCAAAATTCCTTTTAAAATAACTTAAAGGTCTTTTTTTTAAGATTATTTTTTAGGTTTCAAAAGCACTTCAAAGTATTTTTAATGTTCACTTGCATTTTTATTAACCATTGATTTCAAAAACACTTTCATAAAAAATGTTTTCAGATATTTAAAAACACACTTCCAAACGAGCCCAAAGAAAGCTGAAAATAAATCTTGAACCCCTTTTTTAAAGAACTTGGATTATCTCCCTCTTATTTCTCTCACATCTCATCTCAAACTTTTCATTTAAATCGTTTTCAGTTATCCTCATTCTTCTACGCGTAGCCGTGGTTGCCTTCTCAAGTCGATCTTGACGTCGTAATCTATCTCGAAGGTCTCAAAGCTGTCGAGACAGTAGAAGAAAATTCTTGAATTGTGTCATCGTTCTCATCAATTTGTTCAACAACCCTCGCCTACGTTATACAACAAGGAGGAGGAGATTGGAGGGAAAGAATTATTCTGATATTAGTTTTTATGTTTATACTATTTTTATTTTCGTTCAAATTTCATATACTAATTTAATATAACCTCTCATTCAACCCACTTAAAAGGTTTGGTTTTAAGTGCAGTCAAAAGTTAAATTTGACTCAATTTCTCTTCTATATTTATATTGATTTGCACGATAGGTTTGGTCTTTTGTTTTTTATTACATGTTTGGTTTTTCTTAAAAAAAAAAAAACGAAATGCTTGGCCTATCTTAATCTTAACTTATGCAACACCTACCTCACCACTTGAGTGATTCCCAAGGATGATAATTTGATTTCTGCAACAACATTTCAGTGAGAATTTGTAGCCGGCTTCAAAGGGAAAATCCGAACTTGCATTAACTCATATATTCACAGCTGTTTTATTTACAGAAGGCTGCCTTTTTGTACTTTCTAGTCCTAGAATTGTTAGCAGAAAGCTAACCAGACTCTGGTTTTCTACATGAACAAAATCATCGATCTAAAGCAGAAAATTACGGAGCATATCGGACATTCTTTTCGTTTGAGAATTCTCATCCTTCCTTGACCTTAATGGTGAAGTTTGGGGCATGAGCTCCGACAATCGAATTCTTTCACTGCTTATTTTGTTCTGCAGAAAACAAAATATTGGATCATGCATAAAATCCTTGTGTATCCAAAACATTGGAAGCAGTGAAAAACAAGCTCAAAGATAAAAAATTTATATACCGTAAACTTCAAATCCTGCAATTCTCTATCCATTGGAGTAAGCTTGTTCTTGAGTTGCTCGAGTGCCTCTTCAGCAGCAGACGGGTTTATTTGTGTAGATTGTTTTGTTACTCCAGCAGCCTGAAAGTTAGCTCAAAAGGAAATATAAGAAGCGGTCCTGATTGATTTTGTGATTTTTCGAGAGTGAATGGTTATTAAGTACCAAGTGACCTTTAACATTACCTTCAAAACGTGTACAGAGGCCTAACAATTTCTGTGCTAGTTGCAACTTCTCCTCCTCAGTTTCCTGTAGCAGAATCAATTGCATTGTTAAGCATCAAACTATGAGTTTGATTGCAACCCTCTCTCTTTCTCTCACTCACACACACACACACAAAAGACAACACTAACCTTTAGTTTTGCATCCAATCGTTGCTCCTTATCAAAATCGACAAAAAGGGTTTTCACTAGACAGACATTTTAGAAACTCGTTTTCTTTCATTTTGCTGAAAGCTTACCCTCTAAAGTCTCCAAGAATATTCCATTTCCACAATTTCATCTTGGTGATCCTTGTTATTAGATGCAGATTCCTGCAACAAACTCAGATCAAATAACATTCCTTTAAGAACATCTTCCTTCCTCACTAACTCAGCCTGAAGAGACAAATTTTCAAACACCAGCTCCTTAGCATGGCACTCTAAGCAGTTGACCTCCTGTATAAACTCAGATATTCTCTCTCCAGCTTCACATAGTTCTTGAGACAATTTTTTGACAATAACAAATGGTTCTTCCTTTAAAATATTTTGTAATCTGTTATTCGCTGAGTTCACAGTTTCCACTGAATCAATACACTTCTTAGCTTTCGCACTCAAAATGGTGAGGAGTTCCCCTTGCTTTTCTCAAGAGACAACTTTTTCCCCGAAGAGAACATTCTCTTCCTTCAGTTTGTTAGTACTACTAACAAATATTTGCATCCCTGGCTTTTTGAGCAGAGTTCTTCCATAATAGAAGACTCTGATTGTTTGAGTTCATCCAGTTCAGCACTTTTTGCCCTTAAATGAGTTTCCAGATTAGCCATGTGAGTCTCCAAAGACAAAATTTCATCTTGCAACCGGCAGTTTTCTTTGTCAAAGACATTTATACCACTTAATGAGGATGAAAACTCAGAATTATTCTCCAAGTTTCTAAGAGCCATGTTGTGTTCTGAATTTAACTTCTCTATCTCAGTTTTAAAGGACTCATTTTCCATCTCCAAGCAGTTCAATCTCCTCAAACTTAGGAAGAATGCAAGAGAACCGAGCAGTTTTCTGGCCTGCAACTAACTTTGCATTATCAAATTCTATTTCCATCATCTGTGAGATGGGAAAAAAAAGAAGATGGTAAAGTCCTTGAATGGAAGTATATACATACGAGTGAGTTAAACCTATAAATTTATGATTATGAACAACATGTGAAAACAAAAGAGGTTGGGCAAGGACAATGGATTCAGGAATCAACAGGTATTTTCACTATCTCATAAGGTTGTTATTGCTTTTCTGGTACACATGATAAACAGAAGTCTTAGTCAGAGAATAGGGTAAAGCTTAACCAAGAAACAACAATTATTTGAATTTGGAAATCCAACGTATTACCTCTTTTGTTTGGCACCATGAGACCCAGCTTCCTGCACAATCTGTTGACATGCCTCCAGTTTATGATCTTGAGCTTCCAACTTCACTTTCAATTGCTTCTCTGAGTTGTTCATAGTTGAATGCAGATTAATGACCTGAGTTCTGAGATGTTCCATGCTTTCGTGATTCTGTTGCTCAGACTTGCACATCAGTTTGTTCTCTTCACGTAGTTTGTCCATCTCAGTGTGTACCTCTTTTAAGCTATCAAAGGTAGTTACTATTTCTTTTTTCAGAAGTAGAATGATAACATCTCTACCACTCGCAGCCTTGGAAGGTCTTTCAGACTTCAAATTTTCTCGAGTAATATTGGCACAAATACTCTTCTCCACTTCCAGAGAACACTCGGACATATCAGGCTTATCAGCTATCAGGTCTTCAACAAACTGTTCATTTCTGTTCTGGTCTAGAATTTTTTCCGTTGCTATCTGCAACAATATTTAGGTATAGCAATTACAAAACAGAACACTCTTCCTCTACAACATAGACCCAAAGCTCAAGATCAAGCTATCAGAAAGCAAAATGTTAACTTACCCATCCACCACCCTCTCCTTTGGAGACTTAGAAGCTACTTGTGAATCCTTCCCCTCAGAGCTTGTATGATGCTCCACATTTGTGTTCATGCATGACATAAATGTGGATAAGCCAGTTTTTAGCTCAGCTAGTTTCTCCATTGTCATCAAAATGTTTTTCTCTTTGACATCTTCAAGCTTCTGTTCTATAGTTAATGCATGTTCCTGCTACTCAGAAAGCTCCCGTCTTAGATTGGCACAGGTTCTCTTCAACTCTTCAACTTCCCCATTTAAAGACTGAACTTTTATCTCTGCTTCTGCTATCACAGACTCCCGATCACTGAGAATGGCAACCTTCGTTGAGATCAAGTCTTCTGATTCACTAAGCTGAATACTCTTACACTTTAATGCATCTTCATTACTAAGATTCATCTTTGCTAGTCTGTCCACAACAACGAAAGCAACTGTTGCACAGACTGACGTTTTCCTGATCTGCTCTTCAAGAACCTTCACTCGATTCTCAAGCTTTTCCACTCTCGATGACTTTGCATTCAACTGTGTTGTCAACATGAGCATTTCTTTCTCCTTTTCACAACATTCCTGTTCATGTGCTTCAGTTATAGCCAGTGTTGCTCCTCTCATAGAATTCAGCATGCACTCCACATCACATTTCTTGTTGGTTGCATCCTCCAAACACTTCCTCAGTTCATCAATCAAAAATTCCTTTTCAGAGATGATTCGCATGATTCTTCCAACTTGTTCGGAGATCCAAATCCTTTTCCGTGGAAAGGAATCGGATATAAGGTTAAGTTGATCAGAGGCATCATCTAGTTCCTCACACCCATCAGACAGAACCTCTTCAATCTCACTGTACAATAATGTCCATTCCTGTGACAACATTCTTACTTCCCCATCTTTCTCCTCAAGCTCTTTACTTAACCGTTCATTATCTTCGTTCAACATGAAAAACTTTTCTTGCACCTCCTTCAGTTCCGTTTCCAACATCATTACATTTTTGTTCATCTCCAATTCTTTTAAATGGCCATTTTGAACTTGCTGCTGAAGCATGCCAAGTTCTTCCTGCATACAGACAATCACCTCTGCAGTTTCAGTCTCAACCTGCTTATGCACTTCATCCATTTCTTCTTCATTTGACACTTGAAATGCACGATCACTTTGGTACCACATATTCAGTCTCTTGGCGTTTTCAAGGGAATCAAGCATCCTCTTCAAATTTCCCTGTAATGGTGAGTCTTGGTTGTTTGAGCAGTTCGAAGGTGATAAATCCCTAGACTCCTTAAAGGTCTGTTGCTCCTTTAGAGCCCTCAATTCAAGCTCCCGTTCACTCAAAAGCTTGCTCAGGTCCTCAAGCTCATTGATTGACAGAAGTTGCTGAGACTCGAGAGCTTCAATAACAGATTTAGCCTCCTCCAATTGGCTGCTTGCATCATTACGCTGTTTGCTTATCACAAAAAGTTCTTCATTTGCCAGCTGAAGATCCTTATTTAAGAAATGTACCGTCTCCTCTTGAGAAGTCCTCTCTTCTTTCAAAATGATATTCACTATATCCAGTTCCAGCTGTAAATTTAAAATTTCTTGTGCATGTTTTATTCGAGGGTCAAGCTTCGGTTCCATCTCCTCAATGGGAACAGCATTATGCACCTGAAATCAAAAGGTGGATTAGTGAACCCTTAAAGTAAATTTACTGCTTCCCTTTTCTTTTTCCATACCGTTAAGGAACCCAAGTCAAATATTATTTCAAAAAAAAAGAAAAAAAAATGGAATACCTTTAAAGCTACACAATCATTTTGGTCAATGGGTGTACACTTAAGCTTGTTAAGCATTGTTTGCAGATCATCAATTTCCCTGCAAAATGTGAAAAAGAACAAAATCACGTTGGAAATAAGATATTACTTTAATAGTTACGGATGCCAATATAAAAGGAGAAAACAGGAAGGCCAACTTTTCTAACCTATTGAGTTTTTCATTTTCCTCCAAACAAGTATTTAAGCTGCGCCTGCATTCCTCTAACTCATGGACAGTATTTTTTAACTGAAACCAGGAAAATGAACATGTGAGTGTGAGTAAAATAAAGAAGGGGCTATTTGGATGTCCAGTAAGGCATGACTGAGTTCAACCTCCATATTGAGAGAATCACTATCTCTGTCGGTGCATACGGTTTCCTGTTTCATAAAGGATACATAATTAGAAATAAGAAGTAATAAACCAAACATACATATATTAATATCTAGCCATTCCTTAAGGAAATGCATGGCGAATCCACAAATGGAAAGATATTGCCACCGTGTATGCCAAAATGAATGAAACTGGAAACATAAGGAACCGCAATATAGAATTAAAGTAACCAACCTGAGTTTTCATACTAAAATTTGGGTTGCCATGCTGCTTAGAGTGTCCATCAAGAAATTGAAACAACTGAAAAACAAAAATTGTTTTATTTTGTGATATTGGCTCCAAGCAACATCTCAAATGGGGGCAAAAACATGTCTTCGTTGGATATAAGTACCTGATCTCGCAGTTTAGATACCTCGTCCAAGAGCATCTCTCTCTCTCCTTCTTCATAAAATTCTTCAAATCTATGAATTCCACAGTGAAGAGGTATTTCAATTGATAGGATAGTTAAAAATTGATTGATTATGACAAAAACTACCTTCTAAGTTGGTCCAAAAGCCTTATGTTCTCCAATGCAAACCGAGTGACTTCAGGATTCTTATCAAGTTTTGCTTGAATTAGCTGAATCTCTTCAGAGAGTGCTCTGTTCTCGTCCAGTAAATAAGACTCAACGGGAATAGAACCACTAAGAAGTGACTCCATTTTCTGAATTTTGTCTTCTCGAAACCTTAGCATCATTTTAGTGCCCCTGGTGTCTTCCTCTCTTTGACAAACCTGTGAGCAATGAAAGCTAAGGAGTTCAGCCACAATTTACAAGAGTAAAAAATAAAGAAAAAAAATAATAATCTTAAGAAAAGACTCCTCAAATACCAAATGGTTCAGCTGCTCATTTTCAGCTTCAAGTTGCTTGATGGTAGCTTCTGCCATCTGCTCTCTTCTCAAGGCACCCGCAAGCGTTGTCTCCAAAGATTTTAACTGATTTACCATAATTTTCAGCCAATGTGATGATTTGCAATACAAAAGAAAATAAGTGGCACGGCTCATGGTAAACGAAACAGTAGTACACCAGTCTCAGAAGTCACAACTAAAATGGGAAAAATTGAATCTAATGGTGATTAAGTGTTTTTCTTTTTGTCTGGGATGCTTGTATATGAAGTTTGTATAGTCTGAGCACCCTGTTATGTCATTAACTTGAAGCACCAGTAACTTAACATGATATTAGAGATGAAACATCCGTACAACAAACATAGGTTCAATCAACTTTTCCAGTCAATACGCAAACAAACTAGCGTGGTCATATTCTAGGCAACTAAGAGGAAGCATACCTTTTTGGTGGAAAGTCTCACAGCTCCTTTTGATTGATTTTCAAGAAAATCATCATCGCACTCTAGGTCCATATCACATAAGTTTTCACCACAATCAATTTTTCGGACTCTTTGTGTGTCTTCAAAATTGGTCGAACGAAACGACAAAGGTCGGGAGACATTATGACGCTTAAGAATGGAAAGTTGCTCCTGTTGCAGAAATCATGTCATGATTTTAACTATTAGTTATTTGATATAAGTGAACATAAAAAAACACAGATAATCATTACCACCTTTAGGAGCCGTATTTGGTGTTGTAGGGCCATGACGTCGCCTGTGGCATCCTCATTCACCACAGCCTGCACAATGAAACAGAGAAATATATTCGTCAACAAATTGACGCATGATTCCATTAAATACTCCTTAGTCTGCACTGCTTACGGCATGAAGCTTACATTGTTTTGAATAAGTTTTGCTCTCTGAGCAAACTTAAGGGTACTCAGCGTTTCAGCAGCACAACTGTGACAAAAAAAAGAACATAATATTGGTAATATGTACAAAATGTTTCTTCTAAGTTTTGTGGCTTGAAATGATTTTAACACTAACCAAAATAAAATTGAGGTAAGAACGAACCAGATAGATGGGCTGACATTTGCAATGATCATTGTTTTTGAGTTTCCCCCAAGTGAGTCCTGCATTTATTTGGTATGAAGAGTAACATTATGCTAAGAAATTTAACAATTGACTGAGGCAGAGAAGATGGAATTACAATCAACCTGTAGTAGGAAGGTTAGCCTAGAGTCTCTGTAAGGTACATGCTTCAACTTCCCATGTGCCATATCCACTAGAACCATTATAACATGACTACAAAGGACATATTTACCATTATCATTGCGAAGGCAAGAACAAGAAACACATGAATACAGATAGAACCAAGGGAATAACTGAAAAAAATTACCCTAGTGTAGATAGTGATTTATTAATGTTAGCAGCTTCCTTCAACCGCTCACCCTCCGCACCAGAAGTTTTCTGCCTGCAAAATATTATTGGGTTGGGATTAATTCAAGAAAAAACGGGTTGGTGGAAGGATATAATATGTAATTTTATACACACAGAAACACATATATCAACAAGTTTGAGCCTGATACCGCACCTTTCTGAACCAGCCAGATCAACTAGGTTTAGTCTAGCAAACCGTAGGTTAGTTGTGGAATCTTTTTCCCACCTACTCTCAATTACACAAGTAAAGACACTGTGCGAACGACTGCTTTCTCTATTCATATTTGTTGCAGCAACTTTCCTATTTGAAGAACCCTGTGGAACAGATTACATTTTAATTCAGACATGCATGCATCTGTGTATTTATGCAGAAAAAAAAAAAAAAACAAAACAAAACAAAAAAAACCTCTGCCTCTAACTTAGCAAGATAATGATCAATTAGTGGGGAACCTGAATGAGAAGCCTGAGGATATCGCTCACAGTATAGACTTCAAATTCAGAAAGATTTTCTACATAAACACCCTTCTTAACATCTTCCCGCAGCTTAAAACAAAAAATAAATTATAAAATAATAAGAAATACTTCAAGATAACCATAGGCCATGCACTTCTAAAAGAATCAGCTTACAAGCAAATTGGTAGATGACGGATCAAGGAGATCCGTAATTTGTTCATTGTAAATTTCTAAGAAAGAGCACTTGCAATTGTATTTTAGTTTCTCATCCCTGCGGATTTCCTCTTCCTGAAGTTGGAAGTAAAGTCAGATAGTGAGAAATTTAAGCATTTCTCACATATAACCAAAAGGATAAAGTAGAAATAAGAAAGTAACAATTAAATGATATTACAGCTTGGATCCTTGCAAATAAAAACTCAAAAATTCGGGGTGTCATTCCACGATTTGGACTGGGCTTCGTTTCTAAATCATCAATCTCCCCAAGCATTGTATGTGTTTTTCCACTTCCTGTCTGCAAATCAAAGCCCAATTATTACAAAAAAACCACTGGAATAATAGGAAATTGATTATCATAGGCGTAACATGTTTCAACTGAATAAGAACAATCATTAAGTTATGAGAATTATATGACGTGCTATTGCAGACTCAATCCTCCTACGCCATCATGGTCAGAAAAATTCTATCATAAGATATAATTCATCCTATTTTGACCATTTGAAGCAAGAACAGGAATTATATACGAGGCAAAATGACTGAATAGAGAAATTGGATTAAACAAATAGGACTAGGTAAGCATCAAAGAGATATCTCCACCTCCCTTTAGTAGCATGACAAATAAAAGTTCAAACATTGAAGTGAGAATTTTAAGCCTTCTTAATTTTACTAATACAGGATTTTGCAGAGTTCTGCCAGTGTTTATGTAAATTGAACATATTAACAGTCAAATTCAGCAGATTATAAGCGTGGTTTTCATGGTTGCATTAACTTCACATTAATAATGCTAACAGTTTTCATGATTAAACAGCTCCTTGAGATTACCTGACCGTAGGCAAACATACAACTATTATATCCTGACAAGCAATTCTCTACCATGGGTAGACCAGCCATCCTGAAAAGCATTTGCTGCAGAACTCAAAAAGTTAAAACCACTGGTAACTATAGTGAATGAGTAGAAGAGTAAGAAAAAGAAGATACCATATAATACTATAATTTGGTCGCAAATCACACCTGGTCAACTGTTTCACAGGCTACATGATCAAATGTAAATCGACTTTCTGGTTGCCCAATCCAGGAAATTGTCTGAGCACTTTCTTGCTTCAAACACCTGCTGTAACCATGTAAACTTCGCTCCATGCTATTGAGAGGACGAACACGAATGAGAACCTAAATCAAATTTACAATACCATTAGCATAACTTGCATACGGCTAAAAATTCACAAACTCGACATGTCCAGTTCACTTCCTTTAATCATCAAAGCCAAATGAGCATTGAACTGTAGAAAACATTAAACGAAAACCACTAAATGTATGTCAAAATTGGATAAAAACTGAGTTTTTACCTGTACATTGTGATCCATCCAGAAAGATGGATCTTCCTTGAGATCAAAGTGAGGCACTTCGACTGTATTAACCACCGTATACGGACTGTAAGAAATGGGAATCCCTTTATACAATGCAGCAAAGTTCCCTACTCGAGGACCAACACTTCCATCAGCCTTATTCTGAAAACCCACATTCGGAGGCTTCGACACAGTCTTGGACGGTGTTGTCTGCGTTGAATTACTCCCCGAATAACTCGAAGCAGCTCTACCAACTGTCCTCATCACCCGAGGAGTCACATTTCCCAAACCCCCATTTCCAGCACCGCCACTCCCTCTGCTCACTTGGGTTGAACAATTAGCCCCGTCCTCGTGCGAATCACCGGCGATCGTACTACTGGGTTCCGTCTTTTGGGCCCACCCAAATCGCTTCGGGGTACCATACTTATCGGGGGTTCGAAGAGGCAACGCCGGATCCGAAACTTTGGCCTTGGAAGCCTTGGTTGGAGTATTTTCAACCCTGGTCCGAATACCCACTTCTTGTTCCGGCTTGGGTAGTTGGGCCGGATCTTGAATCGGGTTAAATGGAGTTCTCGAAGACTCTGAGCGGACTCGGATCGCCGAAAAGTCCTTCAGGCTTACCGGCACGTTCTCGGCCTCTTCTTTCTTCCCGGAATTCGAACGCAGGAATTTGAAATCCCTTAACATCCTAATGCCCAGAAATTCAACAAATACAAGATGGGTTTCGTTAGATAAACAGATCGATACATATACATATATATATATATGTATGTATGTATGTATGTATATATATATTTGAATTTATTGCTGAAATTATGCAAATATTTACCTGAAAGATGAATTGAAAAACAAAATCTGAAGCTTCCGAATTGTAAAAATTGATTAAACTGACGAACTTTGGAGGGAAAAACAAGTGGGACTTGATATCATTTGGTTTTGAAATCGAGCATCTTTTTCTCTCTATCTCTACTGTGATAGTTTGAAAGGTGTTTTGAGATTTTTTAACCGAGTTCAAAAAGCTGAATGGATTCGTAGGTTTGAAGGGAACGGCTGAGATTTGATCTTGGTTTGAAATTGGGCACGGTCGCGGTTTTGGGATTTGAATTGCGAGGTCTTTTTGGTAAAAAGGAAAATATGAGCGGGGTAACGTTCAAATTTCAACGGCAGCGTATATAGTTTTGGTGAACATTTTTTATGGTTTGGAAATGGAAAAATACCAAAACACGAAATACAGAGAAAATTGCAACTGGTTTTGATGAAAATTACCCTAAACACCATATTGAAGGATCCTAAATTACCTTATCCTTAAAATAAATATGAACATTAAGAAGACTTGAGTAACATCAAGCAACGCATCGTGATTTATGCTAATAAAATATAATCATCACAAATATTTTAGACGCGTCTTAACGCATAGTTACATAATAATGTGATCAAGAAATTATGCCCCTTGAATGGGATAAAATGTCAAAACGTAAAAAGTTAAGGCTAAGTAAACTTTACACTAGCAAAATTTAGTGTCAGTATTTAACAAATAAGAAAAAATAAGTTTAGTTTCAAAATATGTCACGGCATTTCAATATCCTCACATTCCAGCCCTATACTCTAAATCTTTTAAGCAATTATCCTTGGATGCGGGATTATCTTCACCTCAACGTCGTTGTGAGAGTTTTATTTGAAGGTCTTAGTTTTTTCAGCTCAACTCATTCAAAGTTGGAACAAGTTGCAGCATCCCAATTTACATTGGTCGCATGAGGCTGTAGTCTCTTCTTGTGAGGACACGTATTTGGCATGCGTTTGCAGTCTATCCTTGTGAGGACGTGTATTTAATTTTTTTTTAATTTTTTAATGTTTTAATTTTATTTTTATGGTGCTGAGTTCCTACTAGCTTTTTAGCGCTAGTTTTTGTTGGTTCATCACTTCGTTGTGGCTGATGATTGGAGGACGACATTATATTTTGTGTTGTTGATGTCCATATAGATGAGCTACTTCTAAGAGCGCCACTAGAATCACCAATTTTATTTAGCAAATGAATATCAACAGTATACAAGCTATAATGTTTGCCTACATTTACAAAGTAGCATAACACTTTGTGTACATTATACCAAATGGCAGAACAGTTTGCGTTGTTTCAAATGTAGACCCACTTTAGATCTCAATTATTTCTAACAAGTAAAATTTTATATTATATAATGAACAAATTTGATGAATAAATTTGGTGAGTAAAGTATTACTAATTTTATAAAGCTTATTATATTAACATCCCACATATTATTGATTACCCCCCCCCAATACTTAATACACCCTATAATTACTTTTAAATTAAAATTCATGCTAATACACTCCTACATACTTCCCCATAATACCCTGACTCCCAACACTCTAACATACTCCTTACAGTTTCTACACACTCCACACTTTTCACTTCTTAGGTGCAAGTGAAAAATCATGAAGTATCCTTCTTTTGTTCATTTTAAGTAGGTTTTTATCTCACATGGTCCCTGAAATTGATCTACCCTATCAAGATAGTCAATTGAAATTGAAAATTGATCAATGTAGTCCCTGAAAATGAGTGTCGCAAATCAATGTGGTTCTTCCATCATAATTCTATCAAAATTGACACACCCCGACCTGGAATGTCCACTAGGACTTCGAATCGAGCTATGATGGCCGACACCTGGAAGGTGACGAAGCCATAAAGTGTAGTGATGTGGAACATGTAAATAAATTTAAACCTAAAAGTGTCTAAATACAAGAGTGCACTGTTAGCGAGAATGAACCCATTTTACACGTGATGTCAGAGTATAAGTAAAGTACAGTAAGATAGAATAAGGATTATACCCTCAAAGGTATCCACCTATACTGAGATTTGCCAAGAATCCTTGTTGATAGAAAGCTCAACTACTAAAACCTGGAGGGGCAAAAAAACAAGGGTGAGTGGGCCTAAAAATAAAATTTTATAAAAACCTTTCTGAAAACATTGTAACCCATCTTCATAAAACAAGTATAGTTTCCCGAAAATCATATTATGTATAAGTATGAAACTAAATGCATGCCAACAATAAATGCAGAAATATGCCACAGCAGAATATCTCAATGGCAATATGAATATAATTATGTGCTCAATAATCTATACTAGCACGCAAGTCGGAGTCACTTAATGTGACCTGTACGATTGCACCTATTGCTCATCAATCTATGCTAACACACAAGTCGGAGTCACCTAATGTGACATGTACAACAAGCTAGGTGTAATGATATATGCTCTAGTGCTACGATCACATGAAGGCTAGTGCTATGCGCGGGTCACCTATGAGTCGAAGTCGTCTAATACGACATGTATGACAGGCTAGCACCTAACTTGGATCCAAGGCGAGTGAGCGGTGCGGGAGGTGAATAATCACGTGAAGGCTGGCCCTGACTTAGGGCGGGAGCACTAACATCGGGGTGCAGCACTGATGAGTGAACTATATGAGTATAAGCATGCCATAATGATGCAATAACTCCAATCAACATAATAAACTTACATGAACTTACCTGCGCATCCCGTAGGATCATCTTGGTATTTCACAACAGTGCAACATTTCTCATAACATAATTTTATCATGGCATGAAGTGCATAAATCAATTCAAAATCATTTGTGGAAACTATTAGTCATATATATATATATGTATGTATGTATATATACTATAAAAAGGAAAAGACCCAATCACCTAAGGTCTGCACTACAACTTCTTAGCACGAACATCGATGCGTCATGAATAATCAGCACCAAGAACAATTATCAAATCACGTCTCAGAATTCTTATTGATAGAACACATAACTTACATGAACAAATTCCTAAGGACGTTCTAGAATGGTTTGAAACCCATTAACCAAAAGTCAACCGTCGATTAAAGGTCAGCAATAAGGTCCATAACCCTACGTAACTCAATCCGGAAGATCCGCACCTCGGATTTCCGATCCGTAACTTCCAAAGATCCACATTATGCTTCTAGAACATCATATTAAAGTTTCATTACGATCCAACGTTTGGATTGTTGGAAATGTGCCCTAAAACCAATCATATGATGATACTTTACGGACATTTCAAACTAATGTAGTTTAAAGGGCAAACATTATTGTTTGAGCCGTCTCATATAAATGTTATATGCTTAAACGATAAGTCCAAGGAATATGTGATTGGAAGAATGCGATCTAAAGAAGTTAGATTCATGAGACCATTCTTTCGTTGACACATCCTAAACGTTCCTGATCATAGGATTGTCAATTGGGCATTGACAGTCCGTTAAGATCAGTACGTGCTATGTCTTCTCTCAGGGAGAGTGACTAGTCTCGAGTCATTGGTGTGTGTGACATCAAGACAAGTACGTAGGTGCTCAATAGAGAATGAGTTCACTGAACACGATCAACGAAGAGTTCTCATATTCATGTCACATGAGAACTCATGGTTGGGATAATGCAAATTAGTCTTTTGACCTGAGGCATCACAGTTGTCTTGTGGTTAGGTCCTTAATCTTTGATTATGTCAAAGTCACTCTATCAGGGTGTCCACGGCATCGTCGGGGTTAAGCCACTTAGCCATGGAGGCAAGTGAATGCGCAACAAGGGATCTCTAACCTTCAAACTGTTTGAGGGAGAATACTCTATGATATGATTTGGAATCTCTGGCCAGAGTATGAATGAAATGTTGGAATGCGTTCCAGATCACATTCAAGGTAATCATATAAGCACAAGATTCACATTGGATAGTAGACATGAATAAACTATCAAACCAAACAATGTGGTCAAGAGTATTGTATTAGAGAAAGACCGTATTGCATTTGTAATCCTAAACTGAATAGGTTCTCCACCTCTTCTGATTAGCTTGGGTAACCATGATATGCTGCTAGGTGTCACTCATGGTTTGTGGAAGCCCTAAAAGTGTATTATCACTAACGGGAGAATTGAAAGTAAGTTTCAATTCACAATCGATTTGAAAGAGTTTGAATCGCCCACTGCCTCGCTAAAAGGAACCTAATGGATCGTACACCGTGTAAGGTAGAGTTTGAAGATTCAACGGAGATGAGTAAGAATAATTAAATGGTTTAATTATTTATGGCAAGGATTAATTAATATGATTATTAATCAAACGAATAAGTTCGTTAAAAGACCTCGGGTTAGTTTTGGGCCGCAAGGTCCAATGGGATTTGAATGTCAAGCCCATTAACTCAAGTTGTATGACAACTTGAATAAAACAAAGGGCTTGAAAGCCCAATAAACCTATAGGCTAGCCATGTGTAAAAGAATAGGGCTTTTGGTCCATTAGGTCACTTATTTGAAGGGACTATATAAAGGACTTTATAGCCTAAAATTTACTAAGGGTTATTTTTGGGGAAAGGATGAGAACACAAGCTCTCATTTTCTCTCAAAAATTTTGGCCAATCTAGAGGGGAAAATCTAGCAATCTTACTTCCTCTAGGTCACTCATTTCTTCTTCAATATACCTTGGTGTGGAGACTTAGAGGTTCTCAATTTTGGGAACTTGGAGAAACCTTTTCATCCATCCAAATCCATGGATCCAAGATGCAAGGAATGAAGGCCCTCTCTTTGGGTGATTAGCCTTTGCTTATGCAAAGAAGAATCTACAAAGGTATTGATTTCTCAACTCACTTTATTTTTGAGTTGAGTCTTGGTTCACCTATCTACTAGGCTTTGAATTTCATGGGTAAATGTTTTGTTTTAAGTGCATACAAGCATGATTCCGCCTTTAATTGTTAATTGCATGCTATTGATGTTGCTTAAATGAACATGTTTTTCACAAATTTTCCTTCAATTGGTATCAGAGCCTAAGTCTAGTAGTTGGTGAATCCTTTTGGGTTTTGTAGTTCATAGTTTGTGATTTGAATGTTGTAATTGTTACAAGCTTTATTCTTGCTTCTTTGAATGTAAATTTTGTTAGAAAATTTGCCATCTCAAATGTTGTAGATGTAGTTCATATGAGCATGAATTTTGGAGCTAAAATTTGGTGCCATGTTTTTTTTGGGAAATTCGGCCAAATCCAAAGGGTGGAATTTTGGGTTCTTGTTTGACTTGTTAAAATTGTTTTAAAGTGACTTTTGGAACCCCTATGTACCCTAGTATGGTTGTATGTTATTTCCCTTAAGTTTGAGTGGTTTTGGTATGTTTTTGGGTGAAGAATGTTCATGGAGCTCTTATGGGTTTTCATGAATGTTCTTCATTGTTCTTGATATGTTCTTGCCAAGAACAAAAGGTTTGGTGTTTTGATTCAAAGTTTTGATTTATTTCATAAAGTTTTTGTTTTGAAATATTTCTTATGTTTAAATATATTAGATATTTATTTTGAAAAATTAAAGAAATTATAGTGGGTTTGGTGTGTAATGATTTATTCCATTACACACACCCCACTTACAAAACTTTGAAATTTTTTTTTTAAAACTTTGCTTCAAAATCAGCCACCCTACTCAATTAGGGTCCTTGTGGGGCTTTCATGCAATTATATAAAGTTTTGATACTTTTGTGTATTTGCATTTTGACCCAAAAGTTTACGTTTTTACGTAAAGGTCCAAAATCACTAAAAGGACAAATTGTTTTGCTCCTTTAATGAAGTTTTATTTTTTGTGGAAATTTTTGGGTTCTAGTTGTAATTACATGAAGTAGTGGACTTTTGTGTTTTTACAAAGTGACCCCAAAAGTTTAAGTTTTTGCAAAATAGCCCAAAAGTTGAGGTTAATTGCACTATGGCCCAAACAAGTTGAGGTCATAGCATTTTGGCCCAAATTAGGTAGAGAACAAAAATTGTTTTGTCTCTTTAAATGAGAATTGGATTTTCATTTCATTTAGCTCCATTTAAATCAATTCTATGGATACAAAAACCAAATGAAAATGTTGCATTCAAGTTTAATTAGTTAAAGTGTTAATTAATTAAAGAAAGGGTGATTATGAACCTTAGCCTACGATAATTGAGCTATGTGAAAGGCCGTTTCAAATTTGTTTGAACCATGGGAATGTGTAGATTAAATTTTGGTTGTAATTTGATATGATCAATTGTTGTAAAAGAGCATAAGCTCTTCTTTACTTTAAAGTAATTTGATTTGATCAATTGTTGTAAAAGAGCATAAGCTCTTATTTACTTTGAAGTACTCCTTTCTTGTTTTATTCGATATGCATGAAAATGGAGTAGTTGGGTCCAACGCCCAACAAGACAACACGCCTTAATGTGATTAAACGCGTAACTAAAATCAATCACCATCCCTAGACCGAGATTCAACACTAGGCTCGTGTTTGAATCGAATCAAAGGTTCATAGTCATCCTAAGGCCCTAAGGCAACTATATAGTCCATCAATGAATGCAAACCTTATGTTAGTAGTATCATATACTCTTGCTTTAAAAACCGTTTTAAAAGCTTAGTGGGAGTATTATATACAACTAAATCAATCAAATGGACCAATAGTTGTAATAGGACCAAAATGTTTTAATTGGATTAAAATGTATGTTTATATGTGATGAGACCTAAAAACCCTCAACCAAATCAATATTAAGTTGATAAGCGAGAGATGCTTTGAATATCTCTTCGTGGCCTTCCACCGTGGTAGGCTCCAATCGTTTGTGACTTGTACACCGGCTTCACCCTATAATGGGGGAGTACAAAGTGCATGCTTACATTCAGGAGGAGTCTATACGCATATGATGAGGTGAGTGTAGACAACGAGTATGGCCAACATGATATAATTCTGAGGTTGTGCTTGAACCTCTACATAAACTAAGCATGGTGGGAATAACTTAACTAAGTGCAATGGTGCCAACATGATATAATTCTGAGGCATTCATTCTCTAGAGGCCAAACTAGATGGGTAATTACAAACGTTGTAAATGAGTAAAGCGTTATTCTCTCATCATTATTTTTGCTAACCAACATCGTATAATCGTGAGGTGGGCTTGGTAATGGTGAGCCTCCCATACCCTACTAAGAGTTTCCTCCAAAACTCTCGAATTCCGATGAGGGATATGGAATTTGCCAAAAATAGTGGGTGGTGCTAATTGATTTAAAGACCCGGATCAAATAGCTTAAAATCAATCAATTTATATTCGTTATGTATTTGTTTACCAATATATTTGCAAACGCTATCCAAAACTTGACAAAGAAAAACCAAACGCTTTAATTTCCGGACTTAGTTCTACAATCCCATAGATTGTCTTTAATGGCTTGTAGATGTAACTAAGTAGTCTCATCCTCACAATCTTCCTATTGATAATGTATCAATGGAAGAACATGTTAGATAAGTCTACCATGAAGAGGACAATGCAAACTCTAGTGCTTGTCTCTTTGTTACACGAACAAGGAACTTGAGAAGTAAGCACAAGGGCATGGACACTTTATGTGCCATGATTCTTCACTTACAAAATGTTGTATGAAGAAATGAGAGTTGCCTTGAACAACTCTTGAGAGTTTGTTGTTATGTTTAGAACATAATGGTTGGTTGACAAAAATAGTCCATTTATATGGACTTATGATGATTTTGAATCATTGAGTGTTGAAGTGTTAAACCACTTAACGAGACGGAAACTAGGCAAGGACTTCACCTTTGTGTCCCTATCCTAATGGTTCACTAAGTTTATTGTAAACTATATAGTGAACAATAACCGCGCGCTCTCCAAATCGTTTGATGTGTATAACACATTTGAAATGAGTTTCAAGAGAGATAGTGGGAGTTTAGGGACCATGACTATTGTAGTCAAAAGGGAAGTCAAATGAAGAAGGCAAAATAACTCCAAGGGAACAAACTTTCTTTATGAAAGGATGGACATTGGAAGGGGTATTTGCAAGAAATGTCTTGCAAGTGTCAAGAACACACCTTTTGAAGGTGTTGTAATACGTTCTTGAAAAGTTCATAACAGTTGGTTCTTCTACTTGAATGCATGATTCTGTATTAGTAACTATGTTTTACAATTGTTGTAAAAGTGTGCTAATAAGAAGTAGAAGATATATGAGAGAAGAGAAAGTACTTCACATTCCAAACGTGAATCGAATATAGATCTCTGCGAAAGCGGATTGTACTTACTTCCTCATATGAACTACCAAAGAAATTGGAAAATACTAAAGATTGTCTTTACATTCCAATTTTAAGGAACTTAAATCCGTCACTATAGTAGAGATGGATAAATGTTTTGTTTGACAAAAACATTGTTCTTTATTAATCAATAATTAGATTATTGTAATTGGTTGTCTCTATAGTAGAGATGATGTGGTAGTTTAACTGTTTAGAATACGATGATGCTTAAAACCCAAAAGGTTGCAAGGTAGTGACTAATCCCAACTGAGTTGTGATACCTCTAAAACATAAGTTACGAGTTGGTCATAGATGGATGCTTTGGATCGTTAGATCCGGATCCAATACCTTCTTGTTAAAATTGTATAGAGGCGAAATGTTCGAATCTTTATTCTTTTGGAAAGAATAAAGAATCACAAAGTTGTTGAGGTTGATTCACTTAGATGTTAGTGGCAATTGTCCACAACATAATACTACTCATGTTGTATGACATTCACCGAAGATCACTCTCGGTTGGACTATAGTTTATTTTGAATAAACACAAGTCCGAATACTTTGCAAAAAGTTTCAAAGAATTCAAGAAATGTAAGTAGATGAGTAAGACGTCTAAAGTATTTACCTCCTTAGATTTGATCCAAGGAAAAAGTAACACTTTAGATTAATTTCCTTGAAAAATATCAAGGAAAGTAGCATCGTAAGATAATGTATTTCTCCATTAGGAGAAGAATGAACATAAATAAGATTTAGTTCGTTGGACATTATCAATTACCCATATATATACATGATATATACTTCTAAGACATGTTAGTTGTAGAGATCCATCCATCATGGATCTTAGCAAGCTAGTGGGAGCCATAAGCGTCTTATGAGAAAAGATAAATTGTTTGATTTCTCATAAAGATGTAAATGAATCTTTTGTTTACTAGGTTTACAAAAGATTAGTGGGAGTTGATCATATTCCTAAATTTGAATATATATACATGATATATATTAATTTTGAAAATGAAAGGAATTCTTCATCGTTAAAGTTATGACTTTAAAACATTCTATAATGATAGAATGTATATGGGAGACATAGTCTATATACATGGGATGGAAATCTATAATGATAGATTTCAAGATATAATTGGATTATATCAATCCCTAAAATAGACAATGAGATGCTAGAAAGTTTCTCATATGATGATAAACTTCAATTAGAATGACAATTCTAGTGAGACTAGGAAGTTGTTCTTCTCAAAGGGAAAGTACCCTTTGACTCCCAAAGAAATAATGCGTAAATAGAATCCTTTATGCATACGCAGAAAGGTGATTTATGTATTTCATATTGTATGAAAACATTGATATAAGTCGTACCTAGAACGGTACAAGATGATATCAGTGCAAGCCCAGGATCAGAACCATGGCAACTGTCAAGTGAATCCTTAGGTATTTAAGAAATACTAAGGATGGATTCCTCAAGAATGAGGAAGAATTAGAGTAACGTAATGGAAGCGTAAATGTATTAGATTATGAATCTAATCCATCATAGAATATCTCTTCATTATGAATGAAGTGATAAAGAGATATCTCTTTATTATGACTAAAGAGATATTTGGGTGGAAACGTTAAAAGTAAATGACTTTAATGTGTTTCATCATGTATGCAAAATATATTGCCATATAGAAGCTTACAACAATGTTGTTTGGATGGGAAAGTTCATTCATGAACTCTTCATTCGGTTCCAACCAGAAAGTGTATGACACTAATGGGGCGATAGCTCAAGCCAGGGAATCAAGGTCTCATCAAGGTCCGAACTCAAATGAGAGACTGAACCACATGATTGAGAATCATGTATAATGGTGACGTCGTTATTCTCAAAGTTGCTTCTATGGATAACATATAGATATCCATTGTCTAGGCCTACTACTCAGCCATTTATGAAATGAATTACAGAAGAGGTATCATCAATGATGACTAAGCTGATTGGCTCTAGTGCAAGTGGGAGATTGTTGGAAATGTGCCCTAAAACCAATCATATGATGATACTTTACGGACATTTCAAACTAATGTAGTTTAAAGGGCAAACATTATTGTTTGAGCCGTCTCATATAAATGTTATATGCTTAAACGATAAGTCCAAGGAATATGTGATTGGAAGAATGCGATCTAAAGAAGTTAGATTCATGAGACCATTCTTTCGTTGACACATCCTAAACGTTCCTGATCATAGGATTGTCAATTGGGCATTGACAGTCCGTTAAGATCAGTACGTGCTATGTCTTCTCTCAGGGAGAGTGACTAGTCTCGAGTCATTGGTGTGTGTGACATCAAGACAAGTACGTAGGTGCTCAATAGAGAATGAGTTCACTGAACACGATCAACGAAGAGTTCTCATATTCATGTCACATGAGAACTCATGGTTGGGATAATGCAAATTAGTCTTTTGACCTGAGGCATCACAGTTGTCTTGTGGTTAGGTCCTTAATCTTTGATTATGTCAAAGTCACTCTATCAGGGTGTCCACGGCATCGTCGGGGTTAAGCCACTTAGCCATGGAGGCAAGTGAATGCGCAACAAGGGATCTCTAACCTTCAAACTGTTTGAGGGAGAATACTCTATGATATGATTTGGAATCTCTGGCCAGAGTATGAATGAAATGTTGGAATGCGTTCCAGATCACATTCAAGGTAATCATATAAGCACAAGATTCACATTGGATAGTAGACATGAATAAACTATCAAACCAAACAATGTGGTCAAGAGTATTGTATTAGAGAAAGACCGTATTGCATTTGTAATCCTAAACTGAATAGGTTCTCCACCTCTTCTGATTAGCTTGGGTAACCATGATATGCTGCTAGGTGTCACTCATGGTTTGTGGAAGCCCTAAAAGTGTATTATCACTAACGGGAGAATTGAAAGTAAGTTTCAATTCACAATCGATTTGAAAGAGTTTGAATCGCCCACTGCCTCGCTAAAAGGAACCTAATGGATCGTACACCGTGTAAGGTAGAGTTTGAAGATTCAACGGAGATGAGTAAGAATAATTAAATGGTTTAATTATTTATGGCAAGGATTAATTAATATGATTATTAATCAAACGAATAAGTTCGTTAAAAGACCTCGGGTTAGTTTTGGGCCGCAAGGTCCAATGGGATTTGAATGTCAAGCCCATTAACTCAAGTTGTATGACAACTTGAATAAAACAAAGGGCTTGAAAGCCCAATAAACCTATAGGCTAGCCATGTGTAAAAGAATAGGGCTTTTGGTCCATTAGGTCACTTATTTGAAGGGACTATATAAAGGACTTTATAGCCTAAAATTTACTAAGGGTTATTTTTGGGGAAAGGATGAGAACACAAGCTCTCATTTTCTCTCAAAAATTTTGGCCAATCTAGAGGGGAAAATCTAGCAATCTTACTTCCTCTAGGTCACTCATTTCTTCTTCAATATACCTTGGTGTGGAGACTTAGAGGTTCTCAATTTTGGGAACTTGGAGAAACCTTTTCATCCATCCAAATCCATGGATCCAAGATGCAAGGAATGAAGGCCCTCTCTTTGGGTGATTAGCCTTTGCTTATGCAAAGAAGAATCTACAAAGGTATTGATTTCTCAACTCACTTTATTTTTGAGTTGAGTCTTGGTTCACCTATCTACTAGGCTTTGAATTTCATGGGTAAATGTTTTGTTTTAAGTGCATACAAGCATGATTCCGCCTTTAATTGTTAATTGCATGCTATTGATGTTGCTTAAATGAACATGTTTTTCACAAATTTTCCTTCATGGATCTCCGCCAATTACAAATTCAAGTGGTGGTCAACGCTTTATTTTACAAACTTACAAATCCAATTTGGGAAGATCCATACGTCGGATTCCCAATCCATAAGTTTCTAATATCCTCAAATATTACGTACTATAATCTACTAAATTTTGGTGACGATCCAACGGTTGGATCGTTAATTCATATAAGGATCAAGTGGTGGTCTATTTCAAAAATATGTTCAAGTGATGAGATTTCATCAATCGGACTTCACATATAGAATTGGAGTATCAAATTTAGCCTAGGAAGGTCAGGGGTGTCTTGGCCCACACGCTGCCGCACACGGCGGTCAGCCGCCCCAACTCGTCGGAAAAATCAATTATTTCTAAAAATTCTCAAATTTTACAAGAATAAAGATCTCAATGAGTGGATGTCACATCCCGACCCAAACTCTACCACATCTCGGGCTCAACTCCGCTGTAGCATGATATTGCCCACTTTGGGCCCCGACCATGCCTTCATGATTTTGTTTCTGAGAACTCATACGAGAATTTCCGAGTGGGTCACCCATCATGGGATTGCTCTCACGCAAACTCGCTTAATGTCAGAGTTTCTATGAACTTTGAAGCCAACGAGCTCCCAAAAGGCCTTATGCTATATGGAGGTGGGCATGTGTATATAAGGCATAGAGGTCCTCTCCCCTGAGAGATGTGGGATCTAACAATCCACCCCCTATAGGGGCCCGACGTCCTCGTCGGCACACTTCCGCCCAGGGATTGGCTTTGATACTAAATTGTCACATCCCAACACGGACTCCACCACATCCATGACTCGACTCCTCCATAACACAATATTGTCCGCTTTGGGCCCCAACCACGCCCTCACGGTTTTGTTTCTGAGAACTCACACGATAACTTCCTAGTGGGTCACCCATCCTGGGATTGCTCTCGCATGAACTCCCTTAACTTAGGAGTTCCGATGAGCTCCGAAGCCAGTGAGCTCCTAAAAAACCTCGTGCTATATAGAGGTGGGCATGTACATATAAGGCATAGAGGATCCTCTCCCCTGGGCAATGTGGGATCTAACAATAGAGCAAGTTACATACCTGTGGCCAGTCCAATTTAGCCAGGAAAAGCTTCAAATCGCCACGAACTCACCAGAACCCTAGAAAATGGGTGGCTTTTGATTCGACTTCTTTGGTGCTCCGCTGCCTCCAAAGTTGTTTGGGCTTTGTTATAGGCCTCAAGGAAGTCTAATGGTGGTGGTAATTGGAGGGAATCGTTTCACAAATGGTGGTTCTCGCCGTGACTTATTCGGAACCCCCACAGGTTCGATGGTTTCGTTCTCCTTAAATCGGGGGTTAAAGGAACTGGGTTTTGGTTGGAAATGGAAGAGGTGTTAATGTTGAGTGACTTCTAGGTGGTGGATGGCTGTGCATGGGAAATGGGTCAAGGTGGATCTGGGTTGGCAGCGTTTCCCACTCTCTTCTTTCCCTCCTGACCCTTTGCCTGATTGGTCAAACTCTCATCCCTCATGTCCTGATTCATTCCTCATCTCCCTCTCTTCTCCTTCGATTGGGCAGCTCTGCCCAATCATTTCTCCTCTATTTCTCATTTTCCCCAATTCATTTATTTTCCCTTCTCAGCCACACATATGTGGCATAACAATTTAGTAGTATAAAATAGTATAATATAATTAAAATAGTGATTCCTTCAAAATACTTTTGGATTTGTAACTCCGTAAAACTTTAACCGTAAATCTAATTTTGATTCCGTTTGTGCCTACAGGTTCGTATTGTTGAGTACTTCAAGAATACGCTAAAAGAATATTTTGTACGTCTCACTATACATTGGTCAACGAAAGTCAATACCCTTGCCTCGCCTCGCCTTGCCTCAAGGGCATTTTCGTAAATTCACACTTTTAAAATAAATATGAAAAATTAGGGATGGGTTGTCACAAAAATTATGTTATGTGCTCATGTGTCACATCCTGACTCGGGCTCCCACCACATCCCGGGCTCAACTTCACTGTAGCACGATATTGTCCACTTTGGGCCTCAACCACGCCCTCACGGTTTTGTTTCTGGGAGCTCACGAGCAACTTCCCAGTGGTCACCCATCCTGGGATTGCTTCATCCCAATCTCGCTTATAAGAACTCCGAAGCTAGTAAGCTCCCAAAAGACCTTGTGCTAGGTAGAGATGGAAATATATATATAAGGCTTACATGATCCACTCTCATGGGCAATGTGGGATGTAACAATCCACCCCCTCAAGGGCCTGACGTCCTCGTCGGCACACATCCGGCCATCGATTGGCTCTGATACCAAATTGTTACATCCCAGGCTCGACTCCACCGTAGCACGATATTGTTCGCTTTGGGCCCCTACCACACCCTCACAGTTTTGTTTCTGGGAACTCACACAAGAACCTCCTAGTAGGTCACCCATACTGGGAATGCTCTGGCGCGAACTCGCTTAACTTCAGAGTTCCTATGGAATCCGAAGCCAGTGAGCTCCCAAAAGGCCTCGTGCTAGGTAAAGATGAGAATATACATATAAGGCTTACAGGATCCACTCCCCTAGGCGATGTGGGATGTAACATCATGTGACGCATAATTGGATCTTACAAGTCTAATTAAATACTGTCATATAATTAAAAATTAGTATATGCCCACACACACAAAGTGTGAATTTTTTTTATTTTTGTTTTTAAAATTGAAGGAGAGAAGAAGAGAGTGGGAGAGAACATGGTAGTAGGGTGAGAGGGGGAAATGTTTATTTTTTATCCTTTTTTTTTTTAATTTTTAATTTTAAAAATTAGAGATGTTAAAATCTCGTAGGTTATTCTTTTGGTGAGATGACCAACACATGATTCTTGATCACCACTGTGTATAGTATTTATCCGGAAATGTCATACATAAAACATCAGAGACACGGAAAAAGTGTAAATAAAAAATCAAATAAATTCAACAAGCACACGTAACTATTTCGTAATATATGCATGCCGACTGTTTCTAAATCTCCATATCAAAACCGGACCACATATGCAAATGATTTTGTATTAGCATTTGGGTGGATTTTAATTTTTTTTTGGGTCTAATTTCATACCAAATTCCAAAAATCAAATATCAAATAAATTCAACAAGTACACAACTATTTCGCAATATATATAGATATATGCTGACTATTTCTAAAATCTTCATATCAAAACCACAAATGCAAATGACTATGCATTGGAGTGAATAATTGTCTTATTTTGGGTCTAAGTCCATACCAAATTCCAAAAATTAAATAGAATCTACAAGTAAAAGAAGTTAGGATTCTAAGTTTAGAGGGGAGAAAAATACAAAGCAAAAATATAGAAATGTATAAACGTCATTCGAAACAAAATTACCATGAAAATAATACCAAGATATTTAAAACAAAATAATCATGTTTTGTATAGAAAAAGAAGTTCATATACTGCAAAGAAAATATGGAGCGAACATGAAGTAAACATAATGGAAAAAAATGTTTGGCTCCTTAAGAATGAGGAGGAATTCCTCCTTAAGATACTTTGGGATCCAGTCTCAAAAATTTGTTCTTAAGATTAGACTATTTTATATTATTCATCATTCTATAAAAATCATCTTTGCAAAATATCAATTAAAAATAAGATTGTTTAGGCATTTAACTGTAGTAAATAGGTAGATGGTTCATATTGCTTTTACCATATTCAATCATTTACAAAAATAGTTAGATAACTAAAAAAATCGTATATTTAATCGATTTTTGCAAATATGATCTTTACAAATTTAAGGAATGGAACTATGACCTTACCCCTTGAATTTTGTTTTTTGCTATGTATTTCCCCCTCTAACAGACATGAGAACTCGAGCTCCAGATGCTTGATGATGAGAAGTTAGCTCATGTTCATTGAATTCAGTTGATTCAACTGCAAAAATTGTAAAACCCTGTTCTGAATTTCACTATTGTAAACTATGCATTTGTATTAACGAGATTTTATATTATTTTCAAAAATTTATATTGATTTTATTAAATTTAGATTTTAAATAAACTAATTACGAAGTTTCAATTTTGGTCAGTAATCATTAAAAATTCGTAGACCTTATGAGGTCACACTAAGTATAATTGGACAGAGCTCGATTATACGAGCGTGTAGGCAAAAACCGTTCACAAATCGAAGTTGAAACGAAGAAATTAAAGACGTTTTAGTTGTTAAAAACAAAAAGAAATAAATAAATACAGACTAGAAGCTGCCAGATGGCAATAGAAGAGAGGGGGAAAAGGAGAGACATGGGAGAGAAAATGAGGGAGAGGGTGACCAATCAGAAAAAAAAGTAAAGGAGAGAAAGGAGGGAGGAGAGGAAGCAGCTAACCCGAATCCCCACACAACCCGGTTTCTGACCCAACTACAGACCCGGTTTCCTACACAGTTTTCCGTTGCGATTTTGCCGTTTTTCAGGCGAATCGCACCCACCATCACCATTCATCATACCGACCTCCCCACCATATTTTCCACCCAGGTATGACTGGGTTTGACCCCAATTTATGGCGAACGCACCTTGTCGATTCTCGAACTCCACGACGGTAATTCCGCCATTTTTGCAAGCCCCAACGTCGACCACCAGCCTCATTAGACTTGCATTGAGCCTAGGAACAAGTTGCAAACAGGTTTAGGGTAGCGGTGCAGTGGAGAAGACAAATCAAAGTGCACCGTTTTTAGGATTTTCCGGCGGATTGTGGTATTTTCAGGCCATTTTCCGGTCGAATTAGAGCTCGGCCCAGGTATAAAACTTACTCCTCTTTTCAAGATCTTTGTTTTGGTATAATTTGGGAATTTTTGAAGTTATGTGAATTGTCTAGCGAACGAGGGCGGCCTGCTGCTGCGTACGGCGGCACGTGGCCTGAAGACCCACTTGGTCATTTTAAACTAAATTTGATGTTCTGATTCCATAATTAACGTCCAGTTGATGAAATTTCATTGTTTGAACATATTTTCATTAGGGTTTACTACTTGAATATTATAGTAAACAACGATCCGACCATTGAAATGTCACCAAACTTTAGTACGTTATTGTATGTAATTATTGAGAACCTTAGGAACTTATGGATATGAAATCCGGTGGGCGGATCTTCCTAATTCACTTACTAGGGTTGACTTTGATCAAAATGTTCTTAATCGTTCTTAAGTACTAAAATTAGCATTACTACAGACTTAGTGGAGCTTTGTGGGTCTATCTTAGTTAGCGAGCTATTCTAGGAGATGTGAACCTCGACTTATGTGCAAGTACTGCCTTATTGTGTTATACAAGTTAATTGAATTTCTACATGATACGAATGAAATGTACGATTACTAGTATAGAAGTGCGAGCCTGGAATCTTATTAGAAGTAATTTGTAGAACTTATATGCTTGTATGACAGGATAGTGGTCATGAGAAATTGTTTATGCATTTGTCTATATTGTAAATCATAAGGGTTAAGGTATGGATAAGTTATATGTTGATCTGACTGCACTATGTAGCACTAGTACATGAATGGTCTTGCTTGGTATATCCATGATAGGGGACCATGTGTATTTCATAGGTCATCATGCTTGGTATATCCGTAATGGGTGATTACTGCCTGCACGATTAGACTTGCCTATGGTTCTGTTGGGTTTATCTGTAATGGAGGACCATGCGTATTATAGGAGTGATCATACTTGGTATATCCGTAATAGGTGATCACTGCCTAGAGTTATAGTATACATGCATGCTTGGTATATTCGCGATGGGTGATCAGTGCCTACGTTATTAGACTATGCATATGGCTCTGCTTGGTTTATCCGCAATGGGGGACCATATGCATTCTAGGAGTGATCATGCTTGGTATATCCACGATAGGTGATCACTACCTATAGTTAGGATATTGTCCTACTTGGTATATCTGCGATGGGGGACCATACGTATTTCAGGGTTAATCATGCTTGGTATATCTGCGATGGGTGATCACTGCCTGCATGGTTAGATTATGCTTATGGTTCTGCTTGGTATATTCGCAATGGGGGACCATACACATTCTAGGGGTGATTATGCTTGGTATATCCGCGATGGGTGATACTGCATATCTAGGCTTATGAGGATCAGTTGTACTTGGTACATTTCGATGGGTGGCCATATTTTAGTTGGATTCTGTTGAGTGATCCATAATCCTCATCCTTGTTCATTTCCATAAAGTTTAGTACGGAACCCTAGATTCGTGTAAATAGGAATTGCTCACAGTCAAGGTTCTAAAAGACGCTAGGTGCTAGTCGGGCAGCGGGCTAGGGCCGAGCGCCTAGGCGGATTTAATTAAATCTATTACATTTCATGTAAATAAGCATCTATTTGTACTTAAAATATATATAATTTCATCATAAACAATAAAATAGAATGACATATATATTATGAGCTATTGGAACATAATGAAAATATAGGAAACAAGCATATAATGTGTATTCATTTAAGTATTCAACAAGTCTCTTACAACTTATTAAAAAAAATAAAATGCAAAATGAAAGTTATCTATTTTCTGTCTAAGTGAGTCTCAACCTAGGCGGGTCTTGGTAGGCTAGGCGGGTACCTAGGCGGTCTAGTGGGTGCCTCAATAGGTCTAGGTGCCCTTTCTTAATTTTCGAACGCCTAGGCATTAATCGGGACGGTGACCAGCCGCCTAACGCCTAGGCAGGGATTTTTATAGCAGTGCGTACAGTAGACATTATGATTATAACAGTAGACATTATGATTATAAATTAGGTTTACCATGATATTACTTGGAATCTAGGTAGGGAATTATGTAGAGTTCCTTATTAAATTTCGTGAAATAATATGTGATCTTGTTGATTGATTGACGTAGTTAAATGTTTATATCATTCATTTTTTTTATTCTTGGAATTGATTAATTGACGTGATTGTAGAATGATGTTGGATATGATTATTATTATTATGATCAGATTAGTTGATCAATTTGGCTAGAGAATAATATTGCACTTCGTTGGTTCTTTGATATGTTACATGCTATGGATTGTGGTATTATGTTGAAAACATAGTGACTATATGATTGATGAAATGGAAATCTTGAATGTCATATGGGTTCGTTATGTAGCCTGAATCTAGTAATTCATGCTTGTCAAAGCCTAACAATTGATTGAGGAATGCCATGCCTTTTTGTTAGAATGTATTGTGATAAACGTTGGAGTGTAAAGAATGTTAAACTACAAATGACTTGATCCCTTCTTATGGTACGTAGGCAGTCTAACGCAAAGGTTAAATGCAGGCATGAAATGAAAGAAAATGACTACATGGTTGAATCATTGTTTGTGTTTTGGTCTTGTCTCGGAGGCGAGACATGATAAATAGACAAGGATGTGGTGATGTCATGTGTCGATCTTGGACGTATGTCGGGATCGGGATGTGACAAAAATGGTGGAATTGGAATTGAATTGGAAACAAAGACTAAAACGGGTGGAGGGAGAGAAAGAGAAAGAGAGAGAGAGAGAGATTAAACGGGGTCAAGGTTTGTTGTTTGGGCCAAAGCATAAACTAGATAGTTTACTTTTGTCGGCTAATTTAATTGGGCTGATTTGATAATAGATTTTGTTCTAACCAGTAAATAAAGTTGTTATGATGCTTTAGTAAAGATTTAAATTTTAAAACCCTTTTCGTTAATTTTCCTATAATAAAAAAGGGTAATGTTAGGGAGATTAAATTTGTAGATAAAATTTGCAAACTAAATGATGTGTCACCGATAAGAGAAAATTTTCATTGTGACCGGAACATGAGTGGTACACCACGTGTTTTTATATAAGTGGTGAAAAATTTTAATATTTAAGTTATTAATTTTTTTAACACACATATTCCAACATGTGTATAGTGACACGTGGTGTACCGTTTCGTGTTTTGGTCACACTAATAGGAGCATATTTATGCGACTTTGTTAGCCTATTTCCTTGCATTTACTTAGTTAGTTTCTATTTATTAGAGTGTTTTAAGCCATTTTCGTGTGTTTGTAGGTCCAAAAGGCAAAGTTGGCAAAAAAAGGCAATTTGGAGCAATTTTGGGCTTGGATTGGATAGCATGCGTATGGAGCAAGGTGGATGGACGTTTTTGAAGATAAAAAAAGGCCAGGAATGTGCTTAACATCCGGAGAAATTAATTCAAGACTTGGAAGATAAGGAATCTAATAGGAGCATACTTATGCTACTTAGTTATATTGTTTCCTTGCATTTAGTGAGTTAATTACTATTTATTTTAGTCTTTTAAGCTATTTTCGTATGTTTTTAGGTTCTATTGGCAAAAGGAGCAAGAAAGGGCATTTTGAAGCTAAATGGAGCAGTTTTGGGCATGGATTAGATAGCTTAACCATGGAGCAAAGAGGATGGACGAAATTGAAGTCAAGAAGGGCTAGGAAAGGCTAAAAATCTGGAGAAAGGAGTCCAAATGCAAAGAAGATAAGGAAATAGCAAGAAATAAGGAACCTTATCCAATCTTATCTTATCTTATCCTAACCAACCTTATCCTTTCCTAACTCTAACATTATCCTATCCTATCATATCAAAATCAGGTTAGGACTTAAATCTAGCTAATTAGAGGGGATTAGTTACACATTTAAACACCTAAGTCAGATTATAGAAGCATAAACCCTTTGTATGCCGCATGTAGGCCATTCCTTGTAGGTTTAGGAGTTGCAATCCTTCCTTTATATCTATGCCGTGTGTTCTTGTCCCTTTAGGTTTAGGAATCTGCCCTAAACACTCTTTCTAGAACACATTATCTTCCCCCCTACAAATGTGCCGCACCTATCCTTCTAAAACCCCCTAGAACCATGCAGTGCACTACCTATCCCATTCCCCTTTGGTTTCTGCCTAGACTTAACCCTTTTCCCATGGGATTGTGCAATCCTTTTCCTTAACTAA
This sequence comes from Pyrus x bretschneideri, assembly GCF_019419815.1. NCBI lineage: Eukaryota > Viridiplantae > Streptophyta > Magnoliopsida > Rosales > Rosaceae > Pyrus > Pyrus x bretschneideri. Next base: position 864,498 of record NW_025999803.1, on the reverse strand, counting down.
TTATGCATAATTAGCCTATAAATACAGCCCTATGTCGCACCATTCAATTCATCCATTCACTCATTCATTCATTCATACTTTCAGCCATCAAACACCACAATTCAACCTACACCACCCTAGTGCCGCAAACAAGGAAGGAAAGAGAAGAAGACTTGTGCAATCTGCCATCTAAGAAGGGTTTGAAATCTGCCATTGGAGTGTGGAGTGTTTCTAGGTGTATTATATCCTTAGTCTTAGTTCAAGTTTAAGTTGATTTGGTTTTCAATTATGATGAACATGTGGAACTAATCTCTTTTTAGTTGGAGGTGAATTCGAAGCCATGATTATATGTTTTATATGAATTGATTACGTCCAGTTATTGTTTCTTAAGGCATGAATGTGATTTGCTTATCTAAGTTATTAAAACTTGTTTATGTATGTGGGTTGGGGGTCGACACTTAATTTGCATGCATGAATTTGATGCTAGAGTATAAGGGGGTTTCACATAATAGTTATTCACTTATATTCACAAGTAGTGGAGGTTGCTAGTCACAATCGCGTTAAGTAAATCCTTGGTATGAGTCTCATGCGTTTCATAGTGATGAATGCCTTGTCAATGCTTATGATTTTCACAAAACTTAATGACTTTTGATATGTATCTTTAATATGCATTTTAGATAAAGGACTTGAGAAAGATAATTTGGTTTAGATGCGTATTCCATCTAATTCAATGAAATAAGGAAAATTTGATGGTTAATTGTGCGATGCAACTAACTTGGGGCGTTGTCATTCATAGTCTAAAGGAATAATAACTGGAAATTGGTTCATATGCATATATCATGTGTGGAGAAGGACCCTCTAACTAGCCTTTCACCCATTTAATTCACCTAAATTCGTTTTTGCGAAGTGTTTTCTACAAAGTTTCTATTTTAAGTTTTAAATTCATCAAAAACAATCCCCCTTTCATTTAGTCTTGTTATTTGAGTCAAAATCTATTTTCTTTTAGTCTTTTGAGTCAAGTTAAGTCTTATTTTCGTCAAAATCACTTGTTAGGTCTAGAATTGAGTCTTTTTGATTGTTTATTGTTGTTTTGAGTGTTTTAAGTTGGTTTTGAGTCTATAGAGTCTAGTCTAGTGTTTTTGAGTCTTATTTGTGTTGATTAGCATCCCTAGTTAATCCCCGGTTTAGAACAATCCCTACTTACATATATACTACAATTGTCACAAATAAGGTTTAATTTGTGTGTCAAGTTAATTTTCACATCAAATTTTGGCGCCATTGCCGGGGATTAGTAAACTTGCTAATCCCTTTTGTTTGTGTTGTGTCAAAGTGTCTTTTATGTCTTTTTGTTTATGGTTGCCGTGCCCCTTTAAAGTGGTTACTGATTTGTTTTTGTTCTTTGTCTTAGGTACTAGTTTATGACTCGTCGTTCTCATCCTATTCGTGCAAGCATATTGGATTTTGACGACGATTTTGAACGAACTTTGAGAAGAAAGAGGAAGCAACCAGAACCTAATCCACCTAGTTCAAGTTTAGAGTCTGAATCTGAATTTGAAGAAGAAGAAAGTATGGCGGCAGACAATCGAACAATCAAAGAACTTTCGGCCTCGGGGTTGGACAATGCCGTGCCTATTTGCATTCAATATCCTAGGGTAGCCCCGGACAAGATCGATGAGTTTGAATTAAAGTCAAGCTTGCTGCATCATATTCCCAAATACCATAGGCTGTCCATGGAAGATCCAAACAAGCATTTGAAGGAATTTGAAGTTGTATGCTCAAGCATGACACCCATCAATGTCGATGAGAATATTTTGAAGATGAAAGCCTTTCCATTCTCTCTTTTGGAAAAGGCTAAAGATTGGCTATACGAATTGGGGCCCGGAACCGTTACTTATTAGGAAAGTATGAAACGAGCATTCTTGGAGAAATTCTTCCAACTTTAAGAGTAATTCTTTTAAGGAAGAAGATTAGCGGAATTCAACAAAACCAAAGGGAGTCATTTCCAGCATATTATGAGTGTTTCAAAGCCCTTGTTGCATATTGCCTACAACACCAAATGAAGGAAGAGCTTCTAATTCAATACTTTTACGAAGGACTCATTCCAATTGAGAGACAAATGCTAGATGCCTCGGCGGGAGGTGCTTTGGCTGACAAAACACCGGTAGCTGCCAAGGTCTTAATTGCTAATCGAGCCTTGAATGCACAACAATACGAGGGAGTTGGACAAAGAGACCCCCCACGGCAACAACAAGTGAATGAGGTAAGTGCAATTTCTGAAATTCAATCTCAATTAGCTAAGCTCACTATGCTTGTGTCTCAGGTTGTTGAAGGATCCAAAATGCAAGGTGCGGCCATATGTGGAGTATGCTCTATGCAAGGATATCTCAATGATCAATGTCCTCAATTGATAGAGAATGGAGGATGGGAGAGTGCCCATGCCGTGGGGTACCAAAGTTAAAATCAACCAAGGAATGATCCATACTCAAATACATACAATCCGGGATTGAGAGATCACCCAAATTTCAAGTGGAGTGAGCCTTAACAACCTCAACAACAAGGAGGAATTCGACAGTCACCCCTTGGGATATATCAAAGGCCATTTGCACAATCTCAACCTCAATCACAAACTGTACAACAAAACTCAGGTTCGCTAATTGATAATGATCAAACTTTTCAATTACTAACTTCTATATCGTAGGGATTACAAAATCAAAATAATAGAATAGTGAACCAAGAAAAAGAGATGAGTGACATGAAGAAGCAAATAGGGCAGATTTTAGAGTTCCTTAGGCAGTTTCGAGAGCAAGGTAAACTTCATAGTTCAACCGTTGTGAATCCAAAGGGAAGCTTTGAAACCGCCAAGGCCATTACGTTGAGAAGTGGTAAGGAGCTTCGAAATCATCCAAAACCATCCAAACAAGGCCTTAATGAGGAGGAAAAGTTGCTACAAGAAGAAGAACAGGGAGCAAAGGCCACAGCAAGGGAAGCCAAAACCTTGCCGCAGCCCCCTAGTGCACCAAAACCATCCCAAACCACCAAGGTAAGTCCAAATTCGAATTTGTCTAGTTCTATTCCACTAAATGTGCCCTTTCCTAGCAGGTTTATGCAATCTAAGACAGCGAAGGATGAAAAAGACATCCTAGAGACGTTTAGGAAGGTGCACGTTAGTATCCCGCTCCTTGATGTAATAAAGCAAATTCCGAAGTACGCTAAGTTTTTGAAGAAGATTTGTACAACAAGGAAACGGATTCGGGAGAAATAGGTGGTTTAGGAAGTGTGGGGGAATTTGATAGGAGCAAATTTATGCTACTTAGTTATGTTGTTTCCTTGCATTTAGTGAGTTAATTACTATTTATTTTAGTCTTTTAAGCTATTTTCGTATGTTTTTAGGTCCTAATGGCAAAAGGAGCAAGAAAGGGCATTTTGAAGCTAAATGGAGCAGTTTTGGGCATGGATTGGATAGCTTAACCATGGAGCAAAGAGGATGGACGAAATTGAAGTCAAGAAGGGCTAGGAAAGGCTAAAAATCTGGAGAAAGGGGTCCAAATGCAAAGAAGATAAGGAAATAGCAAGAAATAAGGAACCTTATCGAATCTTATCTTATCCTATCTTAACCAACCTTATCCTTTCCTAACTCTAACATTATCCTATCCTATCCTATCCAAATCAGGTTAGGACTTAAATTTAGCTAATTAGAGGGGATTAGTTACACATTTAAATACCTAAGTCAGATTCTAGAAGCATAAACCCTTTGTATGCCGCATGTAGGCCATTCCTTGTAGGTTTAGGAGTTGCAATCCTTCCTCTATATCTATGCCATGTGTTCTTGTCCCTTTAGGTTTAGGAATCTACCCTAAACACTCTTTCTAGAACACATTATCTTCCCCCCTACAAATGTGCCGCACCTATCCTTCTAGAACCCCCCTAAAACCATGTCGTGCACTACCTATCCCATTCCCCTTTGGTTTCTGCCTAGACTTAACCCTTTTCCCATGGGATTGTGCAATCCTTTTCCTTCACTAATTATGCATAATTAGCCTATAAATACAGCCCTATGCCGCACCATTCAATTCATCCATTCACTCATTCATTCATTCGTACGTTCAACCATCAAACACCACAATTCACCCTGCACCACCCTAGTGCCGCAAACAAGGAAGGAAGGAGAAGAAGACTTGTGCAATCTGCCATCCAAGGAGGGTTCAAAATCTGCCATTGGAGTGTGGAGTGTTTCTAGGTGTATTATATCCTTAGTCTTAGTTCAAGTTTATGTTGCTTTGGTTTTCAATTATGATGAACATGTGGAACTAATCTCTTTTTAGTTGGAGGTGAATTCGAAGCCATGATTATATGTTTTATATGAATTGATTACGTCCAGTTATTGTTTCTTAAGGCATGAATGTGATTTGCTTATCTAAGTTATTAAAACTTGTTTTTGTATGTGGGTTGGGGGTCGACACTTATTTGCATGCATGAATTTGATGCTAGAGTATAAAGGGGTTTTATGTAATAGTTATTCACTTATATTCAGAAGTAGTGGAGGTTGCTAGTCACAATCGCGTTAAGTAAATCCTTGGTATGAGTCTCATGCGTTTCATAGTGATGAATGCCTTTTCCATGCTTATGATTTTCACAAAACTTAATGACTTTTGATATGTATCTTTAATATGCGTTTCATATAAAGGACTTGAGAAAGATAATTTGGTTTAGATGCGTATTCCATCTAATTCAATGAAATAAGGAAAATTTGATGGTTTTGCGATGCAACTAACTTGGGGCGTTGTCATTCATAGTCTAAAGGAATAATAACTGGAAATTGGTTCATATGCATTTATCATGTATGGAGAAGGACCCTCTAACTAGCCTTTCACCCGTTTAATTCACCTAAATTCGTTTTTGCAAAGTGTTTTCTACAAAGTTTCTGTTTTAAGTTTTAAATTCGTCAAAAACAATCCCCCTTTCGTTTAGTCTTGTTATTTGAGTCAAAATCTGTTTTCTTTTAGTCTTTTGAGTCAAGTTAAGTCTTATTTTCGTCAAAATCACCTGTTAGGTCTAGAATTGAGTCTTTTTTATTGTTTATTGCTGTTTTGAGTGTTTTAAGTTAGTTTTGAGTCTATAGAGTCTAGTCTAGTGTTTTTGAGTCTTATTTGTGTTGATTAGCATCCCTAGTTAATCCTCGGTTTAGAACGATCCCTACTTACATATATACTACAATTGTCACAAATAGGGTTTAATTTGTGTGTCAAGTTAATTTTCACATAAGAATCAGCTAAAAAGAAGGAAACATTATCCAAACTACCTTATCTTATCCAAACCTTATCCAACCTTATCTTATCCTATCCTAATGTTATCCAACCTTAATTCCAGCTGCAATAGGGAATCAATTTCACATTAAATCACCTAAATATCTTGTTCTAGAAGCCTTCCTCTGCCCTAGATTTGTGCCGCACCACTCTATCCTTTTCCCCTAGGAATCTGTGCAGCACCCTAGTCCTTTTCCTTCTGGACTTGTGTCGTGCCCTATCCTTGTTCTCCAAGGATTGGTGCCGTGAACCCTAGCCCTATAAATACATCACAAATCTGCCGCACAAAAGGAAAGAGCCTTAGAGAGAAAAGTAGAAAAATATATTTTGTGCCGCAGCTTTGCAAGGAAAGAAGGAGAAGAAGGACTTGTGTCGTGACTTGCCATCCAAGGCCATTGGAGTGCTAGAGCGTTTTTGGGTTCTTTCTATCCTTAGTTTTAGTTCAATGTTTAAATTAAACATGTAGAACTAATTTTATTTTAGAGGTGAATTCGAAGCCATGGACATATGTTTTATATGAATTGATTTCCTCCAGTTATTGTTTCGTAAAATATGATTGCGATTTACTTATCTTTTTGATTGATAACTTATTCTTGTATGTTGATTAAGGATGCATACTTAGTTTGCATGCATGAATCTGATGCTAAAATATAAGGGAATTTCACCTACTAGTTATGAACTTATATTTATAAGTAGTGGAAATCACTAGTCATGATTGTGTTAAGTAAATCCATGGCAGGAGTATCATGCAGTTCATAGTTACGAATGCCTTGTTAAAGCTTATGATTTTCATAGAACTTAATGATCTTTGATATGTATCTCTATCATGCATTTCATATAGGGAACTTGATAAGAATAATTTGATTGCGTCGCTGAGTCCAATTCAATGAAATTAGGAAAATCTGAGAGTTAATTAGTGTTGTTCATGGTTAACTTGGGGCATTGTTTATAGGAATAATAACTGGAAATCGCTTTGTATGCATATGTGTCATGTGTAGAGAAGAATCCTCTAGTTAGTGTTTCACCCCTTTAGTCACCTTAATTTCATGCAACCTTTAATTAGTTATGCAAGTTATTAGTTTTAAGTCAATTTTTGTCCAAACAAACCCCCCGTTCATGTTTTGAGTCAATTTAGTTAGATTTTCGTCCAAATCACCCCTTAGTGCTTGTTTTGAGTTATTTGAGTCAGTTTAGTTTGTTTTGAATCAGCTTAGCTTAGTTTTATGTTTTTGAGTCTAATTAGTGTATATTAGTATCCTTTCTAATCCCCGGCCTAGAACGATCCCTACTTACGCATGCTACAACTATAAAAAAAAGGTTTAATTTGTGTGTTAGTTTATTTCACATCAAATTTTGGCGCCGTTGTTGGGGATTAGCAAAATTGCTAATCTCCCCTTAGTTTTAGGTTTCTGTTTTTCTTGTGAAGCTAGAATGGATCTTTTTGGTGGAGGCGCTGCATTCCTTTGACGTTGTTGCCAATCGGCCATTTCATTCTGGCACATCTCTATCATCTGCTTTATAAGATGACAAGGAACTAGCCCTTTGAGACCAACGTCAATGGTGCCACCTAGATGGTGCAGCTTTAGCTTCAATGGTACTTCCCAAAATTTCGGGCTTCAAACTTGGAGTATCCAGAGAGAGTAGCTCTTGCCTGAATTTTGGTAGGGGCCCCTACCACCAATCACTCTACTTTAGTCTACCTCTATTTTTTTTAGAATCTACAGGACTAGGGTTTATCTCGAGTGGGGTGCTGCAGTGCTCAGGAGGTACCCTTGGTTCTCAAACAACCTTTTCCAGGATTCTTTTGAGAAGGTTGCCAGCAACTTCAGCAAGGAAAAATTCATCAACTGTATCCAACAGAGGGATTTGGCATAAGGAGTAAGGAATGATCGAGATGGCTATGAATGCGGGTTGGAGGTCTACCACCCTAACTTCTCTGGTAGACAATTAGGGTTTAGATAAGTAATCCCAGTCTCATTCTTTGATTCAGTCCAATATAGAACCTTTTATCGCCTCTGTTCTCCTCCAGAGGCTACGTTTCGGGCAAGTAGGCGTAGCTTAAAGGTAATGACCAAGATAGCCCATAAGCCCACAACCCTTAATTTTGAGTGCATATCTCTCAGTTCACCACTTAGTGGGAAGCCAAGTGGTTTAGGAAATATGATGGAGATGTCAAAGAAGCCTATGATAGGATCTTTGGCAAGTTTTCTTCATGGGGATGTCAGAGAAACCCATGATAGGATATTCAGGCAAGTTTTCTTTAAGTTTCTTCCCAAGAAAGAAGAGTTTGAAAGTTGGAAAGAGGCCATCAGTAAAAAAAAAAAAAAAAACTAACTCCAACTGATTAGTAACTTACATCGTTCCCTTTTTCCTTTACTTCATAATTTCATAATATGTGATTCTTAACTATCTCCTTGATCTTGCAGCCCAAGGTAACTTTGATGAAACAGGTGTCGAGTTAGAAGAAGAGACTGCTGATGCCTTGGTTCTTCAAGAGGCTGTTGCAGAGGCAGCTAGGCAAAAAGCAGGCTCTAGCCATGTTCATGAGGATGTTAAGAACATCTCTGAGATGTTTAGTGAATCAGAGACAGAGGCTGGGCTCGAAGCAGAGACTAGGGTTCCTCGTTGGGCAAGATTTGCTGTTGTAGAATCTTCTGATTCTAAGCCCGAGAGGGGGTCTAAGGCTAAACCTAACTCCCTCGCTCCAAAAGCCACCCCAACCAAGAAAATAACCAGGTCTCAGACCTTCCAAGTCTCTTAATCTCCTCTTGCCCTCCCAACTGAAGCAGGTAAGAAAAAATAGAAGTCTACCAGTAAGTGATTCAAACTTGATTTTCCTTTATTTAATTTTATCTCCTTAAATTTTGAACTTATCATGTTCTTTCTTGTGATTAGGACTTGCCATCAGTAAGAAGCTTGCTTCTCCTCATAAGGAGATGAAGGTAGGTGTGGAAGGGCAGCAAAGTGATAAGGAGGTCATTTCTAAGATCTTGGAGGAGTTGAAGGTAGTTTTCTTGAACTTTTAGTACTTAATTATTTATGAAATTCATCTCTTGTACTTAACTAGTTCTATTATTTTCCAAAAACAGGCTTCCAAAGCAGAAGAGACTTTCCAAACCAAGCCCTTTTCACCTTCAGCCCGACCTGTGTGCCTTTCTTTAAGCATTGACTTCATTTTTATCATTTTCAAGGCAAGGGGAAACACCTCAGCACCTTCAATCGGGCAAACACAAGTTCTTTCTTCTTGATCAATTCCTCCAACAATGACAGTAACCCATACCTTCTAATTTAATCAAATAACTGGAGAGATGCTTCACTTTGTAGAGGATGACGGCATCTCTGTAAGTCCTATTCTCTTAAGCAATTTTAAGTTTTTCTTAATGTCTTTTAACTTTGAATTTATGCTTTGATCTTTGCTAGTCTTCCTCCTTACCAGAGGCTACCAAACTTCCAACATTAGCCGTTGAAGAGCCCATAGTCCCTGACATACCAGTTGTTTTAGAAGTGACTAGTCAGGACTTCTCGTACTCATACTGAAGCAAGCCAGCCAACTTCTTCCAAGGCAAGTGCAGCAACAATCATTTTCCTAAAGCACAAGATCCCTCAAGGTATAAACATACTCACGGTCTTGTCTTTTTCTAATTTGGGTCAAGATTACTCTATTAATTTATCTTCTATGCATCTAATAAGCCTCTGGTAAGGGTTCGGGCAAGTCTTCTCAGCCTGCTATAAGTAGAGTAGATCATCTTCGGCCCCTTGAGCTATTGGAGTTTTAGGGATTCCAATCTTTTGGCTTAAAGAGGTAGTTGTTGCTGAATCTTCTCATTGTGTTCCTGCTAAAGTTGCCACTGCTACTGCTGCTTCTAGTGGTGTTGGCATGATGCCTCTTTCTCTGGCTTCTCTTCCAGCCACGACCTCTTTGCCTGAACTAGTTAGAAAGTTCGGGTAAATTAAGACTAAGCTGAGATCCCCAAGGCGCCCTTCTGAGCCTCAACATCTTCAAGAGGAGCACATGATTTTCAGAGAATGGATGTAGATAGACTTTTTTGCCTCCTTTAGCCTTAAGGCTCTTTAAGATGTTGAGAAGGCTTTTACTGAATTATATCAAGCCCAGTAAATGACTATGGTGTAGTATGAGTCCTTTATTTCATTATTCGAAAATCTAAGGCTTTGAGGGATCGACATATTAAGGTTGAAAGGCAAGCCAAATGGTGAGGTGATGCAAGGAGAAACATACTCAGACCTTCACTAATCTACAACAGCTAGTGGATGAGGGCTTAACCATGAAGGATTGGATAATGGTAATAGTTGCAGAAATCCAGAAGTTGGATGAACAACTTTCTGCTGTAAAGGTTGAACAAATGACCCTATTCAGTAAGCTATACAAGAAGATTGAGAAGGTGAAGAAAGTAAACTAGGAGGTGGAGGAATTTGTAGCCCAATTAGCCAACAGCTATATAGCTTTAGAAGAGCCAAGTCGCATTTTTACCATCTTACAAACTTATCATTCTAGGATAGCTGCCTTCGCTAAAGATGTATACTTGTAATTTAAGGCTTCTATACTTTCCCAATTATTGAATGAAAAGATCTCTCAATGCTTGGCTATTTTTCTTACTTATTCACACTTTTCTAACAGAAACAACCACTTTAGACATATAAAGAGGTCCTCACCCCTTCTTTAAGTATCAAACTTCATTAATATAGTAATCTCTAACATCCCAAAGAGTTGGGTGAGACTTCTTTAGAACTTTAGCATTGATTGAATGTTTATGTAAGTCTTCTTCCAAATTTGCCAAGTAATACACCCCTCTGTCTAATATTTTGGTAATTGTGAAAGGGCCTTCCCAAGTATGACTCCATTTCCCAAAACCTTTAACTTGAGCTCCCAAGGACAAAACTGCCTTCCACATCAATTCGCCTTCTTCGAAAGTTTTCAGTTTTACTTTCCTATTCTAAGATCGGGCAACAGCCTTTTTCCCTTCTTGGATCTTGTTCAAAGCTTCAATTCGGGCAACATCCAATGACACATGGCCTAAATAAATTCATCACTATACGGGCCAAGCTTGTTCTAAAGCTTCACAGAACTCACATTAATCTCCATAGCGAGCACTGCATCTTGCCCAAAGAGTATCCCCCAACTTCTCATACCACATTTCTGGGCTATCTTCCACCATTATTTTAATGATGTTCACCAATATCTTGTTGCTAGCTTCTGCTTGGCCATTAGACTGAGGATAGTAAGGGCTAAACTGGATCATCTTTATCTCGAGCTTAGCTACAAACTCCTCCACCTCTTTTGAAATAAATGACAGTCCTCTATCTGTAATAATTTTTTCAAGCACCGCATACCTTTGTAGGATTTTGGTTTTAATGAACTTCTTCACAACAATTGAATTAATGATTTTCACAGTTGAAGCCTCAACCCACTTAGTAAAGTAATTAGTTGCCACGATGATAAATGTGTGCTCTTTGCTTGAAGTTGGGTATGTTTGCCCTATAAAGTCCATTACCCACCATCTGAAAGGCCATGGCTTTACTAATGGGTTCAAGGGAACTAATGGTGTGTGTTGGAAAGGTTCATGCCTTTGACATTCCTCACATCCTCTAGCATAAGCTTTACAATCTTTCTCTATGTTAGGCCAGAAGTAGCCATATCTTCTCAGAAACCATCTCATCTTTGTTCTTGCTTGGTGTGCTTTTTAAATGGCTTCATGCACCTTAGCCATTACCCTCCTTGATTCTTCCAGACCCAAAATGTTTAATAAAAGCCCATCTAGAGTCTTTCTTAGCAAAGTTTTATCCCACATAACAAACTTAGTTGCCTGTTGTCTAATCTTCTTATTAGTGGGAAGAAAAAGGTCATTCAAGTACTGGATGATAGATGTTCTCCAGTCTTTTATCTCAGGCTCATCCGTCATTATATCCAAGCTAAATCATTTTTCAAAGATAGAGGGGATAATTCTCCTTTGTATCTCTACTTTCATCTCAAGCCTTCATTCTTGAACCTGTGCTCGAGAAGCCCTTTTTGCCATTTCATTGAAAATCAAGTTTGCATATCTGGGAATATGGCTAATTGTTGCTTTATTACCCTAATATCCTAATAATTGAGTAGCTACCAGGTAGTATTCTGCCATTGTGATATGTCTACACTTGTACTCTCCATTTAATTGATTAATCACCAACTTAGAATCACCATGTACTTCTATTTTAGTTGCTCTTAACTCCATTAGAATTTCTAAGCCAATGATCAGTGCTTCATACTCTGCCTTGTTGTTGGTAGTATATAATCCAGAAGAAATGAGTAGCAATGTTGGATTCCCTTTGGATCAATGATGACAATTCCAACTCATAAAACATGTTGTGTGCAAGATACCATCGAAATATAATCTCCAGGGAGTGATCCATACGCTAGTTATCCTTTTACTTCTTACTGTATCCATTCCTCCTTGCCCGATTGAGCCTTACTGGGTGGGATCCAAAGGCTAGCCACTTCCAGAGTTCTAGGGATGTTAATGAGTTCCTCCTCGGATTCTTGGTGCTCAACTAGGAAGTCTACAATTGCTTGTCTCTTTACTGCCTTTAAGGTACATATTGGAAATTGAACTCTGATAATGCATGGATCTATTTCCCAATTCTTCCAGTCAGTATTAGCTTATACACCATGTACTTGATCACATCAGTTTTGGCAATTATATGGATATGGCAAGGCAATATGTAGTGCCTTAATTTAATGGCAGCGAAGTACAAGGCTAAGCATAATTTCTACCTCTGTAAGGATCTTACTGAGATAGTATATTGTCTGCTCCTTTCCCTTTTCATTATTCTAAGCCAATAAACTCCCTACTGATTTCTCAGATGCTGAAATGTAGAGCTTCAAAGGCTTTCCCCTTGGGGGGGGCATAAGCATTGGAGGAGAGGCTAGACAAGTCTTCACTTTACCAAAGGCCTCCTGATATTGAGGGCCCCACTCAAAGTTGTCTTGATTCTTCAATCTTAACAAAGGAGGTAAAGGTTGGATCTTTCTCACAAGATTAGCAATGAATCTCCTCAAAAAGTTAATCTTCCCTATCAACCTTTGTAATTACACTTTGTTAGTGGGTGTAGGTGACTCCATTATAGCCCTAGCCTTATTCTTGTCCACTTCCACACCTCTTTGATGGACCAAGAACCTAGAAAGTTGCTCGAGCTAACCCCAAAGGCACACTTTCCAGGATTCATCTTCAACTTATGGGTTCACATTCTCAGTAAGGCTTGTCTGAAGTCTTCCAAGTATTGTTCTTCAGTTTTAGACTTCACCACGATGTCATAAATGTATACCTCCATGTTATGCCCGATCAAATCATGAAAAATAGCATTCATCACTCTTTGATAAGTAGCACCAGCATTTTTTAGCCCGAAGGGCATGGTAACATGTTCATCAGCTTTTATATGTCATGGGCATCTGAACATTGTCTTGTGTATGTCTTCTTTAGCCATTTTTATCTAATTATATACATCATTCCAATCCATAAAAGATAATACTTTGTGTTTTGCAACTGCATCAATGGATAGGTCGGTCATAGGCATAGGGTATTCCTCTTTGAGAGTTTCTTCGTTAATATTTCTATAATTGACACAACATCGAATGGCATTAGTTAAAGCTTTTAGTACAGGAACAATGTTGGCCAACCACTTTACATATTTTGCAGGTCCAATAAAGCCTGCCTTTACTAGCTTCTTAATTTATTTCTCGAATTTTTCTTCTATTTCTTTTGACATCCTCCTTGGTTCTTGCTTTACAAGCCTGTAAGCCTCTTTAATAGGCATTTTATGCTCTACTAAACTATAGTTTAATCCTAGCATTTCTGTGTAATGCCATGCAAAACAGTCTTTGAACTTGTGTAAAAGATTAACTATCTTTGCTTGATCTTCTGTTTCCAGTAGGCCACTGAGTTGTATTGGCCTTGGATCCTCCTCAATTCCCAAATTAATGGTTTCTAAGGTGTCTTGAACTTCAAGTGCTAGTTTATCGGGCTCTGTAGACAAAAATTCTACTGACTTTGGAGTCTCGAGCTAATCTTCTGGCCAATCCAAGTTATATATACATTCTTCCATGTGGATGGCTACTTTTACTTATTCTTCTAAAATTTCTCTTCCTTGGTGCCTGAAGTTCCTTCTTCCCACTTTGCCATTTCTTTGGCTAAGCTTTGCTTACTTTCTCTTCTTTCTCTTCCATAATCCAGTAGTCTCTTGATTAAGGACCTGACTGCTATCACCTTGTTCTTTCTCTTTTGTTCTGTCATCATTGGTGTTGGCGTGCAAGGACAATATGAGGCTTGTCCCATTCCTCCTAAGTGAGAGAAAATTCTTATTCTAAGAGCTTTTGAGCTGTCACTTTGGTAGGGAATCCATTTTGATTAGCACCTAGACATTGTAGAATCCTAAGGATTGTAGAAATTTGCCTCAGCAACATTAGCTGCGAGGAAAAATGGTTGTGACTCGACCTCCATTATCTCTCAAAATCCTTGTCCTGTTGGTGCTTTATTTTTATAAAAAAAAAAGGTACTTTAGATGAATGGTTCACGTACTGTTCTTCTGTCAATAGCTTTTTATACTTAGTGGCCGCAATCACCAGCTTCTAAAGCTCGTTAAATTGCACATCATAGAACTTCTTCCTTAGAGATAGTCTCAGAGCCTTCTGTGCAATAGCTATGAGTTGAGCATGGTTGATTGGGAATTGGCATCTCACCCTGGTCTTCCTAAACATCGGGCGGGCTTAAGGTTGAGCATTATGTACCACCATCCTTCTTAGTTATGCCAACTCATTCCTGAGTTGTTAATTGGCCATATTATTATGCGGGGGGATAAATAGTCCCCCACTTTGGGCCATGATCAATGCACGAGAAAGCTTCCCTCTGTATGTCGGGCTGCCTCCATCTAGCTTATCCTTATCCCTTATTAACCAATGGTGGTGGCCTATAAAGAGGAGGCTTAGCCCCGGTTGTGGATAACCATTTTCCACTTGTTTCTCCAATTGAGTTAGATGCACCGATCTTTAGTCATTCATGCTCGATTTGCCTTCTAACATCTGGTGGTGGCGGTAGAAGATCGAGTAAGCCTATTTCTTAAAACTCCTCTTTAGGGTCTTCTTGATGACTGGTTTCAGCCCCTTCCTTCCTTTTCCCTTTGTTCTTTTTTTCTTCAAGTAAGGGAAACTGAGGAATTGCTAGCTCATTTTTTGGGCTCGCCCCTATACTCATTTACTAGCATAGCTATCTTTTGGTGTGGAGTATTCAAACTCCAACTTTCTTTGTAGCATCTCTGTTAAGGAACATAACCTGCTAACCTTTCTTCTGGGTTCCAGAGAGATCTTCTCCATACTCCTTAATACTTGCATCATGGTGGCTTGCAAATCTTCATTAGTGACCTTTCCACCCGACTTCTCAAAAGAGGTCGGGCTCTCTAAGACACTGGGGCTGTGTGGTGGAGGAAAGTTTTCTAGGTTATCTGTCATGTTCACTTTTGTCAGGCAAAGAGGTTGCCCAAAGTCTACCTTCCACCTGAATGTTCGATCCTTCATTCGTCTTGGCATGTAATATTACAAAATAGGTCCCACCGAGCATGCCAAAATTATGTTCCGGCTAGATTTGTCCCTCGCATAACTCCCATGGGTCTTGCCTGTCATGCAAGGTTTGCTGCTTAGTGTACTGCAATATGAGTTTGTTATTAGTTTAATGGTGCCTTTGTGGGGCCTCTGTTAGGCCTTGGGGCTCACAATCAAAACTAATATGGGTCTGAGCGTGTCACTGTTATCTTTGATATAATAGATTGTTTTTTTTAGTTATTAAATGGATTGATTACTTAAGCCACAAGTTACTTCGACTTCTTAGTTCGATTAGATTGTTCACAGATGGGTTAAGTCTGTATAAAGTTCTTTTTCTTACCTTGTAAACAATGACTTTACTCATAATATCATATGTCCAATTAAAGGGAGTCCAATACCCTTCAAGTTATATCTTTGGTTACCAGTTTAGGCTAACAATGCAGAAGCATGATTAATTAGTTTGACAAGATTAATTATAGATGATACTTGAATGAAGACAGTTGAAAATGACATAGAATCCAATGAAAGATGCATAAACAACAAATCTACTTTATGTAAATACAAAGAAAAGAGGCCCATGCAAGATTACAACCTTGTCAGGCAAGGTTTGTCTTCTTACAGCCACTTCTCTTTATGTTTTACAGGGGTTGAAGTCTTGGAGAATGAAATATAAACCGAGTTTACTAAAGAGATTCGATACTACAACACAGGAAAAGGTAGCAGAGCTTCTAAAACTTGACAAAAGATGGCTTTCTATGGTGGACCTGCGACTAAAAAGGGTGAAGTTTAAACAAACTAAAGCTTTCTAGTTTCTTGCTTGTTTGAGTACAGAGTTGAATGTCTTTGATTGATTGGTTGAGAAACCTTCTGTTTGCATCTCTTATTACTTTTATAGACTTTCTAGCCCGATTGTCCAAGTCATCCTTTTAGGTGATGGCTTCCAGAGTATGGTCAGTCGCCATCTACTTCTGTTATTTACCTATCCATGCCATGGAAAAGTACCTTTTGCTAGGGGTGAGCTGCCCTCTGTCACTTGTCACTTCACATAGGCTTGTTGCCTATTTCTTGGAAAAAAATGATTTTCAATTCTTCTTGGGTTGCCAACTGTCCGAGCCCAATTCTCTTACTACTTTTCATGTTCTTGGGCCTTCAACCACACTAAGCCCAACATTAAATATCCACCCAAAAAACACCATGGATATCGAGGAGAACTTGATGTGATAAAAGATAGCACTCAAATTAAATCCTCTTGTTGACAATTGTAGTATGGATAAGTATGGATCGTTCTAGGCCGAGAATTAGGAGGGATTGCTAATTTACTTAAAACTAACTCAAAAATACAAAACTAGGCTTAAAAATACTTAACTAGACTCAAAGAACTTGAAACAAACTAAAAAGACTCAAAACAGCACAAAATAATCAAATAGACTCAAAACAACACAAAATAATCAAATAGACTCAAAACAACACAAAATAATCAAATAGACTCAAAACACTAAATTGGACAGATTTGAACACGTTTCTAACTAATCTAACACACTTAATTAAAGGGGTGGGGATTGATTTGGATGAAATTAAAGTAAAAACAAACAGATTTAAAGACTCTAAACAATTTAGACGAAATTGGGTGTTTAAATGGGTGAATGGCTAGCTAAAGGGTTCATCTCCACACATGACACATATGCATACAAATCGATTTCCAGTTATTATTCCAATAAACCATGAATGATAATGCCCTAAATTAATCATGAACTGCACAAATTAACTCTCAGATTTTCCTAATTTCATTGAATTGGATGGACAACACATCGGCAACCAAATTATTTCTTCAATAGTTCCCTACATGAACAGCATAATAGAGATACAATCAAAGATCATTAAGCTTTGTGAAAATCATAAGCATTGACAAGGCATTCGTAACTATGAACTGCATGATACTTCTGCCATAGATTTAGTTAACACGATTGTGACTAGCAACCTCCACTACTTATAAACATAAGTTCATAACGATTAGGTGAAATTCCCGTATATTTTACCATCAAATTCATGCATGCAAACTAAGTAGGCCTCCTTAATCAACATACTAGAATAAGTTATCAATCAAACAGATAAGTAAATCACATTCATGTTTTATGAAACAATAACTGGAGGAAATCAACTCATATCACATAGATGTTCATGGCTTTGAATCCACCTCTAGCTAAAAAGAAATTAGTTCCTCATGTTCGCAATTAAACAAAGACAATTAAATTTAAACATTGAAAACTAAGATAGAATACACCTAGAAACGCTCCAACAATCCAACGTCTTAGATGGCAAGCACGGCTCCAGGTGGCTTCTTCTTCTCCTTCCTTGCACAGTTGCGGCACAATAGGGATTTTCTGAGTTTATGGCTCTTGTGTGTGGTGTGAATTATGGTGTGAATGTATGGGATGTGGTTGTTGATTTATGCAGCAGAATGTAGTATTTATAGGGCTAAAACACACGGCATAGAGTCATTGTTTTGGAGAAGAATTAAACACTCCAAATCCACAAGGAAAAAGCCATCTAGAAATCAGAAACCAAAGAGAATAGGGATAGGGGGTGCGGCAGATTTAGGCTTCTAGAAAGGGATAAGTCTTCTAGAAACTGATATTTAGGTGATTTAATGTGAAGAGGAGTCCCCTTTGCAGCTGGAATTAAGGTAGCAAAAGATTAGGATAGGATAAGATAAGATAAGAGTGGATAAGGTTTGGATAAGATAAGGTAATTTGGATAATGTTTCCTTCTTCATAGTTGATTCCTTATCTTCCAAGTCTTTGATTTAATTCTTCCAGATGTTAAGCACATTCCTAACCTTTCTTGAACTTCAAATTCATCATTCCACCTTGCTCCATACATATGCTATCCATTCCAAGCCCAAAATTGCTCTAAAATGCTCCAAATTGCACTTTCTTGCCAACTTTGTCATTTGAACCTACAAACACACGAAAATTGCTTAAATCACTATAATAAATAGAAACTAACTTACTAAATGCAAGGAATTAAACTAACAAAGTCGCATAAATGTGCTCCTATCAGAACTTGTTTTTGAATAAGAAGACGCATGAATACCAAAAGGAATTGGAAACAATGCAGTCAGAATTATTACTGGAAATAGCAGGGGAGATACTTAGAGCACAGTAAGAAGCACAGGGTGTGCAAGAGCTTTCAGGAAGTAATATACTAACAGTGGTACACGAGCAAATTGGAGGCAGTGGTGTGAAGTAAGTGGAGTCAATAAACGGAGTAGGGGCTGCTCTACGAGCAGTGTTTGAGGTACTATTTGGTACCCTTATACAAACTAAGGAGAAGATGAGGATGTTTACAGGCATCCTGGGAGAACTCGAAATCACGCTACACACCATTAAACCATTGATAGAAGAGATAACAGAATATAACAAGCTATTGCATCTTACAGAGGAAGAACCAGGAAGTTTTAGAGTAGAGATGGAGAAGGGTGTAGAGCTCGTTCACAAGTGCTCCCAGGTTAATCTTTGGGCAAGCAACAAAAAGATGATATAACGACAAACTTTTTGGATTAAATTGCTCTCTTCAAAGATTGATAAAAAGAATGAGAGTGCAACTATCAAGGGGTGTGAGAGAGAACATGGTTTCATGTACGAATCTCCTAACGGCGAACAAGCAACTTTTAAAGATGTCGGAAAATTGTAGTACATAGGTTATTGTTAGGGTTTTCTTATAAGTTTAGAATTTGGGACCGTTAGTATTAGATTTTTATTCAATTTATAATGACTCAGTCAAAATATAGTTTCTTCGATTCATGTAACCTCCTTGACAATTTTGTATTTTCATTGTTTAATAAAGTTTCTTTATTTATTAAAGTTAGTTTTACATTAATTCTTTGCAAATTCTAATATTCAACTTGATAGCAGAACATGTTTAATATTTCGAAATTTAATCTGCCTTGTCAGGACAAGTTGGTATCATTCTGTTTGTCAGTCTGTTTTCTAGGTTTTGTACTTTCGTTAGTTTAGTTTGTAGAAAAACATAAAAAAATATTCTGAATTGACGTTGAAGTCACTGCTGCAGCCTGACCCATCGACTCCACGCACCAGGGTGCTAAACAAGTCCTGAAGTTTTTGTTTATGCATTTTAATTCAGATACAAAAACAAAAGCCCAGGAACAAAAAATTAAAAGTATAAAACTTTCAGCATTGTTCTTGTATTTGCATTGCTTTAATACACAGCTCCCAAGAGACCAACGGAGCAGAACTTATTTGGTACTGTACAAGTTGGCTTTGATCATGCACTAAGGCTAATTTCAACTGAACCTGTAATCTTCCTATTTTATGTTGATCTTTTAGTGCCTTCTTTATTATTCTACTATTCCTTGCAGTATATCTTTGTAACAACAAACAAAAATTGTTCTAAGCAAAAACTTATGAACATAAATATGTGCTTGGTGAATTTATAATTTACCCCGGTATGTGCTCTTTGGTAGCTTATTCATTCTAGTTTTTGAATTTGTAAAATTTCATAATAAACTAGTAACAATGTATCTTGTAGGTGATGAGAATGCATCCTGTATCCGAGGTCATGTATTCAATTCCCCTCCTTCCAAACATCGCTTCCTTTTATCAAGAAAGGAAACAAGAAGATAAATAAATGCAACCTACGGTACAAAAACACCAGAAATATTCTGTATATTAAAATCTAATGATCATTTATGTTCAAAGTTCTAAAAGAACCTGGGCGTTAGTCGGGGGGGGTGCGGATTGGAACCTAGTGCCTAGGCGGACTAGGCAACCCTAATGGACTTGGCGAATTTAAGTTTTCAGAGTTGGAGAAAGATAAATAATCTTGGAATATATACGTTAAAATTGATTTAGGGTGCATTTTGAAAATTTTTATTTTTTTTAAAACATTATAAAGTCGAAATTGTGTTTGCATAATTGGGTATATAAGTTATTTAAAATGGAGTGTATCCAATATTATGCACTGTTCTAAAAATCGGCCTAGGCGGCGGCCTAGGCGCTGGGCGGTGGAGCCCCGCCCTGATTTTGGGCAAGGCGTTTGGAAAAATCGGCTGGAAGCTAGGCGGCCCTAGGCGGAGAGGTAGGCGGCACCTAGGCGGTTCTTGGTGGCCCTAGGAAGTTATTTTTAATTTTTTTTTTATTAATTGTGTGCTTTTTTCTTTTTTGGTTTCATGGTGGTATACTTATGGAAATGGTGTACCAAATTTGTAAATGATGGATTTACTACAAGTTCATCCAATACTTAAAGAAATGGTGTACCTAATTTGCATTTTATCATTATTTTATTATCCATACAAGTATAGTTTTTATTTATTTATTTTTTTTAGGTGTAAATATGCACTTATTTACAAAATATATAATAAATTTACATAAATTTGCCTAGGCCGCCTAAGCGCTAGGTCTCTGCCCACTGCCCGACTAGCGTCGAGCAATTTTTAGAACCTTAATATTATGTGAGGTGCTAAAAAAAAATCTTTTATAATTGCGAACAAAATTTTCACAAATCATTGAAATGTAAAGTGATAAGTTACTGAATGGTTCACGATTTGGTTGATAATTTTGGTGGCATAAATCTAAGATTGGGCAATGGGCACAGTTGGTGCTGGCTCGAATTTAGTCCCATAAAAAATGTAATTTTGCCTCCTCTGATTTTCATCTAATTTTAAATTTATACAATATTTTTAAATTTCATACAACAGATCATGTATCAATTTTATACAAACGTCAATTTTTTGGTTCACAATTTTGATATTTGTCTACATGGCATCAAATGGCCCACTGCATCACGTATCTAAGATTATCGCAGTGGACTGACAGGCCATTAGAAAGTGACACAAGGTCTGCCAACCCCAAAAATAAAAGAAACAAAAGAAAAACCAATGATCATGGTCTTGGACTTTTGGTGTGCAAGCAGCCCAAAGTATTCGACAATCTTAGTTTCTTATAATTCAATAAACTAATGTAACCATCCACATTACGATTCACTTAGCAAGCTCTAATATGTAGTTTGGACAACTTTAGCATGCAACGTGGTTGGTATGATTTGTCTATGATGACAATGTCTTAACATAAATTGGCATGATAAATATGTCAGCATTTGCATGGACTTGACGTGATTATACAGATG
This sequence comes from Pyrus x bretschneideri, assembly GCF_019419815.1. NCBI lineage: Eukaryota > Viridiplantae > Streptophyta > Magnoliopsida > Rosales > Rosaceae > Pyrus > Pyrus x bretschneideri. The sequence goes on along the minus strand of NW_025999803.1, from coordinate 843,489 downwards.
TCTGATTTATAAGTTATTATTTTTTGCATGACGTGATCGTAAATTAAGATACTCATCGATTTCACACTTTTGCGTGTATTTAAGCTTGACTTGTGGTATTTTATGACAATCGGGCTTTGAGATGTGGTTAGGCTTGATGTGAGATTTTTGGGCCCCAATAATGACTTTTTTTAAGGGAACTTTAACGAAAAAACACATTTTTACACTAAAAGATCAATTATGATACTATTCACTTTATCCTTTATTTTGTGTTTATCGTTAAAACTTAAAGTTTTCAAACCCTTTTCATTAGTTTTTTTTTTTTAATGTAGGAAGAGACTAATTAACTATAATAACATAAATAAATAGTTATCTATTTTTATGATAACGAGGAACTAATTAAATTAATATTTTTAATAGAAAAAGCCACAAATTTAAAATTTTTAGATTGTAGAAAATTAGTTGTTAACTAGCTTAGGAGGATATTATATTAAATAAATAGAAAAATGCTGAAAATTTTTAAATAAATAGAAAATTAGTTGTTAAAAGCATCTTACTCAAATTTTATAAAGGAACATATGTTTAGTCTAAACAAGTACAAAAAAAATATAGGGAATTCTAATTACTCCAAAGATAAAGAGTTATTTTGGAGAGGGTAGGTGAGGGTGGGGAACAAATTCCAAAAAAAAAAACTTTGGGTTTTCTTTTCATTTTTTTATTTTTTGAGTTGGTAGACCATATGGGCTCGTTGACACACCCCAACCGAAATCAGCGTGCTAGCCGTGACGTGAGACGTAACCATGTGCACAGTGCGGAAGCTAAGAATAATAATAAAAGTACGAATAACTAAAAACCAAGCTATACACAGAGTAGATAACATACATGTGCAAGCATAAGTGTGATAAATAATATTCAGAGCACAAAAGACCTAATGCAGTCCAGAGGAACAAACATTAACGAAACACACCCATAAGTGGTCCTACATTGGTGATAATCTGTCAAATATGCCAAGAATCCCTCGAGAGCCACTAAAAGAGCAATCCAAACTAGAACCTAGAAGGGCGCAAAACAGAAAGTGTGAGTGGGCAAAAACAAAACTTTTCAAAATCATTTCAATATCAAAAGTTCTAACCCCTCGCCGTAAAACCTGTATAGTTTTCCCAGAAAAATAGAATATATGCACATATAGGAAACATGCTCAGAAATATGCCATGTCAAATGCCTCTACATAAAATGTAAGAAAACCAGGTAATGTCAATCAATGCAATGTAATCTGTCAGTCGGAGTCACCTAATGTGACCTATACGGCTGAATCTAGAGCTTAGATTTCCAACTCACTAACTATACTTGCACACGAGTTGGAACCACCTAAAGTGGCCTATACGACAGGATTGGGTGTAAATAAATACGCTCAAGTGCTACGATCACGTGAAGACTGGGCGAATAATCGCGGGTCATCTACGAGTCGGAACCACCTATAGTGGTCTATACGACAGGATTGTGCACCCAACTTGGATCCAAGATGAGCGTATGGTGCGCAAGGTGAACATCACGTGAAGGACTGTGCCCTACTCTGGGCAGGAGCACTAACACCGGGGGTGCAAGTTATGAGCTCTCTATACATCTCACATCACTACTAATCACAAACATAAACCATAACTTACCTGGTACTTATCTGTGTGTCCGCAACACCAAACATATATATATATATATATATATGCAACTACTAATGGATAATTAAATAGGCAAACCCAATGCATGGCATTTAAAACATATAAACGTTTCATTTCATTTCATTTTCTGGGAAAATCACAAGTATATAGATATATACGGAAAACCAAAAGCCCACTCACTAGTATGTAGAAGGGTCGTAACCCCCTTGCCTCGAGTGATTGCGCTTGTCCTCGGGATAGGTCTCACCTATATGCGAAACAACTATAAAAACGTTAATTTAAAGCACATAACCCAAACTAGATAATAACTTTTCATACAATGCTCAAATGGGGTGTATGAATACACCAACGTGATCTACTCAACCTCACGAACATCCCCATATTTTTAAAATAATTTTCTAATGTCACACGCGCCCCCACGCGTCGGCCAAGGCACGGCCACACACGCCGCCCACGCGCAGGCACGTGCCTGGCACACTGACGGCGTCAGTTAACGCCGTCAGAAATATTCCTTTAAATCTAACAGATTCCGTTAAAGTTAACCTAACGCCATTAAGAATATTCCGTCAAACTGACGGAATATTCCATCATCTTCTCTGGCCAACCTCTGGCGCCGTCGCTGTTGCCAGAAAACTGGAAAAACTTCAAACCTTCGTTTCTCATTCGTTTTTCAACCAAATTTCACGAAATTGGTACCAAAATGAAGCTTACAACTAGTAGAACAAAGCCTTACCATTTTCAAGCACTAAAACCAACGGAATCTTGCTGGAAAAACTTCACCAAGTTCGGCCAAACCTACAACTCATGATCCCGACGTCCAAAACCTTCAAACAAACCACCCCGAGCTTCCTAAGGACCTCACCAAGCTTCCTACAACCCTGAAATTCCCAAAAACACATGATTTTATGTGTGCATGAACAGTACTCGAATTGAACATCTCGGGTTCGACGTGAAAACAAGGGTTTCCTTACCTGAAATGGGTATGGTTGAACTCATATAAAACTCACGAACACAAAGGTATAATTTTCTTCCTTGATCCGCAATGTTTTCGAGTGATTTGATTCTTGTCCGTACGCAAGTGTAGAAGAGAAGAGAGAGACAGGGATATGGGACAGGGAAAGGATGAGAATAAGTGTGGGTGTGTGTGTGGTCCAAAAGTAGCCAACCAAAACCCTAAAATAACCACACAACAAAACAAAACCACTAGGGGCAAAACCATCATTTCACCCCTACAGTACGAATAATCCGGGACGGGCTGTCACACTCATGATTCCACGCAGGTAGATAACATAGCTATTAACAGAAATGTTAATGATTGTACAAAATTGTAAGTCGTTGTATGAAATTAAAAAAAAAAAATGAAAGACGTGGTATGAATTTGAAATTGAATGAAAATCTGAAAGGGCAAAAATGTAATTTACCTATTTTTAGGTGATGTTACAATTTATTTGTACTAACGTATAGGGTCATAAATTTGTATTTAGATAAATTATATTAGGCTGGTTTGATTGATTTTTTTAGAATTTTGACCTTTTTTACGTATCTCATCCTTGTGAATTTAAAGGTGGAGAACAAAGATTTAAGTAGAAAGGAATAATTGCCACCAAAGTACATCGACCTACTAATACAAAGTTATGTATGTGGAAAAAGTCTTAAACATAACCTTAAAGGCTGCCACTTAGTACTACGATCTAGTGGTATTCCTCCTTAATTGTAAGTGAGAGGTCTTATGTTCAATTCTCGCTAAAGGCGAATTTGAACCACACTATTGCTAGACCATTGTGAGGCTAAGCCAACTCCCCCTCCCCCTTAGTGTGGATAATATCGTTTGTTAAAAAAAGAAAAACCTTAAAAGCTTGAACTGATGATGTAAAACACGATCAATGATGTGATATCAAAGATTCAAAAAAATAATCAACAATATTTCAACAAGATAGAACACAACCAATCAAGGCCATCTTCCTTTCAAACAATGAGATCGAATGTACCATTTATGTTCCACACAATTATTGAGTCATTTATGCCTTCATCAACCCAACAACAAAACCTCAAACTTCTTAAAATCAAAGACATGTTCAAATAAAACAAAAATTAAAACAATGTTGTGGACTATTTTAGAGAATGTAGGGAGAGTGCACAACACGGAGAGAAAGATAGATGGAGAGTAGGCTTAAGAAATTATGTATGTTATTCCCCAGACCTTATGCCTTTATTTCTAGTAATAAGGAGGAGAGAAATTGGATCTCCAAGTAATACAAAGTTTAATAAGAAAGATTTTCTAGATCCTGAAGAATTCCTAATTTATCTCTACTTAGAATTTACACATTGACTTATGTATTAGAACCTATATCACAACACTCCCCCTTAGTGTGTAAATACTCAAATAGATGGCAAATCAGATCTTCAGGCAAATGTAGAAGCAGTTGATGAAGTTGTCTTATCTAGTTGGCACATGTAGCAAATGCGAGTCTCAAAACAAACGAAAGAATGCATAGGTAGTATAACTAACAAAACTTCGCTATGGCAAAACCCAAGGTAGGATAAAAACCTATAGTCTAAGGAGAAAAGTGAGAGGTTGCATTAAGTCAAAACTAAACGTCTTCTGGACGCAAGAAAAATGTTTACAAGGATATGACTAGCCCAGGATAGGTGCTTTGTTGAAACCTAGTTAGATAGCAAAAACCCAGCAGGAAAAATGCTCCTAAGCGTAGGGGAAAGTAGTACATTAAGTTTAAGTAAGTATATTTCTAGATACTCCCCCTAGGTTTAACAAAACTTCCAAATGAAACTATAAGCATATCAAATGAGAAGGTTACACATACGAATTCCTTAGACAAGCTTCTAGAAGGTAAACTTCGATGGTGTCGCCATGTAAAGCTCGGTAAGGTTGTCTGGGTTCAGATTGCTTGACTTTAATCTTCTCATGCTCATGTTGATATAGACATAATATTCTTGGGGTTGACTTCTTGGATGTATTATGATCTAGTTGACACATAAGGCGTTGTCTTTATAGATCATTGTTGGGACTTAACAATGAATGAAAATCATAGGTACTTCAATTGTGCTCAACAAGGTCTCTTAACCATGTCTTTCACGTGCGGTGTAGTGAGGCGTGGTAAGTCTTGGAACAACACGAAGATATCACAACTAATGTCATATCGTGGACCTTCAAGGTAATGTAATGTTCCTAAACGGTAAAGACATAACCATTTAGGAACATACCTTGTGCAAATCAAACAGATAGTCTAAGTGAGCATATCCCACAAGGTAAGCATCTTTCCAAGAGCCAAGGGGTGTGATTCATTCTTAGATGCATAGGGATAAAATAAGCCCAAAAATTCATAGTAATAGAAAAACGTCTTTAACTCAGATTTGGCGGTGGTGTGTAAGCGCAATGTTGCTTTATGCCAAAAGACTTTCAACACTTGAGATGTTCGATTTAATGCTTTGAGTTAAGTACAATAAATGCCAATTGCACTTAGATATGGAACTATCAGCTGCACAACCTCCTTGAAGGTCTCATTTGCATCTAGTGTACAGATGATCATGGATACACTCGGAGGCAACACTTTCTGGGTCTAGTTCGACTGGTGTACCAGAATGTCGTTAGAACTATGCTCAAAACTTCAGATTGAGGTAGTGTCAAGTTTTCACAAGATCATTCATCTCAAATTCTGACTTAAGGTGTGAGTCAAATTTTTCAAGCTCTTCTAGAGTTTTAATGAGATTCATATCATGACATTAACTGCAACTGAAGTAATTTTAGATTTTGTGTACACAGAGGCATATATCCTTAACTGATCAAATATTCACTTAGACAGGTATACCACATCTGCTGGACAATTTTGCATCCATAAAGTGAAAGCCTTATCTAAACCGAGAGGGTGTTCTGTGGTCTAAAACTATTTGAATCAATACATTTAAGTCCTTCAAAAACTTCCATGTAGATTTCATATCATGATCCTAGAGATACATTACAACCATGTTTGTAATCCCATAATAAATTACATGGTGTATGATAGAGCCTTGCGCCATAAGGTAGCATTATCTCGCACTATTTCATTCATCTCATTAGACATGGATCGTTTCTTTCTAATTGACCAATTAGTTCTATGTTGTCATTAATCAACGGGAAGAGGTTCGATATTGTCGCTTTTCATTTATGTCAGTAGCTACCATATAAGTGAAAACATCATTGATGATAATGCTATTCCAATTCCATGTTTCATCTAAACTAGTATACTGGACCAAAAACTTCAAGTCTTGGGAGTAATCTAGATTAACCTCATGAGATGAAAATGATTAAGACAGCAATCGAGGAAGGGATTCGTTTGTGCCATATTCCTCCCCTTTCTGATAAGGTAAATCATTCAAATCTAGTGATTTTTCATGCTTCTGGCGGAGGACAGATTGATTGGCTAGTTGCCTACGTACATAGATCGTCCACTAGGTGTAGCCACCTATCTAGTAGCATATCGTTCTTCTTAGGACAACAATGTCTGTTATATTCGTCTATCCTAGCAATCATGTTTGCAGCTGGTATATGCGATTTTGTCAAGTTTGCTAGATCAGAGAAGCTGTAAGGTAATACGTTGATGATCTAGAATAAAGATCGAGATAAGACATAGGGGGATGTCCATGGTAATTCATGTCATTCCTCAGGAACGTTGACATTCTTATCTCCCTTAACGGCAAGAAGATTGTCCCATTGAAGTGACAATCCCCTAAGTAAGGGATAAAAAGATCGCTTATAAGGGCTTAGGAGAATCATAATCCACAGTGATTCACATCCTTTTTATGAGGATCCATAGTGGTACATTGTGGCAGTGCAATTGGCATATAAAGTGTATACCTAAAATGCCTAAGTACGAAACTTCAAGTTTGTACCTAGTTACTAACTATAATGCTAAAAATAGGATTAGGTGGCATAGGCCTCCGGCAGATGAACATAACTACATGCAATATTACATAACCATATGCAAAAAATGGAAAGCTTGGTGAGCTCACTATCAAGTGTTTGTACGATCATTTAAAGGCGTTTAAGAATCGCTTTCTACAAGATTGTTTGGGTGAGAACATAAGGAATAAAAAATGTTCCAGTTTTGTACCTAAGGGAAATGTAATAATCATTGAATTTATCGATGTAAACTCTCCATCGTTATCTAGTCTTATGGACTCTATAAATAATTGAAGTGATAAGCCTGCTACCTAATAATTGGTGCCAAGAGTCTAGCAAAGCAGCGTTGGGTGTGGACAAACATGTGACCACTGCGTTAATATGTCAACCAAAACCATATATATTTTACATGGTCCACATTTTTGTTAGATTAGTCCATGATTAATCTTTTGAATCCATTGTAGAAAGGATGGGTGATATGTAAGGATCGTTTTAGTACATAGCCTAGTAATTAGCTTGCCTATTAATGATCTTCGTAGCTGGGTCATAGTTTGCTAGTGAAGATCAAAGGGAGAGACCAAAAGGGTGTTGATATAGGCTGAAGGAAAACCAAAGCCCAATTAGACTCGGATTAGACCAAAAAGACACCCCAACATTGCTGGGTATGGCCGATGGAGAAGAAAACCAGCCCCGCCGCTTCTAGCGGTTGTGTTTTGGGTATAGGCGTGCACGTGAGGTGTTGGTTCATCGGAGAACCAACAATGGGTGACAGAGGGGGTGGCTTCACCCTCATTTTCCATGAAATTGAAATTTTGAAAAATCCCATTGAGATTTTGACTTGAAATCTTGGCCACATAAGTTGGGGATGACTTCTAATCCTTGTCTGTAGGCAAGGTTCTGGACTTCGAGTCCAAAGGACAGGGACAATGTCAAAACTGCGTTGTTAGGGTTTTGGGCTTCAAGGGAGCAACAAGGCTTCGACTTGGCTAACGGCTCAACTCACTTCAGCAACACAGACTGTTGGTTGGTGTGCTGATGGCTCAGCGGCACGACTCGAAACTGCCGATCGTTGGGGTTTTTAAAACCCTAATTTTAATTTTTTTTTTTTCAATTCAGGATATCAGTTAACATAATAGCAATATTATGAGTATAATGCATGCACAATTTATGCAGAATCTAAAATTCGTAAAACGTAAAGTTGGGTCATGCATTATGGTGAAGGTTTATGCAAGTAGGGCTAAAAAAATATCAAGATAAAACCGTTGTTTTGACAGAACTTGGATTGCATGATGAATATTGTGAATGGGTTTGCAAGAGTTCCTCTTCTAGGTTTCGGCTTTCCATCTTCAAAGCTTGTATCATGTTCAGCATGAGAATAATTAAGAACAAAGTTGTATACTATACTGATATAAAGTACAAAATTTTCCATTTTACACAGCTATTAAAATTGTATCAATTTATGTCTTTGGACAGATGGATTGTTTAATATGCTTCATTAAATTGTTGGCATGGTGAGCCTAGATCCTTGTATGAGCAAACACGTAAGCCACATTTGCACCACATGGACAAAAAAATTTATCAATTTAATGGAAGATTTTAAATTTGGAAACTTAGAAAAGAACAAAAAGTGTAAACTAATGTAATTTCAAAACCTCATAAAGTAATATGAGAAAACTAGAACCTCGATAAAATCACATCAAAGGCGAGAGAATTTTTTCATGTATGCAAAATCTAAGATAGTACATTAGGTGTCTTATATAAGAGAAGAGATATTTTTTTAGTGTATATTCACTTGTATTATGACACATAGTGTACTTATGTTCTAAACACGCCATAAATCTTTGAGAGTGTAAATTATAGTTAGCCCCATAATATAATAATTTCAAAGACCATGGTCAACATTTCCGTTCATTAAAATTTACATTACTCGCTACTACTATTCCATTATACGTTCAAAGATGCTATAATATTGTAGACAACTAAAAAAGAAGATGCTATACCATGTACATATTCTATTTCCTAGACTGCATTGGACCCATATCTGTTGGAATATGATTATGATAACATGATTTTCACAATATGTGTAATCATGTATAAAGGTACACCATAACATTGGTGTACCAATATGCATATGATTGTTGTGAATAAGTTAATTAATTAATAAAGAAAACAATATAATTATTTATTTATTTAATTAATAATTTATAAAAGATATGAACAATTCAACGTGAAAAGTTGTAACTTATTCTGACGAATACAACTCCTCCAGAAAGGTTATTTATACTTGTGATCGATAGTCTAAGCGACAGGCCCCAATCATGTGAACTAACCTATTTCCATCATTGACCATTGAATTTGATCACATTCACAAATTATCCTGTCACATGCAATCATATACTCAAATGGATAAGCATGACATTTGGCTAATATGTTTGGCTTCATCAGTATATGTATCAAGATATTTGTTTGGCTTAATTAGGATTAGGTCTAGTAAACAGGTTGTGTTCGTATTGTTTTTGTGTAACACCTGTTATCTTAACAGGTCATGTCATATCACACCCATTATCTTAACGGGTTCTTAACAGGTTGGGTTACTTTACCCATTAAAATTATCAGGTAAAATGACCCGACCCGTTTAACCCGTTAACATAACACATTGCCACATAAATATTTCTTCAAAACATAAAAATACATTTGTCATTATGTAGTTAAGTACTAAATACTCCAACATAAGTGCCTAATAAAAAAGTATCACTACACTACTACAAAATATCAAATGTGCAATGATATGCAAAATGAAGGGGTTTTTCTTTTCAAGTTGTGAATGTTTTTAGAAGTTAAAACCTTGCCAATGAAACTCAAGGCTTGCCTTGAACCAAAAAACAATAAAAAATAAAAAAAATAAAAAAAACTCAAAGCTTACATGTTGTTCATTTTACAAAATCCTTCAATTTTCATCGTTCATCATGGAGAAATGGTGTAGGAACTTTGGCTTGTTCTATTGTCTTCAAGAGTTATATTGATAACATTTTCAGTAATACTTTCCACATTAGAACTCTCTTCAGCATAAACTAAGTATAGAAAAATCAAACACCATAAACCATTCCAATTATGAGAAGTTTACCAAAAATAATTATGAAAAGGAATAAAACAATAGTACTTATCACTTAAAAATATATTATGTTTTGTGAAATTGCGATTGAGAATTAAATTTTGTGTCTATACTGCTAATTGCTGTTGTAATTAGAATTCATAATTCAATGGTAGGGATTTAACCTCACAAAAGTGAGATTAATCCTAGTGCTCTTAATTATGTATTTTTTTAGTAGTATAAAATTATAAAATTAATATTTTTCTTTTCATGTTTTGGATTACCTGCGTGTATACTTGGACCGACCCGTTATCTTAACAGGTGTTTATTGGTTACCCGAAAACAACTTGATTCGTTATCTTGTCGACTCGAAACATGTTAATTTCGTGTCGTTTCGAGTCGAGTTGATAGATCGTGTAAGAAATTGACAAGTCTAATCATGATATTAACCTAGATTATTATTTCCTAAGGGTTTCACTCACTGGGATTATACACATAAATACACATTGAGATAGGGAGTGAGAGAGTGAGAGCTGTGATAGGAGCATATTTATTCGACTTTGTTATCTTATTTCTTTGCATTTACTTAGTTAATTTCCATTTATTTTGGTAATTTATGTTATTTTCGTATTATTGTAGGTCCAATTGGTAAAGATGACAATAAATGGCAAAATGGAGTAATTTGAAGCAGTTTTGGACTTGGATTGGATAGTAGGCGTGGATAGCATATGGGCTGGACGTTTTTGGTGTTTAAATGGTGCTAGGCATGTGCTAAAATCTGGAGAAATTAAAGTTGAGGCTTGGAAGACAAGGAATTACACAAGAAAAAGGAATCTTAGTGGGAGAAGCATTATCTTATCCTATCTTATTCAATCTTACCTTATCTTATCCAGATTCATTTTATCCTTATCCTATCTTATCCAAACCTTATCCTATTTTATCTTATCCAACTGCAAGGAGGAATCCTAATCATATTCCAACACTTTCTACCTGATTTTTAGAGTCCTAAAATAACTCAAAAACGCCAAAACCCTTTCCTCCTTGGATTCAGCCATATTCCCCTATATATATGAAATTCTTGCAGAGATTTAGGGTGTGCCATGCCTACCATTCATCCATTAAAGTTGCTGGAATTTTTAGAGTTCTTTCTATCTTTGTTTTAAGTTTCAATGTTTATTTTAGATTGAGTTTCAATTATGATGAACATATGTAACTAAATTTCTTTTTAACTAGAGGTGAATTCGAAGCCATGATCATATGTTTTATATAAATTGATTACATTCAGTTATTGTTTCATAAAACATAAATGCGATTTACTTATTTGCTTTATAGAGAACTTATTCTTCTATGTTTATTAAGGGTGCACACTTAGTTTGCATGCAGGGATTTGATGGTAGAATATAAAGGAATTTCACCTAATCGTTATGAACTTATATTTGCAAGTAGTAAAAGTCACTAGTCATGATTGAGTTAAGTAAATTCTTGGCAGAAGTATCATGCTTTTCATAGTTACAAATGCTTTGTCAATGCTTATGATTTTCTTAGAACTTAATGATCCTTGAGATGTATCTCATCATGCTTTTCATAGCTAGGGAACTGGAGAAAAATAATTTGGTTGCGTCGCTGAGTCCAATTCAATGAACTTAGGAAAATCTGAGAGTTAATTAGTATTGTTCATAATTAATTTGGGGCATTGTCATTCATGGTTTATAGGAAGAATAACTGGAAATCAATTTGTATGCATATGTTTTATGTGTGGAGAAGAATCGTCTAGCTATCCTCTGACCCATATTTCATTCACAACTTAATTTAATTGCTGCCATTTACTTTTATTCTCATTAAATTCGTCCAAAATCCCCCCAGTCATTGTTTAGATGTTAGTTTAACTTAGTTTTCTATTTTACAAGTTTAATTTATGTTGATTAGCGTCCCTTCTAATCCCCGGAATATAACGATCCCTACTTACTCGTACTACAATTGCATAGTATATAGGGTTTAATTTGCATGTTAGTTTCTACCACATCAAGCTGGTGTCCCTTTGGCACCTCTAAAATCCACGTTAAGGCATGTATCAAGTCTTCTGAATCACTTTACACGTTTTGGATTCCTAGCAAACTTCCTAGAGAAATGCTAAGGAAACTCTCTCAAGGGGAACTCTTTATAGACTCTCTGACACCTTATATTTTTGGCACAATGTTTTATATTTTAGCACGGAAACTGTGCCAAAAACAAAAGGTGGCGGAGAGTCTCACTTTTAAGTGAGTCTCCTTAGCATTTCTCAACTTTTTAACTTTTCTAAGAAAATACTCAAAGTCTAATTACTTAAATTGATAATGTGACAACCCGTCCCGAATTATTTTGATCGATAGCGTGAAATGACAATTTTTCCCTTGAATGTTGTGTGGATATGTGTGTAAATGGGCTAAGCTTTTGGACCCATCTATTTTTATTCTTAAATTTTTGGATCTAATTGGAAGTAAGATTTTGTTGATTTTGTTTGGTTGCCAACTAGACCACACGCACACACACACACACATCAAATCCCTTTGACCCTCTCTCTCATCCCTCTCGAATTTTTTTCATTGGTCCGTACACTCGTACGGTCATCTCCTTAACTCTCGTCATCTCTCACAGATCGAGGTGTTTAAGACCACCATCATACTTCTTGTGACTTCATGAGTTGAGTGCGGTTCACGGGAACTCGAGTTACCCGAACTCCGGTGAAGGGTGATTTTCCTCCGACGTGATCGCGAGGGTTTTAAGTGGTTTTGAGACTTAAGAAGGTAATACTCTTACTTTTCTAGCACGTGGGTTCAATTTTGGAGTGGTTTTAACGTAAGAACACTCGGGTTTATTTAGTTACAGGGTTTGGTCTGTTTCCTCGAATTTTTCTGGTAAAATTCTGTTGGTTTTAGGAACCCAAAGTGGTAAGATTGTGTTCATCTCATCCTAAGCTTCATTTTGGTACAAATTTCATGAAATTTGGTTGAGAAATGGTGGAGATAACAAGCATTGAAAATTTTTCAGTTTCCGATGACACAGACGGTGACCAGCGGCGGAGTCCGGCGATCCACCGGAGAAGAAAGGAGAATATTCCATCAACTTTGACAGAATATTCCTAAGGGCAATTAACGGCATCAGGTATGTTTAACGGAATATTCCTAACGGCAATTAAGTTTTCGTTAAGGTTGGCCACACGTGGGGGCGCGTCTGGCTGTGCCCTTGCCGGCGCGTGGCGGCGCATGGATGGTCCAAAAATTATTTTAAAAATATGGGGATGTTTGTGGTGTTGAGTAGATCATGTTGGTGTATTCAAACACCCCATTTAAGCAATTTATGAGAAGTTATTAGCTAGTTTCGTTTATGTGCTTTAAATTAACGTTTATATAGTTGTTTCGCATATAGGTGAGACCTATCCTCAGGACGAGCGCAGTCAATCGAGGTTTAGGGGTTACGACCCTTCCACATACTAGTGAGTGGGCTTTTGGTTTTCTGTATATACCTATATACTTGAGATTTTTCCCAGAAAATCGATTTAAATGAAATTATGTTTGAAATGCCATGCCTATTGATTTATGCTTAGACTATGAATTTTTATGATATGTGCATATTGTGATTTGACGCAGTGGACGCTCAAATAAGTATCAGGTGAATTGTAGATTGTTTATGTGAATTGATAATTATGTGAGATGCGTTGAAAGCTCATAAACTTTCACCCCGGTGTTAGTTTTCCCATTCGTGGTTAGGGTACAGTCCTTCACATGATGTTCACCATCCGCACTATACGCTCACCTTGGATCCAAGTTAGGTGCACAGTCCTGTCGTACAAACCACTATAGGTGGTTCCGACTCGTAGGTGACCCGCGATTATTTGCACAGTCTTCACGTGATCGTAGCACTTGAGCGTACTTATTTACACCCAGTCCTGTCGTACAGACCACTTTAGGTGATTCCAACTCGTGTACAGGTATAATTGTTGAGATGTGGATTTGAGCCGTACAAGTTACGTTAGGTGACTCCAGCTAGATGGATAAGCTCTAGATTTAGCCATACAGGTCACGTTAGGTGACTCCGACTGACATATCATTTGCATTGATTTATATCACCTAGCTTACATATTTTTATGCTGAGATATTCGACATGGCATATTTGTGAATTTTTCTATTCTGAGCATGGTTGTGGTATAGATATGTATTCTATTTTCTGGGAAATTATACAGGTTTTATGGCGAAGGGTTACAATCTTTGATAATTGAAATGGTTTTGAAAAACGTTGTTTTTGCCCACTCACACTTTTTGTTTTGCACCCTTCCAGGTTCTAGTTAGGAGTGTTTTTTGGTGGCTTACGAGGAATCGACGGTAGCTCTGACAGATTACCACCATTGTATGGTCACCTTTGGGTGTTGTTTAATTAGTATTCGTTCTGCTAGACTGCACTTAGGCTATTTATGCTCTGGTTGTGAATTCACACTTATTTCGTCTTGCACCTTATCTTATTAGTGCTCTAGTTAGTTTGGTTTTTATTTATTCGCATTTCTTATATTATTATTATTATGATTGCTTCCGCACGGTGCACATGGCTACGTCACCCTCACGTGATGGCTAGCACGCCTTGATTTCAGTTGGGGTGTGTCAGATAAACTCTAAATACATACTACTCACAAATCACACATGTAAAGTACTATTATAAATTATGAGTTCGAACCTCATCGGTGACTAATCTAACATTTAATTTAACAAAATTTATCGTTTGCCAAAAAAAAAAAATACTATTATAAAGTAAATACTATAAATTTAGAGGTATTCATCCTTTTTAATGTGGCAGAGGTCTCTTGTCACTTTTTTTATATATACTAATAACAAATAAAAACTAATAATCATGGACTAGGTTTTATGAGAAACTTTGGATGAGGTTTCTAGTGTTTTTGATTGAATTCCCTGACATTAATGTAATAATGTATTTATATGTAAGTTATTATATTTTTTAAATTAAAAATTAAAAATTATAGTTGTTTATATTAATGAGACTTTAAATAAAACTCATAATTTGTAGAATTGATAATTTTAAAAAATAAATTATACTCTCCAGTATATTAAGAGACATTCTTTTCAAGAGAAAAAAAAAAAAAAAAAAAAAGAACCACAAAGCTTCTGCTTTTATCAACCATTATTCAATTTCTATGGTTTTTATTTTAAATTTTTGAAGTGATATACACTAAGAAAATGACCAGCTTGAACTCGGGAATAGTGTGTTGAAGAGAAAAGGGCCTAACCTACTTGCCTATGTTTTTTATTTTTAGGGTTAATTAATCTTAAGAGGTAATTTTAAATTGGTTTCAACTTTTTAAAACATTTCAAATAACTACTAAAGTGTTGAAAATTAGACATTCACTGGGTCACCAACATTAAGTTATAACATGGACAAGTATTGAAGCGATTTTTACTCGCACATCATCTATTTTATTCATCATTTTAATTATTATTTTTAAATACTTATTTAAATTATGAAAAATAAATAATAGTTTAAACTTGACATATCAAGTGGAGAATAGAATTTAAAAAAAAGATCAAAATGTCACATAAGTCTTCAAATTTAAATTTCACGTTTAAATTTGACATATCATTTGAAGATAATTTAAGCTATTAGGTATAGTTTTTAATAATTCTTTGGATATGCAGCCAAAGCTCCAATGGCTTGGATATCATGACCATGTGATCAGATCCTGTGATTTCCACCACTTTGTTTGGCCGATTTTTCTTGATCATCCACTGTTGAAAGTCCATCTTTCCGACTAAATCTCCTTCCGATATTACATAAACCCGATTGACCGACCCGTAATTCTCGTTGGTTAGCTTGAGTTTCTTGGACAAGTCCTCTTCACTGAACAAACGTAGTGGTCTCATTAGCATGCTGCCTAAAGCTACATCCTGCAGCAAATTATTGTACATTACATGAACGGTTAGATCCTGTAGGTTGACAATGATTGAACGGTTGAGATTTCACTTACCTCAATTGGGCTAAGTTGGTAGACTCTTGATTTCAAGTACAACGGGCCAAATATGAGAGTGGTTGGAGGATTGCTTGGGCCTTGGTCGTATGTGTATCGACTGTCTAATAGAGAATCTTGTCTCCGGAACGACTTTATAATTCCAACATATAATCAAAAAGAAAAGGACAATGAGTCTCCCTTTTAGGTTTAAAATATAAAATATCTTATTGTTCTTATTTCAAATTTTTATCACTTAGTATTTGGTATATTTTTTTTTTACTTGTAAATGAGAGATTTAGGTTATCATATTTCTTAAAAATGGGGACAATTGGTGGCAAGTCATTTTTATCCACTCCTTCCGGGGGCCTGTAAGACTCATAGAGACATTTCAGCTTGCTCCTGACCACAAGTCTAGCTTCTACACCAGCAGTAGGTTTCGAACCCAAGACCTCCAGCTTTTAGTTTGAAGGAAGCCTCGCAATTCGTCTGCTACCATTAGGCCACCATGTTGTGGTTGAGGTCTAGGTTTGATTCTTACCAAAAGTGAATTCAAACAAAATTATTATAGATACCCATGAAGTTTAGCTAGTCTCTCATCTCCTAGTATACATAATATCAAAAGTATTCATACAAAAATATGAAGATGTACTTTTGTAGATTTATGTTTAATTATAGGGTAAATTACATTTTACCCGCTCAGGTTTGGAATCAATTTCAATTTTTTACAATATCTTTAAAATATTTTAATTTCATACATTTACTATCATTTTATTTCAATTTCATACATTTTTTAAAAAATCTGTTAAGTAAATCGTTAAGTGATGACGTGGTAATGACGTGGCTGCCAAAATTATGCCACGTGATAAAAAAAGTAATTTTTTATGAATTTAAAATATTATAATAATTTATTCTATTTAAAAAAAAAAAAAAAAAAAAAAGCCCAATCTTCTTCCCTGAGGACACCCCACCCCACCCCACGCCACCTGCACCCACAAGGTGCAATTCAAACGTTATGTCCATTTCTCCTATGTGTAAAACCCAATTTTTATTCAAAGAAGCATCTTTCACATATCCATTCAATTAGAGAGAAACCCTTTTCCTGGAAAATTTATTGCTAGTGGAATACCCAATCTTTTCATTCCCGACGGTTTTCCCAGCAGCCAAACAGAACACAAAGTATAATTTAAAGATGAAATGTGCAAGGAAGAAACAGCAAAACGGAGAGAGAATTGGATTAGGGTCGAAATTAGGTTTACCTATTTGAGGTCCTTCTTCTTCAGCCAATCCGAGAATCAATCTGATGGCACCCAAAACCCACCCTCGGGCACCGGATTATGGACTTTCGGATATCCGGAAAGGGGATTTGGACCTTGGTGAGGAGGAAATCGAAGATTGGATAGAGGGCAGAGTGCGGTCCACGGTGAAGAGCTGTGGGTACATGTCGAGGATCCGACCCTGGGCGAAGCACTGGATGCCCATGGAGGAGAGGCATCCCTCGACGGACTTGAGGGAGGAGAAGGGGCAGGAGGGGAAATCTGGGTTTAGTGGAGGGCTTTTTGGGAATCGACAAGGTGGGGGGTTGGAGGTGGGATAGGGTGTGCTCGGGGAAGAAGATGAGTTTCTTTTTTTTAATAGGATATATTATTATAATATTTCAAATGCATAAAAAAAAAAAAAAATTTTGCCACATGGAATAAATTTGACAGCCACGTCATCAATTAAAGGTTTACTTAACGGATTTTTTAACGAATGTATGAAATTGAAATAAAATGATAAGTAAATGTATGAAATTAAAATGTTTTTAAATTGTTGTAAGTAATTGAAATCGACCCTAAACCTGATGGAATAAAATGTAATTTACCCTTAATTATGTCAATCAATCTAGAGATATTTTCTTTTATTATTATGTTTTAAGATAACAATATATTATAATAAGGAGTACGAGATTTGGGCTAATTCATACAATATGTCTGCCATAATAATTTAATTTGAACTCGTTATTTATGATTGAAACTTTAAATTTCCTCACTTATAAGTGGAGATGAATAATATTATAGAAGACAATAGTGTTATATGATGGGGCTTTTGTTATAAAAATGTGCAGCTAGGTACCTCTTTATTAAGGCTGGAAATGTTGAGGGCCGGGCCTGGCATCAGGGCAGTGACAAAAACAGCTACAGATATCTTACCTGGAAATCTTTCCATGGCTTGAGAAATGGCCAACCCACCAAGACTGTGACCAACAAGAATCACCTTTCCATCAATAGCTTCCATGAAATCCCTCAAGGGCTTCAAGTAGTCGGAAATTGATCGCAAATTCTTTGCCTGCTGTGGGTCGACCCCAGAAGCAGCTAGGTCTAGGGCAGTGACGTTGTGACCAGATGATCTAACTAGGGTTACAAGCTTGTACCAAGACCAAGCACCGAAGCATGACCCATGAACTAACACAAAGTGCTGCTGCTTGCTAGGATTTGTAGGTGCCGACTTGATCTCATTTGCTACACAAAGAAGAAGAATGATGAGAAAAGTAGAGATTGATGTAATCAAATTTTGCTTTCGTTGATCCATATGTGTTTGTGTTTCTGGTTTGGTCACCACCAAATTGATTGACAAACAAATTCATTGTTTTGTGTATTTATATTATTGAGTTCAAAAAGTAAAGAGAGTTTGGGTTGGACCAAACACTTCTATTGAATTTGACTAATATATTTAAAATTGCATCTCCAGAGACTTAGAGGTTCCTACTTGAATAAACAAGCATTTAGTCTTGTAAATTTGTAATTGTTAATGTTGCTGATGCCAAATGCTTGAAAATGTGGAAGTTGGTGGGAGCAAATTTTCAATGTCATATCTCGTAGGATGGTCAAATAATTGATCTGCGCTTATGTGTAGTATTTTTTGGATGAGGATCTTCTCCAGATTCTCTTTGTGAGGATCCTCACATCCTATTCGTTTATCTTACATCATGCGGTTACATATTATTAGGTACTATTTGTGTTTAATTTTAAATAAAAAAATTCAAAATGATATCGGACCACACGATGTGCGATTAACATATATGATGAGATCCTCACAAAGAGGATCCAAATGGGATCCAAATCCATATTTTTGTATCCTTTCATGCTTGGACCACAAGGTAGTCCAAATAAAATATTGCTTCTGTTATTCAATTAAAATCCTGAAGTGATGAATCATGGATGCTTTCAACATTGAAATTACAGAGCTATGGCCTATACTTATAAGGGCTTGATAGGGTTTGATTAAGGTAGTACAGAATGTAAAACCTTTCAGTCACTGCCATCAACTATGTTCCAATTATAAAATTTATACAATGAAGATAAGTTATTCGCAAAAAAATGGGAATACATTCATTTCCCTATATAATGAAGTCTCATTCTTTATAGATGATATCTGTGAATGGATTTCAAAAGGATTTTATTTGTGAAAAAACTTTGAAAGCCAGCCGTTCACGTTTTGTTTTAATACAAGCACTATTTTTCACTATAAGGAGAACGCACTTCTCTACGGAATTTGGTTAAGCCTAGGTCAGCGAAATAAATCAGCACAAAACCACCCCTTTGATACATTTGATACTTTCATAGGGAGAGAATTTTCACACAAACTTTTAGCCTATGCACCCTTGTGCAGATTTGATCTCCATTGATTCTCTCTCACCTAAAACTAGGTTTTAATCCTTGGAAGACATTACTTTTAGACTAAAACCTTATCTAAGATAAGTCTTTTGACTATGTCCAAGTCAATATTTATAATGAATGTCAGATTTAATTTCTCTTATTGTTGTAGACCTAATTTACTGAACAATATAAAGGACAGAGAGAGGGGGTGTGGCGGCAATAGAGAGAAAGAGAGATGTGTAATTGTGAGGGGTGTGTTATCTCACCCCATTGTGCCTTTATTTATAGTAGTATGGAAGGTAAATTCATTACCCTAATAGGATAACAACTCTAATAGGATAATATCTAACCATAGAGAATCTTCTGAAGATATCCCAAATACTTTAGAATTTACAAGATCACATTCTTAGTCTAATAGGACTGCAACACTCCCCCTTGAGTGTGTAAATATTCAAACAAATGGTGCATCAAGTCTTTAGCGATGAAGTAAGTTCAGTTGATGAAGTTGTCAACAGAATGAGTGAATGTGAGTCTTAAAACAACAAAAGAATGCATAAAAGGTAAAATTCACAAAACCTTGTTATGGTAAAACCCAAGGTAGGATAAAAACCCATAGACTAAGGAGAAAAGTGAGAAGTTGCATTAAGTCAAAACTATATGACTTCTAGACGCTAGTAAAAGAGCTCACAAGGGTATGATCAGCCCAGGATGGGTGCCTCGTCAAAACCTAGTTAGGTAGCAAAAACACGGTAGGAAAAGTGCTCCTAATTGTAGGAAAAAGAGTACATTAAGATTAAGTGAGTATACTTCTGGATACTCCCCTTGAGTTTGACAAAACTTCCAAATGGGAACTATAAGCATTGCATATAAATAGTTAGGCATACCAATTCCTCTGACAAGCTTCTGGAAGGTGGACTTCGACAGTGACGTCGTGTAAAGGTCAGCAAGGTTGTCTGGGATCGACTTGCATGACTTCAATCTCCTAATGATTTGCTAATGTGGTGTAGACACAATACGTCTTAATGTCAGGACTCAACGATGGATGAAAACAATACGTACTTCGAATATGCTCAACAAGAGCTCTCAACCATGTCTCACGTGTGGCGTAGTGAAGTGAGGTGAGTCTTGGAACAATTCGAAGATTTCACAACTAAGGTCAGATCGTGGACCTCTAAGATATTGCGATATCCTTAATGGTAAAGGCATAACCATTCAGAGACGTGCTAACCTGTGTCAGCATAACAAACAAGACAAGCATTATTCCACTGATTGATAGGAGCATATTTATGCTAGTTAGTTATGTTGTTTCCTTGCATTTAGTTACTTAATTACTATCTATTTTAGTCTTTTAAGCTATTTTCGTATGTTTTTAAGTCCTAATGGAAAAAGGAGCAAGAAAGTGCATTTTGAGGCTATTTGGAGCATTTTTGGGCATGGATTTGATAGCTTAACTATGGAGCAATGTGGATGGACGAAATTGAAGTCAAGAGATGCTAGGAAAGGCTAAAAATATGAAGAAAGAAGTCCAAATGCAAAGAAGATAAGGAAAGAGCAAGAAATAAGGAACCTTATCCAAATTTCCTTATCTTATCCAAACCTTATCCAACCTTATCTTATCTTATCCTATCCTAATCTTTTCCTACCTTAATTCCAACTTCAAAGAGGACTCACTTTCACATTAAATCACCTAAATATCAAGTTCTAGAAGCCCTATTTTCGTGCATTAAGTTTATGCCACATGTAACTCTTCTAGAAGTTCTAGAATCTGCCACAAGGACCATTCATTGTCCTCCTTGGAATCTGATTGAAAGTATCCTTGTTCTTTGGTGATTTGGAGTCCTAATTCCTCTCCTTTTCAACCCAAAATCGTGCCTCCCCTTCACCCTATAAATACTTGATGCCACAACACTCAAAAACCACCACCCTCTACCCCAAATTCACACCACACCATCCACCACACCTCAAGAGCCTAAATTCACACAAATCCCCATTGTTGGCAGCAAGGAAGGAAGGATGAGCCACCTGGAGTGTTTCTAGGTGTATTTAATCTTTGTTTTCAATGTTTAATTTATATTCTCTTTGTTTTGTTGTAAACATGAGGAACTAATTTTGTTTTGGCTAGAGGAGACTTTGAAACCATGATTATATTTGCAATATGAATTGATGAATTTCAGTTGTGATTTCATAAATTGTGAATGCAATTTACCTAACCATTTGATGGATAACTTATTCTTGTTTGTTGATTAAGGGTGCACACTTAATTTGCATGCTTGAATTTGGTGCTAGAATATAAGGGAGTTTCACATAATTGTTACAAACTTATATTCACAAGTAGTTAAGGTTGTTTTCACAATCATGTTAAGTAAATTCCTAGCATGAGTATCATGATGTCATAGTTACAAGTGCTTTGTCAATACTTATGATTTTCATAGAACGTAATGATCTTTGATTGTATCTCTATTATGATGTCATGTAGAGAACTTTTGAAGAATGCTTTGGGTTGTCGTATGATGTCATCCAATCCAATAACTTAAGGAAAATCTGAGGGTTAATTAGTGATGTCACGGTTAATCTGGGGTGTTGAGGTTCATGGTTTTTCGAAAAAACAACTGGAAATCAATTTGTATGCAAGTGTGTCATGTGTGGAGAAGGACCCTCTAGCTATCTAATCATCCATATTTTTCCCCAATTTCGTCCAAAGTTGTTTAAGTCTTTAAATCTGTTTGTTTTTACTTTAATTTCGTCCAAATCAACCTCCCCTTTAATTAAGTGTGTTAGATTAGTTAGACACGTGTTCGAATCTGTCCAATTTAGTGTTTTGAGTCTTAATAGTCTAAAATTCGTCCAAATAACTACTTAGAGTCTGTTTCGAGTCTATTTAACTTAGTTTGTGTGTTTTGAGTCTTGTTAGTGTGTTTTGAGTCATATAAGTCTAGTTAAGTGTTTTTAAGTTTTGTTTTGTGTTTTTAAGTCAGTTTAGAGTAGATTAGCATCCCTTCTAATCCCCGGCCTAAAACAATCCCTACTTTCATATACTACAATCATAGGGTTTTAATTTGAGTGCTAGAATACCAATTCAGTGGCTGCGTGTAGGCGCGGTGCTGCATCTTTACCAATAAATCAACAACGAAGGACATGTCTTGTCTAACATAATGATCTAAGTACAATAAAGCGCAAAGTTGAACTTAGGTATGGAACTTCGGGTTTCATAACCTTTTCAAAGGTCTCATTTGCATATAGCATATGGAAGATCATAGGTATACTTAAATGTAACACCTTTGGGGTAAAGTTCGACTAGCAGACCAAAGTACTATTAAAACAACACTTGAAGGTCAAGGCAGAAACAAGTTTTCCTAAGATCCTACATCTCAAATTCTGTCTTTAGGTGCAAGGCACTTTTTTCAAGCTCTTCCAGAGTCTTGGTGAGATTCAAGTCAATGATATAAATGGTAACTCTAGCAATTCAGAATAAGACTTCATAGTTTAACACATAAGAGCATAATTCATAACCCTAACTAATCAAATAATCACTTAGACGGATATACCATATTCGCCATATTGCTTCAATCCGTAAGTGAACCCCTTAAAAGAATTAAGAGGGTGTTCCGTGGTTTGGAACTATTTGAACCAGTCCATGTAATTCTTCGGGAACTTACATGTCAATTTTTGTATCAATATCCCAATGGAGAAACACTAACCACATTTTATAACGTTGCAATCAATCATAGGGTGTTTGAGAGAAACCTTGTGCTATAAGGCGTGCATCATATCGCACTATTTCATTCATCACATTACACTTCCTTTCACACTAGTAACACAATAGGGTTACCTCGAGCAGTGTAGGAACTTGTTGACCCTAAAAATTACAAAGCCTACGTGGCGTGCAGGCCGAGTAACTAATAAGCTAACTACGTCCTTCGGTAGAATACGGGACTTGCCAACTCGTCGGCCGAGCTCGGCCAAGGAATAAAATTTGTGATGTTGTGTTGAGCGCATTGCTGACTTCTTTATCTTGCAACTGCGGTTGAGGAAAGAACAAATCTTGGCCTTTGGATTCTCGAGCCTGAAGACAAGGCTGTTAGTTCTGCAAAGTTCACAAATCGTCGATGCCCGATTCGGTCACAATGATTATATTCGTAAAAGTATAAGCACGTCGAATCGACACCAGACTATACGGACACAAGTATTCAAAGGTGATGTATGTCTTGATGGTGAATGTGGTTCGGCCGTCAGAATGCCGAACTCTGAAACTCACTTGTGAGTATCCAATCATAAAATCACTCGGCGTCTAATGCGCAAAATGTCGTAACTCGTAACACCTTACTTCGCCGAAAAGGCTAATAAGATGACCTCTGCTAATAAGGATTCGAAAACCCTTCTCGATTGAGACTTGGATAGGTAACCAGTCGACCTCGACACAGTGCTGTTTATCCAAACTGAAGGTGCTTCTCGGTCGGCTGATTCTACGACAATAGTGTTGTTTATCCAACCTGAAGGTGTTCGCCGGTTGGCTTCACAGTGCTGTTTATCCAAACTGAAGATGAGTCGGTGAGAAAAAGAAAATAAAAAATCTCAAGATGTTTGAGAGGTTTTGTGCAGGGCAATTGTGTGTTGAATTGAAGCTTCCGAATTGTTGCATGATGTCTTGTATTTATAGCACCAACTCCTTCTTGAGATCAAGTTAAAATCATATCTAGATTGGGACTTCTTGTTCCGTTCCAACTTTGCTTCAACCAATCCTACCCCCATTAGGACTTTGAACTCACCCCTTTTTGAGGCTTTATTCATTGTTGGTCGAGAATCCTAATTGCACTAGGACTTCCTCGACCCCCTTTTCTTATCTGAATTACTCCTTCTTGTGATAGGACTCGACCATCCCTACTGAATGCCCCGGAATCACCAGACAACCCATAGTGTTTTGAAACGGCTTTGGGCCGAGCACAAACCTACACTCGGCCCAACAATATTATTTTGGGCCCAAACAGAACTACAAGTCCAGACGCACTTTGGTAAGGAATTTAACTTGGATTGTGATTTCGGTTATCCAATCAGTTCTATATTGTCACTAATCAACGAAACGCGATTTGATATCGTCGTTTTTCATTTATGGCGGTAGCTCCCATATAAGTGAAAACATCTTTGATGATAATCTCATTACAATTCTATTAACTCATCCAAACTACTATAGACCAAGAACTTCAAGTCTTGGGAGTAATCCAAATTAATCTCATAAGATGAAAATGATTTGAGATAGCGATTGATTATAGATTTATGTTGTGTCATGATCTTCCACTTCTAGGGAAGTAAATCCTATGAACCGAGTGATCTGTCGTACTTTAGGCCAAGACAGATTGATTGGTTATTCTTCGGGGTACCAAACCATCTAACATGGGTGGCACACCCTTCGGGGATGTTGACGCGACGTTTGTTAAGTATGTTTATCCTTGTAAGCATGTTTGCAGCTGGTATATGATCTCGTCACTTTAGCTAGATTAGAGGAATGCGTCTTAAACAACATTCTGAAAGCTATAATACATCACACTTACTTATCACACTAGTGCGGTACAAAGATCGATATGAGACATAATGGGCAACGACCACTCAAATTCACGCCATTTTATAGGAACGTTGATGTTCTTATCTCTCTTTAACAACGGGAAGACTGTCTCATTAAAGTGACAATCCACAAATGAATGGGTAAAGAGATCGCTGTTGGAAATGTGCCCTAAAACCAATCATATGATGATACTTTATAGACATTTCACATGTTAAAGTAATCTACTTTAATATAAAGAGCAAAGATTATTGTTTTAAGCCGTCTCATATAAATGTTATATGCTTAAACAATAAGTCCAAAGAATATGCAACTAGGAGAATGTGATCTAAAGAAGTTAGATACATGAGACCATTCTCTTTCGTATACATATCCTAAGGATTGCCAATTGGGCATTGACAGTCTGTTAAGATCATTACGTGCTATGTCTTTTCTTAGGGAAAGTTACTAGTCTCGAGTCATTGGTGTGACTGACACCAAGAAAAGCATGTAGGTGCTCAATAGAGAATGAGTCCACTGAACACAATCAACGAGGAGTTCTCATACTCATGTCACATGAGAACTAATCGTTGGGATAATGCAAAGTATTCATTTGACCTGAGGCATCATAGTTGTTTTGTGGTTAGGTCCTTTATCTTTGACTATGTCTAAGTCACTCCATCAGAAGGTGTCCACGACACAGTTAGGGTTAAGCCACTTAGCCATGGAGGCAAGTGAATGCGCAACAAGAGATCTCTAACCTTCAAACCGTTTGAGGGAGAATACTCTATGATATGATTAAGAATCTCTGGCCAGAGTATGAATGAGATTTAGGAAGTTGTTCCAAATCACATTCAAGGTAATCATATAAGTAAAAGAATCACATTGGATAGTAGACATGAATAAACTATCAAACCAAACAATGTGGTCAAGAGTATTGTATTAGAGAAAGACCGTATTGCATTGTAATCCTAAACTGAATAGGTTCTCCACCTTTTTTTATTAGCTTGGGTAGCCATGACATACTGCTGGGTGTCACTCATGGTTTGTGGAAGCCCTAAACGTGTATAATCACTAAAGGGCGAATTGAGAGTAAGATTCAATTCACAATCGATATGAAGAGTTATAATCGCCACTACCTCGCTAAAAGGAACCTAATGGATTGTACACCGTGTAAGGTAGAGATTGAAGAAATAACGGAGATGAGGAAGGATAATTAAGTGGTTTAATTATTTATGGCAAAGATTAATTAATATGATGATTAATCAAACGAATAAGTTCGTTTTAGACCTCGGGTTAGTTTTGGGTCGCAAGGCCCAATTGGACTTGAATGTCAAGTCCAATAACTCAAGTTGTATGACAACTTGAAAACACAAAGGGCTTGAAAGCCCTATAAACCTTTAAGGCTGGCCATATAGAGAAAGGGTAGTGAACTTGCTTTAATTGCAAGTTTGCCACTACATTGTGAGGTGGTATAAAGGTAACTTTATAGCCATTTCATCCTTAGGGTTTCTTTTGGAGTAAAATAGTCATTTCACATGTTTAGGGGTAAAATAGTCAACTTTGTAGGCAACTTTATAGTCTTAAATAAATTATTTAAGACACCGACTTAGGGGTAAAATAGTCATTTCACATGTTTAGAGAATAAAATACAATATTTCCAAGTACAAGTTGTAACACCTTCAAAAGTTGGGTAGTTATTCATACTTAAATCATAATCTTTACAATAATTATTAATTACTAAGCTATTAGGTATACTTTTTAATAATTCTTTGGAGATGCAGCCAAAGGTCCAATGGCTTCGATATCATGACCATGTGATCAGATCCTGCGATTTCCACCACACTGTTTGGCCGGTTTTTCTTGATCATCCACCGTTGAAAGTCCTTCTTTCCGACTAAATCTCCGTCCGATATTACGTAAACCCGATTGACCGACCCATATTTCTCATTGGTTAGCTTGAGTTCCTTGGACAAGTCCTCTTCACTGAACAAACGTACTGGTCTCATTAGCATGCTACCTAAAGCTACATCCTGCAACAAATTATAGTACAATAGATTAATGATCGGATCTTGTTGGTTGACGAAGGTCGAACTGTTAAAATTTCACTCACCTCAGTTGGGCTAAGTTGGTAGACTCTTGATGCCAAAAACACCGGGCCGAATATGAGAGTGGTTGGAGGATTGCTTGGGCCTTGGTCGTATGTGTATCGGCTGTCTAATAGAGAATCTCGTCTCCGGAAGAACTTTATAATTCCAACATATAAGAAAAAAGAAAATGAAAATGAATTTCCCTCTTAGGTTTAAAATACAAAATATCTTATTATTCTTATTTCAAAATTTTGTCACTTAGTATTACAGTTTGGTGATATTTATTTTTTATCTGTAAGTAAGAGATCTAGGTTTGATTCTTACTAAAAATGAATTCGTACCAAATTATTATAACTACCATATTGTAGTCCACTCTCTCATCTCCTAGTATAAATAATATTGAATGTATTTAAAAAAATATGAAGATGTATTTTGTAGATATTTAATGACCAATATGTTTAATTATTTCCATATCAGTTTGGAGATATTTTCTTTTGGTCAACGATTTTGAGTCTTCTAATAAATAATTATATATATATATATATATATTTAATATGGGCATTACTCTCTATATCATGTTGAAGAATAAATTAATGGGTCTGATTCTCATTCATGTCATGTTATGTATATATTAATACTGGATGGATAAAATAATGAATGGGTCTCACATCATTTTTGGGATGACATTGTTTTTCCCATGCCCATTCATTGTTTCTCTAACTCCAAGTAAGTAAACATTCATTAGTAATACATTTATTATTATGTTTTAAAATAATGATATATTTTAATAAGGAGTATGAGATTTGGACTAAATCACACAATGAATCTGCCATAATAATTTAGTTTGAACTCATTACCTACGAGATTTGTACTTTAAACATATTGATGAATATCATTTGACCCTATTAAAAATTAAGTGGCAACAGTTTATTTATTAGAAGCATATAAAACATCTAAAAAACCAAATGCTTCTACAAGATATTAAAAGTTAAAAAATTCATTACAACTCAAATGATAAATAAGAATCCACTTGAAAGAACTTCATGAGAAAACACCTATTAGGTCGTTCTCCACGAAGTCCTTACATAATTAGAGCTCATTTGGAAAAGTTTTGTGTATAAAGAGTGTTCAAAGAGTTTGTGGGTTCTGAGACCTATTCTAACCCTTGAAGTAAAATTCAAATTTAAGGTTCTAAACCTACTCAAACTTGCTCTAACCCTTGGGTCAAATATAATTTTTAACCCAAAACTCACTTTTGGGGCAAATTTAGGCCATAACTCCCCCCTGGGTTTGTCGGTAGACCCGCCATATATGTGTTTTTTTAGTTTTATATTTATAAATTCATTAAATTCAACAACTAAGATCTAATATGATCAAATACAAGGGTTAAAAAAAAAAAAAAGATCTAATGATCTAAATTTAAATTCAACGACTAAAATAATTAAAAAAAAAAAATCTTTCATGTGTTGTAGATTCTTATATAGTGTTCCACGAGTTTCATGGTGTCGGTTTAGTGATTTTTCAATATTTATTGGAATCTAAATATTTTTAGGTTGAAATGTCTATAAAATTAAATTATGATAGTCTACATAATTTTCTGTAATGTTATTTTAAGCAAAAAAATATCCTAAATTTATTATTTAAAAATCTTGGGACTAAAAATTTAACCTAGAAGGGTTGGAGCAGAAAAACTATTTCTAATCTTATGTTTTAACCTAAGAGTTGGATATGGTATGATAAAGCTGGTTCTCTATTATGCCAAAGCATTACAGAAAACAATAATGTTATGGGTTGTGCTATCCATACACCCCTTTTTACTTCATACACACCCTCTTAATTTGCGGCCGTCAGATCGACTGAACTAAAGAAGATCAAATGGTAGAAATTAACAAAGATGAGTTAGAAGTAAAAAAAAAGTGTGTGGATAACACACTCCTAGTGTTATATGATGGGGCTTTTTGCAATATAAAAAAGTGCAACTAGATACCTCTTTATTAAGGCTGGAAATGTTGAAGGTCGGGCCTGGCATCGAGGCAGTGACAAAAATGGCCACGGATATCTTATTTGGAAATCTTTCCATGGCTTGAGAAATGGCCAACCCACCAAGACTATGACCAACAAGGATCACCTTTCCATCAACAGCTTCCATGAAATCCTTCAAGGGCTTTAAGTAGTCGGAAATCGATCGTAGATCCTTTGCCTGCCGTGGGTCGACTCCGGAAGCAGCTAGGTCTAGGGCAGTGACGTTGTGACCGGATGATCTGATTAGGGTTACAAGCTTGTACCAAGACCAAGCACCAAAGCATGACCCATGAACTAACACAAAGTGCTGCTTGCTAGGGTTTGTAGGTGCCAACTCGATTTCATATGCTACACAGAGAAGAACGATGAGAAGAGTAGAGATTGATGTAATCAAATTTCGCTTTCTTTGATCCATATCTGTTTGTGTTTCTGGTGGTTTGGTCACCACCAAATTGATTGGAAAACAGATTCATTGTTTTATGTATTTATACTATTGAGTTCAAGTAAAGGGAGTTTAGGTTGGACCAAAAACTTCTGTTGAATTTGACTGATAAATTTAAAATTGCATCTCCGGAGACTTAGAAGTTACTACTTGAATAAACAAGCATTTGGTCTTTTACTATTAATGTTGCTGATGCTAAATACTTGAATAAACAAGCAAACTTTCAATGTCATATCTTGTAGGATCGTCAAATAATTGATCCGCACTCATGTGTAGTATTTTTGTATTCATACGTGCTTGGACTAACCAACCAGCCTTTGACATGTAAAGCCTTCTGTCCCTTTCTAGTTGGCCAAATACTAACCTACTAACCACCTGCAAAATTGTCTAGTACTGATTGCGTTTTAACTAGTAAGTGAAGTCCACCTTGATTATAAATGTAGAAATGTGGTATAGGTTTACAGTATGTGATTTATGACACAATCATAGCATCATATCACAAATTTATACTCTGTAATGTAAAAATTTGAACCGTCTAACCAACAAGTCCATGTAAACCACAAAGATGATTGACTTGGTTTGAGAAAAGTTCCGACCTTTGGACTGCCCAAGTGGTGAGAGTGGGTTGGAAAATAGGTTAGGAACTTGGGATTCGGATTTTGAATTCCTTTCCGTATTAACAGTTTAACATAGAACATAGAACTAACCAGTGACTCTTTTGATTGAGTGATATAGATGCTTGCTTGTATCCCATACATTGATATACTTTATAGCCAAAATGGTCTCTGAAATTTGCATAACAGATCACTTTGGTTCCTGAGATTGAAAATCAATAGAAATGGTCCCTGAGATTGTCCACCATCCATTATTTTGGTCATTCCATTAAAAACTCCGTTAAGTATCCCGAAGCTCTTGGCCGAAAGTTTAGGAAATTTTAAAGTTTCGTAACTCAATCGTTTTTAACCAAATTTGACCTATAATATATCAAAATGAAGATAGGAAAGTGTAGAACAAGATTATACCTATTTGGAAGCCCAAGGGTTGCAGGAGATGGGCGGTAAAAAGCCTGAAAGATGATTGGTCCGCGGAAAAACTGGAAAACTCACTGAAAACTGGGTAAACTTTAAACTTTCATAACTTCTTCAATACTCAACGAAATTGAGTGATTCAAAAACGAAAATCATACTTCTCAATGAGACGAAGCTAATAGTACCTTATTGATGGCTAAATCACCGTATTTTGGTCTAAGAACTTCTCGAAAGTGGCTATCTTGGTCAAGAGTTAGCCACTTTCGATCTATTTTCCGGCCAAACCACGGATATTTAGCCATCTAGAAAGGTACCATTCTCTTTGTCTCGTTGAGAATTATGAGTTATTTTTTTGAATCACTCGATTTCGTTGAGTATTGAAGAAGTTATGAACATTTAAAGTTTACCTAGTTTCCGGCGAGTTTTCCAGTCACTTTTCAGGCTATTTTCCGGCCATCTCTGACAAACATTGGCTTCTAAATAGGTATAATCTTGTTCTACACTTTCCTATCTTCATTTTGATATATTATGGGTGGAATTTGGTTAGGAAACGATTGAGTTACGAAGTTTTGAAAATTGCCCAAACTTTTGGCCAAGAGCTCCGAGACACTTAATGGAGTTTTTAACGGAATGATGAAAATAATGGATGGTGGACAATCTCATGGACCATTTCTATTGATTTTCAATTTCAAGGACCGAAGTAATGTGTTATGTAAATCTGAGAGACTATTTTGGCTAAAAAACCTTTACTAAAAGGTTTCTATGGAAATATGCTTTTAGTTTTTGAAGCGAAACTACGCATATATTGCTCATCCGATGCATCAACCATTCCATGTTTCACAAGTTCCCTTACTGGTTACTTCTCAACAACAAATTATTTCGTATAACACGCATTGTTTTGTATCTGCAATTAGCTGAAATAATACTATAACCAATCGGTGCTTTTCTGATACCCTGAAATGACAAAGCTGCATGTTTTCAGCACTGTTTTTCTTGAAATTAGTCAGCTTTCGATGACTCAAAAACTTTCCCCAGTTGTATGGCTTGTATTTCGCTTGATTTTGTTTGTCTGCGAGCTCCTCCAAAGGCTTGACTAAGGTGTAGTGTGCTGGGTTGACGAAGAATGGAATGGAAAACCTTTCCTTCTTCGAATTCACCACTACTCTGTGTTCCAAACTCGCATATCTGTCATTGCTCCAAATGGTTTTAAATTCTTGTGCATGTCCTTTGGTCCTTTTGTTGGAAGTCGAAAGCAAGTTTGGCTACTAGCAAATTTCTAAATAATCTGCACATAAGATCCCCGCGTACTGCCTACCAAAATCAGAATGCGAAGTCAAGCATCCTGCACATAAGTACTTAGTATTAAGTTTGGAGAGAGGATGATAAGCTCATATTCATATATATTTTACATCAAATTCACTTGTCTTTTCTTGGTTAGTTCCTTATATTTTTGAGTTATTTACTTTGTTTTTGTGTTTTGTAGGAAGTGTCAAGCAAAGAAGAGAAAAATAGCACAAGTGGGAGTTTAAATAACAAATTCGTCAAAACTGCATGCGCAGATCAGCGGAACCTGCACATGTCACCCACACTGACGTTAAATAACAAATTCCTTAAATAACAAAGTCGTTAGATAAAAGAATCTTCTGCGAGAAAGACCCTTATTTTCATATGTTACAATTAACAAATTTTAGTGTTAATAAGGAAAATCAATAGGATAATTGTGTGGTACTTTGTGGTGTGCTTTTAAACCTATCAGCGGAACCTGCAAAATGTCACCCACACTGACGATATAGGCCTTTGTGGTTGGTTTAACCGGAATACACCACTCTCCATCTGCTTTTCTCTTCACCTCCAGCCCTCCAGCATCATCCTAAGTCAGCACGGTTAGTGGGTGCACTACCATCTTTGTATGCATTGGGTCGGGAATGTTGTCCGGGGTGTTTATGGGAGATAAGTCAATCAATGGCAGGGTTTTGGCCTGTGCTCAGGATCTTGGATGAAAGCTGGACAACCTCTCCCATGGTCGGTGATTTTGATTTGGATGGAAAGCAACTCAATGGTTTTCTTTTGTGCCAGAATGCTACTAGAAGAATGGCAGGTTTTATCATTGAAGTTTTATCTTGAATCTGGACAGATTTTTGTCAATTGTTAATTTGGAAGGTTGCGACGGTTCGCGCTGGCATGGGAGAAATTTTGTGATGATAACACCGACATATGGTGTCACTATTGTTCTTGTTGTCTTTTTCTTTACAGGATGACGTCGCAAACATCGAAGCAAATAAAAAATTCAATTAAGGTTGAGATAGATTAGATGGCATTTGTGGCAGGATGCTAACTTTCAACATACAATATTGTAGAATTTTGGACTTAATCTAGAGCTCTTGTTGTGTTCTTTTCTAAGTTGATTTGATTCTTTTTGGACAGAGCTTATAAAGGAGGTAAATGATATATTTTTTAGCTTCGTAGTTAAATTTCAACACAGGAGGAGGTATTATTCTCTGGATGGATATATATACAGCATGGCATGTGCAGGAAGCTAAAATGACATTCTCATCGCTCAGAAGGCTCCTTGGAATCAAATCATTCCGATATTCTGAAATGAGAAATCTGGATGTTTTCGGTGTTAAGCTTCTTGAAGTTACTGAGCTTTCTGTGAGTAATAAACTTTCCCCAGATGTAGGGCTTGTACTTAGCAGGGTTTTGTTCATTGATCAGCTCCTCCAATGGCTTGACTTGTGTGTAGTGAGCTGGGTTGAGGAAGTAGGGAATGGAAAACCTTTCCTTCTCCGAGTTCACCATCACCCTGTGCTCCACGCTCTCGTATCTCTCGTTGCTCCAAACCTGCATAAACATATCCATTTGTTATGCGAATGAAGCTGAATGCGAGGACTTACCAAGTTCAAAGATTGGTACCTGAATGATGTCACCGACATTGATGATAAAGGCATTTGGGGTAGGTTTAACCCGTACCCACTCTCCGTCTGTTTTTCTCTTCACTTCCAGTCCTCCAACATCATCCTGAGCCAGCACTGTCAAAGCACCGCCATCCTTGTGCCGGCCAACGCCAAGAGCTAACTGAGGTGAAGGGCAAGGCGGATAGTGGTTGAGTCTGATAAAGCTGGTTTGGTCTTTGAAGTAGCTGTTGAACCTGTCTTTCGGCAAGCCTAGGCCCAAGGCAATTAATCCCATCAACTTCAGAGCTAGATTTTCGACTTCTCGAGCATATTCTTCACAAGCATTCCTGGTCAAGGAAGTCGATCTAACTCTTAGATTCATACAATTTCGATTACAAGTACATGTTTATATAATTACCAATTGCTAATTAAAAGTGTATGTATTCAGTATTTTCTTAGTGATCATTGAATTGCCTTAGTTCAGGAGGATACTCCGGCCATTGGTTATACCACTCCGTCTCTTCCTTGTCCTCCGGGTCAGGCGAAGCCGGGACCAACGTAGGCTCTTCCACAGTGAAATCAAACACCTCCTTCCAGTCCCTGACATTCTTGGTATGCTCGCTATCATAATAACCCGACACATTCCTTTCATCCCTTCTAATCTTCCTCTTCTCCTCCAAAGGCAGCGCAAAGAACTTCCGAGCAGCAGCTTCGATCCTTTGGCGCTTCTCCAACAGAACCCCGTGGTTGATCACTTGGAAGAAACCCCAGTCCTTGCATGCATTGCCTATTTCTGC
Source organism: Pyrus x bretschneideri (assembly GCF_019419815.1). Lineage (NCBI taxonomy): Eukaryota > Viridiplantae > Streptophyta > Magnoliopsida > Rosales > Rosaceae > Pyrus > Pyrus x bretschneideri. Next base: position 809,419 of record NW_025999803.1, on the reverse strand, counting down.
AACAAGCCCTTCAAAGGCTTTGGGGTCGGAATCGGAGTGTGGAGAGTTTATCAGAGAGAGGTCGATCAAGGGTATGCCTTCGACTTCGGCGGCGGAGAGTTTTGGCCTGTGCTCGGGGTCTTGGATGAAAGCTGGATCAACCTCTCCCATGGCTGCTGATTGTGATTTTAGAAGGTTGCAAGTGGATAGGGTTTTGTAATGGTTCTATGGTGGGAGTTGTTGAAGTTTCACATTCTGAATCTGGACGGGTTTTCGTTAATTAGTAGGCGGAGATTTAAGGTTTCTCGGTTTCTTTTGGAAGGTTGCGTGAGTCATCATTTTCTTTACTATGATGTCATTGCAAACGTAGAGCCACATAACTGGAAGAGACTGATCAGTGTGTTCAAATCCAATTTCCTAACCATGTATTATGATAGTCTAGAATATTATTTTATATCGTAAAAAAAGAAATAATACTATGTTAAGAATGAATTTTACATTTATGTAAAGAATGACCTTGTATGTGTTTATAAGTAATTGAGCTACTTCCCAAATTGTCATTGGTTTTATGATCAAATCTTAACTTCTTAATGGTATAAGAACAAGTTGTCCCACGTGTCAAGTCCAATGGCTAAACGAGCTCCATGTCACCTGAGTTGTGTTGTCCATGTGTTAGGCTTAAAAATCACTACACGTGAAGGTGACGTATTGAGAATGAATCTCACATTGATGAGATGATAGACCTTACATGTGCTTATAAGTAATTGAATCACTCCTCATATTACCAATTGATTTTACGATAAAATCCCAACTTTTTTGTACTAAAAGACTTTTAACTTAACCAAGAGGTTGTCTTTGTGTTGTTTTGTATTGCTCGTTGATGGATTTGACTTTAATGGAGAAATTGGAGAGAATTGTGAAAGGGATAGGAAGGAAAATATCAAGAAATCGTGAAGTGGAACGAGGTTTATATTCATATTTTTTTATTTTTTTAACGATAACATGTGGGTGAGAGAATAAAATTAAAAGTAAAATTTGGTTGCACGTAACAACATTATTGTCCAATGTTTGTACCATATTTTACTAATCCCGAAACAACGAGCATTGGTCATCATCATACCTTCAGGAAACCAAGAGATAGGTGAACCGAGCTGATGAGAATTTAAATAAACAAGAGATGGGTGAACCACGGGACAAAAAGTATGCTACCCTTTACTATGATTGGAACGAATTTAAAAATATCTCACCATCACACTGCCTGGAAGTTCAATAAACTTAATATAATGGAATCTTACTGAGTGTAATGTAGGCGCATGATGTTTTAACATGAGGAGTCCAAGAAAGATACGCTCCAATTTAGTGAGAATTAGGATAAACCTGCAGCTATCAGTTAAAGGTTCCACTGGATGAGGGTGCGCGAGCATATAGTTCACCTGCAAGGATACATCAGACCATCCTTCAATCTCATTGACAACAAACCTACCCTCTCCCTTCTCTCTCTGTCTGAATTCCTTGCAAATGACAGACAAATACAACAACCGTACATGAAATCGCATATCCGCTTCTCCCAAGCACTAAAGCTGAAAAACAAACTAGACTTCCAAAATCAAAGTAATTGATTGTACCATCCTCAACGTGCTGGAAACCCAATGAAAGAAAATGGAACAACTTCAATCGTAAATGGACTCAAAGCACTCAAACCAGTGAATTCATTAATCTTCTATCCCATTTTCCCTCGATTTTCTTGGAAACCAAACAGAAAATGAGAAATGAGTTAGACGCTATTCAAAAGGGAGAAAAGTGCAAATTCCCTATCACTCAATTTCTGATATCAAACAAACAAAATTAATCCAAACCCAAAACAACATTAAACGTAAATATTCAAACTTTACTGCCTTTTAGCTCTCTGAATTTACTCTCAAACCAAACACAGAAGCTAAACCCAGTAAATAAATTATCCATTTTTTAAAACCACTTGTCAATTCAACATTAAAAAAAAAAAAAAAAAAAAAAAAAAAGGAACAGAAACAGACCTAATTACTCCACGACACGCACATTTTTTGGTCTAGCAATGCTGCATACATGGAAAACTTAAAGCTCAAAAGTAGACATCCAAGAAAATTAAATCCTTGTGCAAGGGATACAACTATTAACAAAGATTTGGGAAATTTCAATTTTCTGAATGAAGCATCTCTTCTGAATGATAAACTCAGACCTTGGAAATAAACAATAATATTATTATAGGCAAAGAAAAAAGAAGAAAAATGTAAGAAGATATGCAAAAGCAAATTAAGAGATCCTCATATTTGGAGACAGACACACATATAAAGAAGCAAAAACAAATTATTATTGCCCACAAATACCTGAAAATCTTTAGGCTAGGGATTTTCACTCTCTTATTGAAAAAAAAAAATCCCGTTTCTGAGTAATATAACCCAAACTCATCTTATACAGCAAAGAAGTATAGGACTGAGAAAGAGGATGACGACTTTGGTGTGGAAATAACCAACCCTACATCCGCACCTCAACCTACACCTCTCTCTCTCTACAGCCTTCCCCTCAACCCCACCCCCACCCCCCCCCCCGGGCAACCATACCTCCCTCCCTCTCTCTCTCTCTCTCTCCCTCTCTCCCCCAGTGCAGCAAACACGCGTCCCTCTCCCACCTTACCCCCGTATCGAGCATGACCGCACCCACCCTCTCACCTTCTCTCCCTGTAATCCCGCACCCAAACCCCACTCTTTCCACCTGGAACCCCTCCCCACCAACCCTCTCTCTACCTGCAGCCCATCAACCCCCTTGCGAACCATGCCTCTGACGACATCGACAGCAACCACCCCTAAACACAGAATGACAAAAGTGCCTTCAGATCCTGTCCTTTGGATGTGGATTGAAGCGGGCAAAAGAGTCATTTCAACCGTTTATGTTCAACCCAGCCCAACACATTGGACAACCCACTTCCGAAGCCCACACTTGGCCCAAAACCAGCAACCCAAATAATGCCTAGAGCACCCAAACCTACGGACAATATTACCCTCCTAACTTTTGGTAATTACCCTTTCAACCCAGCCCATTTTGCTGGCATTGTTGTAAATAATGCAAAAATCGAATGGCAAATGCGTGACTGAAGCCAATTCCTCTTCTACTTTACAAAAGATAATATTGTAAGTCTTTATTTTTTTTTAATGCCCTTTCATATTTCTCACTTTATGTTCTAAACTTATAAATATTTTTATTTGTAAAGAAGAAGAGGGGAAGTTGTTTGAATTATCATATTGATATTTGAGTTGTAAACTAGTTTTTATGTGTCTTTCTCTTGTTTAAGAGTCTGCATCTTAGTTCTTCTAGTGTCTACATTGTAGGCTGATACTAGAATCAAAGTTCTTAGGATTTTCAAGTCTCTTCTTGCATTAGGAGATAATGAACCCTATCTATCTATCTATCCTACCTATCCATCTTTTTTATCATACTTTTTTGTTCTCATTTCATTTTATTCGTTTTTATCCTCTGCAACCTTCATCAGGATGCTGGTAGAATAAATGAAACCGTGAGGTTCAAATAGAATAAGTGCAAACCTAAATGAAATAATGGTAAAAGGGTTCTCTGGAAAATATTCCTGGTTTTTTTATGCAGAATATGTTTGCAGGTAACTATATTGCTCAGCACTACTCCTTCCTAGACCTGTGAACGGGTTAGATTTATTAGATTTGGGTCGGTTTCAATCCGATCGGTTAATTTAACAGGTCATCTAAACCCAACCCGTTAGTCTAATAAATCATCTATTTCACCTGTTAACACCCATTAACAATTTTTTTTTTAATTTTTAATTTTTTTTCATTCCAATACAATTTACACATATTTTAATCAAATTGCACATATTAATGAACAGTAACATCATACACACACATATCAATTTTTATTTTTTTAAAAGCAAAAGAAAAGGATATGACATCATCATCGCCATCATCAACTTCAATCACCTATCCGGCATTGGTTATGCCGACGTCGTCAGAAAAATACCAAACCCAACTCCCAACTCCCAACTCCCAGGTTCCTTTTTTCTATTATTTTCATGGTATCCAGTATTAGTCGGTAGTATATTCAAATCAAATCCAACCCAAAACCAAAAGCTTCTCTCTTTTTGCATCATTTCATTTTAAATTTCAAAGCTTTCAATTTGTCCATGCTATCAATATCACCATTTTTCTATGTTTCTGTGAGTTTCTGGCAATTGGGTTTCTTAATTTCGTCTCCAAGCTGTCTGCCGTATGAATGTTCCCTTTTGATTCTCATATGCTTTTTTTTTTTTTTTTTTTTTTTTTTGAAGTGGTTAGAGCTTATTGCTTTTAGTGTTAAACTGCTTGAGGACTTCAGAAGATTAGGCGGCTTTCATCAGAAGAGTAGAGAGCGAGAAGGCGCCAGAAGAAGGGGGCCAACCAAAGCGCGGGGCTGCGAGTGCGAGTCGGCCAGGTTTTCTTGTTAAGTCTTTACTGAAATTATTCAAATATCCTCACTTAATGGGTGCTATCGGATGCTAATAGGTTTCGTTGGTTGATCCAAGATAACCCATTATTTAACGGATGAGTAACGGATTCACCCGTTAATAACCCGACCCATTAAGCATCTACCGGAATACTAATTTAAGCGGATGGATGGGTCGGGTGTAAAATCCTTCCAACCCGATTATTCTGATGTCCTTCTCGATGTTGAGTTTCTTGTAATTACTGAGCTTTTTTTGTGAGCCATAAACTTGCCCCAATTTTAAGGCCTATGCTATACTTGGCAGGGTTCTGGTCACTAATGAGCTTCTTCAATGGCTGGATTTGGGTGGTGTGATTGTTTGAGGAAGTAAGAAATCGAAAACCTATCATTCTCGGATTTGAAAAATCGACCCGTGTTCCACACCATTATATCCATCATTGCTCCAAACCTGTACTGTACAGGATAGTCAACACATCTTGAGAAATGACTAATTTGAAAAGAAATTATACAAATTTCAAAGTGGTCTTGAGCACAAAAAGATAATGTGAAGTTTGAAGAGCGGACGTGAAGAACATCAGCAACGTTGATGATATAGGCATTTGGGGTGGGTTTAACACGAATCCATGCTCCATCTGTTTTTCTCTTCACTTCAAAAATCCTCCAACGTCATCCTAAGCCAGCACAGTTAAAGCACCAACGTCCTTATGGGGACCGACACCAAGAGCTTTCTGAGGGGAAGGGCAAAGCGGATAATAATTGATCAAGATAGAACTTGTTTGGTCTTTGAAGTAGCTACTGAACCTGTTTTCTGGTAACCCTAGGCTCAAGGCAACAAGTCCCATCAACTTGAGAGCCAGCTTTTCGACTTTTCGAGCATATTCTTCACAAGCAATCCTAGTCAGGGCGGTACATTAGATCATATATATCAAGTTCCAAATATAAGTTTGGCTTATTATACCCTTAGTGATCACATGAGTTGCCTGTATTCCCGAGAACAATTGGGCCATTGGTTATACCACTTGGTCTCTTCCTTGTCCTCGGGTTCAGGCGAAGCGGGGGCTAAAGTAGGCTCCTCCACTGTTAAATCAAACACCTCATTTCAGTCTCTGACATTTTTAGTATGCATGTCATAGTAACCCAACAAGCTTTTTTCATCCCTCCGAACCTTCCACTTCTCCTCCAAAGGCAGAGCAAAGAACTTCCTAGCAGCAATCTCAATCTTCTCTAGCTTATCCAATACCACCCCACGATTGATCACTTGGAAGAACCCCCCAGTCTATGCATGCCTTGCCTATTTCTATAACAAGCTCTTCAATGGATTTCGAGTCGACATTGGAGTCTGGTGAGTTTATTGGAGAGAGGTCAATCAAGGGTATTCCATCGGCTTCGGTGATGGAGAGTTTAGGTCTGTGATCAGGGTCTTGGATGAAATCTAGATCAACTTCTCCCAAAGCAGTGGAGGCAACAAGTATATTGACTCGTAGGTTTTAAAATTTTGGATGGATGTCAATTTTGTGTTTTTATGGTAAACTTTTTCTTTGCTGTGAGCTCATTGCAGACTAATAATTTGTTGTAGGGTATTAGTTTATGATTTAAATAAGTAGGATGGATTAAAACAGATTGTATCAGTTTACTCTACTCGCAATAAAATTTACAAAATTATTAGTCCATTCAGAACTAAGCCAAGGTCTTTTGTCACTTGAGTAATGTACTATTGTTACTTGTACCCCGTTTGCTAATTGTATTGCAAATCACGTCTCTCGGAAGTTATAGCATGCGTACGCCTCAGATCAGAAGATAAATCAGGTTCCAGATTTGTGTTCAACCCTTAAATTCATAGGTTACAATTAATTTCAATGCGATCAGAGCTACATTCTTTGCTTGATAAGGACATAGAATAGGAGTAATTATTGTTATTAATAGAGTTGAAGGGGTTCTCTTAAATTCGTTCATAGTCATTGAAGCAGAAAAATATTACTAATTTTATTGAAACATTAAGCAGCCCATGTCCACAAGTTCGTTACAAGCTCTCTATACAGCATGGCATTATTTTTGGAACTGATATACAAAAGGAAAAAGAACTAACATTACTTTCACCCAGTAATACTCTTTAGGATCCAACCCACTTATTCTGATACCCGGAAATGATGAATTTGGATGTTCTCGACATTAAGTTTCTTGAAATTACTGAGCTTTCTGTTAGTCATAAACTTGCCCCAGCTGTAGGGCTTATACTTGGCAGGGTTTTGCTCATTTGTCAGCTCCTCCAAAGGCTTGATTAGTGTGTAGTGTGATGGATTGAGGAAGTAAGGAATAGAAAATCGTTCCTTCACCGAGTTCACCATAACCCTGTGTTCCACACTCTGATATTTTTCATTGGTCCAAACCTGCATAAAACATATTCATTTGTTACGTGAAGTGATTCGATGTGTGTTTCTTTTGAGCATAATAAGTTTGTATGAAGTTTGAAGAGTGAAACCTGAATGCTGTCACCAACATTGATGATATAGGCATTTGGGGTGGGCTTGACCCGAATCCATGCTCCGTCTGTTTTCCTCCTCACTTCCAACCCTCCGACATCATCTTGTGCCAGCACGGTTAAAGCACCGCCATCCTTGTGGCGGCCGACACCAAGAGCTAACTCAGGGGAAGGACAAGCCGGATAGTGGTTGAGTCTGATAGAACTTGTTTGGTCTTTGAAATAGTTACTAAACCTGTCTTCTGGCAAGCCTAGGCTCAAGGCAATAAGTCCCATCAACTTCAGAGCTAGCTTTTCGACTTCTTGAGCATATTCCTCACATACCTCCCTGGTCAAAGAAGTGCATTACATCATATAAATGAATTGTTGCAAGTGAGATGTGTTTTTTTCTTTTTTCTTTTTTTAACTATAGGATGGTAGGTGTAATGGACCCTATGAATCCTAAACTTTTTCTTCCTATTAACAATTTATGATTAGCTAAATCTATTCATACTAATCGATGAATTACCTGAACTCCGGAGGATACTCAGGCCATTGGTTATACCACTCAGTCTCTTCCTTGTCCTCGGGTTCAGGCGAAGCCGGGACTAAAGTAGGCTCCTCCACTGTGAAATCAAACACCTCCTTCCAGTCTCTGACATTCTTCGTGCGCTCGCTGTCATAGTAACCCAACACGCTTTTTTCATCCCTCCGGATCTTCCTCTTCTCCTCCAAAGGCAGAGCAAAGAACTTCCTAGCAGCAGTCTCAATCTTTCGGAGCTTATCCAGTACAACCCCATGGTTTATCACTTGAAAAAAGCCCCACTCCCGGCATGCATTACCTATTTCCCTAACAATCTCTTCAACGAGTTTAGGGTCAGTAGCGGAGTCTGGGGAGCTTATCGGAGACAAGTCGATCAAGGGAATGCCCTCGACTTCGGCAATGGAGAGTTTAGGCCTGTGATCAGGGTCCTGGATGAAAGCTGGATCAACTTCTCCCATGCCTAATAATGCTGGTTTAAGAAAGGAGTTTTTTTTTGCAAGAAGAGCTAGCCAGTTGATGCAAATCAATGCAACAATTGGTAAGTTTTATAGTGTCAGTGGCGGAATTTTAATCTTGAATGTGGACGGTTTTTGGTAAATTCCTAGGCGGGGCTTGCCTAGTGCTGCACGATTTTGCTTTGGATGGCTGTGACGTTTTCTCATTTTATTCTCTGCTATGATGCCATTGCATACGTAGAGCAACATATTTGGAACCAAAACCAACTTGACGAAACCGTACAAAGGAAGGGAAAAAACTTGAAACTTATTCCCATATTTTTAACTATTTATCTGCATGTATAGATGCAAATTGTATTCTTCCTCAATACCAAAGGAGGGCATCGTGTACGTGTTATTTTCATGACATACCTGATATCTTCATGTGTCATTTCGTATAATACTCATTACCCGTTAAAGAAAATATATATCAAATCAATAAATGAGCAAATAAAAAACGTAAGTGAGATCAAAGAACCCAACGGCAAGGATTTAATCTCACATAAGATTAAATCATACGACTATTGTTGTGGTATGATTTTTTAACAATTTTTTTTAATTAATGTAAAAGTGTGAAAAATATAAAATGTATATATAAACAATTGTAATGACAAGCTCAACAACTTGAAGAGATCAACTCCGCTACCATAATCCCATAAACCATAGATTTGAATTTAACCGCTGATTTTCGCTTATGTTTACGCTCCAATCTTCAAATCGGATTTCATATTTTTTTTTGTTCATGTCATTTTTCTTGAAAATATGATCTTTTAGAGGATGCAGAAAGATGAATAGTGTAGATCGTTGATATTATATTCTAATTTTTATAGTTAGTGAATATATTATTCGGAGTTATGTCTCTAGAAATTATATAACATTGATTCATGTTTCAGTTGACTGTAAACATTCTAACATGATATCAACAATCTGAATATTTCATTTTTTGCATCCGCTAAAAGTTCATGTTTTTAAAGCGAAACTCTGAAAAATGAAATTCAGTGAGAAGAATAGAGCGTAAACGACAATTGACGGTTAACAAGTGATTATATATATATATATTTTTTTTTTTTTTGTTCATTTTCACATCTCTTCATTAGTTATTATGAATTTTTATTAATTTTGCGCTCAACTAATAAACACTGTTCATGATTGTTTGGAGGGTTTTAAAAATCTAGACAACGATATAACCATTGTCTAAGCTTAGAGGAAGCAGTCACGAGCGTTTGTATATTCTTTTAACATTTTTCACACTTTTATGTTAATTATTATGAATTTTTATTTATTTTGAACTCCTCCTAAAAACACTGTTCATGAGGGTTTGTAGGATTTTAAAAATCTAAACGATAATATACCCATCCTCAAAGCACAAAGAATGAGATCACAAGTGTTTGCATATTTTTTTCACCTTTTTTCACACTTATAAATTAATTATTATGAATTTTTTAATGTGCTTTGGTATTTTTAAATTGCTTATTTTTAAGGTGCTTTGGAATTTTATAATAACAACTATGTGAGATTAAATACTATGGCTATTGTAGTAAGATTTTCTATTAGTTTAATTGTAGACATTGAAATTTCAGTGAAATAAATGTTGATCAATGTATTAAAATTACAACCTTTATTCATTTCACCTACATCAGACACTCATTTCATTTACAACTTCCACTTACTTCACCTACATCACACACTCATTTCACCTACAACAACCCTTGAAGAAAGTGCTCATCGTTCATCATCCGTTTATCCCAAGATCAAGCCCCAACAACCTTTTGGATCAACAACATCAACAAATCCACACATCCAACCGTTTTTCAAGATCAAACCCAAAAGCCCTTGAAGATCCACTCATCCATCAACCTTCAAGATCAAGCCCAAAAGCCCTTGAAGAAACCCACACAACCATTCTTCAAGATCAAGCCCCGACGACCCTTGAAGAAAGCGTTCATCGTTCATCATCCGTTCATCCCAAGATCAAACCCCAATGGCCCTTTGGATCAACAACATCAACAAATCCACACATCCAACCGTTCTTCAAGATCAAGCCCAAAAGCTCTTGAAGATCCGCTCATCCATCAACCTTCAAGATCAATCCCGACAGCCCTTGAAGAAATCCGCACAACCATTATTCAAAGATCAAGCCCCGACGACCCTTGAAGAAGCTCCCACCTGTTCATCCTAAGATCAAGCCCCAACGGCCCTTTGGATCAACAACTTCAAGATCAAGCCCAAAAGCCCTCGACAATCTATTCATCCCTGTTCTTCAAGATCAAGCCCCGACGGCCCTTGAAGAAACTTCCAACTGTTCATCCAAGATCAAGCCTCAACAGCCCTTGGATCAACAACACGTCAACAAACCAATATCTTATGGAGATCGAATCAGAAGACCAAATTACAAAGAGATTGTAACCTCAAAATCATTAAATCAATACAAATATTATTTTTGCACACGTGTTCTTATTTCAGGAATTTTCGTGTTTACATTAACATTATCAAATTAACCGTTTTCTTATTGGGTTGAAACAGGTTACCTGTGGGTAAACCTGTTAAGAAATTATTAACGAGTTGTTAACGTGTGAGCCAATAACGACACGATTAGTTAATGTGTTGATCCGAAACTTGTTATTTTTGTGTTGTTTCGGGTGGGATAAAAAAGTTGTGTAAGAAATTACTAGGTCTAAGCTAAAGTGAGGAAGGCCACAAGTGTTGTCCCGTCCTCGGATTTCACTATTTAATTTTTTGTATTTCATATTTTCAATAAATTATTATTATTTTCCTTGAATTATAGAGTTTTGATTACTTAGTTACAAAGTTTGATTTTTTTTGTAATTAGTTATTAAAAATTCCTAGACCTTTTGGGGTCACTCTTAGTATTTTGGGATATAGCTCAATCGTAGGAGTGCATAGGCGAAAACCAAGCACGAATCAGAATTATAATTAAGAAGTCAGAGTCTATAAGAAAAATGAAGAAATCAGAGGTGTTTTAAGTTTAGGGGCAATTTGATAATTTTCCTCCTAAACCTCTAATAAAAACCCTTGTAGCCAATTAGAACAAGACAGACTTGAGTTGGGTCCTTTTTTACCTGGTTTTGGACTTGCAACCCATGAAATATCACCATACTGTTTTTCTTTAATTTGACCTCTATTTAGGTGATCTTGGTGTCTATAGAAGGCTTTTGACGATTCGAATGTCCTGATGGGGTTGGATTTTTCAAAATTTTACCCACTTTTCCAAGTCGAAGCAGCAAAGTCTAAGGTTTTTATCGTGGTTTTCCCTTTTTCTGATAATCCAGCAACCATTTTCGTCAAGTGAGGTATGAAACTTCATCCATCCTACACGATGTTTAAGTTGTATGCTTGGTTCCTATGTTAATATATGTTTTACAGTAAGGACTTTAGAAACGTATGTGGGACCATGATTTTTGAGGCTGATACGAATACTGTTATCTCAGAAGTCTGGTTATGTAATCACCAGCTTCGGGCGAAGCTGTATCAAACGAAATAGTGTGCCACCATCACTCTACTCCATGGCAATAGGAAGAGTCTTGGCGACTTCGTTGGATGACCATGCTTGTTTCGTAAGACACGTGATTTGATTCAGATTTAGACACAATCAGATCCTATAAGTCTTAGAGTCCCTACAATCTAGGGATAGCTGTGCACCACAAGTAATCACAACTCCTAAAAGGATACAATATCTACTTACTAGATATCCTTTAGGATTCTCTCAGTTTAGAACAAGGATTTTATCCTAAAAATGTCTCTGTCCCACAGTATGAATACACCCATCTAGGGTTCATCTATGGTAATGCAATCTATGCACTTAAATTCTCTTGCCCACTGCTTGAGTCTAAAAATCATTCACTAACTTAACCATCAGAGAGCCTTTGGTTGGCACACCACCGACTAAGGTTTTCTTACAGTTGTTTTACTATTTGGCATGCATAAGTTTACTTGGATTTGCACTCAACTATTGATAACGGAGGTGCCCAAATTTGGTTATAATAACCTAGAAATCCAATTTTCCCGGTGGTTTTGGCCCGTTTCCAGCTAGCATTGATCATTGGGATAGTTATGAAATTTGGTGTGATTTGAATATAGTCGAAAAATTGGGTTTCCGTTCGCTAGAACTGCTGCGTACGGCAACGCATGGCCAATGTCCCGAATTTTTCCTTTTAGGATAATTGCAATGCCCTGAATCTATTTTGGTATCCATTTGATGCAATTTCGTTGTTTAAACTTATTTTCTAAATGGCCGCCACTTTACCTTTATGGTAGGCAAAGATCCAGCTATTGGATCATTATGAAACTTTAGTATGTTGTTATGTGAATTAATTTAGGACCTTAAGGATTTACAAATCGCAAATTTGATGTGCATATCTTCTAGATTAGACTACATAAGGTTGTAGACCGTACCGTTAACAATGTTGACCGAGGGTTGACTTTTGATCAAATGTCCTGAATCGCTTTTTAAATACTGAAATTAGTTTTTTGGAGACCTAATAGAGTTTAACGGGCTTACTCCAATTAGTGGCCATCCAGGAGATGTGCACCTGGGTTTGCGTGCAAGAGTCACTTTACCTTGATTTATGTGTTTATTGAACTTCTATATGATATAGATATGTGTGATTACTAGTATGAAAAGATGTTCTAGGAACCATATTAGAAGTATTTTGTAGAACTCGTATATCTGTATGTACTTGGTTGTCATGTGAAATTGATAATGTATATGCCCACATTGTAAATTATAGGTGTTGATGTATGAGGTATGATGTGTGATGATGCGACTGCACCATATAATAGTATGGTACATGGATGGTCCCACTTGGTTAATCTGCATTGACAGACCATACTGTTATGTGAATGACTATGGTCTTGCATGGTTAATCCGCATTAGTGGACCCTACGCATTTTAGGGGTGACTCCGTCTGGTTAGTTCGCATTGACCCCACCTGGTTAGTCCACATTGGGGGAGGGGGTCACTAGCTACCTGGTTACATTATTTCAATTGGTGGTCCTGCCTGATTAATCTACATTGTGAGACCACAATATTGGAGCCATGCATATGGTCTTGCTTGATTATATGTTTAGCATATCCAAATAATAGGTTATTTGGAGATTAATATATAAGTTATTCAACAAATATTAGTCATGAAAAATAATCTGCCAGTAATGTTTCATTACACTTTCGTCAATTATATAACTTCACCAATATTTGATTTCTCAACGAATTTTTCTGAAATTGACACTTTATCCATGAATTGAGATTTATCATTAAAACATGCAAATAGACACTATAGTAGAAAGCTATAAATGAAGAAGAAAACCTACATGTATTTTTAATTTTCGTGCCAGTATAATTTAAACAAAACGATGAACCTTCCCATACCGACATCAAAATCAATAAGTTAAAGTATGAATTTCATTTACCTGGTATTGAAATCATGAATATAGCCAAATCGTCAATTGAGAAGTTCTTGAGGATCAAACTATTTACAATTGCAAGACTATGTTACACCTTTTGGCGAAAAACAAATCATGCATAAAAGACGCCTACATGACATTGCCAAACCATGAAATACACAAACTACATGATAGGAGCATATTTATGAGATTTTGTTATCTTATTTCTTTGCATTTATTTAGTTAATTTCTATTTATTGTAGTAATTTTAGTTATTTTTGTATTATTGTAGGTCCAATTGGTAAAGATGACAATAAATTGCAAAATGGAGCAATTTGGAACAGTTTTGGACTTGGATTGGACAGCATGCGTGGATAGCATATGGGCTGAACATTTTTGGTGTTTAAATGGTGCTAGACATGTGCTAAAATCTGGAGAAATTAAAGTTGAGGCTTGGAAGGCAAGGAATTACACAAGAAAGAGGAATCCTAGTTGGAGAGGAACATTATTTTATCCTATCCTATGTTATCTTATCTTATCGTATCCAATATTATCTTATCTTATCTCCAGTTGCAAGGAGGAATCCTAATCACATTCCAACACTCTCTACCTGATTTTTAGAGTCCTAAATTAATTCAAAATGCCAAAACCTTTTCCTCCTTGGATTTAGCCATTCCCCCCCCCCATATATATATGGAATTCCTGTAGAGATTTAGAGTTGCCATGCCTACCATTCATCCATTGAAGTTGCTGGAATTTTTAGAGTTCTTTCTATCTTTGTTTTAAATTTCAATGTTTATTTTAGATTGCTTTTCAGTTATGATGAACATGTGTAACTAAGTTTCTTTTTAGCTAGAGGAGAATTTGAAGCCATGATCATATGTTTTATATAAATTGATTACATCCGGTTATTGTTTCATAAAATATGAACGCGATTTACTTATCTGCTTTATAGAGAACTCATTCTTGTACGTTTATTAAGGGTGCACACTTAGTTTGCATGCAGGGATTTGATGCTCGAATATAAGGGAATTTCACCTAATTGTTATGAACTTATATTTCTAAGTAGTAAAAGTCATTAGTCATGATTGAGTTAAGTAAATTCTTGATAGGAGTATCATGCTTTTCATAGTTACGAAAGCTTTGTCAATGCTTATGATTTTCACAGAACTTAATGATATTTGAGAAGTATCTCTATCATACTTTTCATAGTTAGGGAACTTGAGAAGAATAATTTGGTTGCGTCGCTGAGTCCAATTCAATGAACTTAGGAAAATTTAAGAGTTAATTAGTGCTGTTTACAATTAATTTGGGGTATTGTCATTCATGGTTTATAGGAAGAATAACTGGAAATCGATTTGTATGCATATGATTCATGTGTGGAGAAGAATCCTTTAGCTATCCTCTTCTCCATATTTCATTCACAACTTAATTTACTTGCTGCACTTTACTTTTGTTTTAATTAAATTTGTCCAAAATCTCCCCAGTCATTGTTTTGTTGTTATTTTAACTTAGTTTTCAGGTTTATAAGTTTAATTTGTGTTGATTAGCATCTCTTCTAATCCACAGAATAAAACGATTCCCTACTTACTCATACTACGATTGCATAATTTATAGGGTTTAATTTGTATGTTAGTTTCTACCACATCAAATTTTAGTGCCGTTGCCGAGGATTAGCAAAATTGCTAATCTTCCCTTTTGTTTATGTTCGTGTCTTTTCTTTTGTGTCTGATTTTGTTTTGTTTTCTTTTGGTTCAGGTACTTGTTTATGACTCGAAGTTCTCAATCTGTTTGTGAGAATATATTAGAATTTGACGATGATTTTGAATGAACTTTGAGAAGGAAGAGGAAGCAGCCAGAATTCAATCCACCTAGTTCTAGTCCCGAATCTGAATTTGAAGCTGAAACTGAAACAGAATTGGAAGAGGAACAAGATATGGCTGTTGACAATCGAACAATCAAGGAACTTTTAGCCTCGAGATTGGACAATACTGTTCCCTTTTGCATCCAATACCCTAGGGCAGTTCAAGGCAAAACCGATGAGTTTGAATTAAAGTCTAGTTTGCTGCATCACATTCCCAAATACCATGGGTTGTCCATGGAAGATCCGAATAAGCATCTTAAGGAATTTGAAGTGGTGTGCTCGAGCATGACACCAATTAATGTAGATGGAAATATTCTGAAGATGAAAACTTTTCCATTCTTTATTTTCAAAAAGGCTAAAGATTGGCTATTTGAATTAGCACCTGGAACTGTCACCTCTTGGGAAAGCATGAAGAAAGCATTCTTAGAGAAATTCTTTCCAACTTCAAGAGTCATTCTTTTGAGGAAAAGAATTAGTGGAATTCAACAAGGCCCAAGAGAATTCTTTCCAGCGTAATATGAGCGTTTCAAGACTTTAGTTGCATCTTGTCCATGACATCATGCAAATTGTGGCTTTAGACATACATATTTTTGAAAGACTATCTTAGCAGCTGCACTTTTGTGGATGAACAATACAATACACTTGCAAGTGATGAGCATTTTGTTCTAAGAGTTGATAACTTTATATAAAAAGTACTTGAGGTTTGAAAGTTTGAAATGTACCAATTAATTGGTACGTTCATTAATGTTATTTTGACACAATAATTATTTGGTTCATGAAATAGTATTAATTTGGAACTACTAGAAGCTAGGCACGTTAAATTTTTGTGTTTTTGGTATGTATTTAACTGATGAAACATTATGTAATGTGACGTTGAAACGTACCAATCATTTGGTATATCCTTTAACGTTATTTTGACGTGTAATGATTATTTGGTGTATGGAAATATTATTAATTAGCACCTACATACTGGAGTCTTGTTTTGAGGCCTTCGAGTCAATATAATGAAGTTTCTGATAAGGAAGTGTTATTGGCACTCTAAAAATCTTATTCTACACTGCTCACATGTGTATTTTTCTTTCCTAATATAGAAACACATTTCCTAATACAGAAAGTTAGAAGTGTAGAATGAGATTTTTGGAGTGCTAATAACAATTCCCTTGTGATAAATTTGGTCATTTTAAAAATTTGATCATTTTAACAGCTCTAGCAAATCAAACAAACAAAAAACGATAGACATCACTAATTAATCAAAAACCAGAAAACTGTTTCCCTACAAAAAAGGACACGTAAAAGAATATCTACATATTCGGAATTCAATAATTAATATTTTAATTTAAAAAAAATCAATAATGAAATGTAATTTAAATAAATAGAAAAATGATGATAAGGATGTTTTTTAAAGCACAATAATCAAATCCTAAAAAGGAACCCATGTTTAAAATCTATAAGAAACTTCATTTTAATCCTTGACAAAGATGATTTTTAGACTAAAACCATAATTAAGATCAAAATCTAATTTTAGTCCTTTGATACATTAATCATCTCATTTATTAATTATATTTTTGATGTTTTAATTGTTTCTCCTTTTCTTGCTAATTTTAATGTATTGATTTTATTTCAGTATAATTATAATTTTCATTTAATTCATCGTAATATATTTTGTTGTGAACATTTAGATAAACTAATTTATATTTTTCATCGATATACTTTATCTTCTTCATTTAGGTACATTAAATTCATTATAATACATTTCGGTGCATATATTTAGGTACACACATTTCAGTATATAAATTTCGATACAAACATTTAGATACATTAATTCAATATAATACATTTCGGTACATTAGTTTAATATAATACATTTCGGTACACACATTTAGGTACATTAGTTTAATATAATACATTTTGGTCCATACATTTGGGTAGATACATTTCGTACTAACATTTAAATACATTAATTCAATATAATACATTTCGGTACTAACATTTCAGTACATACATTTCGGTATTAATATTTAGTTACATTAATTGAGTTTTTTCAAGTTTGAAAAATGTTAAATAAAATTAATAAATTAAAAAAATTAAAACTTTGGTTTGGTAAAAAAATATATTAAAATGTGTATATTAATAAATTTAAATATTTAATGGGAGACACTGAATAAAATACACATTAATTATTTTGAATTAAGGACACATCAAGGAACTATAATCAATATGTAATCTAACAGCAGGTTTATTTTAAATTTCTATCTTCTTCAAGAATTAAAGTTAGAAAATCCCTTTAATCTAAAACATATTAAAAATATGCAAGGATTATTCTAGTTCTCTTTTTTAAGGGATGCAAATGATAAGAGGATTAGTACTAATAATTGAAAGACTAGTCTGAGTAAAAGCAAGGAGTGTGGAGGACATTAGTGGACACGTGCAAATATTGATGCATTGTGAACCTACATACATATTAATGATTGAAAATTATCTAAGCGCTTGGACAACTAATGTTAACATTTCATTCAACGTGATGCCAAATTGCACTAATATGTTATAAATAGGCAAAAGTTAGAGAGATCCTTTGCCAGTGACCTGAGTGAAGCAGGTGTAAAATATTGCACTGTAACTATAACACAAAAGGATGACAGATAAAAAAGAGAGAGGGAGATATACTGATGTTAATGATCTTTTCTTTTCGGAGTGTATTTTGATAGCAAACGGAGCGCTCTATTTATAGAGCAATTCCAAACAAACATAATAATTACATCTTGAAAACCATAGCACACACTTTTTGAAAGTATCACACAAATACAATCATCATTCTTTTTTTAAGTCCACATTACTCTGTGGGCATCCATTCATCCACTAATATTTACAACACTCCCCCTTGGATGCCCATATATCAACATCAGTTGCCTCGTTAAAACCTTGCTCGGAAAAACCCAGTGGGAAAAAACCATAACGAAGGAAAAAGAGTACAACTTTACCTGGATTGTTGATATAGTGTTAAGTATGCTCATATTGCCTCGTTAAAACCTTGATTGGAAAAACCCAGTGGAAAAAATCCTAATCGAAGGAAAAAGAGTACAACATACATGTATTATGGATGCTCCCCCTGATTCTGCATTCTCTAAATTTAGCTGATTGGTAAGTTGACGTAATCTGATACTCTGCACTAGCTTCTGAAACGTGCACTTTGGTAGGGATTTGGTGAACAGGTTTGCCAGATTTTCATTAGAGTGGATTTGTTTGACTTTAATAACTTTAGCTTCTGAAGATCATGTGCACTGAAAAACTTTGGAGATATGTGTTTAATCTTATCGCCATTGATGAATCCTTCCTTCATTTGGGCAACACAGGTTGCATTATCTTTATGGATGACAGTTGGAGTGTCTATCTTTGAAGGTAGACCACATGAATTCTGGATATGATGGATCGTTGATCTTAACCAAGAACATTCATGACTTGCTTCATGTAAAGCAAGTATTTCTGAGTGATTTGAAGATGTAGCAACTAGTGTTTGCTTTTGTTGAGCGCCATGAAATTGTTGCATCTCCATTAACGAACACATATCCAGTTTGTGAGCGGGCTTTATGCAGATTAGAGAGAAAAGCATATCTACATATCCAACAAGGATCTGGTCATTTGTAGGTTTCTCTGAGTATAAGAGACCCATATATGTTGTCCCACGAAGGTATCACAAAACATCTTTGACTCATTTCCAATGACGAATTGTTGGAGCAGAGCTATACCTTGCTAACAAGTTAACTGAAAAAGCTATATTTGGTCTAGTACATTGTGCTAAATACAGTAAAGCACCTATTGCACTCAGATATGGTACTTATGGACCAACCACCATTTCATCATCTTCTTTTGGACGGAATGGATCTTTCTTAATGTCCAAAGAACGAACGACCATTGGCGTGTTGAGTGGATGAGCCTTGTCCATGCCAAATCACTTCAGGATTTTTTCAATGTAAGCTGATTGGTGGACCAAAATTCCACTAGCATAATGCTTGATCTGCAGGCCGATACAATATTTTGTTTTTCCAAGGTCTTTCATTTCACATTCGCTTTTCAAATATTCAGCAGTTTTATTAAGCTCTTCAGGAGTTCCAACTAGGTTCATGTCATCGACATATACTGTCACTATAGCAAATCCAAAATTGGATTTCTTAATGAACACATAAGGGCAAATGGCATTGTTGGTATACCCTTCTTTGATCAAATACTTATTGAGACGATTATAACACATTCGTACAAATTGTTTTAGCCTATACAATGATCGCCTTAATTTGATTGAGAGCATACCTCATGGTTTATTAGTTGTTTCAAGAAACTTAAGTCCTTTTGCGACCTTCATGTATATGTGTTTGGGCCCAAAATACTATTGTTGGGCCAAGCAGCAGGATGTGCTCGGCCCAAGGTGATGACAAATACTATGGGCCGAATAATAAATCCCGGGCCAGCTGGTAGGGTCGGCCAAATCCTATCCTAAGTAATCCGGATAAATAGAAAAGGTCGAGGAAGTCCTGGTGCGACCAGGATTCTCGACCGGCAAGGAATGGAGTCTTGAAAAGGAGGAAAATTCAGAATCCCAGTGGGAGTAGGTTTGTTCGAGTTAGAGTCGAAATGGGACAAGGACTCCCAATCCAAATCAGAATTGGTTTCAAGGAATGGGGTACTATAAATACAAGAAATCGTGCAACATATGAGGCCCCTTCAAATCAGCATACAATTGCCCTGCGCAAAACCTCTCAAACACCTTGAGATTTTTCCTTTTCTTTTCCTGCCGACACACCTTCAGTTTGGATAAACAGCACTGTGGAAGCACCCGGCGAGTACCTTCAGTTTGGATAAACAGCACTGCTGCCGCAGAATCAGCCGACCGAGAAGCACCTTCAGTTTGGATAAACAGCACTGCGTCGGGGTCGACTGATTATCTATCTAAGTCTCGGCCGAGAAGGGTTTTCGAACCCTTGTTGGTAGAGGTCATCTTACTAGCCTTTTCGGCATAGTTGGGTGTTACGAATTGCATTGCTCGGCGCATTGGACGCCGAGTGATTTTATGATTGGATACTCGCAAGTAAGTTTCAGGGTTCGGCATTCTAACGGCCGAACTACGTTTACCATCAAGACATATATCACATTCGAGTACCTGTGCCCATATAGTTTGGTCTCGATTCGGCGTGCTTATACTCTAACGAATATAATCACAGTGACCGAATCAGGCTCCGACGATTTGTGAACTCCGTAGAATTAGTAGCCTTGTCTTCAGGCTATAGAACTCAGAGACCGAGAGCGTTCCTTCCTCGGTCGCAATCGCAAGATACAGAAGTCAACAGCGCGCTCAACGCGACATCATCAAATTTTACTCCTCGGCCGAGCTCGGCCGACGAGTTGGCACGCCCCG
Organism: Pyrus x bretschneideri; assembly: GCF_019419815.1. Lineage (NCBI taxonomy): Eukaryota > Viridiplantae > Streptophyta > Magnoliopsida > Rosales > Rosaceae > Pyrus > Pyrus x bretschneideri. The sequence continues at coordinate 788,794 of NW_025999803.1, read as the reverse complement.
CATTCAACCGAAGGACATAGTTAACTTATTAGTTACTCGGCCTGCGCGCCATGTAGGTTTTGTAATTTTTAGAGTCAACAATATGTCAGTATCTAATTCTCCATATAGATACGCAGTGATGACATCCATAAGTCGCATATCAAGTTTTTTCTGAAACAAGTAACGGAACGTAATTGCGTCCATTACAAGAGAGTATGTCTCCTCATAATCAATTCCAGGTCTTTGTGAAAAGCCTTGTGCAACGAGTTGTGCTTTATACCTCGCAATCTCGTTTTTCTCATTGCGCTTTCTTGTGAATACCGATTTTTAACCCACGGGATTTACATAAGGCGGAGTTTAGACTACTAGTCCAAAAACATTTCGCTTTTCCAAGGAATTTAATTCTGCCTGGATTGCATCTTTCCACTTAGGTCAATCCTGTCTCAGTTTGCATTCATTAACAGAGTGGGGCTCAATGTCATCGCTTAATATAATTTCAGTGGCTACTGCGAATGCGAACATATCATCGATGATTATTTCATTCTGATCTCAAAATTCATTAGTACAAGCATAATTTATGGAGATTTCTTTGCTTTCATGTACCTTTGTCTGTTCAGGGGCATGTGTTTCATTAAGGACATTTTCTTTTTCAGGATTATGAATTGTGGATCTGTCATTCATTTTGTTTTCCTGAATAATTTCATTTGGATTCAGTTGTGCCCTCGTCTTTCTCTTTCGAGAGGCTGAATCTTTTGAACCTAGGGGTCTACCACATTTCAGGCGTGCACCTTATGAATCATTCGCTGCCACTTTATTTTGTCCAACAGGGACATCAATTCTTGCAGGTGTATTTGCAGCTGGTATATGTGATTTTGTCACTTTACATAGCATCATTAAATGCATCTGGCATTTGATTAGCAATACTTTGAAGATGAGCGATCGTTTTCACTTCATTTTCACATTGAGTGCTACATGGATCAAAATGAGACAAGGTAGGTACAACCCATGTCAACTCTTGCTGTTCTTCTGGAACGGTCTTTTCTCCCCCTAATGACAGGAAGATTATCTCATCAAAGTGACCATTAGCAAAATGAGTTGTAAACATATCACCTGTCAAGGGTTCCAAATATCTAATGATAGATGGTGACTCAAAACCCACATAAATTCCCAGTCTGTGCCGAGGTCCCATTTTAGTGCGTTGTGGCAGTGCAATAGGCACATAAACAGCACAACCAAAAACTCGTAAATGTGAAATGTTTGGCTGATGCCCAAACATGAGTTTTATTGATAAGTATTGGTGGTTGGTTATAGGTCTCAATCGAACCAATGATGCAGCATGCAAGATGGCATATCCTCATGTAGAAACTAGCAATTTTGTTTTCATGAGCAGAGTGCGAGCTATGAATTGAAGTCGCTTGATAAATGCTTCTGCTAGACCATTTTGAGTATGGACATGAGGAAAAGGGTGTTCAACATCAATGTTCAATGTCATGTAGTAATCATCAAAGGTTTGATATGTAAATTCACCAGCGTTATCAAGTCGGATTGACTTAATGGGGTAATTTGGAAACTGTGCTCGCAACTTAATTATCTGAGCAAGAAGTCTCGTAAAAGCTACATTTCTAGTAGACAAGAGACAAACATGTGACCATCGGGTATATGCATCAACCAAAACCATAAAATATCAAAATGGTCCACAAGATGGTTGAATAGGCCCACAAATATCCCCTTGAATTCTTTTGCAAAAATGATGGGGATTCAGAATCAACCTTTAGTTGTGATGTCCATTAGAGTTGGTAATGATCCTACGCATCATGGTGGATCCTGGATGACCCAAACGGTCATGCCAAAACATGTAAACTTTTGAATCAATGAAGTTTTGGTTCATGACAGTATATGATTCAATTGTCTTTATGTATGCATAATACAATCCACTCGACAAACCATGCAACTTCTCCAATATACGCTTCTGGGTATCATTGGAGGTAATGCATAGATATTCCACATTTTCTGCACTTTTAGTTTCAATGTGGTATCTATTTAGACGTATGTCTTTAAAACTCAACAAATTTTGAGTAGATCGAGTAGCGTACAATGCATTCTATATGGACAATATTGTTCCATTTGGTAACATGATCTGGGCTTTCCCTGAGCCTTCAATTACATCTAATTGGCCTAATATCGTTGTTACCTTTACTTTTGTAAGCATCAAGCTTGAAAAATATTTTTGATCTCGAAGTATTGTATGTGTGGTTGCGCTGTCTGCAAGACAAATATCTCCATCATTGCTCTTGTTTTGAGAATGACTATAGTTTTTATCCATGGTTTCTGAGTAAAGGGGATCACGATTAAAAACAATTTATTCACAATAAAAGGAAATTGAAATGCCACTTTTATTGAATTGAAATGTGAGTTTTAAACTACAAGTTCAGAATAATAAAAGTACATTAAACATAAATGATTCAATTGGACCGATACACTTCATTCCCTCTTTCTACAATGAAGTCCAAGACATCTAGGTGGGTTGTGTTCAACTGTCATGATAGGTCGCACACTGGATCAGGTATATCCATTGGTTTAGCTGGTCGAGGAAATTGGTCTCAACACCCTTCTCCTTGAGGAAGGCTTAACATAGATCCACCAGATGTTTTGGGGTACGACAAGTATGCACCCAATGCCGATTGCCACCACACCTATGGCAGGCTCCTTCAGAGTTTCTAAGAGCATTGTTCATATGAGCTTTGCCTTTGTGGCAATTTACATTTTGGAAGCTCAGGCCTGAATTATGCCTTGGAACCTGGTTGTGAAACTGAACACCATGCTTATTGCCTTTCTCGTTCCACCGACCTTGCCTATGGCCATGTCCTCGTTTGTAATTATTGCCACGAGAGGATATGTTGTTCATTTTGAGGGAATCATCATTCACTTATGGGAATGGTGCAAATCCAGTAGGTTGGGACTAATGATTCTTCATCAGAAACTCATTATTTTGTTTAGCTACCAGGATCACAGATATCAGCTGGTTGTATTCAGTGAAGCCTCGCTCTCTATACTGCTGCTGCAGGAGCACATTGGAGGCATGAAAGGTGCTGAAAGTCTTTTCTAGCATATCTTCCTCAGTGATGGTTTCCCCACAAAGCTTCATCTGGGAGCTAATTCTGAACATCGCAAAATTGTACTCAGCCACCGTCTTGAAATCCTGGATCCTCAGGTGAGTCCACTTATAACGAGCCCTTGGAAGAATCACCGTTTTCTGATAATTGTATCTATTTCTCAATGCTTTCTAGAGGGTTAATGGATCTTTAACTGTTAGGTATTCACTCTTTAGTCCTTCATCAAGGTGGCGACACATAAAGATCATGGCCTTCGCCCAATCTTGAGAAGATGCACTGTTATCCTCCTTGATTGTTTCTCCAAGATTCCCTGCTTCTAAATGGATCTTGGCATCCATTACCTAGGTAAGCTAGTTCTTCCCAATAATGTCCAGGGCAACAAAATCAAGCTTTGCCTAGTTCGCCATTTTCTTTTCTAAAAGAAAAATGAGATATGTAAGAACTTGCAATAATATGTATTTTGGAGGGATGTAGTGTTAGAACTTCTGGTTCTTACAAATTTTTCATTTTGATCTTTAAGCCAAAATGATAAGCACTCGAAAACTTCAGGCTCGAGATTTACATGATTAATGAGGAGGGCGATTGTACTGCACCATTCTCATTGAAAACAAAATATAGCATAAGATGGACGATTATTTAGCACCACTCAACTAGCAGGAAAATTTAAATATGTAGAGTAGGGTGGGCGATTATACCGCACCACCTAAAATTCCAATAAATTAAATCTACAGCTCAAGATAGGGGATGATACCGCACCATCTTGGATTGCAATAAGATTAAATTTGCAGTTTAAGATGGGTGATTGTACGCACCATCTTTGATTGTAGTAAAATTAACATAAATAAACACTGGGTTAGTAATCAGGAACTACACCAAACAAGAAATCAAAGATATATGTAATCGTTATATTGAGAACTAGAAGCAGGCATGGTGCTAGCAGATCTTCACGAGAATATATCAGGAAGAGGAGGTAGAAGAGGAAGAAGAACAGTAAAATCCTTGAAGGAAGCATTTTTCGATGAAGGGAGATGAGAACTGGTTAGAGAGTCGTGTTGATAACGTGTTATAAATAGGCAAGTTAGAGAGATAACCTTTGCCAGTGACAGGAGCAAAGCAGGTGTAAAATATTGCACTATAAGTATAACACAAAAGGATGACAGATAAAAAAGGGAGGGAGATATACTGATGTCATTGTTCTTTTCTTTTCGCAGTGTATTTTGATAGCAAATGGAGCGCTCTATTTATAGAGCAATTCCAATTTTCCGAACAAACATAATAATTACATCTTGAAAAACATAGCACACACTTTTTTAATGTATCACACAATTACAATCATCATTCTTTTCCCAAATCCACATTACTATGTGGGCATTCATTCATCCACTAATATTTACAACATAATCATCTATCTTTGTAGCAGGATTATATGTCAATTTCAGCAATGTGGTGAAGAACCTAAACCATACCGTTTAACCACAATGAGTGAGGGGAATGATGATAGGAGCATATTTAGGCGACTTACTTAGCTTGTTTTCGTGCATCTATGTTGTTAATTCATAGTTGTTTTAGTAGTTTAAGCCATTTTCGTGTGTTTTTAGGTTCATATGGCTAAGGAAGCAAAAAGATGCATTTTGGAGCATTTTGGAGCAAAATTGGGCTTGGAATGGATAGCTTATGCTTGGAGCCAAAGTGTTGGACGAAATTGAAGACCTAATTGAAGACCAAAGTGTTGGAACCTTGTTCCCTTTAGTTCTAGGACATTTAAACCTTTCCTATAACCATTGCACATGCACTCCCTTTAATCACATGCATAAATCAGCCACATGCATCTCCCATCATCATTCCACTTTAACCCACATGCATTTCCACCCACATGCTCTCCCATTTCAGATTATTCCTTCATCATTGCACCCTCACATGTCCCTTTAATCATTCAAACATGCACTCCCTTTAATCACATGCATAAATCAGCCACATGCATCTCCCATCATCATTCCACTTTAACCCACATGCATTTCCACCCACATGCTCTCCCATTTCAGATTATTCCTTCATCATTGCACCCTCACATGTCCCTTTAATCATTCAAACATGCAGCCACATTCCCTCCTAGCTGTCATGTTCCCCCCCATTTTACCTATAAATAAGCATCCATTGCATTCATTCTCATTCACTCTCATTCATACACATTTCAGTCACACACTTCTTCCATTTCAGAATGTAGACATCAAACCACCCTTGCCGTGCTCTCCCTTACAATCCAAACACCATACTTCCATCCCCCCAACCAACTATCCCTAGACCTTATGCTACAACGAAGAGGAAGAGAAGAGGAAGAGAAGAGGGCCTAAACGTTCATACAATTCAAGTTTGAGTTGTTGGAATGTTTAGGTGTTTCTTTGATTTCAATGTTTAAATTCAATTCTCTTTGTTTTGTATGATTGAGGAATGGAAGAAAAGAGTGCTTAAACGTTCATACAATTCATGTTTGAGTTGTTGGAATGTTTAGGTGTTTCTTTGATTTCAATGTTATAAAGAACTAAATCCCCCTTTGGCTAGGGGTGAATTCGATGTAGCCTTGCAAAACTATTCCATGTTATTAAGTTAAAGTATTTGATTCACCAATCTGTGTTCTTGTTTCATTCACTGATTTTATAGTTTAATTTGTTTGTTAATCTTAATGTTTGATCACCATTAGGGCTGCTTATGAATTATTTGATCAAGGTTATAGTACACATCATGCTTAATCTTGGTAGACATGTGAATGAATGAAGAAACTGCTATGCATACATCCTGCCATGTGATTTCTTTGATTCTTTGAAGTTTTCTTGTTCTTAATGGATTCTTACTTGCTAATCTAAGTTGAACATCACAACTAGGTTGCATATTAGGAGTACTTGATCACAACCACACATCAAATGGATGATCATAAATAAGTAAAACGAACCCTAGTTGCAGATTGGAGAGTTGAATACGTTTTGACTTAACAAACATGGACTTGGTTTAGCAATGGTGAAATCGAATCCCTAGCTTCATCTCCATTGATACTATCTCATTTTATTAGTTGTTGATTCATTTATTTGTGTTTACTTCATGTTCTTATACTTTCAAGTTACAATACCAAATCTGCCTATTTAGACTAGTTTGATACAATACCAAATCTGCCTATTTAGACTAGTTTGATTCAATTCTTAATATGCCTAGTTTGATTACATTTTAGTTAGAAAGTATCTTAGTTTGTGTTTTTAAGCATTTTGATTCATTCTATTACTCAATTTCGTCCAAAGTTACCAAAGTGCTCAAAACTGCCCAGAAAGTGATTTTAAGGCAGTTTTGAGTGTTTTGGGGCTGTTTTGAGTCTTTTGATTTGTTTGAGTGTTTTTATTGTTTAGTTTTGCATTCTTTGAGTCTAGTTTAGTGTTTCAAACTTTATTTTACGTCAGTTTCCAAGTGATTTTGCAATCCCTCCTAATCCCCGGTTAAGAACGATCCCTACTTACATTCTTCACTACAATTGACAAAAAGAGGGTTTAAATTGTGTGCGTATAATTCTCGCATCAAATGACATATTGCACGGGTACACCACTACGGTGGCGTTTCGTGCCAATAAAATAAAAACGTGTTAAATTTTGTGCCCACATCTTTGTATCATTAGCACAGGACGCCACGTGCAGATGTACACAAGCCTTGTAAAGTGGTAATTTCACAACCAGAACACAAATTTTTGCATTCATGTTCATCAAGGTTTCCATTAGGGTTGGGCACGGGCCGGGCCGAGGATAATAGATTCTAATATAGGAACCGGACTTAACCCGGCTCGGTTGAAAAGGGCCTGATAGGGCCGAGTCCACGGGTCCTTGGTTTTTTATTTTTTATTTTTTTGGTTATATATATATAAACTAACATTTGCACATATTCAAATTCATTCCCAGCAGTTCACATTTGCACAGATTCACAGTTCACTTCACTATCAGATATCAGTGTCGTGATGATTTTGCACTACTCCCTGCATAGAACACATCCAATCCAAATACAAAGTCCAACATCCAAGTTCATAGATTAACAACATTACATCGTCCAACATCATTCGATACATTAAATCCGAGACATTCAAAATAACAATGATATCCATTTGCCCCCTCAAAAGTCAAAAGAATGGAGTGAATACCTTGAACTCACATCAGTATCAAGAAACTTTTGTATTTCATCAATATCATTTGATGTTGAGGCTGTGGCAAACTGAAAAAACCCCAGAATAAGAAGAATGGTCAGAATCTCACTGTAATCAACATAGACCTATGGTACCTAAAATAAATTAGTCAATGGCGCACCCTTCTCATAATCTCACTATAATCAACATAGACTTATGGTACTATTAAGTAAGATGACACCTTGTTCTGTCTTTCTTGCACTTTTTTTTTTCATTAAAGTTGCAAACTTGTCTATGAAATAATACTGTTGATGCCCCTAGGCATCATCAACCAAGACTAATAAACTACCAGAAAAAAGGACAAAAAGAAACAGCACAGTTGATAGAATTGTATTAGTTTCATGTGTCTAATACAAAGACACATGAAACTAATACAAAGGCAAGAAACAGCACAGCTTACATTTCTAACAAGAAGTTGAATAATAATGGTAACAGCTTACATTCCTATTAAAACTTGTAAACAAGAATTCCACATGTCCATCCACATTTTGCATGAACAAATATAGGTTTAATTCAATTGATTTTAAAACAAAATTTGATAAAGCCGAGAAGAAAATGGGGCTTTGGTTTTTACCTTTGAGGCTGAGTATCACATTCAGATCCTTAAAATGCTGGCACTAATCACATAAAATTGACCTAATCTGGTAATTAGTTAGCACAATAAACACAATAAGTGATTCAGATTACAACGAAATGCCGAAAAACAACTAAATCAAACTCGACCCACATACCATTTAGGAATTTAACACCCGAAGTAAAGCAGAGAACTCGAAATGAGGATCAATTATATATATAGAGGTTGGTTTTTACCTGTGAGACTGAGAGAGAGGTGACAAATCGAGAAGATGGGTGGTGGGGTGACTAGGTTTTGTAAGTCTGGGATGTCGTCAAAGTTGCTAGGCCGTCGTGGTGGTCGCCAAGGCCATCATGATGTCGGGATGGTGGAGGGGAGGGGACGATGCACTCAAGACGGCAAGAGGGGTGACAAATTGAGAAGATGGGTGATGGGGTGACTGGGTTCTGTAAGTCTGGGATGTCAGATCGAGACAACGAGATAGAGGTGACAAATCAAGAAGATGGTGGTCGCCAGGGCAGTTGTGATGTCAGGGTGGTGGAGGGAAGGGGACGATGCACTCGAGACGGCGAGAGAGACTCAAGTTATAGAGTTGAATTTGATAGGTCGAGGACAAGGAAACATAAAACCAACGATGAAGATTGGATGGAGATCAATCTCGTTTGTCCATTCTAATTACAAACGGGCCGGTCCGGATATCTACGGTTCTTATACTTCAAGAACCAGCCCGAAACGAAATTTCTAAGGCCTGCCCTGCCCCTCCCCGTTTCTTTTCTTACAAAATTAGAAACCGGCCCGTACCCACCCCAAAACCTTGATTACCCGTCCCGACCCGCGGTTCCTATACTTGTTTGCCCACCCCTAGTTTCCATTAATTAATCCAAACGTACAATTTCTACCTTACTGTTACAAGTTGCTGATTGTGTTCTAAGAATTTCCTTCAATTTCGTATAACACTTGAATAAGCTCAATCTAAATGTGACTATTTACATAACTAAACAAATAGAACTTAAAGATCTGAGGTCACTCATGCTGCAGGCATAGAGGTCGAAATGACAACGTACGACAAGTAGAGTAGCCCATCCTGGATTTTGCTCAAAGCTGTGGTCTGGTCATCATGGAGATGTTTAGAGAAAGTACTTGCTTTTTCTTGGATCGATGTCTGTGAGAGCTCTTCGTGGGATTCCTCAGAAGCACCCTTTATGGCTGCTAGATAAGCTTCGGCAACATCAGACATACCTGTAGAGTTCATCAAAAATCAAACTGTCAACAAAAATATCTTTGCTACATGAAATAAACACGGCATCAAAGACCTCAGAAGTGCACGTTATTGATAGGTTTCATTAATCCACTGTGAAACAAAATCATCAAGAATTCAGTCTAAAAGCATAAAGAAAAGACACGAGGGTTTAGGAGACATAGGAATTAGCACCCCAAACGATAACATATTTGGGTTCAATACGTTGCTGTATCCATGAGGATTATCTTCCTAATGATGCAACAAACCAGTCACCTAGTAGCTAACCAGTCTACATTGAGCAACTGAGTAGCAATAAGCGATTAGATCTCAGAGTACATTTTTGTAATGGCAGATTTTCAACTAGGAAAAGGTAGTCAATTATGAGCATAACCAGCAAGAACAAAGTACCAAGGAAATCAACCTGTGACGAAACTGCTAGACACTGCCTCCACATATCCTGCCATTGCTTGTGCTTTTGATCTGATTATCTTTGCTTTCTCAACAGAATCTTCAGGCCAATCAATATTCTCCAGATCAGCATCCACATCTTCTACCTGAGTTTTGTTTGCACTAGATATGATGGATTTACCAAGAATCAGCAGTTGAGATACAGCAGAACAGCACAATTCAGACAGTCTCTGCAAAAATATGATTGCTTCAGAACTATTGAGCCCATCAATTAAAAGCAAAGCCGACAGAATACCATACTGTTAGACTAGATAATTATGTACATGAACCCCCTCTGAGTGAAGACTCTCTAATCTTCCAGTGGTTCTTTGAATTATATCGTTAACAGCTTGTCCTGCCAAGGCACTTGTGAACCTAAAAAGAACGCAAGTAGAGAAGTTTAAAAGTCATTGTAACAAAGCATGATATAACAATAAACAAAACTAAGTATAGAAGACCAGGCATGTTTCTAATGCAATATGTCAGCCAAGGTTACAAAACCAAGAGGAGCAAATGACTTCCATTTCTTTTAATTGGACGCTGTTGAAATTGTAAAACATATGTAAAGTGAGAAAATGCAATCCGGTTTTGAAACAATACATATCAGCACCCAGCAATAGCTTTTCATAGGACTCCCCTGTAGCAGTCCCACCTTTAAAAGATTTACATTTAGAGTAATTCTACCTAAACAACTTTTTAGACCACATTTGCAAACCAAGTGATGTGTCACCAATAGAAAATAAGCACGTTAATCTATACTTAAGTAATAATCCAATCACCAACAACCACGTCATGTGGTTTACAAAATATGGTTTAACTTGGTGATCTCCTTAGCATTACCCTAACATTTTTTTGAGAGTGTGACGCATGTCAAATACCAAACTGATGCGATGTTGGGACTTATATGATCCATAAACACACACCTCCATAAGCAAATGATTATAAAGATATTATTTTTAAAATCAACTAGCAGGAAGCCTCAGATCTCCAATCAATTCAGACTGAGAAGGACGGTGGACAGGGAAAGGACACATCATCAACAGTGGCTTGATGAAAATCTGTCTCATCATGTAGTTTTATAGTTTCTGTAATCAGATGCTGGCTTTAGTGTACACATAGTCGTTTGTTTGTAAAATGAGTGGACAAATACACAGTAATGAAGCAAAAAAGGTAAGACTATGCTAGTAGATTTATACAAGCTTAAAGATCAGTTAATGAGCAAATTACCGCGGTGGCAGAAAGCAATTATGCATATGCACCCTGGTGCAGGTTCAATCCCCACTGATCCCCCTCCCCCCTAACTAACAATTTAACCCACTAACACTATCGTTTGTCAAAAAAAGAAAAAAAAAGATAAGTTAATGAGTAAATTATGAAAATCAGATGAATGTAATAAAAAATCAATATAACTAAAACAGCCATTCATGGAAGCAAAAATTAAAAGACAATAAAAAAAAGAAATTGAACAAGATATAATACCCAGCCGCCATATCAGCAGCCTTACTGACGCTTGAATCATGAAGAGTTTTCATCTCATCAGTATTTCCATCATCTCTGGTCTCTTTCTTTTTGCCTTTGTCCGACTCTGCACCACTTCCATCCAACTTAATATCCAGACTGAAAATCTGTTGCACCTCTTTAAGCTTTCCATCATAAATAGACTTCTGTTCTGATGACAATTTTCCTTTTCTCCGACTAAATAATAGTGCATAATGGCTGGACAAACCCTCCAGTTCCTGACAGTATTACAAAATAACAACTTTAATACATTTTATTCCTTACAATAACAATATTTAACCTCAAAATTACACAACTGACCTCCAACTGTTCTGGACCTCCATATATGTAGAAGCATCGATCAAATCCCACTTCCTCATATAACTGATCCTCTCTGGTTTCCTTTTCAGAAAGTGTAGAATTCTTATTGACTTCTATACCAGTCTCTGTGATCAGCAGATCCAAAGTTTCCTTTCCTACAAGCTCAAGCACTTGCATTCCCCTTGATGTAAAAGCTTTTCCAGTCTGTACAAGAAACCAAGATAAGCAATGATGTCGCATTAGTTAACCAAAAAAACGTAGCAGGGAAATGCAAACCTCTAATAAGGATGGTGCAGTAGAACCATCAGCTCCACCTTGCTGGACAGATCCCCCAAGGTTCACAGCAGAATTCTCAATCCTAGAGAACAAGAAGTTGAAAGTATGGGTCAAGTTTTTGTTTCTAATTTGGTATTCAAACTCTTCACAAATATATCAACTCCATAATCTATGTAAGAAGTTAAAATTAGAATCTTGAGCGATTATCTGGACTGTAGCCATCTGCTGATTGCTAATTTTGATCCAGAGCATCGTAAAAAGATTCTCTCTACATGACATTAAAAAAACTACTTGTGTTCTCCTGTAGCATAATGGCAAAAATACTAATGCATTAAACTACAGTTGAACATACTTGTGCACTAGATCGGTACCCCCTTTCAACGCATTTCCTAATGCTTGCCATGCTCCTGTAGCAAAATTCTCCACAGAACTATCAAGCACCTTCAAACCCTGAAAGTATTCAAAAGTAGCATGTCAAATGAAATACACAAGAAAGTTATCAGCTTTAGAGGATTGAAGCAAAATTTAACAACAGAAAGAGTTAGTGTTAAATTTGCATTAGCGATAGCTAATTACCTATACATTTCATTCAATAAGTACAACATAAGAAAACATAGGGAATGAAAACATAACGAACTCAGCATAAGAAACTTCACTGAGATATGATCGGCATGAATGCATTAACACAAAAGAGTTGCAGATACATAAAAAAGAAATCTCAACTCCGTAAATTTACAACTTGCCTGACCAAAAAGCGAATCCTGACTAGCTTTCTCCAATTTATCAAGAGCAGCCTTTCTTTGCTTTTCATGCTTATCTCGGCTCTCAGTGCCGTCTTGGCTTTCCTTTTCAGAATCCCTTTCCTTGTCCTTGGAAGATTCTTCTGCGTCCTCAGCAGCTTGCATGTCGGCAAGGCTCTTCGCTGCCGTCTGTGCAACCACAGCCGCCTGCATCCAAAAACAGCTACTTCACAAACCGGACCACAAAATGCAGCAAACCTAAACTCTTCCATATGGACTAAATACATAAGTCTCTGCATAGTTTATAATTAAACTCCCACAAACAAATAAAAACATACACTTGTAATCAGATTACAGCACCAAACTCTTAATAGCTTAAACCTACTTTCAGATTCGCAATCTAAAACAGTTAATTAACTCCACAATCATCTAAATCCACCAAAAATTACATCCACTAATCAACATTTCCCAAACTTATAAACCCTAATTTCCAAAATACACCAAATCAGGTAAACTTACAACACAAATGCAGATTCAAATACATTTATCAAACGCTGGAGACACTTACATTCCGAGAAATCTCTTCGGCGGCTTTCTGAAGATCTGAGAAGACGGAAGAAAAGCCCCAACCTCCCCATCCTCCGCCACTTTTCGCCGGCGACGCTTGCGCTACAGTTACTTCTCCTTCTTCCTGTGGAGGAACTTTGTCCTCCTTGAGCGGCTGTTTGTCTTCTTGCTCCATTGCCGATTGAATCCACGCGCTTTCGAGAGAAATGGAAGTTTTGAGGGATTTGATCGAGATTTTTGTGAGTTGGAATTTGTGTGAAGTTTGTTTGTTGGGCGTTTTGTCACTTTTGGGAAGTTGAAATGGACGAAGGGAAAGCTTACCTCTCCATCTGCTACATCGGCGTGCTTTCGAAGTCAAGGCAGCCGGTAAACGCCGTCGTTTGGGATGGTTTTGAGAGACTCGTTTGGCACTACCAATTCAACTGCTTTATTCGAACCCAAGTGGACCAACAGACCTAACGCTGGTGAATTGCTTTATTCGAACCCAAGTGGCCTGCGTTGGTTTGAAGCTGGTAAATTATACAAAATCACCTTATTATGGGTAACATTATAATTTCATATTTAATGTTTTAAACATTATAATGTCAAACCTCTATTATTAGTTCATTAAATTAACTGTTAAGTGATGACATGAAATGCAATGCCATATTTTGCTGACATGTCAATCAACTTGTACAAATGATCAAACACCTAATAAAATATTTAATTATTAAAATAATCACCTCAATTTTGGATCGAAACACAATTTCATACCTTATATTTTAAACATTGCAATGTCATATATCTCAACTTATGAATTCGTTGCAATGTTAGATCTCTGTTAAATTTTCTATCGGTTCTGATGTTAAATGATGACGTGGTAGGAGCAGAATCCACTCCTTTGCCATTGGAATAAAATATTAATTAATTAATAATAAATTAAGAACTTTTATTTTAAAGATTAAAGTTAATTAAAAAAGTATATTAATTAGTTATTTTGAAACAAATATTTTGTTAATTAAAAAGGCTTGATTAAAAGTAATTTTACTTTAAAACTTATAAAAAACAAAAACAAAAACAAAAAACAATGAAGGTTGCCTTCTTATCAAGACCTCTTCGCAGGCCGACCTCTCTACCGATGCTCTTGCTTCGGCAAGAACCAAAATCAACCCTGCTGTGAAAGTACCTTCACGTTCATCCTCCTTTTTCGTCCTTCTCTTTCCAACCTTCCAAATCTGTTTCTCCGAGGGTTCCAAGTCAGAGCCAGAAGCCCCTTTCTTCGTCATCGCCTTTGTCGTCCTCCGTGGAATCCCCTACTACTTGCACGTATTCTAAGCAGTCGCTCATGGAGGTCGCGAAGGCCATTTATGAAGGGAAATTTGAGGCTGGGACGGATAGTCTCGCCCATATACCCAATTTTTTAAAAGGAAAACTAATGAAAATAGCTTCAAAACTTTGCATTTTAACCAAAAACTATCTAATAACTTTATTTTATAATAAGGACAAGAAAAAGAAAATAAACTTACCATACGTGCTTGAGTGGATTGGCCAGTGACTATGCCAAATGTTTTCATCAACATTTTCTGTTCTTAGAATATGAAAAAAAAAACTTCAAATTAAATTACTTCCCTAGTTTTGTTTTTGTAGAGTTGCTTCCTCACAGTAGTTAAGATGATGAGAGATTTTTCAATGTGCTCGGAACACGGTACACCATATGTCTCTATACAAGTGGTGAGATTCTTGTGTTAAAAAATTAATAACATAACACGTGGTGTACCACTTGTGTTATGGGCACAAGGAAAAAATTCTCCAAGATGACACTCAAGCTCAAGAAATTGGATGGAGAGCTACATTTAATTATTGTAGGTATGTATATTGTGACGACTCATCCCTAATTTTCTATGTAATCTCTCCCCGAGTATGTAAATTGACATTTATGCCCTTGTGGCAAGTGTCGTGGACGTGTTTATTTGTTCTTAAATTATTTTTCTTGCTATCGTAATTAATTAGTATTCATTGATACGATCGCGTGAGCAAGAGTTGGACCCGAATTAGATTCGTAACAAAAAGGTTACATTACGTTAAAGTACGTAATTGACGGGTAAAATTGTACACAAGTGCATGTTAATTTACCAATGTTAGAAACATTGTTTTCTGATAGATTTCCTGATTTCCTTTTACTGTTAAGCCTGAAAATCTTATCCCTTCTTTTCTTTAAAACTGGACTTGTGCCCTACACCTTACCACCAATCAAATATGTCCCTCACACTTCTCACCCAATCAGTTTATCTCCCTCTCTCTCTTTGCCTAATCAGAAAAGTCACACACACTCCCTCTCTCCTCTCTCATTCACCAAAGCTCTCTTTCTCTGTAACAAGGAAGACCAACGTCAAAACCTTGCAAATCGAGCTCAATAACCACACCATCACACTCCTCTCATCACTATGAACTCAACCATACCTTCAGATCACGCGTTGGTTGAGTTTTGAGTGGTCAACGCGGAGCAACTCGGAAGCTCCGACTCGGTGAGTTCTACGTTGACGTGATCTCAACCGCAGTCCAAGGTTTTGAAGGTTGGGGAAGCTTCCACACAACTCTAGGGAGACCCTAGACTAAGTTTGGAGTGAAGTTAAGGCGAAAACATACAGTTTCAATGAGTTGAAATAAGGTCTGAAAGCTTCGAGCTAATTTCAGACAATTTTTGTCCACTTTTTGGACTTTTTGACGGTATAAACTTGTTCTTCTCTTCATTCCCTTCATTTCCATAAAAAGTGTGTCGAAAATGGTTGAGAAATAAAGAAGATATGAAGTTTTGAAAATTTTCCAGAAGCCGGCGAGTTTTTCTAGTTTTTTGCGAAACCAGACGGCGGTGGATGGCAAGGGTCACCGAAAAAGACAAGGAATATTCCGTCAAAGTTGATGGAATATTCTAACAGTGTCAGGTAACGCTGTTAACTTTTAACGAAATATTCTGTCACTTTAACAGAATATTCCTAACTACCATTAGGTTTCTGTCAGACGCGTGCCTGCGCGTGGCCACACGTATGACCCACTTTTGGTTTTAATTTATTCACAATTTTCTTCCATCACTTGCACTTTTGGTTACGTCATCTTCAC
The DNA here is from genome assembly GCF_019419815.1 of Pyrus x bretschneideri. Lineage (NCBI taxonomy): Eukaryota > Viridiplantae > Streptophyta > Magnoliopsida > Rosales > Rosaceae > Pyrus > Pyrus x bretschneideri. Next base: position 772,734 of record NW_025999803.1, on the reverse strand, counting down.
ATGATGGCCAACACACCTTGATTCTGGTCGAGGTGTGTCATATATAATGTGAGGGAACTTTAATTTGGTAATTGAAAACAGCTTTTAAATATATAATTACTGAGAACATAATATTCTCAAGGTTTTGATTTAAAGGATAACTTCTAGGCTAATCGTTTTTGGCATAATGGATACTTTTACAAGACTGAACAGGGTCTAAGTTTCAAACCTTATGAAAGTAAATGAAGAATGAGGCACTATTTATAAAACTTGACCAACAAGTAAACACTATTTATGAAACTGGACCAATAAGTAGACACTGTTTATGAGACGAAACCAAGAATTTAAACACTATTTATAATACTAAACCAATAGGTGGAAACTATTTATGAATCTGGATCAGGAACTAGACACTATTTATGAAAACATGTTCAAGAAGTAAGGACTATTTATGAAAGTGGACCAACAATTGGGCACTATTTATGAAACTGGACCAAGAAAGAGATAATATTTATGAAACTGTACCATTACTATACAATATTTATGAAACTTAATCCAATAACTAGGCACTATTTATGAACCATGAGGGAGAAGGGGGAGCAAAGACTTGTCACAAGGCTGCAACACGGGGTAGGGGGATGGTTCAGGAGAGATGGGTGAAGCTTCCATTTCAAACCATTAAGGTTAATTGTGATGGTGCTTAGTGTTCTCAAATGGGGATTGGTGGATTTGGGTGGGTGGCTAGAGACTTTGCAGGGATTTTCCAGGGGAGCGGAGGTGTTGGGGGTGTCTTGTGTGGGTCTAGTTTGTTGGCGGAAGCAGAGGTGGTAAGGTAGGGTTTGTTGGCTTGTATGGAGAGAGGTTATGGAAGGGTTCAGATTGAAACTGACTCGAAGATGCTTGTGAAGATGTTAAATGGCCTTCTTTTGCCGGAGGCTAGCATTGAAGGAATATTATGGAACATTGAGTATAGTAAAAACCAATTGAATTGTGTGGATTTTCTTTATACTCCTTGAGCGTGTAATGAGGCTGCACATTTGGTGGCAAAGTTTGTCATGCGTATAGGGGGTTCTCATTTGTGGGATTGCTTGGAGCCGGAGTGGTTATTTAACACTCTGGCTATTGATGTAAACATTTATGTTCGTATCTAATAATATTATCCTTTGACAAATAAAATAAAATAAAATAAAATAAAAAACTTGACCAATAAATAGTGTTCAGTTTCATAAACAGTATCTGTGATGGACGTGCGGGGTCCCATGCATCAGGGTTTTTTTATTTATAATTTTTTATATTAAAATTTTGTCATTTTCATTAAACTTTAAGTTCTTTTGTCATTTTTATTAAAATTTAAGGGTTTTCATTAATATTTCATTCTTTTTCATTAAATAAAGTTATATCATGATTTTTTTTTTTATTAAAAACCCATTTCATGAAAGCTCCATTTTTTAAAACATTATTTTTTTCCCAAAAACTTATCATTAGTTTGGAATTTGAAGATTTTCAATTTCGATTGAGGAGAAATTCAACTTTACCTCTTGGGCTACATGACCTAACTGAATCTTCCCTTTTTTGCAGGGCGTTTTCCGATCTCGAAGTCCCGCTGGTTTTCTTGCGTTTTCAAGGGTTTCGATTCCATTCCCTCTGAGTTTTAAGGAATGAATTTTTTGTGAATTAAAGCCACACAGAGAGAAAAGAGATTAGACAGCCTGGGGTTAACACTTCCTCCTTCCATACCCACGGAAGCATGGGTTCCTTTACAAAGCAAAAGGCGAACACAACTTGTAAGTGCCACAAAATCCATCTGAGATGGAGATGAAGCCTGTAGTAGTACTCGGTCGGAAGAAGATCGTTTTCCTTTTGAATTAATAAAATATTTTTCTTTTTTAATTAATAAAATATTTTTCTTTTTTAATTGTTAAATAAAAATTATTAGTTTATTAATAATTATTTATTTAATATTCTAATTGGAAAAGAAATGGGTCCCGTTCCTGCCACATCATCATTTAACAGCTAAATTAAAGGAAAATTTAATGGAGGTGTGACATTCCAACGAATTCATAAGTTGAGCTATAAAATTGCAATGTTTAAAACATGAGGTATGAGATTATGATTCGATCTATAGTTGAGGCAGTTTTGTGTAATTTACCTAATTATTTTATTTCATTTAAAATATTATTTAAAAATAAAAAAATAAAAAACCAAACCCACCCCTCCATAGTCCCCATCCTTCCCCTCACTTCTCTCTCTCGCCATGCCCAAAACCACCATCCCACCCCACTTTCTCCCCATCGCGTCGTCGACACCGCCATTGTCTGCAAGCTCCAAGCCCTAGGCTTCACGAACCTTGTCCTCCACACCCATGCTGACGTCAAGAAGCCCCGTAAATGTACCTGCACCTGAACCTCATCGGACCTTAAGCCAAACCCTAGAAACCCAATCGAACCTGCTTTCCATTCGATCCCAAAACCCTACCACAACCACCTCCCATCCCTTGAGACAAAACCCACAAACCTAGTTAAGCAAAGGCCGAAGCTTTCTCCGATCCCAAATTGCCACCATGTGTTCGGAACATGAGAGTTAGATGCACATGAATTTTCAGAGGCAGTAATAGAGGTGTCAGACAGGGTAGCAACAGAGCATACTTAGCTTGCGAAATTCCAATTAGGATTTCATTTGCTTGAGTAAATTAAAAATTGGGGACTGAAATTGTAAAATAATAGGTAGCGAAATATTTGGGTTGAAGTGTAACAACCCGTCCCTAATTTTAAGATTTTATTAATTTTAAAGGAGTGAATACCAAAATGCCCTTACAGGTGAGATTGTTGACTTTCGTTGACCGTCATTTCGTGACACGTATAAGCTATTATTTTACTATATATTCTCGAAGTACTCAATGGTACGAACGCATAGGCGCAAGCGGAATTTTATTTGGAGCTATGATGAAGATTTTACGGAACTATGAAACTTAAGGGTGTTTAATGAAATTTGAATTTTGCGTATTTTATTATTTTCTGGCTGGACAATTTTAAATTTTGTATAATTTTTTTGGCCCATAGGGCCCACACCAACACAAACTCTCTTATCATCTTTTACCATGTGTCACTCATCCCCCCAACTTTTTGGGACACTTTTTTTTTTTCTCTCTAACTCTTTTGGCTTTCTCTCTCTCTCACTCTAACTCTTTCACTCTCTCCCTTTCTTTCCTATGCAATGGCACATTGAGGACCACCGAGGCACTATCGACCTCCCCATTCTGTCGAGATCGACCACCCACTAAACTAACACCCTTAACTCTCCTCTGTAACCAAGTTTCCATCACCACCATCGAACCAGGACACCCATGCCGCTACCTCCATGTTTCCCAACAAGTACCTTGTGAATTTCAGTGTAAGTAAGCCTCGAAAATCCCCAAGATCTTCGTAGATAGTGTTTAGGAGTACAATCATGATGTTTTTGAGACGTTTTGGTGGCTTTTGGTGCAGAGAAACATTGGGGGAAACTCTCCCTAGTTTTCTGGTGAGAATCCGATGGCTTCGAGCTGTTTTTCTACCAACTCTAACCACGACCAAGGAACCCAATGTTATATTTCGATTCCTTGTTTCTTGGGCTTCCACTTAATATATTGGATGACTAGTTTTAGGGGAGATTTGTGGTTGATCGGAAAAGGGGATTTCCGACTTTCTCTTTCATTGAATCTGGCAACCTGAAATCAGATCGACCCAAGCCGTGAGGAAAAAAAAAAAAAGGATCCAAAAACCCAGATTTGGATTCAAACCCGAGATCCGGCCCGACCCATTTCCTAAATGGATTTGGAATATTCTCTAGAATATTCCTTGCGTTGACTTTTTCGAAATTTTCTCAAAAACCCTCATAGCCTAATTTCAACTTCCCGAGTCCATTTTTGACATCCTTTTAGTGAAATTATGAAGATTTAACGTAGTTGACCGGCTCGGCGTCTCGGTTGACTTTTTAGTTGATCGTTGACTTTTTGCAAAATTTGCCAGGGACCCTTCTTAGCTTATTTCGACGCCCTAATTCTAAATCCGCACTCTATTTTCCCAAATTTAATAATTTTAGTTGAGTTTTTACTTACGGGACTCAATATTATGTTTAGGTGAGATTACTATCGTAGACTTCGGCTTTCCTAGTTTGAATGGCTATGACCTTGCAAGTATCTGTGAGTGTGTCTTTTCTTTTATATAGTGTGTGTATATATATGTTTAGTTTCCATATATACATCTAATAACGAAGCTTCTACGTGGTTGCCATAATTAAATTAACGTTTACAAGAAATGTCGTAATGATGAGAATTAGGAAATCATTATAATCCTATAGGATGCATAGGTATGCGTACTATTTTGGGATGCCTTAATCATATTTATGGTTATAGATAGTATTATGTCAACATGAATTACCGATTTACCGTTGCATGATTTTACTTATGTTATTTGCTCATCGTGTGCTACACTGGTGTTAGTACTCGCCCGTGCTAGGGCAACTTCACGAGTATGTTCACATCGCATTGCACACTCATTTTGGATACATTGTAGGTGTCTGTCCTATTTAGGACTCGTATGTGATGCGCATAGCGCTAGTTTTCACGTGATTGTAGTACTAAAGCGTAAATCATTATTACACCCAGTCCTGTTTATGTTAGAATACCTCTACATGAACTTGTGTGTTAGCATATGTCGATGAGCACTCAATATGATATGTTTGTTTATGCGAGATTATGTGATTACCGTACGTTAGGCGTTTGTTTACGAAATATTGTGACGTATTGAGTTCTTGAGATATTGCAAGCTACGGGAAGTATTTTCACATTATACGTAGTATGTATATTTGGAAACTATACTTGTTTTACGGCGAGGCGTTATTATGTTTTCGAAAAGGTTTTTACAAAGCTTTATTTTTAGGCCACTCACCTTTGTTTTTTCGACTGTCCAGGATTTAGTGGCAGTGTTCGTGTCAACGAAGATTTTTGGCAAACGCTGATATAGGAAACTATTCCGAATGGTATAGTTCTTATTCTAATTTTACTATACTTATGCTCTGACATCACGTGCGAAATGGGTTCATCTTTGCTCACAAGCGCACTCTTGCATTTAGGCACTTTTAAGTTTAAATTTACGCACATTTTCCCCATCAAATAGCTCGATTTGGAATCCAAATGGACATTCCAGGTCAAGGTGTCATGAAGAGCAGTAGGCACCCAAAGCCAAGGAGAGATGGTAGTAATTGGCGGGTGAGGGTGGCAGTGGAGGAGTGAGTTCTGGTTTTGGTGGTGAAGGAAGGAAGGAAGGTTGGGGGATACATACGGACTGGGAAAGAAGGGTGAGGGTGTTGAGTTTGTAGGGGGTGGGTCCCGCATTTTTTAAATAAAAATAATTAGATGATTTAATTTTAAAATTTTGAGTACAATTAATTTTTTAATCCAGTTGGGCTAGAGAGTGGCCCCACCTCAAGTCACATCGTTTTTTTTCTTAACAGAGAAATTAACAAAAAAATTGACGGAGGTCTGACATTCCAACAAATTCGTAAGATGAGCTATGACATTGTAATTTTTAAAACATGAGGCATGAGATTATGGTTCGACCTATAGTTAAGGTAGTTTTGTGTAATTTACCCTTTGAAGTTTGAATATCAAACAATCCAAAATTGAACTCAACCTTAATGTATAGGTTGAGTTTTCTATGGTGCGACAAAGCTTTGCGGAGGCATGCAAACTAAATGAGGGTCGTTGGATGAAATCTGAACAGTCGAAAAATCAATCCATCAAAATGAGCTTTAGGTGAAACTGACCCGTCACTAATTGAAAACAGTAACCTGCATCAATTCAAAAGTTTTGAAATTTAAACTCTCCTCCCCTCCATCCCTAACATCAACAGTTACCACCTTAAATTTATTTTCTCCCAACACTATCTCTCGCCAACCCTCTACATCATTCACATTGAAAAGTTGCTTACTGTTCAAAATTTTCGTTGTCGTTCGAAACCCAGTCGTAGTTGCATTGTGCTTGTCGTCTCTTGCCTCGCTGCACTTCCACACTAAAGTTTAGAAATTCAGCAGGTTTGGTTCAAGGGTGAGCAGTTGGTTCCACAAAAATGACGTGGTGCTTGCTTAGTTCAAGTTAGGTTCAGAGTCGTTGCTTCCCCCAATAGTCGACGTCATACTTCATTCCCCAAAGTAAATTTGAAATTTGGTGAATTAGGAAATATGGAACCCTAGGAATATTTTTTTTTCTTTGTAATTCGATCAATTTGATTAATTATGCAAGTTGATTGATGAAATTAGTTGAAATTGGTGGATATTTGTCAAATGTTTGGAAAATTTCAATGGATTTGGGTTTATAAATGTTGTTGATAGGTTATGTGTAAGGGATAGGTCATGCAGTTTTGTTTTTTTTTTTCAAGTTATATTGTTGAGTTGGGAATGATTTGTGTTGATCAAATATTTTTTCATATTTTTTACATTTCTACCTTTGTTTATTATTAATTATTAATTAGAAATTAATGTTTTACACATTAAGTTCCACATGGCATACCATGATGCTGCCATGTGGATAATTTTAGGCGACAAATGCAGGCACCAAATGAAAATGTAGGGGGACTTTTTGCCCTCCTAATCCCTTGGTCTTTACTGAAGACATCAAAAAAGAGATTTTAATCCCATCTTATCATCCAAACCCCCTAATTACATTCCACAAATTTTTACCAACTCCAATCTCCTTTCTTAAATTCCTTTGCTTCTCCTTAAATCTTTAATTTTCCATCAACTGCACTCAATCATGACAATAACACCCAATTTGCCTCCAATTTTATTAAATACACCAAACAGCACCCAAAACTTCATCCCAAATCCTCTTTAATACACCAACATCCATAACTCATCCTCCAATTAATGCCCCACCTCCCAAAACAAATATGGTCATCTTTAATACTCCCAATTCCAATTATGTTTGTCCTACACCCAGCTCTAAATCTCAGCATCCAATCACAATGAATATACCCCCTACCAAAGACTCAAACTGTGTCAAGAAGAGGCCGCTACTACTAGTTATTCCAAGCATTTATTTTCAGGTAGACATAACTCAACACAGTGTCTTTTGTTTTGGAAGACACCTTGAGTTCATTGGGAAAATCAAACGCGTTCCTGGTGAGTTGAGTACTGTTCAAAAGGCAAACCATGAATTAAAAATTGAGGCAATGGAGGTTACTTATCAGCATCCAACACATGAAATACTTGAATGCAATTGAACAAATAGACAAATCTAAGGGTTGTACCTACACTAAGGAGAAGTGGAATTGAGGAAGAACAAGTTGTGCACAAAGAGGTTAATTCTTTTAAGTTTTATGCCTAACTTGTGTTGCCCAATGGTCAAGCAATTCATGATGTAATCGTAGATGAGGTCCTTGGTTATGGTAATGCTTCACCTAATTAACTTTGTCTGAGTAGGATTAGTACCCATTTTTTGGAACACAAATGTTTGTAGAATGCCCTTAAGATTAGATGTGGGAGTGGGATGAGTACATGTTTTTTGGAACACAAATTCATGTAGAATGTCTTTAAGATTAGATGTGGGAGTGGGATGAGTACATGTTTTTTAGAACACAAATGTTTGTACACTTTCTTCAACAATGGATGTGGGAATGGTGATATGTTTCTGTGTACTACTGAGTTTTGTCTCACTTTTGTCTTTGAAAATTTATTTTCTGCTACTGGAATGACCAAAGTGATAAGACTACCTGAGGGTAGACACATTTCTTCATAAGTGCTCATAAAGACACACACATTAAAACTGTCAAAATTTTGGCCTATTAAATGTGACTATATACGAACTCAACATTTTGTTGCCACTATAGCACATTCTTAATGTCGTTATTGTAAAAGGCTTTGGATATCCGTTTGTACACTTTCTTCAACAATGGATGTGGGAATGGTGATATGTTTCTGTGTACTACTAAGTTTTGTCTCACTTTTGTCTTTGAAAATTTATTTTCTGCTACTGGAATGACCAAAGTGACAAGACTACCTGAGGGTAGACACATTTCTTCATAAGTGCTCATAAAGACACACACGTTAAAATTGTCAAAATTTTGGCCTATTAAATGTGACTATATACGAACTCAACATTTTGTTGCCACTATAACACATTCTTAATGTCGTTATTGTAAAAGGCTTTGGATATGGAAGGATTATTGATGAACAAGTAGTTGTAAACTAACTCTCTAACCGCCTTACAAAACTATTCACAAGCCATCATATACTTACAATAGGCAGTCATAAATCCATCATTTCCATCTAGTTTTTGTTGGTGTTACATTTCATGACATCTAAATTGATCATCTATAAATGGAAACCAAGGACAATTCATTAGCCAACACTTACTTCGTCGACAATACATCCTTAATGTAGTTACACAAAAAGGGTAACCAATTGGAAGGAATATTGATGACAAACTAGTTGTAAACAAACTACCTAACAACTTTACACAACTATTCATAAGCCATCATATACCTATAATAGACTCTTATTTATTTTTCGTTTCCATCCATTCTTTGTTGGTGTGGCATTTAATGCCTTCTAAATTGATTGTCTATAAAAGCAAGGCAAAAACAATTCAGTAGCCAACACTTTCTTCAGCGATAACCAACACATGTCATGGCTTTGTTAGGGAGTGATGGTGATTCTGATGATCCGACTGATCAAATTGCAGAAGCAAAGAGCAAATTTTCTGCCAACTCACGCTCCATCAATAAATGGTATAAAAAATGCCTCGAACATAAGTCCACAATGGTTGCATTATAGTAACAACTTAACGAGGCGTTGTACAGATTAGCCAAGTACAAACTCCAAATACATATCCAAAAGCGTAAGTATGATGAACTAGTTCTAAAAGAGGAAGAAGATGGTACATCGTAGTTCAATCATTTCATGGGCGATGAAGCAGCTCCAAGAAGAGTGTGACTCCACTTTTTATGATGGGTTTAAGAAATTTCGTTCATATTTCCATCAGGTTCAATTGGGATATGATTGGGACAACGTTATGGCCTACACATGGATGACATTGTTAGAGATGGTGGTGAGCACACGGAGCACGAGTACGTCAAGGAGGCTCACAATGCACCCAATGATTCTTAGCCTGAAATCTCCCTTCCTATATATTTGCTCCCATTGTTACTCTTTACATTTTGTAGGGACCTTTGTAACTATATCGTAATTTGAACCTTAAGTACGTCTCTCAAGTATTAGTTTCATAAACGTTCATAAGGTGTCACAAATATGATGTGCCTCGAGATGGGCAACGGTTATGGTAGGAGGGTAACCGTGGTTATTTACCCATAACTGTTTATGTTCATACCCGCATAACCGTTTACCCATTGGGTAATTGCATAAACAGTTATACCTATACCCACAACCGTTTATAAATGATTAACCATACCCATAACCGTGTTACCATTTAACCATAATTGTTTACCCATTTAACCATAACTATTTACCCGTTTATCCTTTTTTTATTTTTTTTTCCCATTTACCCCTTTTTTAACCCGTCTACATGTTTTTTTTTTCTTTTTTTTTAACAACTTGAAAATTACAAAAGAAAAATTGGTCATAATTTTCGTTTTCTAACAATTAAACATCGTTATAGGTACATGCATATGCAGTCATAATTAATGTCCCTATATTATCTTTCGATCACAAAGAATGAATTACATAGTAGCTCAAGAAGAATTTGATTTCCTAGAAGCAATAAGATCACACACACACACACACACACACACACATCTCTCTAATGGATTCATTTGCATAGAGGCAAAAACCAAGGAAACTATCACACACACACACACACACACATATCTCTCTAATGGATTCATTTGCATAGAGGCAAAAACCAAGGAAACTATCTTATAAGCATTCATAAACCAATAAATCAATAATTAATCCGATAAGTATGAAATCAGAAGGGTAAAATGCACCTTGAGGAGCGAGGAGAGAGAGATAAGCGGCGAGGAGAGAGAGAGATGAGTGGTGTAGATGAGAGAGAGGGCGACGAGGAGAGATAGATGAGCGGCGGAGATGAGAGAGAAGGCAACGAGGAGGGAGAGATAAGCAGGGGACAAGGCATTTGAGACTTTGAGTCAGGTAGAGATATTGAAAATTTAGGGTTTTTAATTTTTTTTTTAAATTTACATATATTAAATTAAATGGGTAAATGGATACATGTTATAACCACGGATAATACCCATAACCGCCTATTTAAATTTCATGGATAAACGATTATACCCATAACCGTTTGTTCGCCTAAACGGTTACCCATAACCGTAACCATGAACTTTAAATAGGCAAGTAACCACGGTTACCCAAACCATGGGTATTTTGCCCATCCCTAAATGTGTCACACTTAGTTGTTCACACATTCCATCACTTTTGTGAGACACTAAATTGTCAAAAATAACCAACTGTGGCCACAGCTAAAGAATAGTTCATCCCCTTGCAAACTTAACACATCTTGCATATGAATTGACTATATATTTGTAAAAATCATCTAGCACTCTCGAATTTCCACCCGTAAATTGAGTGTTACTGTTTTGGGTTGGCACTGAATTAGGCTCAAGGTTAGCAACTTCATTTGCCTAGTAACATCACCAGGAGCGAGACTCGGTGTCGCCTGTGTGTGTTCTTCGAGATATCTAGTAGGAACTGGACAATTACAAAACAATCCAAAGTTTTTTTAAAATATTACAACCATAAATATATTGTCTGGGAAACTGTAAGCAATAATTAAATACGTTGTATACCTTATGTCTAGATGTGGACAATTTTTCTTCTCACTGCTGCATTTTCGATTTCGACTTTGCTTCTCTTTTATACTTGTTTTTTTGGCCCTTTTTCTTTTAACTTCAATGGGATTTTTAAGCATCTCGGTTTGAGAACTCATGCCTCCCTTTTAAGTCTATTTTCTTTTTTTTACCACAGTACCACAACCCAAAATTTTAAGCTTCGTATCCAAGAATTTCAAAGTCTGGGATAGAAGTTGGCTACCTTCCTCCGACATCACCACCTTGTCAATCAAATCTGAAGTTTTTCTTGAAAACTAAACTTTTTTGGACACAGTAGAATTGTCGGAGTCTTTGCCTACTTCTTTCCTTTCTGCGTCCAAAACAAGCCATATTTGGCGATTCTAAGCCACCTTTTTTGTATGTAACATTTTGGCAGCAACTTTATTTGTTTCATTCTCAAATAGGCTAATATGTGCCGACAAGGAAGTCCCTGAAAGTTCATGTCTTTGTAGCTACATTTAGCATAACTGTAAACACGAATAATCCTGCGATGAATGAAACAAGAACACGTGTACAAAATAATATTTTGTATTAATTTTGGGGTTACAATCTCTTTTACAATTTGATCCTCTAATTCTATCTTCGTAAGGTGTAGATTTGTGGATAGACTGTTGATCCAAAGGGTCGTCGGGGCTTGATCTTAGGATGAAGGAGGATGAACAGATCTTCTAGGGCCTTCGGGGCTTGATCTCGATAAACAGTTGTGTGGATTCTTTCAAGGAGCCGTTGGGCTTGATCTTGATGAATGAGGATGGACGGATCTGCAAGGGCCTTCGGGCCTTGATCTTGATGAGCAGTTGTGTGGATTTCTTCAAGGGTCATTGAGCTTGATCTTGATGGACAAGGATGAACAGATCTTCAAGAACCTTCAGGGCTTGATCTTGATGAACGATGTATAGATCTTCAAGGGCCTTTAGGCTTGATCTTGATGAGCGATGATGAACGGATCTTTAAGGGCATTCGGGGCTTGATCTTGATGAACAGTTGTGTGGATTTCTTCAAGGATTTGACGAATAATGAAGAGAGCTTTCTTGATCCTTTGGGATTCCTGGGAATTTGGGACGTTGGATGTTTGAAAGCTTTAGAGTTTCATAGCTTCAAGGATTTGAGGAATTCTCTTCCAATTTGGGAGTAGAGAAATGTATATATTAATAGGTCCTTTGAAATGGATGAAATGACCTTGTATTTATAGAATTTTTCAAGGCCTAATTTTGAATATAATATTCAGATGAAATAAATCATTTCTACCAGGTGTTGACACGTGTCATATTTGATGACTTTTTCGATTTTTCGTTGAGTCACACGCTACGTGTAAAATTTATGTGACACGTGAATGTTGAAATTTTAATGCATTGGTTATCATTTATTTCACTGAAATTTTGATGTCTACAAATGCCCCCACTTCAAGGCGCGTCGTATACATGTGCTTGTCATGTATAGAAGATGCTTTTTGAAGTCCCTTAATGTAGACGTCTACCGAGAGCCGTCGAGGCTTGATCTTGAATTGGGTTGAAAGTTTCTTCAAGGGCCATCGAGGCTTGATCTTGAATTTAAATGGGATTATGAGCTGTTTCACCTGGCAAGTAAGATTCGGCTTTGTTGGGGATGAATTAGCACGTGCAGTTGTTGCATTTGTTGATTATCCACATGGTTGATGTTTCATAGCCACTCTTCTTATCTATTCTCCAGGCAGATGTGGTATTTTCTCTGGAAGTACGTTAGTAATTGAAGATGAGTACTCGAGAATGATGCTAAGTAAGCAATCAGGGAAAGGGTCAGGCAGTCGGTTCTTGACTGGAAGCTTGATTCCAAGTGTCGACTGATTGCTCTCATTCTCATTGTCATGCATGTAAGAATAAAGACAAAGACATGGACAGGGAGAAAGCATAATATGAGATACTTTCTCTTTAGACCCTGATGATATGAGATAACGGCTACAGTAGTAGCTAGGAACCTCCTAACTCCTAGAGATAATAGGATTCTTTCAAGTCGGTCTGATGAGTTGGCCGTTCGAGACTCCCTGGCTTTGATTGTTCAGTGTGCGGGCTCTGTGTCCAATATGGGACAATGCTTATTTGCTCGAACTTACCAAGTTGAATCATTGACGGCTGAAGTGATCTTAGATAAAAGATCAGATAGCTCAAGCACGAGAATAGAGAGTTGCATACGCTTGCAAAGAATTATTCAACGAGCATGAAGAGAAAGCTTGATCAACTACAGGAATCCGAAGGTCGGATTCAAAGTGATCATCATAGGTTTGTGGCTGTATTCCAGAGGCACTTTTTTCCTTGGTCATCTGGAGTTCGACCCAGTATCGAGGCGCCACATGATCAATCTCTAGTGCCTCATTCTTCTGGGGTTTTGCCAGGTGCTGAGGCTTCATGTGGGCAACCTTTGTGAAGGCTCCCTCTTTTTTTCTTTTATTTTTTTATTTTTTTAATTTTTTCTTAGTGCATATTTGTAATTTCTTAGAGATATCGATAGACAGACTTTATTTCATTCAGTGTATTGTGCTAAATACCATAAAGCATATATTTCGCTAAGATGTGGTAATTCCCTCCTTTTCTTTTTTTTTAGATGGTGCTTGATGCACCATCCTCCCTTTTTTTCTATCTTTCAATTATTTTGTCGCCACCCCCCCTCCCTTTTTTTTTTTTTGACTTTCTAATAGTAGCATGCAATTGTGAGTGGTTTCGACTTTTGGCACAACTTTGCTAAATGGGTATGGAATCTGTAAGTGGGTATCTTTTTATTTTTATTACAAAGTAATATTTTGATGATGGGCATGGTAGATTGGCACTGCTGGGTTCCTCGATGGGCTTCCTTGCTGCACTGCATTCTTCTTTGCATACGAACCATTTTCACTTGAGGGACCATTATATATATATATATAGCTTCCTTGCTGCACTGCATTCTTCTTTGCATACGAACCATTTTCACTTGAGAGACCATTATATATATATATATATATATATATATATATATATATATACCAAATGGGGTGGAACTAACAACAGGCGGCAAAGCCGGCCATAGAATTTAAAGTGCGGAAGTAAAACATAAAATAGCAGCAGGCGGCATAGCCGTCCATAGAATTTAAAGTGCGGAAATAAAACATATAAAAACAGAGTAGCATATCAAAATTACGAATTAAACGTAATGATGCAAATATATTTGGAAAATAAGTTTTATTGAAAACTTACTGCAATGCAGATTACAAACAGGTATTGCCTAATGGCAGATGAAACAAGTAAACAAAGTGGAGCTCGTAGGCATCCTGAATAATATATGTATTACAGGTGTTTGGAATATAATCTCAGAGAGATGTATTCTTGAACTGGAAAGCTTGAGTTAAAAACTTATATGTTTCCTCTGAAGATGAGTCCTCCTTATATAGAGCGAGGAGACTGAATGAGGCTTGCCAAATAGATCCGGGAATCCCGCTGTCTTCTGAAGAAGGCTGGCAAAGCTGTGTAATCACGTTGTTTTTTTTTCAAAAGTTGAATGAATAGTGAAGATGCTTTGATTCTTTTACAAAAGTTAAATGAATAGTGACCTTTTTGTTTTTCACTATTGAAGAATAATGCCTTGTCTTTTGCGGAAGGGATGATAGCAGCTACTGCTGATGATGTTGTTGGGCTGACACAATCACATGGGCAAATAATGCAGTTCAATAATCAAACGGATCTTGAGCATCTTGGAGGTCCACTTGATCATCCCAATTGGCTGGAGGCTGAGACCCTGCATCAGAAGCGTCAGAGTCCGAGTCGGAACCTTTCTTTTTCTGTAGCCTTGCTGCTTCAGCCATGAGCTGTTGAGCCAAGTCCAGAAGCTGGGAGGACTGATCAGCTTTCTCCTTTTTCTTTGAGCTGGAGGACTTAGAAGGTTTTCCTTTGAGGAAAGATGACGGACTAATGTCTGAAAGGGATTGAATTGGCTCCTGGGTTTTTAGCAACTCAGGAAATTGTTGATGAACTGGCAAAGCTTGTGAGGACGAAGTTGAAACTTTAGTTGGTAATGCCTGAGAAGGTGCCTGGGGAAATTCCATTTTTACAAGATCAATAATTTTTTGGTGGTTGAATTTATCCCACCATTTTACCCATCGGGTTCTGTAAATACCACCAGTGTCCACTTCAAAGTTCCATTTGAGAATCCATGGAATCTTGTACTTGGCCATGAGGAGTGAAAAAATAGTAACTCTGTTGTCGAAACGACTTCTGTCAAAACTGGGTTGGAAATTATTTGTGAGCATACAACGAAGGTCATCTGGAATGATAGAAGAGCTTGGGCCATGGGAGCCCACCAATCTGGAAACCATGCCAGAAACCGCAATCTAAAATTCTTATCAAAGGTTATGAACCATGAATGACTAAAATCTTCTGTCTGGTGGAGGAAAATGTTGGTCCATGCTTGGATATAATCATAGTAATTGTAATGGTTGTTTGGGATGAGAACATGCTGAGTATGAAGGGATTTTGTGTGATAAAGGGGAATTCCCCATTCGAGTTCGGTAAGGAATTTTCCAATAAGGAGTGAATGATACAATATTTTGTTTTGATGAGTGGTGCTGTAAATTGGCTTAATAGCAATGCTTTCTGTTTCTGAAAGGATGGCCTGGTAATATTTTAGGCTTTTATAGGATTCAGTTGGTAAGAAATGAAAATTTGGTGGAAGGAGTAATTTGGCAATGCGCTCTGGGGGTTGGTTTTTGTCGATGTGAAGAGGGATGCTAAAAACCTTTTATGAATTGGGGTTTTGGACATATGGGGATGTTTTAGCATAGCTAGGTGTTTTAGGTTGTGAGGGTGTTGGAGAACGTACTGAAGAGTAAGGATCATAAGGGGTGGCTAAGGCCGTTTGGTAATTTGGTCAGATATTTCCTACTGTTGATCCTAAGGGAGTAAACCTGTTTGTAATGGCGAGGGCCGATGAAGAGTCGAGAATAGACTCTTGTTTTACTGGTGCTAGGGTTTGGGAAAGGGTGGCTGGGAGCCTTCGTTGCTGAGTAGGATTAGTAGTCATTTTTCCCCTGCAAAAATTCTCTGGTCAGGAAATCTGGTATGCAATTCTGGCTGCCTTTAATGTATTCAATTTCAAAATCAAAAATACTTAATATGGCTTGCCAGCGTGCAAAAATTTGTTTTGATGCAATATTTTGAACATCCTTTTGTAAAACATGTTTTGCAGATTTGCAATCAACACGAACTAAAAATTTTTGATTTAATAAATCATCTTGGAATTTGCTAATGCATAATACAATTGATAAAATCTCTTTTTTAATAGTACTATAGTTACTTTGAGCCGGATTCCAAATTCCTGAATGGAAACGAACAATTTGTTCAGGAGATTTGGAAGAAGTTTTTTGTTTGAGGATACCTCCATAACTGATATCAGAAGCATCGGTCTCGACTATTTTGAGAGTGTCGGGAGTTGGAATGCCAAGGCAAGGTAAAGTCTTGACATGATTTTTTATCTGTTTAACAATGGAAGTATGATTTTGAGACCATGATGGAGGATTCTCCTTGAGACGATCAAACAAAGGTTTACATTGTTGACGAAGATGAGGATAAAATTCTGAAACATAATTGAGAGAACCAAGGAATCTCTGAAGTTGGGTTTTATCAATAATTTGATCTGGAAATTTATCAGCAAACTGGATGACTCGATCAATTGGCTGAATGGTAGACCTGTAAATATGGTATCCTAAAAATCTAACTTTGGTTTGAAATAACTTAATCTTAGATGCCGAGACTACTAACCCATTAGACTTAATGACCCTAGCAAATGCATGCAAATGCTTCCAATGCTCATCTATTGATTTTGAGAAAATTAATACATCATCAATATAAACAATCGAAAAATGGCTGTATTGATTAAAAATCTCATTCATGATATTTTGAAATTCACTTGGTGCGTTTTTCAAGCCGGAAGGCATTACATTCCATTCATAGTGTCCGAAAGGAGTTACAAAAGCAGTTTTGTACTTATCAGATTCATGAATTTGAATTTGCCAAAAGCCTGATTTCATGTCAAATTTGGAAAAAACAGTTGCTTGAGAAAGTCTTTTTATCAAATCTCTTTTGTTGGGGATTGGATATCAGATCCATTCTAAAACATCATTCAAAGGTTTGTAGTTAATAACTAATCGTGGAACGCCGCGTTCTAATTCTGCATTTTTCTGGACATAAAAAGCAGGGCAAGACTGGAGATTTGCTTTTACGGATAATTCCTTTTTCTAAAAGTTGATTAATTTCGGTTTTACAAAACTCTAAAACTTCTTGGTTCATTTGAATCGGTCGTGCCTTGGTGGGGATTTTTGATTCAACAAAATCTTTAATATAAGGGAGTTTGACAATATGCTGTTTTCTATGCCAAAAAGCATTTGGAAGATCTGAACAAATTTCTTTAGTAAGCTTATCAGAAAAGTGGCGAATAGAATCTAATAAAGATTTGTTTGTTAACTGTTCTTCAATTCTTTTGTGAAGAATTTCTTCCTGTAAAAAAGCAATTTGTTGGGATTTTGCAGTAATCTGGTTGAGAGTTTTTGAAACACTATCCTTTTGTAGTTGTTTTAACTTTTTATGATCTGTTTCTATGCAAAATTCAAAAGTAATTTTTTGGCCAAAAACCTTTGTTGCAATACAGTTGTGATGAACGTTAAAAGGATAAATTGATGCAATGAAAGGGAGTCCCAAAATAACTGGATCAGAAATATTTTTAATTAAAATGAATGGAGTTTTAAAACAAACATTTTGTTGACAAACATGGGCTTTGGGGGTCTCATATTTTAAATTCATTGGGGATTGATTAGCAGCGCTAAGTACCTCAGTTGATTTGTGATAATACTTTGTAGGTATTAACCCTTCTTGAATGCAATTTAAATCTGCGCTTGAATCAATTAAAGCGATGGTTTCTAAAGAAAAATCGTCAATTATTATTTTGATTTTAGAATACCGTTTTCTAATTCTAATTTTGTCTAAAAGACTTAAAACAAGGTCCTTTGAAGAAGAAGATTTTTTTGAGTGAGCGTCGGAATCGGAGTTTGAGGAAGAATTACCTGGTTCTTCTACAAGCGCTTGTGTACGTGTTCTACTGAGTTGTGAACGAATTTCGGTATTTTCAGATTTTAAAAACTTAATTTCTGATTTAATTTGATTAATTTCTTTTTGTAAATCCTGGATGGTTAAATCCTTTTTTGGTTTATTAAACCGTTCCAAAGTGGTGCTGAGAGAAATCTTTTGAGAAGAAGTCTGACTAGTGCCAGGTTCATGAGAAGAAATCAAATTTTTGAGTTTTTTCAAATAAAAAGATTTTAAATCAGGGTCATCGACTTTACTAATTAATTCCATTAAAAACTCTTCTTGTTCTTCTTGCTTATTAAGCACTGAAATTTTATTATAACAAGTGTCCGTGCACCCAAACTTAATGTTTGGCGAGGAGACGTCGCTAGAACTGCTAGAGTCAGAGACGGAAAAATCGGGATTTTTATCAGATTGACTAGAGTCGGTATTTCTAATTTCTAAAGCCTGAATAAGTTGAACCTTCTCTTCTTCAGAGATTTTTAGTTGGTTAATAACTTTTTTAACTCTACATTTATTTGCATAATGACCAAATTTGCCACATTTGTAGCATTTTCCCTTTTTATTTTGAAAATCCTTTTTGGGTTTTCGAAAAGGTTTTTTGTTTGGAGCTGGTTTTTCATAAAATTTATTTGTTTGAAAAGGTTTGTTGGAAGATCTTTTGTTTTTATAAAATCTGGATTGATATTTAGAAAACTTGCTTGTTTGTTGGGCTTTTTTCTTTTTACTTGAAGGAGCTATTGGAGGTAAACCATATTGTTCACAAAACGTTCCAAGTTCGTATTTAGCAATAGATTTATCCTTATTAACTTGTTTTGAAATCTTCACGTCAATACACATTTTCAATCCTTCCTTTTGTATAACATTAACTATGCTACCATAAGTAAGGGTATGATAAGGTATGACACCTTCTTCGTTAACTAAAACATTTCGGATTTTGTGAGCAAAAAGATTTGGTAAACCATTGATAAATTTTTCTTTCCAAAAAGGTTGATTACTATCTTCCCTAAGCATAACTCTGGATATGAAAACATCTTTATACCATCTGAAATCACTTACGGTTGGACACCTTAAATTACTCAGTTGGTCGTGAATACGAGTAGTGACGTTGCTGGATGTTCCTATAAAGTGTTCTATAATCGTATAAAGTAAAGTATTTACTCCGTCGGGTATTCCTTGTCCTATCGTTTCATCAAAGATGGGAAGTCCTTCCTCATCTTTTTTGACCGCAAAACGTATTTCATCTCTGGACTGAGAAGTTAAGTGCTTCTCCCACCAAGAATGAAGCATTCCAGTGAAACCAGTGACGAGAAGATCAACGATTTGTGTTTGTGTAAAATTGTGATTTGAAATGTAGCTATTAGCAACCATGGACATATGTTGAAGTTTGTTCAAAAGTTCTTGTTCCGACAATCCATCTATATTTCATTCATAGAGTTTGTCAGCAAAGACTGAAAATTGATTTTGGATATTTCTTTCTTCAAACTGAAGATCAGGGGGAGTTGGCCTGGGATACCAGTTTTTTGTAAGAGAAGTAGGGTTGATAGGATGAGTACGAATGCGTTTTAAATCAAAAGTTGGCTGAAGATCAATGTTTTGAAAAGCATTTTCAATATTTTGAATAGTAGAACTAGTTTCCGTGTCCTGAGAAGAATCTGGATCAGATGTGTTGTCTTCTTCAATGGAAACATCATTGTTTTGCAAAACATTAACAACTTTCTCTTTTTTGAGCTCAGTGAGCATATGATCAATTTTTTGTAAAGTAGTCATAGATTTTAAAGCAGTGGAACTTGAAGCAGTATCAGTAAAATTTACTAAAGGTTTTTCTTTTTGAGAAGATTTTGGTTGAGACAATTTGTCCATTTTTGTTTCAATTTTATCTAACTGTTTTCCAATAGTGTGAAGACTTTGGTTTGTAAAATTATTCTGCTCAATAACAGGTTTAAAACCAGAATCCTCTTTTGGAATTTTGAAAGGGGTTGCGGGAATGTTGGTATTACCAGTGGAAATTAAAATAGTTTCTTTGGGAGGATGACTGGAAGAAATCAAAGTTTTGTCTTCCTTAACCCAATTTTCTTTGGTAACAACCGTAACTTTATTTTTGGTTTCATAATGTTTGTCAATAAAATCAAAGAAAGATATTTCAAACTGGTATTATTCTACAAAAGCTTTCCATTCGGCATATATGGCTAGCTTTTCTTCATCACAATACTTTTTTCTAAAAATATTTCTTCTGGGGATGTTTTCCTCAGAAGCGATGTCAGCTTTAAGCTTCCTCCATCGGATTTTATGTGGTTTGTTTAAAACAAGTAATTGGTGATTCACCGATGTTGTTTCAAAATCAGAAGCAGTTGAAGAAGTGGGTTCTTCTTGGTTTGGAGGATGATAAACAGGATGTGCAACTTGTGAAGAAGTGTCGACAGACTTTAATTTGAGCAAATCATTGATTAAATCTTGTTGTGCAGTTTCCTGCTCTTTTAACTTTTTGTTCACTAAAGATTTGATTAAATCTTGATCTCGACCCAGTCTATCGGTTGACGTGGATCCAGAAAAAGACTGTCTGCTTGGAGTAAAAGATTTATGTGAATGTACTGATTCACAAGATTTTCTTGCTGGTCTATCAAAATTGATTTTTACAGTGGCGTCAAAATATTGTTCAATGTTGTCAAGATTAACAAGACTGTTTTGGACGGAAACCGGCTTACTTACATTAATTCAACACCAATCTGAAGGGAGACTGATATCTGACCACCTAATAGTTCTTGGTACTCTTATGTTTGCGCCTTCTTGGGTTGTTTGGATCAAAAGAGTGTGGTCACGAGGACTTTTGTTCAAAGCTTGAAAATTCATGTTTGTGCCAGTGACTTTGTAATAAATTCTAAAAATAAGTGCCAAAGGTTGTGTTCCTTCCAGGACTTGGTACCCGGAGGTTTTGATATTAAGAGTAAGAGCTTTTAAAACATGTGGATCTGAAAGACTTATTGTGAGATCGGGAAAACAATCAAAATGGATAGGTCCGTTGTAAAGACTAGATTCGATCATTCCGAGTATACTATCGTTGAAATTAGTAAATCTAGCGTCGCGTAAACATAAAAGGATAGAAGTGTTAAGACCTTTTCGAGTTAATGGTTTAACTGCGATTTGAACTAAACCAATATGAAGATAATTATGACCATTTTTGCGATGCGCTATGATTTGTTCCGGAGAAAATAATTGACAAGTCTCATGTTCTTTGCTAAGAGCATAAGCCTTCTCAACTGTTTTGACGTGATGTTCTAATTTAAAAGAGGTCAAAGACCATTTTTTCTTGTAAATATTTTGGGTTAAAACCTTTGGAATGTTCCACTCAGAAAAATCAATACTTTCGTCTGTTTGAAAATCCAATTTTTGTTCTTCATTGACAATGTCAGGTATAGTTCCTAAGTTGGATCTAGAGCTAGTGCTGGCTATTGAATTAGATCTAAATAATCTACTCATGATGCACACAAAAACAATATGCTATATGCAAGACTTAAAAAATTCACCTTCCTCGTATGTCTAGACTCTTCCCCCGCTCATGCCTCTCCTGGGACTTAATGTTTGGACCACGCCTTACTGTTTGGCTGGAAGAAAGAAGAACTGAGGACCGACGATTAAGAAATGCAGATAGAATATAAGAATGTATGAATCAGAAATAGATCAAATAGATGCTAATGCAATTACCAACCACTTGGCTCTGATACCAAATGGGGTGGAACTATAGGTAGGAGGCATAGCCTTCCATATAATTCAGAGTGAGGAAGTAAAGCATATAAAGAAAATAATGAATTAAATGTAATGATGCAAATATATTTTTGAAAATAAGTTTTATTGAAAACTTACTGCAATGCAGATTACAAACAGATATTGCCTAATGGCAGATGAAACAAGTAAACAAGGTGGAGCTTGCAGGCATCCTGAATAATATATGTATTACAAGTGTTTGGAAAATATTCTCTGTCCTTTGTGGATAAGCAGAGAGATGATACTGAGCTATTGAGTTAAAAAACTCGTGTTTTTCTTCTGAAGATGAATTCCTCTTTTATAGAAGGAGGAGAATGATTGAGGACTGCAAATTTAATCCGGGAATCCCGTTGGCATGAGGAGAAAGGTGGCAAAGCTGGCTGACTGAAGAATCCTTACTGTGGAGTCACGTTCTTTCTCTTCCAAAAGTTGAGTGAATAGTGAAGATGCTTTGATTCTTTTACAAAAGTTAAATGAATAGTGAAGATGCTTTGATTCTTTTACAAAAGCTGGATGAATAGTGACATTTTTGTTTTTCACTATTGGAGAATAATGCATTGTCTTTTACGGAAGAGATGAAAGCAGCTACTGCTGATGATTTTGTTGGGCTGACACAATCACATGGGCAAATAAAGCAGTTTCAAAAATCAAATGGATCTTGTGCGTCTTGAAGGTCCACCTGATCAGCCCAATTGGCGGGAGGTTGAGATCCTGCATCAGAAGCATCAGAGTCTGAATCGGAACCTTTCTTTTTCTGGAGCATTGCTGCTTCGGCCATGAGCAGTTGGGCCATATCCAGAAGCTGGGTAGTCTTTGCAGATTTTTCTTTCTTCGAGCTAGAGGATTTAGCTGACTTGGACTTTCCTTTGAGGGAGGAGGATGGACTAATGTCTGATAGAGACTGAACTGGTTCTTGAGCTTTCGGGAGTTCAGGGAATTGCTGAGAGTCAGGCAAGGCCTGCGAAGAAGATGCAGCAATTGCTGGGGACGAATTCTGGGGAAATTCTGCATGAACTAGATCAATAATCTTTTGGTAGTTGAATTTGTCCCACAATTTTACCCACCGGGTCCTGAAAATTCCTCCGTTGTCTAACTGGAAATTCCATTTTAAGATCCATGGAACCTTGTACTTGGCCATGAATAAAGAGAATAAGGAAACCCTGCTGTCAAAATGGCTTCGGTCAAAACCAGTCTTGAAACTATTGTTTAGTGCTTGACGAAGATCATCAGGGACAAAGGAAATATTTGGGCCATGAGTAGCCCACCAATCTGGAAACCATGCTGGGAATATCAATCTAAAACTTTTATCAAAGGTCACGAACCATGAATGACTAAAATCTTCCGTCTGATGAAGAATAATATTAGTCCAAGCTTGAATGTAATCATAATAATTATAATTGTTGTTCGGTATGAGAACATGCTGGGTGTGAAGGGGTTTGGTATGATAAAGTGGGAGACCCCAATCTTGTTCAATGAGAAATTTTCCAATATGAAGTGAATGGTATAAAATTTTATTTTGGTTAGTGGTGCTATAGATTGGCTTAATAGCAATGCTTTCGGTCTCAGAGAGAATGGCCTGGTAGTATTTGAGGCTTTTGTATGGTGCTGCTGGGAGATAATAAGAATTTGGGGGCAGAAGCAATTTAGCAATGCGTTCTGGAGGTTGATTTTTATCAATGTCAAGAGGTATGCAAAAAAGCTTTTCAGTAGTGGGGTTTTGGATATATGGAGAGGTTTTAGCATAGCTAGGTGTTTTGGGTTGTGAAGGTGTTGGAGAGCGTACTGAAGAGTAAGGATCAAAAGGAGTAGCTAAAGCTGTTTGGTAATTTGGTCGGATATTTCCTAGTGTGGATCCTAATGGAGTGAATCTGTTTGTAATGGCGAGGGCCGATGAAGAGTCGGGAATAGACTCTTGTTTTACTAGTGCTGGGGTTTGGGTGAGAGTGGCTGGAAGCCTTCTATGATTAGGATTGGAACCCATTCTTCCCCTGCAAAAATTCTCTGGTCAGAAAATCTGGTATGCAATTCTGGCTGCCTTTAATGTATTCAATTTCAAAATAAAAAATACTTAATATGGCTTGCCAGCGTGCAAAAATTTGTTTTGATGCAATATTTTGAACATCCTTTTGTAAAACATGTTTTGCAGATTTGCAATCAACACGAACTAAAAATTTTTGATTTAATAAATCATCTTGGAATTTGCTAATGCATAATACAATTGATAAAATCTCTTTTTTAATAGTACTATAGTTACTTTGAGCCGGATTCCAAATTCCTGAATGGAAACGAACAATTTGTTCAGGAGATTCGGAAGAAGTTTTTTGTTTGAGGATACCTCCATAACCGATATCAGAAGCATCGGTCTCGACTATTTTGAGAGAGTCGGGAGTTGGAATGCCAAGGCAAGGTAAAGTCTTGACATGATTTTTTATCTGTTTAACAATGGAAGTATGATTTTGAGACCATGATGGAGGATTCTCCTTGAGACGATCAAACAAAGGTTTACATTGTTGACGAAGATGAGGATAAAATTCTGAAACATAATTGAGAGAACCAAGGAATCTCTGAAGCTGGGTTTTATCAATAATTTGATCTGGAAATTTATCAGCAAACTGGATGACTCGATCAATTGGCTGAATGGTAGACCTGTAAATATGGTATCCTAAAAATCTAACTTTGGTTTGAAATAACTTAATCTTAGATGCCGAGACTACTAACCCATTAGACTTAATGATCCTAGCAAATGCATGCAAATGCTTCCAATGCTCATCTATTGATTTTGAGAAAATTAATACATCATCAATATAAACAATCGAAAAATGGCTGTATTGATTAAAAATCTCATTCATGATATTTTGAAATTCACTTGGTGCGTTTTTCAAGCCGAAAGGCATTACATTCCATTCATAGTGTCCGAAAGGAGTTACAAAAGCAGTTTTGTACTTATCAGATTCATGAATTTGAATTTGCCAAAAGCCTGATTTCATGTCAAATTTGGAAAAAAAAGTTGCTTGAGAAAGTCATTTTATCAAATCTCTTTTGTTGGGAATTGGATATCGGATCCATTCTAAAACATCATTCAAAGGTTTGTAGTTAATAACTAATCGTGGAACACCGCGTTCTAATTCTGCATTTTTCTGGACATAAAAAGCAGGGCAAGACCATGGAGATTTGCTTTTACGGATAATTCCCTTTTCTAAAAGTTGATTAATTTCAGTTTTACAAAACTCTAAAACTTCTTGGTTCATTTGAATTGGTCGTGCTTTGGTGGGGATTTTTGATTCAACAAAATCTTTAATATAAGGGAGTTTAACAATATGCTGTTTTCTATGCCAAAAAGCATTTGGAAGATCTGAACAAATTTCTTTGGTAAGCTTATCAGAAAAGTGGCGAATAGAATCTAATAAAGATTTGTTTGTTAACTGTTCTTCAATTCTTTTGTGAAGAATTTCTTCCTGTAAAAAAGCAATTTGTTGGGATTTTACAGTAATCTGGTTGAGAGTTTTTGAAACACTATCCTTTTGTAGTTGTTTTAACTTTTTAAGATCTGTTTCTATGCAAAATTCAAAAGTAATTTTTTGGCCAAAAACCTTTGTTGAAATACAGTTGTGATGAACTTTAAAAGGATAAATTAATGCAATGAAAGGGAGTCCCAAAATAACTGGATCAGAAATATTTTTAATTAAAACGAATGAGTTACTACACGTTACTACACTTAGCAACGTTCTTCTTCAAAGGACCTTGTTTTAAGTTTTTTAGACAAAATTAGAATTAGAAAATGATATTCTAAAATCAAAATAATAATTGACGATTTTTCTTTAGAAACCATCGCTTTAGTTGATTTAGGCGCAGATTTAAATTGCATTCAAGAAGGGTTAATACCTACAAAGTATTATCACAAATCAACTGAGGTACTTAGCGCTGCTAATCAATCCCCAATGAATTTAAAATATGAGATCCCCAAAGCCCATGTTTGTCAACAAAATGTTTGTTTTAAAACTCCATTCGTTTTAGTTAAAAATATTTCTGATCCAGTTATTTTGGGACTCCCTTTCATTGCATTAATTTATCCTTTTAAAGTTCATCACAACTGTATTTCAACAAAGGTTTTTGGCCAAAAAATTACTTTTGAATTTTGCATAGAAACAGATCTTAAAAAGTTAAAACAACTACAAAAGGATAGTGTTTCAAAAACTCTCAACCAGATTACTGCAAAATCCCAACAAATTGCTTTTTTACAGGAAGAAATTCTTCACAAAAGAATTGAAGAACAGTTAACAAACAAATCTTTATTAGATTCTATTCGCCACTTTTCTGATAAGCTTACCAAAGAAATTTGTTCAGATCTTCCAAATGCTTTTTGGCATAGAAAACAGCATATTGTTAAACTCCCTTATATTGAAGATTTTGTTGAATCAAAAATCCCCACCAAAGCACGACCGATTCAAATGAACCAAGAAGTTTTAGAGTTTTGTAAAACTGAAATTAATCAACTTTTAGAAAAGGGAATTATCCGTAAAAGCAAATCTCCATGGTCTTGCCCTGATTTTTATGTCCAGAAAAATGCAGAATTAGAACGCGGTGTTCCACGATTAGTTATTAACTACAAACCTTTGAATGATGTTTTAGAATGGATCCGATATCCAATTCCCAACAAAAGAGATTTGATAAAAAGACTTTCTCAAGCAACTGTTTTTTCCAAATTTGACATGAAATCAGGCTGTTGGCAAATTCAAATTCATGAATCTGATAAGTACAAAACTGCTTTTGTAACTCCTTTCGGACACTATGAATGGAATGTAATGCCTTTCGGCTTGAAAAACGCACCAAGTGAATTTCAAAATATCATGAATGAGATTTTTAATCAATACAGCCATTTTTCGATTGTTTATATTGATGATGTATTAATTTTCTCAAAATCAATAGATGAGCATTGGAAGCATTTGCATGCATTTGCTAGGATCAGTAAGTCTAATGGGTTAGTAGTCTCGGCATCTAAGATTAAGTTATTTCAAACCAAAGTTAGATTTTTAGGATACCATATTTACAGGTTTACCATTCAGCCAATTGATCGAGTCATCCAGTTTGCTGATAAATTTCCAGATCAAATTATTGATAAAACCCAGCTTCAGAGATTCCTTGGTTCTCTCAATTATGTTTCAGAAGATTATTGATCTAGTTCATGCAGAATTTCCCCAGAATTCGTCCCCAGCAATTGCTGCATCTTCTTCGCAGGCCTTGCCAGACACTCAGCAATTCCCTGAACTCCCGAAAGCTCAAGAACCAGTTCAGTCTCTATCAGACATTAGTCCATCCTCCTCCCTCAAAGGAAAGTCCAAGTCAGCCAAATCCTCTAGCTCGAAAAAAGAAAAATCTGCAAAAACTACCCAGCTTCTGGATATGGCCCAACTGCTCATGGCCGAAGCAGCAATGTTCCAGAAAAAGAAAGCTTCCGATTCGGACTCTGACGCTTCTGATGCAGGATCTCAACCTCCCGCCAATTGGGCTGATCAAGTGGACCTTCAAGACGCACAAGATCCGTTTGATTTTTGAAACTGCTTTATTTGCCCATGTGATTGTGTTAGCCCAACAACATCATCAGCAGTAGCTGCTTTCATCTCTTCCGTAAAAGACAAGGCATTATTCTCCAATAGTGAAAAACAAAAATATCACTATTCATCCAGCTTTTGTAAAAGAATCAAAGCATCTTCACTATTCATTTAACTTTTGTAAAAGAATCAAAGCATCTTCACTATTCACTCAACTTTTGGAAGAGAAAGAACGTGACTCTACAGTAAGGATTCTTCAGTCAGCCAGCTTTGCCAGCTTTCTCCTCATGCCAGCGGGATTCCCGGATTAAATTTGCAGTCCTCAATCATTCTCCTCCTTCTATAAAAGAGGAATTCATCTTCAGAAGAAAAACACGAGTTTTTTAACTCAATAGCTCAGTATCATCTCTCTGCTTATCCACAAAGGACAGAGAATATTTTCCAAACACTTGTAATACATATATTATTCAGGATGCCTGCGAGCTCCACCTTGTTTACTTGTTTCATCTGCCATTAGGCAATACCTGTTTGTAATCTGCATTGCAGTAAGTTTTCAATAAAACTTATTTTCAAAAATATATTTGCATCATTACATTTAATTCATTATTTTCTTTATATGCTTTACTTCCGCACTCTAAATTATATGGAAGGCTATGCCTCCTGCTGTTCTTTTTAATTCAATATATTGATATGTTTCTTTGTTTTTATATGCTTTACTTCCGCACTCTGAATTATATGGAAGGCTATGCCTCCTACCTATAGTTCCACCCCATTTGGTATCAGAGCCAAGTGGTTGGTAATTGCATTAGCATCTATTTGATCTATTTCTGATTCATACATTCTTATATTCTATCTGCATTTCTTAATCGTCAGTCCTCAGTTCTTCTTTCTTCCAACCAAACAGTAAGGCGTGGTTCAAACATTAAGTCCCAGGAGAGGCATGAGCGGAGCGCATGAGCGGGGGAAGAGTTTAGACATACGAGGAAGGTGAATCTTTTAAGTGTTGCATATAGCATATTGTTTTTGTGTGCATCATGAGTAGATTATTTAGATCTAATTCAATAGCCAGCACTAGCTCTAGATCCAACTTAGGAACTATACCTGACATTGTCAATGAAGAACAAAAATTGGATTTTCAAACAGACGAAAGTATTGATTTTTCTGAGTGGAACATTCCAAAGGTTTCAACCCAAAATATTTACAAGAAAAAATGGTCTTTGACCTCTTTTAAATCCGAACATCACGTCAAAACAGTTGAGAAGGCTTATGCTCTTAGCAAAGAACATGAGACTTTTCAATTATTTTCTCCGGAACAAATCAAAGCGCATCGCAAAAATGGTCATAATTATCTTCATATTGGTTTAGTTCAGATCGCAGTTAAACCATTAACTCGAAAAGGTCTTAACACTTCTATCCTTTTATGTCTTCGTGACGCTAGATTTACTGATTTCAACGATAGTATACTCGGAATGATCGAATCTAGTCTTTACAACGGACCTATCCATTTTGATTGTTTTCCCGATCTCACAATAAGTCTTTCAGATCCACATGTTTTAAAAGCTCTTACTCTTAATATCAAAACCTCCGGGTACCAAGTCCTGGAAGGAACACAACCTTTGGCACTTATTTTTAGAATTTATTACAAAGTCACTGGCACAAACATGAATTTTCAAGCTTTGAACAAAAGTCCTCGCGACTATACTCTTTTGATCCAAACAACCCAAGAAAGCGCAAACATAAGAGTACCAAGAACCATTAGGTGGTCAGACATCAGTCTCCCTTCAGATTGGTGTTTAATTAATGAAAGTAAGCCGGTTTCCGTCCAAAACAGTCTTGTTAATCTTGACAACATTGAACAATATTTTGACGGCACTGTAAAAATCAATTTTGATAGACCAGCAAGAAAATCTTGTGAATCAGTACATTCACATAAATCTTTTACTCCAAGCAGACAGTCTTTTTCTGGATCCACGTCAACCGATAGACTGGGTCGAGATCAAGATTTAATCAAATCTTTGGTGAACAAAAAGTTAAAAGAGCAGGAAACTGCACAACAAGATTTAATCAATGATTTGCTTAAATTAAAGTCTGTCGACACTTCTTCACAAGTTGCACATCCTGTTTATCATCCTCCAAACCAAGAAGAACCCACTTCTCTAACTGCTTCTGATTTTGAAACAACATCGGTGAATCACCAATTACTTGTTTTAAACAAACCACATAAAATCCGATGGAGGAAGCTTAAAGCTGACATCGCTTCTGAGGAAAACATCCCCAGAAGAAATATTTTTAGAAAAAAAGTATTGTGATGATGAAAAGCTAGCCATTTATGCCGAGTGGAAAGCTTTTGTAGAACAATACCAATTTGAAATATCTTTCTTTGATTTCATTGAAAAACATTATGAGACCAAAAATAAAGTTACGGTTGTTACCAAAGAAAATTGGGTTAAGGAAGACAAAACTTTGGTTTCCTCTAGTCATCCTCCCAAAGAAACTATTTTAATTTCCACTGGTAATACCAACATCCCCGCAACTCCTTTCAAAATTGCAAAAGAAGATTTTGGTTTTAAACCTGTCATCGAACAGAACAATTTTACAAACCAAAGTCTTCACACCATTGGAAAACAGTTAGACAAAATTGAAACCAAAATCGACAATTTGTCTCAACCAATTTCTTCTCCAAAAGAAAAACCTTTAGTAAATTTTACTAATACTTCTTCAAGCTCTACTGCTTTAAAATCTATGACTACTTTACAAAAAATTGATCATATGCTCACTGAGCTCAAAAAAGAGAAAGTTGTCAATGTTTTGCAAAACAATGATGTTTCTGTTGAAGAAGAAAACACATCTGGCCCAGATTCTTCTCAGGACACGGAAACTAGTTCTGCTATCCAAAATATTGAAAATGCTTTTCAAAACATTGATCTTCAGCCAACTTTTGATTTAAAACGCATTCATACTCGTCCTGTCAACCCTACTTCTCTTACAAAAAATTGGTATCCTAGGCCAACTCCCCCTGATCTTCAGTTTGAAGAAAGAAATATCCAAAATCAATTTTCAGTCTCTGTTGACAAACTCTATGAATGGAATATAGATGGATTGTCAGAACAAGAACTTTTGAACAAACTCCAACATATGTCCATGGTTGCTAATAGCTACATTTCAAATCACAATTTTACACAAACACAAATCGTTGATCTTCTCGTCACTGGTTTCACTGGAATGCTTCATTCTTGGTGGGAGAAGCACTTAACTTCTCAGTCCTGAGATGAAATACGTTTTGCGATCAAAAAAGATGAGGAAGGACTTCCCATCTTTGATGAAACGAAAGGACAGGGAATACCCGACGGAGTAAATACTTTACTTTATACGATTATAGAACACTTTATAGGAACACCCAGCAACGTTACTACACGTATTCACGACCAACTGAGTAATTTAAGGTGTCCAACCTTAAGTGATTTCAGATGGTATAAAGATGTTTTCATATCCAGAGTTATGCTTAGGGAAGATAGTAATCAACCTTTTTGGAAAGAAAAATTTATCAATGGTTTACCAAATCTTTTTGCTCACAAAATCTGAAATGTTTTAGTTAACGACGAAGGTGTCATACCTTATCATACCCTTACTTATGGTAGCATAGTTAATGTTATACAAAAGGAAGGATTGAAAATGTGTATTGACATGAAGATTTCAAAACAAGTTAATAAGGATAAATCTATTGCTAAATACGAACTTGGAACATTTTGTGAACAATATGGTTTACCTCCAATAGCTCCTTCAAGTAAAAAGAAAAAAGCCCAACAAACAAGCAGGTTTTCTAAATATCAATCCAGATTTTATAAAAACAAAAGATCTTCCAACAAACCTTTTCAAACAAATAAATTTTATGAAAAACCAGCTCCAAACAAAAACCCTTTTCGAAAACCCAAAAAGCATTTTCAAAATAAAAAGGGAAAATGCTACAAATGTGGCAAATTTGGTCATTATGCAAATAAATGTAGAGTTAAAAAAGTTATTAACCAACTAAAAATCTCTGAAGAAGAGAAGGTTCAACTTATTCAGGCTTTAGAAATTAGAAATACCGACTCTAGTCAATCTGATAAAAATCCCGATTTTTCCGTCTCTGACTCTAGCAGTTCTAGCGACGTCTCCTCGCCAAACATTAAGTTTGGGTGCACGGACACTTGTTGTAATAAAATTTCAGTGCTTAATAAGCAAGAAGAACAAGAAGAGTTTTTAATGGAATTAATTAGTAAAGTCGATGACCCTGATTTAAAATCTTTTTATTTGAAAAAACTCAAAAATTTGATTTCTTCTCATGAACCTGGCACTAGTCAGACTTCTTCTCAAAAGATTTCTCTCAGCACCACTTAGGAACAGTTTAATAAACCAAAAAAGGATTTAACCATCCAGGATTTACAAAAAGAAATTAATCAAATTAAATCAGAAATTAAGTTTTTAAAATCTGAAAATACCGAAATTCGTTCACAACTCAGTAGAACACGTACACAAGCGCTTGTAGAAGAACCAGGTAATTCTTCCTCAAACTCTGATTCCGACGCTCACTCAAAAAAATCTTCTTCTTCAAAGGACCTTGTTTTAAGTCTTTTAGACAAAATTAGAATTAGAAAATGGTATTCTAAAATCAAAATAATAATTGACGATTTTTCTTTAGAAACCATCGCTTTAATTGATTCAGGCGCAGATTTAAATTGCATTCAAGAAGGGTTAATACCTACAAAGTATTATCACAAATCAACTGAGGTACTTAGCGCTGCTAATCAATCCCCAATGAATTTAAAATATGAGATCCCCAAAGCCCATGTTTGTCAACAAAATGTTTGTTTTAAAACTCCATTCGTTTTAATTAAAAATATTTCTGATCCAGTTATTTTGGGACTCCCTTTCATTGCATTAATTTATCCTTTTAAAGTTCATCACAACTGTATTTCAACAAAGGTTTTTGGCCAAAAAATTACTTTTGAATTTTGCATAGAAACAGATCTTAAAAAGTTAAAACAACTACAAAAGGATAGTGTTTCAAAAACTCTCAACCAGATTACTGCAAAATCCCAACAAATTGCTTTTTTACAGGAAGAAATTCTTCACAAAAGAATTGAAGAACAGTTAACAAACAAATCTTTATTAGATTCTATTCGCCACTTTTCTGATAAGCTTACTAAAGAAATTTGTTCAGATCTTCCAAATGCTTTTTGGCATAGAAAATAGCATATTGTCAAACTCCCTTATATTAAAGATTTTGTTGAATCAAAAATCCCCACCAAGGCACAACCGATTCAAATGAACCAAGAAGTTTTAGAGTTTTGTAAAACCGAAATTAATCAACTTTTAGAAAAAGGAATTATCCGTAAAAGCAAATCTCCATGGTCTTGCCCTGCTTTTTATGTCCAGAAAAATGCAGAATTAGAACGCGGCGTTCCACGATTAGTTATTAACTACAAACCTTTGAATGATGTTTTAGAATGGATCCGATATCCAATCCCCAACAAAAGAGATTTGATAAAAAGACTTTCTCAAGCAACTGTTTTTTCCAAATTTGACATGAAATCAGGCTTTTGGCAAATTCAAATTCATGAATCTGATAAGTACAAAACTGCTTTTGTAACTCCTTTCGGACATTATGAATGGAATGTAATGCCTTTCGGCTTGAAAAACGCACCAAGTGAATTTCAAAATATCATGAATGAGATTTTTAATCAATACAGCCATTTTTCGATTGTTTATATTGATGATGTATTAATTTTCTCAAAATCAATAGATGAGCATTGGAAGCATTTGCATGCATTTGCTAGGATCATTAAGTCTAATGGGTTAGTAGTCTCGGCATCTAAGATTAAGTTATTTCAAACCAAAGTTAGATTTTTAGGATACCATATTTACAGGTCTACCATTCAGCCAATTGATCGAGTCATCCAGTTTGCTGATAAATTTCCAGATCAAATTATTGATAAAACCCAGCTTCAGAGATTCCTTGGTTCTCTCAATTATGTTTCAGAATTTTATCCTCATCTTCGTCAACAATGTAAACCTTTGTTTGATCGTCTCAAGGAGAATCCTCCATCCTGGTCTCAAAATCATACTTCCATTGTTAAACAGATAAAAAATCATGTCAAGACTTTACCTTGCCTTGGCATTCCAACTCCTGACTCTCTCAAAATAGTCGAGACCGATGCTTCTGATATCGGTTATGGAGGTATCCTCAAACAAAAAACTTCTTCCGAATCTCCTGAACAAATTGTTTGTTTCCATTCAGGAATTTGGAATCCGGCTCAAAGTAACTATAGTACTATTAAAAAAGAGATTTTATCAATTGTATTATGCATTAGCAAATTCCAAGATGATTTATTAAATCAAAAAATTTTAGTTCGTGTTGATTGCAAATCTACAAAACATGTTTTACAAAAGGATGTTCAAAATATTGCATCAAAACAAATTTTTGCACGCTGGCAAGCCATATTAAGTATTTTTGATTTTGAAATTGAATACATTAAAGGTAGCCAGAATTGCATACCAGATTTCCTGACCAGAGAATTTTTGCAGGGGAAAAATGACTACTAATCCTACTCAGCAACGAAGGCTCCCAGCCACGCTTTCCCAAACCCCAGCACCAGTAAAACAAGAGTCTATTCCTGACTCTTCATCGGCCCTCGCCATTACAAATAGGTTTACTCCCTTAGGATCAACAGTAGGAAATATCCGACCAAATTACCAAACGACCTTAGCCACCCCTTATGATCCTTACTCTTCAGTACGTTCTCCAACACCCTCACAACCTAAAACACCTAGCTATGCTAAAACATCCCCATATGTCCAAAACCCCAATTCAGAAAAGCTTTTTAGCATCCCTCTTCACATCGACAAAAACCAACCCCCAGAGCGCATTGCCAAATTACTCCTTCCACCAAATTTTCATTTCTTACCAACTGAATCCTATAAAAGCCTAAAATATTACCAGGCCATCCTTTCAGAAACAGAAAGCATTGCTATTAAGCCAATTTACAGCACCACTCATCAAAACAAAATATTGTATCATTCACTCCATATTGGAAAATTCCTTACCGAACTCGAATGGGGAATTCCCCTTTATCACACAAAATCCATTCATACTCAGCATGTTCTCATCCCAAACAACCATTACAATTACTATGATTATATCCAAGCATGGACCAACATTTTCCTCCACCAGACAGAAGATTTTAGTCATTCATGGTTCATAACCTTTGATAAGAATTTCAGATTGCGGTTTCCTGCATGGTTTCCAGATTGGTGGGCTTCCCATGGCCCAAGCTCTTCTATCATTCCAGATGACCTTCGTCGTGTGCTCACAAATAATTTCCAACCCAGTTTTGACAGAAGTCGTTTCGACAACAGAGTTACTATTTTTTCACTGCTCATGGCCAAGTACAAGATTCCATGGATTCTCAAATGGAACTTTGAAGTGGACACTGGTGGTATTTACAGAACCCAATGGGTAAAATGGTGGGATAAATTCAACCACCAAAAAATTATTGATCTTGTAAAAATGGAATTTCCCCAGGCACCTTCTCAGGCATTACCAACTAAAGTTTCAACTTCGTCCTCACAAGCTTTGCCAGTTCATCAACAATTTCCTGAGTTGCTAAAAACCCAGGAGCCAATTCAATCCCTTTCAGACATTAGTCCGTCATCTTCCCTCAAAGGAAAACCTTCTAAGTCCTCCAGCTCAAAGAAAAAGGAGAAAGTTGATCAGTCCTCCCAGCTTCTGGACTTGGCTCAACAGCTCATGGCTGAAGCAGCAAGGCCACAGAAAAAGAAAGGTTCCGACTCGGACTCTGACGCTTCTGATGCAGGGTCTCAGCCTCCAGCCAATTGGGCTGATCAAGTGGACCTCCAAGATGCTCAAGATCCGTTTGATTATTGAACTGCATTATTTGCCCATATGATTGTGTCAGCCCAA
This sequence comes from Pyrus x bretschneideri, assembly GCF_019419815.1. NCBI lineage: Eukaryota > Viridiplantae > Streptophyta > Magnoliopsida > Rosales > Rosaceae > Pyrus > Pyrus x bretschneideri. Next base: position 737,561 of record NW_025999803.1, on the reverse strand, counting down.
CAACATCATCAGCAGTAGCTGCTATCATCCCTTCCGCAAAAGACAAGGCATTATTCTTCAATAGTGAAAAACAAAAAGGTCACTATTCATTTAACTTTTGTAAAAGAATCAAAGCATCTTCACTATTCATTCAACTTTTGAAAAAGAAACAACGTGATTACACAGCTTTGCCAGCCTTCTTCAGAAGACAGCGGGATTCCCGGATCTATTTGGCAAGCCTCATTCAGTCTCCTCGCTCTATATAAGGAGGACTCGTCTTCAGAGGAAACATATAAGTTTTTAACTCAAGCTTTCCAGTTCAAGAATACATCTCTCTGAGATTATATTCCAAACACCTGTAATACATATATTATTCAGGATGCCTACGAGCTCCACTTTGTTTACTTGTTTCATCTGCCATTAGGCAATACCTGTTTGTAATATGCATTGCAGTAAGTTTTCAATAAAACTTATTTTCCAAATATATTTGCATCATTACGTTTAATTCGTAATTTTGATATGCTACTCTGTTTTTATATGTTTTATTTCTGCACTTTAAATTCTATGGACGGCTATATATATATATATATATATAGGATTGCACAGTCACTACACTACCGTTGCACATGCGGGCCAGTTTCATTTGGGAGACCATTATATATATATATATATATATAGGATTGCATAGTGACCGCACAATCGTTGCACATGCGAACTAGTTTCATTTGCTTCTCTGGAGACCATTACACACACACACACACACATACACACACACACACACACACCATTACATTACTTATTGTCTTGCATCACGACTGCATGCATTGCTTCCTCGTTGGAATTGGTGGTGTAGAGAGTGGCTGCGAGTCCAGGTTTGAAGTATGAAAGTTATAGCTATCCCTGGAGGAGACAATTCGAACCATGCTCGTTCTCGTCGAAGTGGTGCCCTCGGTTTATGCTCTTCGTCCATGCCAAGAAGGAAAGGAGCAGTTGGTGCCATGTCTTCAACCGACGTCTCTGGTGGTCTTTCAGAGGGAGCACAGTCATAACGGCACTGAGCAATGCACAACCAGCCCAGCAAGCTGATTCGCAAGCCCTCTAGTGGGTATTTCTTGTAACATATATTTGTTGTACCTCTCCCACGAAGTTAGAAAATGTTATGGCCTTTAGAAAAGTCTGAACTTTTTGCAGCGGATAAAGACAGCAAAAGTAACTCGTCCTCGTTGTCCTTCCACCTGCGCTGTTCCAGGAACCATTATTCGCTTATGCCGTGATGTCGTGTTAAAGATTCATTCCAAGACATAACGATGACCCTAGCACTACTCTACTACTGCATCTATTTCTCTGAATCAACACAACATGTCCAAGCTGCTTAAGTGCATAAGGAAAAAATAAGGCCCCGGCCCGAAGTTGACGACCCAGTGGCACTATTGTGATGAAGCCCTGAAGTTGCAGTGCGTCACTTTTTACCCTATGGTGCTATGTAAAAGACTGTAACAAGGTTTCGTTATATAATGCCTTTTGGTCACAATTTTCCCTTAGTGGTGCGCTGCCATGTGGTGCTGTGCAAAAGACTGCAGCGGGATTTTCCTGTGTAGTGCCTTTTGGTTATAGTTTTCTCTTGGTGGTGATGTTGTCATGTGGTGCTGTGCAAAAATTGCAGCAAGGTTTAGCTGTGTAATGCCTTATGGTCATAGTTTTCCCTCGATGGTGCGTTACCGGTAGTGCTATGAAAAAGACTGTAGCGGGGTTTTGCAGTGTAGTGCATTTTGGTCACAGTTTTCCCTCGGTGGTGATGTTGTCGTGTGGTGCTGTGCAAACGATTGCAGCGGGGTTTCGCAGAAGCTATCGATGTCGTCTATATTGTGGGGCATGATGTGGTCCGTGAGGAAGTGGGAAGGGAGATGGAAGCATCATAATTTCAAGGTGTTCTCTCGACGTAAGAAGCTACACTTTCTCAACATCAAGAGGAGATTTTACGCATAGAGCAAGGGAAAGGTGCGGCCATGGAAGTGCCCACCTTGTCTCTCACCAATATAGAGACTTTGAAGACTTTGGAAGGCTTGCTTGAAGATTGTCGCCGTATTTTTAGGGACATAGCCTTCAAATGGTCTTTTCCATTTTTTTCTACAAGCCTTCTTTGTTTTTTTTTTTATTTATATTTTGTTTATCATATATATATATATATATTGTTCCTTTTGTAATAAGGCTTTGTAGCCAAATACTACCTTTAAAGAAATAAAGCATTCACATTTCGAATTTGCTCTCTATTCTTCAAAGTGTTTGTGTTTTTTGTTGATGGTGTGACTGTACTTGAAGTTTTGAAGTTTCAAGTTGCCTACGTACCCTCGGTTAAGGAGGGATCAACTCATGACGTAGTTCAAATGAATGATGGATTTTTTTTTATTTATTTATTTTGTCGTGCACAATTTATGCTTTTGCATGCCAAGATCGTGGTGCATTTGTTTTATAGGTAGTAGCGCTTCAAGAATCTACCATTGATGGGGCCAATCTTCAAGTGTTGCTAAGCTTCAAGTCTTCCCTTATCCAGTGCTTCCAGCTCTTGAAGACACAACTTTGCATTCTTTTTATCAGTCAAGCCTTCTTGTATAGCCATCCTTAGTGAGGGGATTTGATTTTTGAGTGGTAAAACAGCTTCCACGCCATATACAAGAGAATAAGGCATAGCTTGGGTAGGAGTCCTATGTGTCGTCCTATATGCCCAAAGTTCTTCACTTATTTTTCGTGCCAGTCTCTCTTTGTTCGGCCAATCACCTTCTTTAGAAGGTTGCACAATGTTTTGTTAAATGCTTCTACAAGATCGTTGGCCAGAGCATGATACATGGAAGATTTATGTTACTTGAACTTGTATTTTTCGCAAAGCTTGTCCACGAGTCGGTTGGGGAACTGTTTTCCGTTCTCGGTGATAATGTAGTGAGGCACACCATATCGGTGGATGATATGCTTCTTGATGAAACGGGCAACAGTTTCCTTCTTGACTCCCCTTTGGGGTATAGCTTCAGCCCACTTGGAGAAGTAATTCGTTACAGCTAGGATGTAAGCTTCTCTTGCAGATAAGTTTGGTGTAGTTGATCCTATGACGTCCAATCCCTTTACATTAAACTGCCATGAAGCAGTTGTAGGTGTAATGGTTCAAGTGGTTGATGTATGAAGTTGGCATGGAATTGGCAGGCTTGGCACCTTTTGGCATGTTCCAGGCAGTTATTCACCATGTTTTGCCAATAGTAACCCATTCTTTTGAGTTGGAAATGTAGCTTCGGTCCAGACTGAGCGGGATCAGCCATCTTTGTCAAACTGGCACATCTGCAGCTTCGTCTTCTCCTAAGTTATACTCAAGGCTAGGTTGGCGGAAACGTTTGCCATTTGATTTTCATTTCTTGGCACATGTTCTAGTGTTACGGCCTCAAACTTTTGCAGCAGTGGAGTTGCCAGCTGAAAATATGAGACGAGATCATCTTTCCTTACCTTATATTCAGTCAAGAGTTGATTGATTATGAGTTTGGAGTCGCCATATACCTCAAAGACTGTGATTTCCATGTTGATCGCCATTTGGAGCCCGATGATCAGTGCTTGGTACTTAGCGGCGTTGTTGAAGCATAATTCACTTAGTTGGAAAGAATAAGGTAGTATTTGCCTTTGTGGCGACATGAATACTACTCTTGCCCGCACTCCGTACTCGTGCGGATCCGTCGAAGAACATTGTCCATGATGGGAAGATGTCGATGTAGAACACCTCCTTGTCAGGCAAGTCGTCTAAGATTTTCCAATCAGCTGGGATTGGGTGATCGACAAGGAAGTCTACTAGTGCTTGTCCCTTAACGACTTTAGCTGGGACGTAGATGATCTCATACTAATTAAGAAGCAATGCCCATTTAGCGAGTCGCCCTGTCAAGACTGGTTTAAACATGAAGTATTTGACCGGGTCAGGCTTAACAACCAGGTGGATGGTGTAAGCATACATGTAATGCCTGAGTTTCTGGATGGCAAACACCAAGGTGAGACACATCTTTTTTATTGGGGAGTAGTTCAACTCAGCCCCGGTGAGAGTTCAACTGAGGTAGTAGAACGCTCATTCCTTCTGGGATTCATTTTCTTGTGCCAAAGATGCTCCAACTGAACTTTCCTAAGTGGCGATGTACAATATGAGCAGCTTCCCGGGCACAGGCACCTCTAGGACAGGTGAACTTGATGAATACTTTTTTGTGCTTTCAAAAGCATTATGACATGCTTCATCCCATATGAACGAAACATCCTTTTTCATGAGTCAACTGAACGGTTGACAACACCCTTCAAGGTTGAAGATGAAGTGTCTGATGAAGGCTAGCTATCCTTGTAGACTTTTCAGCTCGTGCAGGTCTCTTGCCTCAGGCATGCTTTGAATGGCCTTGATCTTTGATTGGTCCACTTCAATGCCATGGTGCATGACAATGAAGTTGAGGAACTTTCTAGAGGTGACGCCAAATGCACACTTTAACGGGTTCATCTTGAGGTTGTATTTTCGCAGCCTTCCGAACATTATTCATAAATCCTTCAAGTGATCTGATCTTTTCTTTGTCTTGACCACCACATCATCTACGTAACATTCTACGTTTTTGTGTAGCCATGTCATTGAAGATTTTTTGCATTGCACGTTGATATGTAGCTTTAGCGTTCTTCAGACCAAAGGGCATCAACTTGTAGCAATAGATACCTTTTGGAGTGCAGAAGGCTGTTAGTTCCTCGTCTTCGAGAGCTATGTGAATTTGATTGTATCCAAAAGAACCGTTCATGAATGACAGTGCCTCGTGGCAAGTGGTTGCGTCCACCATCATTTCGATGATTGGCAAGGGGAAGTTGTCCTTCGGGCAATCATCGTTGAGGTCCTGGAAGTCTACGCAAACACGTATTTATCCATATTTCTTAAGGACAATGACGATGTTGGAGATACACTTGCACCTCTTGAATGAAGCCTGCTTCGATTAGCTTGTCAATCTCGGCCTTAATTTGTGGGATGAGCTTGGATTGATAAGGTCTTTGAGTTTGCTTTATCGGTCACATTCCAGGCTTGACTGCAAGATGATGCACATCGATGATAGGGACAAGGGCGGGAATTTCTTTGTAGTTCCAAGCAAAGATGTCTTTGTACTCTAATAGTATTTGGTAATACTCATTTATCTTGTCCGCACTTAGTAGTGCACTTACAATGATAGGCTTTGGTTCTTCGCTTATGCCTAAGTTGAGTTCCTTGAGATCATTAATCATGGCTTGCCCTTTATCTTCGAGCTGTGGTGGCGCAGCAGTGACATCTTCCTCGGGGATTTCGTCTTCTTTGCCTTCTTGGATCATGATATGGAAGACACCTTGGACCTCTTTTTCAGTGTTGTCTTCTCGAGCTTGTTGGCATAAAGATTGTCCAGTGTGGATGATGGTGTGCTTTCTTACTTTCAGTGGTCTATTTGTGTCAACCTCCAAGATTGTTTGGTGTTTCGTCCTTGAAAAAATCGAGCTTTGAACGTCGCCTTTTTCTGCTAACACTTCAAGTTTTTCTTCCTTTAGCGTTGTCTCCCTTTTTCTAGAAGGTTTTTTATTGTCTTCAAGTATTTCCAAAGCTAACCATCGCGGAGAAGAGCTAGCCGTGTTACTTTGTTTCTTAGGTTTTGACAACCTTTCAAAAACAGAGCTTTGGGATGTTGGCATATTAAGCTTCTTGAAGACGGAGGTTCGGTCTTGACCACTAATACGATCAAGTGCCAAAATTCTGGGTCTTGAAGGATTCATCTTATCGAAAACTGACGTCCGAGGGGTGGGTTTAGGCTTCTCTTGATCTTGTTCAGTGGTCACCCTGATGTGTTGAGCGTTAGCGTTTTTCGCTTTGCTTGAAATCTTCACGAGTGCATTTGGTGTGAAGCCAAGGTCAGCTTTGTTGTTGTCAACTCCATAACTATGCTTCTTCAGCTTCTTTTAAGTCTCGGTGAGGTTACGGTCTTTATTGTTGATGATGTTTGCAACCTTTTTTCCAGGATTTGAAGAGGAAGCGAAGTCGTACCTAGCATTCGATATGAGTTTGTAGGCGTTTGGATCAAAACCTTCTTTGGTCCTTTTGGTTGAAAGAAAGCTTAGTTCCACCCCCTTTGGTAGGAGCGTTTATGGAGCTTTGTGGTGGTCATGCAACCTTAGCGTCGCCTAGCTATGTCAGAGGCAAAACTACATTCGTCTTGAGCAACTTTACATCATTTTTATGACACTGTGTGTCGGCTTTGCTTGCTCCAATTTCGAATAGGGATTGACCATTTGTTCCTCTCAACAACAAGATGTATCGGAAAATGGGTGTGTTCGGTCCTTTTGAAGACGTACTACTCCCTTTGGTTGTTACAAGTTTAGCAGGCTCATCATCATTTTTGCTTGAAGATGGCACGACTTCTCCTTCATGCTTCTTGGGCACGGCTTGCCACTCTTGCTTTTTAGGTGTTGCTTTGCCCGTAGATTTGATTTCTTTTGGAAATGCTTCAAGCACCATGTCTTTCTCCATATAGAACTTAGCATCTACGAAGTGTGATTCGACTTTGGTGAATGGTATCACCTTGGATCACTTTCACTCCTTCCTGGTAGAATGGGTGGATGGCATTACTCCATTCTCGTGGATCCAAGGCCTTCCTAAGAGCAAGCTGTAGGAAGTTCTTGCATCAATCACGTAGAATATTGTGCTTGATTTGAGTTTACCAATAGTCATCTTCATTCAGATCATGCCCATCGTTCTTTGTCCTCCTTAGTTAAAACCCTAGATTAGCAGACGGCTTAGGGATAGTTCATCCACCTTGATGCCGATTATGGTCATTGTTGATTTTGGCATGATGTTTATGGTTGATCCACCATCCACAAGTATTCGATTGACTATGCTCCCTTATGTACCCCGAGACAAAAAGATGACTGCATCATGGGCAGCACAACATGTGGCATATTCATATGGCTAAAGCTTCAAGCCTTCATCCTTGCTTTCTTGTACCTCATGGTCGTCGGGACTCGCCAAGACCGTTATTAGTGCTTTTCGCATCTCTTTGGGCAATCGTAATGCTTCCTCGATGCTAATGTGTGTCGGCAGGCCTTCTTTGGGCGTGAAGGTATTTTCTTCCTCGATAGCGATATCTTTACTTTTTTAGGGTTCTTCCATCTCTATTTTGACCATGTGACATGCAGCGGTAATGCACTATTGGAAGAAGTCCTTCGGGAAGTAGTCATGCAAGGAGACATGAATGCATGGCTCTTGCTCCATAGGTTCCCCAGCGTACATTGGCTTAGCAGCTTTTTAAGTTTCTTTTAGGTTTCCTACTGTTTCAGTTGCGATGCTTTCTCCATTACTCCCCATTTGGCCTTATAGCTTGTGGTCCTGGTTTCCTCGTCTTTTTGTAGGTCACCAATGTCCACCCTTTTTCATTGTCGATAGGTGCATCTTGGTTGCTTGCCCCTAGGGATGGTTATCCAGAAGGTGTCGTGTTACTTGAACATTGGCGGGAATGGTCATGCATCATTCAAAGAAGCACAGGATTGAAGGATCCAAATGCAATCGTAGTAGTGTGTGTTATGGCCGTGTATTCTAGGTCGAGTTCGATTTTCCCTTGTTGTGCCAGCCTCATGATGAGTTCCTTAAGGATGAAGCACTTGCCAACAGGATAACTTACGATAAGACGGTACCTACAGTACCTAGGATCGTTAATGTGATTCATCTCTTCTAGACGTTTGCATTCAGGCAGCTCGATCACCTTTTTCTTTAATAGGTCGTCTAGCATTGCGTCCATGTCAGAGTCCGGAAAAGAGTATGTCTTCTGCTCCAGTTCCCTCAAGATGTTTTTGTACCTATCTTGGGTGTAAGAAGGCTTAACTCTCTTTATCTCCTTTGCTTTGTTCTTGGAGGAGATTTTGACAAGTGCGGATGAGGTCTTGGTAGGGGTAGTGTTATTGGTAAAAACTTCATTAGCAGTTTCTTCCCATGATTTTCCACTTTGGGAGCAAACACCTTGTCCTTCTTGAAGTCAGTGATTGGATCTTTTTTTCCATGATGGGCGATGCTCAACTCTATGTCGTGGGCGTGGGTGGCTAATTCCTCGAAGGTCCGTGGTTTGATGCCTTAAAGGATATAGTGTAATCCCCATTGTATGCCTTGGATGCACATCTCGATCGAGGAGATCTCTAAAAGTCCGTCTTTGCAATCGAGGCTTAGAGTGCACCACTAGTTGATGTAGTTAACGACTGGCTCGTACTTGTCAGCTCTAGCATGCTTACAGTGCGGTGAGTGCTATATAAACGGTTCAAGAAATCACGCTCTAATTGCTCCTAGTTGTTGATGGATTCAGGCTCTAGGTCTGTGTACCAGTCGAATGCATTCCCCTTCAGAGAGCGGACAAACTGCTTCGCGAGGCAGTTTTCTTCCGTCCTTACGTGGTTGCATGTTGTGACGAAATGGGCAACATACTGCTTTGGGTTTTCCTTTCCATCAAATTGTATGAACTTTGGTGGTTGATAACCCCTCAACATCTTGAAGGCGTCAATCTTCTTGGAGTAGGGCTTCGAGTACAACACGGAGGTATGCGAGCTCCCTTCGTACTGCGCCTTGATGGTGTTGGCGATTATCTGCTGCAGCTACTTGATAGAGAGAGATCCCATAAGCGCCGCTGCTTGGTCTAGCTCCAACTTCTCTTCGACTTTTTTCACCAGCAGCTTCTCTTCTTCGTCGGCTTCTCTTTTTAGTAGATCAACCTTTGGGTCGACTTTCTCGTGCTGCACCTCTAGTTGGTTAACGAGTGTGGCGATTTGCAAGTCTTTCTCCTCCACAGTCCGTGTGAGTTTTGGGATCGCTTCATTCATTTGAGCCAGCTACTCCTCGATTGAAGTCGCTCTGATGGTCATGACTTGCATAGCTGTGCTACAATATCGGAAAGTAGGGACTCGGAGTACTTCCTCGGGCTTTCTTCCTTTAGTGCCCTTAGCGAGGCTAGGGTAATCACAGGCTCGTGCCTCGGGTGCTCTTGTTCCTCCGACAGAGTTAATGCAAGGGTAAAAATGTTGTAGAAAGAGCTCTTGCCTTGCTGAGAGTTGTGATGGCCGAAATGCCACAACTTACATCGATGACGCTCTTATTCTTCGCGTTGGTTGTGGGAACAGCTTGAACCTTCATTGATGCCATTTGTGCCTTTTTTTTTGCATATTTGAAGAAAGAGATGAGAGGTAAAGATGGTCCTATTGGGCATGCCAAATTTGTAAACACGAATACTTTTGCAACGAAAGACACAAGAACACGTGTACAAAATAATATTTTGTATTAATTTTGGGGCTACAATCTATTTTACAATTTGATCCTTTGATTTTATCATCGTAAGGTGTAGATTTATGGATGGTTTGTTGATCCAAAGGGTCGTCGGGGCTTGATCTTAGGATAAAAGAGGATGAAAGGATCTTCCAGGGCCTTCAGGGCTTGATCTTGATGAACAATTGTGTGGATTCCTTCAAGGGGCCATTGGGCTTGATCTTGATGAAAGAGCATGAATGGATCTTCAAGGGCCTTCGGGGCTTCATCTTGATGAACAGTTGTGTGGATTTCTTCAAGGTTTGTTAGGCTTGATCTTGATGAACGAGGATGAACGGATCTTCAAGGGCCTTTGAGGCTTGATCTTGATTAACGATGTACAGATCTTCAAGGGCCTTTAGGCTTGATCTTGATGAACGATGTACGGATCTTCAAGGGCCTTTGGGCTTAACCTTGATGAACGAGGATGAACAGATCTTCAAGGGCCTTCGGGGCTTGATCTTGATGAACGATGTACGAATCTTCAAAGGCCTTTGGGCTTGATCTTGATGAACGAGGATGTTCTTCAAGTGCCTTTGAGGCTTGATCTTGATGAACAGTTGTGTGAATTTCTTCAAGGATTTGATGAAGAACGAAGAGAGCTTTCTTGATCCTTCGGGGATTCTTGAGAACTCCCCAAATCCTTGAAGCTATGGAATTTTGGTAAAAGTCAGAATTTATAAATTAACAGGCACCAATTCTCTTGTTTGGATTCATAAGCATAGAAATTTAGAATTTCCGCATGGAAAAAAAACTTGGAATTTGGGACCTCTAAATCCCAAGTTCAAATTCCATGTAAATAGGTGTCATTTCTCAATTTCTATGATTGAGAGTTTAAAAATAACAAATTCTGTATTCAATTCCATTGTTCTTTTAGGTTAACCAAACAAGAAAATTTACAAATTCTAGAAAATAAAATCTCGTCATTTCAATTTCCGTCATTTTTAAATTCCTTAGTAATCTTAAATTTCTTCACCCAAACATAGTGTTAGAGTTTCATAGCTTCAAGGATTTGGGGAATTCTCTTCCAATTTGGAAGTAGAGAAATGTATATGTGAATTGGTCTTTTGAAATGGATGAAATGGCCTTGTATTTATAGAAATTTTCAAGGCCTAATTTTGAATATAATATTCAGATGAAATAATTCATTTATGCCAGGTGTTGACACGTGTCCTATTTGATGATTGTTTTGATTTTTTTTTTATTTTTCGTTGAGTCACACGTTACGTGTAAAATTTACATGACACATGAACGTTGAAATTTTAATACATTGGTCATCATTTATTTCACCGAAATTTCGATGTGTATAATAAAGTCTTCATCTTTGTCACCCCCGCAACTCTCTCATGTACTTCATACAGTACCTCATTCCCATCCCTAAACTGCTCCCTTAAGAAACAAGTCAAACCCTTCAATTCCTTCACTTGAAACTTTTCAAACATAAATCGTGTGTACCATTTGGCCATTTGAGCTTCCACTAGGGTGCAAAGCTGCAATAGAGGGGTACGATTTTCATCATTATGGTCACCAACCACCTCTATTTGACGTTGTTGTCTAAGGACTTGATTAAATCTAATGATGAATTCAATCAAATAGTGCTTTTTATGCACATATTGCTTAAAAAAGGAATGACAACTCTCAGCACTTTGACTATTTGACATTCTGGCTAAAAAAGCGTGCCTGCAAAATGCCGGAACCCAATTTGCATGCAACTCATAAATGTCCTTAAGCCTCGTTTTATCAACCAACTCATGTTCTTCTGCCAACACCTTCCACCTTACCTCACATTCTTCTTTGCTTTCAATATCCCATATGTAATCATGCAAATCCTTGAAAACCCAACCATTGAACTTGTTAATCATGTGTCATATGCAGTACTAATGAAAGGTGGTTGGTACTTTGCTGCCAATAACCTTTGCTATGGCTTCATCTTGATTCATAATTATGACTTTTGGTGGCTCACCCGTCATTGTTTTAAGCATTTCTTCAAATAACCACTCAAAGCTCTCGATTTTTTCATTTTTTATGAATGCACAACCCAATACAATGGTTTGACCGTGGTTATTAAATTCTAACAAATGAGGAAACATTATCCCGTATACATTGGTATTGAAAGTAGTGTCAAGCACAATCACATCACCAAAATGGTCGTAAGCATGTCGTGACTTAGCATCTGCCCAAAAGAAATTCCCTAGTGTTCCACCTTTGTCAATCTCCATCTTGAAATGAAATGAATCTTTTTCTCTTGCTCATCTTAAAATGCTCTTTCAACATTTCCGCATCATGCCCGATTTGATGAGCTTGCAATTGATGTTCGGCGTTATACATCCCCTTGGAGGTGCAACTAATATTTTTAATTCCTCCACTTTGCACCTCTAGTAAACCCACATGTTTACTTATTAAAATATTGGCCTACACACATTGTTCAATCATCATCTTCTTTGACTCTGAAACTCAACAATGTCATCTAAATAAGTATGATGCAATTGACATAGGGTAGTTATGTCCTTCATTGAAAACTATTACAACAAATGTTTCACAACCAATTCCTTTATTCAGCGCAAGTTTTGCCTTACACTTAGTTCTAGCATCTCCCATCTTACCTTTCTTTTTAGGTCTAGGATTAGCATCCACCATCTTCTTCTTATTTGCAATAAACAAATTATTTCCTTAACCAACATTCACCATCACTGGACTACTATGCTCCCGAATCCCAAACCCCACTGTAAGTGCATAATTGTTGTAAAAAGCATACTCTTTATCCAACGGCTCAAACTCCATTTTTAAGTTCTGTTTCAACTTATCATTAATCGTTAGAAAAACTATTCAACCTTCCCTGCACCAGATTAAGCCCCTGTATCTACATCCTCTATTTGCACCATATTTTCGTTTGTTTCTATTCATTCCCCCATCAAATTACACTTCTATGTCTACCTGTTACAAATCTACAAAACTACAACAGAATTTATCACAAGTTTTGCACCTATATATCTAAAGTCCAATTTCACAATTTTAACCAAGTAAAATCCTAGAATTACACATACCGAAATGGAATGGAAATGCATCAGAACAAAGGTTCTGGATTTTTTCGGAGACTCACCTTCACAAACTTAGTTTATTCATAGATTTTGGATGAACGTCCCACTGGGCATGCCAAAATGTTGACCCTAAAACCTACCAAGCCTACATGACATGTAGGCTGAATAGCTAATGAGTTAACTATGTCCTTCGATTGAACGCGGGGCGTGCCAACTTGACAACCGAGCTTGATCGGTAAGTGAATGAATGTGGTGATAGTGGTGTTGAACGTGCTGCTGATTTTTGTCTTATGATCGCGGCCAAGGAAGGAATTCGTCTCAACCTCTAGGTTCCAGAGCTTGAAGATAAGGCTGCTAGTTTCTTTGAAGTTTAAGAATCATCGGCACCGGGCTCGGCCATTGTGATTATATTTGTGCAAATATAAGTGCACTGAATCGCTATCAAATTGTATGGACATAAATACTGAAAAGAGATAAGCGTCTTGATTGTAAATGTGGTTCGGTCATCAGAATGCCGAACTCTGAAATGTACTTATGAATATCCACTCATAAAATAAACTCGGCTTTTGATGTGTTGAGCGATGTAACCTGATAACACCTCACTTCGTCGAGAAGGCTAATGAAGTGACATTTCCCATAAGGACTCAAAAACTCCCTACTGGCCGAGACTTGGATAAATAATCAGTCAATCTCGAAGCAGTGCTATTAAGACTAACTGAAGATGCTCCTCAGTCGCCAGATTCTACGGCTCCAGTATTGTTAAGACTAACTAAAGGTGTTGTCGATTGTTAACCATAGTATTGTTAAGACTAACTAAAGGTGTGCTTGATGAAGTTAGAAAGGTGAATGTTTTCTCAAGAATGAGAGGGTTTACGCAGGGCATATTTGTTTGTATGTTAGAAGGAGCTTTGAATGATTCATTCCCTTCTCTATTTATAGTAATAATTCCCCACATAGCTGAAGTAGAATCCTACTCGGATTATAATTCTTCAATTTCTCCTTCATCCATTCTGAATGGGCTTTGGCCAATCCTAGTGTATTTAGGACTTTGAATCCAGCCTTATTATCATCAAGTTTTAATCCTTGATCCTCAGCATATGCTCCTTGAGTCAAGGCATCACTGATATCTGAAGACTCCTTATAGTATCAAGACTTGGCCAAAATCCTATCCAAGTTTGATGAGAATAACTCCTGGTAAGACAGAACAACTCCTGGTAGGACACGTCCTATCCTCATTGGGCTAGGCTTTCCTTGGGAATATCCCAAGGCACCATTGGCTTTTCCTGTGGGCCGAGCCTATAACTTCTCTCGTCCCAAAATTGTTAATTGGGTCCAAACACCTATACAACTAAAATAGTCAGTACAGTCCAAGGTGTCAAACGAGGCCACATAGTCTTCTTATTGACTAATAACGAGAGAAGAATGTTGAATTTGAAGTTTAACAAAACTATGAAGTTACTGATCCTTAAATCATAATTATATTAGTTATTAAACTACTTTAATAAATTTGAAAATGTTGCCTTGATCCCAATACTCAGATGTTAGATGGTCAGATAGAAAGAAAGATAAATGTCCACTTCTCATAGAAATCCATAACTAAATGAATTGGCAGTGAAGTTTGATGACATGTTGGAAATGTGAAATCCATAACTAAATGAATTGGCAATGAAGTTTGATGACATGTTGGAAATGTGTAGTAAATTATATACACTTTTTTGTTGTTGTAATTGGACTGAGGAAGTTGAAAGAAATGTAAAAGAAAAGGTAATTAGGTTTAGGCCTAAACCACCGGACCATACAGTTGTTTTCTTACCTATTTTTGTCAAATTTGAACCAATTTTGATTGTGAGTTGGAGTAAAGCCGATAAAACTGAATTGTGCCTATCCCTATACACATTTGTACCTCTTTTCTATGTTTGCCCGAATCCTCAGTTTTAGGGGTAAGTGTATGGGAAATTGATTGTATTGATACTTCTACAACTCCTATTGTGTTTTTTAGCATTTAATGAATATAATATTTTCAACTTGTAAAAATGTCGAACTTGTACTTCAATTTGCTTACATCCTCATCTCCTTTCTACCTCCACCCTCACACTATGTTTAACGGATCGATCTATTTTCCTTGAAATCCCACTTTACTCTTGCTCTTTATCCCACAACAGCAACACCCCCCCTTCCCCAAAACCCAAATTTTAAATAGAATCATAAGCAATTTCATGTCTCGTTTAGATCAACAATTTTAATGTTTGTAAAGGTGTGACATTTCTATTCAAATAACTAAAAGCATGTTTGATAATGTTTTGAAAAATATAGTTAAACATATTGTTTGAATTTTGCAGTTTTAAGTGAAATTTTGTAAAACTATATGTGCTTTCTTAGGAAGTGCATTTTCATAAAGCACTTGAATTTCAAAAATAAATGATGATGTGCTTAGTAAATGAAAGAACTTATAAGCAAAACTGACTTGCATATATACAAACTTCCCAAACAAGCCTTTATTGACAATGCAAACATTAATTTTGTTCATGATCAACCACAACTTTCAATCATGTTTTCTCATTTTTCTGTTTTATTTCTTTAGCAATATATCCTCGATGAGTTAACACATATTAAGTATAAAGTTACATTAGAAAAAGAGAGAACCAATCAAGTTGCATGGAAGGTATTGAAATTGTAAATCTCACTGTATTTGGTAAGATTCTCAAGTTACAAGTGAACGTGTAGAAGGTGTTTTGTAACTAGAGAAGAAAATACAAAATGAGGCAAACATGTGAAATGATAAACTACTACTCAATAGCCTGGGAACATTGGTGGTGGTGGCGATGAGTATAGTGCTCCAATGTTTGGTGGTAGCACAAAGTCTGGTTGGGTTGGTGGTGGAGACTCCACAGGAGGAGGCAAAGGAGGAGATGGAGTTGGAGCTGGGGGAGGAGGTGATTCGATTGGCGGTGGTGGGGATTCAACTGGTGGTGGTGGGGATTCAACTGGCGGTGGTGGGGATTGGACCGGCGGTGGTGGGGATTGGATCGGCGGCGGGGGAGATTCGATTGGTGGTGGTGGGGATTCAACTGGCGGTGGTGGGGATTGGACCGGCGGTGGTGGGGATTGGATCGGCGGCGGGGGAGATTCGACTGGTGGTGGTGGGGATTCAACCGGCGGCGGTGGGGATTCAACTGGCGGCGGTGGGGATTCAACCGGTGGTGGCGGGGATTCGACTGGCGGTGGTGGGGATTCGATTGGCGGTGGTGGGGATTCAACTGGTGGTGGGGGGGATTCCACTGGTGGTGGGGGTGATTCAACAGGCGGTGGTGGAGATTGAATTGGTGGTGGTGATGGAGACTGGACAGGCGGTGGTGGAGACTGAATTGGAGGTGGAGGGGATTGGACAGGTGGCGGTGGTGACTGCACAGGCTCTGGAGATGGTTCTGGTGTTGGAGATAGTGATGGAGGAGATTGTACAGGCTCTGGCGTTACTGGTGGTTGAACTGGATACAATGGAGGACCTTTAGGGCTACGGCCAATCGGGCTTGGTGCAGGTGCGAGTATTGGTGGCTCAACCTCTGGTGCTTTAGGAGGCTCCACCTCCGGTGTTGGAGGTAGCTCAGCTTTAGGAGTTGGTGGTTGCTCGACCTTTGGTGTTGGAGGTGGCCCAACCTTTGGTGCAGGAGGTGGCTCAACCTCAGGTGCTTGGGGTGGCACAATCTCAGGTGTTTGGGGTGGCTCAGCCTCTAGTGTTTGGGGTGGCTCAACCTTTGGCATTGGCGGTGGCTCAACTTTTGGTGTTTGAGGAGGTTCCGACTTAGCTGCTGGAGGTGGCTCCGCTGTAGGTGCGGGAGGTGGCTCAACTTTAGGTGCAGGAGGTAGCTCAGCTTTAGGTGTAAGAGGTGGCTCGGCTTTTGGCTCAGGTGGTGGCTCAGCCTTTGGCGTAGGAGGTGGCTCAGCCTTTGGCGTCATAGGTGGTTCAACCTTTGGTGTAGGTGGTGGCTCAGCCTTAGGGGTGGGTGGTGGCTCAACCTTAGGGGTGGGAGGCGGCTCTGCCTTTGGAGTGGGTGGTGGCTCAACCTTTGGCATGGATGGTGGCTCTGCCTTTGGAGTTGGTGGTAGCTCAACATTAGGAGTGGGTGGTGGCTCGGCCTTTGGTGTGGAAGGTGGCGGCTTAGTCTTTGGTGTTGATGGTGGGGGCTCGGCCTTCGGTGTGGGTGGCGGCTCTGCCTTTGGTGTCGGTGGTGGACTAACCTTTGGCGTTGGAGGCTTTGATGTCTTAGGTTTCTCTGGTGTAGAAGAACCACCACAATTCTTGCTGCAATCCACAGGCTTAGTTACCACAGGGAAACATGTCTTTGTGTTCTTTTGCTTGGGCCTTCCTGGCATACAATTGCCTGAGTCATCCAACACTATTTTCGATTTAGGATTTGGCATACAGTTTTGAGCCTCGCCACTAAAATAGTTGTAAGCAAATGTGAAATTTGCCAACTTAGGCAACGTGCAAATCTTATCAGTCACAAACCCTGTCAACCTGTTGTACCCAATATCCAATTCCTCAATGCTCTGCAGCCCGACAAAGCTTTTTGGCAAAGAACCTATAAATCCATTGTAGCACACATCAAAAACCTGCAAGTTTCCTAGGTTTCCAATCTCAGGAGGGAAGCACCCACCAAGCTGGTTGTTCATGAAGATTAGCTCATTCACGTTGTGCATGTTTCCAACGCTGTGCGGAATGCAACCACTGAAGTTGTTAAATGCAAATGACACAACAGAAACCTTGGAGTTTCCAATCGTCTCTGGAATCACCGACGTGAATCGGTTGTGGTTCAAGAAAATGGCATCAAACTCCTTGAAGAAAAGCTCTGGAGGAAGCTCGCCTTCGAAGCCATTGAACCTGAGGTCAAGGTACTTGCAATTAGGCCAGTGAAGGACGACTCCAGGAAAACGACCAACGAATCGGTTGTTGCTGATGTCGAACTCATACATGAGCGTCAGCCTCCTGAAGCTCTCTGGGATGATGCCACAGAACCTATTGGAGTTGATGTGGAAGAGTGCAAGGTCAGTAAGGAGCCCCATTTCGACAACGAGATGTCCTGCAATGTCTGCATGGTTAAGGTCTATGCCGGCCACCACATTCAAGCTCGAGTCATCGAGTGCTGGAGCGCAGAACACCCCTTTGTAGGCGCACACATTCTCCCCTTCCCAGTTGGCAGTGAATTTAAAAGGGTCGGAAAAAATAGCGCTCTTTTGTGCCTGGAGAGCGACATAAGCCCTCTTGAGCCTATCATTTTCAAACTTTAGTTTGACGTCGACTTGAACCTCGTAGTTGTCAGGGAGGTCACCATTCTCCGGGAGAGAAATGAGCTGGCGGTGGGCTATGTGAGCAGCTTCAGCATCGGTTAGGGCAAAGGAGAGAGCGGGAAACGAAGAGATGAGGAAGGAGAGGAGAAGAAAGCAGCACCCTGTGACCGTAGACGAGAGGAGAGGTGGAGCCATGGCTGAAGTGTGCTATCTTGGCTTGGCCCAAGGCTGTTTATAAAGATGAGGGGTAGAGTGGTGGAGGGAAGCTGTTATATGGTGTTGACATGTGATTGAATGGTGGAAAAAAGACGACGTCCTGGCGTTGTTTTAGCACCGAAAATTGCGGTGGTCTTCTCATTATTTACATGCACACCCACAAAATCTGGAGGTACGTTCAAAGTTTTAGACATAAAAATAGACGGTTGACAGGATCGTTGTTTTGGTGATAAACTGTCAATGTGGATTATTGAATTTAGTCTAATAAATAACTTGATGCATGGTTTAGGGTTTCCAGCATGCACAACGTTTTCTTGCTTTAAATAGCATGATATTTATGTTGACACTTTGGCATATTCTTTGGGCAGAAAATTAAAGAATAAAAAGAACTTAAAACTGGATGTAATTAAGGACTGAAAAGACCGTCAATAGGTTTTCCGATTTCTTATCGTATATGCCATTTTCCAGGTTATGTGAAGAAATAACATTGAATCAAAAGAGAAGATGATATGCTTCTGGTCAGAATCCAAAGTGAAGCGTGTAACTTGATAAAAATACGATATTATAAGAATTGGTATAAAGATGATAGGGCGCACAGGGGCGGCTTGGCCTCGGTAAAACCTTGACGGGGCAGCCAACGTTAGAATAATTCTTTTGATTTGTAGGGAGAAGGAATGAGGTCGTCATCAAGATCATTTAGAACTTAATTAATGAAGCTTGCTGCTGTTGGTTTCTACCGATCTAAACTGTCAAACTGTTTTTATTGTTTGGAGACTTGGAAGGTTAAGCATATTGCCATGTCTGCGTCCCTAATGAGATTATGTGCTACCTTAATTATGCTTTATGACTTTTGTCTGTCTCAAACATCATTACGCTAAAAAGACACTTGGTGATAGTCTAATGCTATATTTTTTTTTTTTTTAAGAACAAAAGCAATGACCCTGTTTTTCACTTTAAACCATATTCCTTTTGGTGTGTCCATTTGCTGACTTTCGTCTATTACGTACTTGGAGTGCGGTGATATACATGGAAGTTAGCAATTCAACTTGCTTCCCAAACAAAATCTTGTACGATGACCAAATTGAAAAAAATAAAACTACCGCGACAAAAATTAAAATCGAAACAAAACTCACTGACCAAAAGTACGTGCATGTTATTCTACAAAAAGTCTGAACTGATATAAAATGAATTCAAGGAGGGCTAGTGTTATAGTGGAACTCAAGCACCCTGACCCTCTCACCCAGATTCGAGGTTCCCACTTAGTGGCGAAGTCAAGAATTGTTGATAAGAGGGGCGGAATTTTAAAGGGTAAACGGTCCAAAAAACAATTTAGACAGCCAAATCTTTTTTTGTTTTTTTTTTGAACAAACGATATTATCTACATTAATTAGGGGGAGGGGGGATGGGTTTAGCCTCATAATGGGCTAGCAACAATGTCGTTCAAATTCGTTTTTAGCGAGAATCGAATCTAAGATCTCCCATTTACAAGTAAAGAAGAATGCCACTAAACTATAGTACAAAGTGGCTGTTATAGTCCGTACCTAAAATTAATGTATTTTATTGTGAAATGTCCATAATGCCCCTAGTGAGGGGGTCTTGAATAAATATGGAGCTCTGAGTTTAAATTCAATTTCTCATGTCTTCTTATTTTACTAAATTAGTTTTCGTACTCACGAGTGTGGGTGAAAGCAGAATCGAATTCCAAGTTACGGCGGTTGAGTTGTTATTTTTAAGTAGCGCAAAATGATAATTTTCCATGGGGGAAAATTTGGGAGTGGGCTCGACTAACTCTCGGTCTCACTCTCTCTCATTCTCCATTTTCTTGCTCGACTCCCTCTGCAACTCTCTCTTCCTCTTATTTCCATCGAGAACCAATCTCAACCAAATCGTGGTCTTAAGCCACGTTATCCTTTTTCTGTGTGTTGTGGGGATCGCTGAAGTGGTCTTGCATGCGAGTTTTGGTGACCGGAACACGTTGAACTCGAGTGTGGAGTTCACCTCTCTAGCTTCACCCCTGCCTTGATGTTTTTAAGTTTTCTTTGGCGTATTTGACATCATTTTCAAGATGAAAAATCATTTCTCTTTTATGACATGTGTACATAAATTTTTCATTTTATAGTTTTAGTAAGATATTTTGGTGGGGAATACTAGGGAGACTAAATTTGTAGATAAATTTTTTTAAATCAAATGGCACATAAATTGATGATCGGATTATGACTTAAGCGTTGATAAACGTGCTCATTCTTGTCGGTGACACATCATTTAGATTGCAAATTTTATCCACAAATTTAGTCTCCCTAGCATTACCCTATTTTGGTAAATGTCAAATTGTCTTGGCAGTTGAAAGAGTCATTGCTCCCAAGCAGCGTCCCTCATTTAATCACTGACCCAATGTCCATCATGTAAGAGTATTATTATTTTCATCTCAATGTCTTATCTCTTTACTCACTTTTTAATGAAAATTTTAATTACAAGTTTGTCTATTTGTAAAATGACAGACAAAGAGTTTAAATAATAATAATAATAATAGGTTTTGGCATGAGAAAGGTAACAGGAACCCTAGACTTAAATTGGGTTGTGAAAGAAATAGACAATTTGTAAGCCGATTTTAATAAAAAGACATAAAGAATGAGAATAAAAGAAATTTTAAAACGAAAAAATATGGATACCCTTTCTAAATGGGGTTTTGAGGTTGTGTGATTCAATACTTTCCTCTATTCACATGGCTTTGGTGCCTTATCTCTCCCTTCCAACCACAAGTCCAGGACAACTGCACGAACCCATCAAAATTTGAATCCACCAATTAATCTCAACCGTATTTTCCACTTCCACCCTCAAATTCCTCACAAACCCACATCAAAGATCGCATCTTTCTCTGCTATGGCGATAACTCACAACCTCAAACCTAGGGGTGGGCATAGTGCAGTTCGGTGTTGTTTCATTCCTAAATCGGAACCGGAACAGGAAAATATCAACGGTTCGGTTCGGTGCAGTTCTGTTTATATTTATTAGTAGAACCGTACGATTCAGTATACACCGGTTCCGATTCGGTTTTAGCCGGTTTACGGTTCCAAATACTGAATTATTTGAACACCAAATCATCATGCATTCAACTACTTCTTTTAAAACTGATTATATAAAATTGCATACCACACATCTTGTTTAATGCAAATGTCTTTGGTAGTGGCACCAAGTCAACAAAAAGAGACAACTAAAAGAAATATGCATTGGTCAGTCAGTCAACAAACAAAAAAATGAAGAAGCAAACTGCAGGTTTATTTTAGAGAGCAAGCAGAATCAAACAACTTATTTCAAAGAGCAAGCAGAATCAAGCAACTTATTTCAGAGAGGAAGCATGGGCTTCCCCAGTTTTAAAAGTTTGAAGTAGCAAACTACAAGTTTAACAATTAAACAGAATTTGCTGACAAATATACCCACTTTTTCTGTATAATCATATCATGTAAAAGTGAAAGATAAAGGACAAAACCCAGCTGAGCTCCAATGCTAAACCTATTCTCCAAAGCTACAAGCTGGATGCCCCAAAAACCTCTCACTCGAACAATTTAACTATCTCATCCCATATGATCTCCTTCATGTATCAGTTAATTATATATCTTATTCGTTGAATTCAAACTTATATATCTGTTTGGGCCCAAAATAATAGCAGCAAGATGTGCTCGGCCCAAGGTAATGACAAATGCTATGGGCCGAATAATAAAACCCGGGCCAGCTGGCAGGGTCGGCCAAATCCTATCCTAAGAAGTCCAGATGAGTAGAAAAGGTCGAGGAAGTCCTGGTGCGACCAGGATTCTCAACCAGCAAGAAATAAAGCCTCAAAAGGAGGAAAATTCAGAATCCCAGAAAGGGTAGGATTGTTCGAGCTAGAGGAAAAATGGGACAAGGACTCTCAATCCAAATCCAAATGGGTTTCAGGGAACGAGGTGCTATAAATACCAGAAATTACGCAATAGAAATGACCTTCACAACTCAGCATACAATTGCCCTGCGCAAAACCTCTCAAACACCTTGAGATTTTTTCCTTTTCTTTTCCCTACCGACACACCTTCAGTTTGGATAAACAACACTGTGGAAGCACCCGGCGAGCATCTTCAGTTTGGATAAACAGCACTGCTGCCGCAGAATCAGCCGACCGAGGAGCACCTTCAGTTTGGATAAACAGCACTGCGTCGAGGTCGACCGATTATCTATCTAAGTCTCGGCCGAGAAGGGTTTTCGAGCCCTTGTTGGTAGAGGTCATCTTACTAAGCCTTTCCGGCGTAGTGGGGTGTTACGAATTACATTGCTCGGCGCATTGGACGTCGAGTGGTTTTATGATTGGATACTCGCAAGTAAGCTTCAGGGTTCGGCATTCCGACGGCCGAACTACGTTTACCATCAAGACATATATCACATTCGAGTACCTGTGCCCATATAGTTTGGTCTCGATTCGGCGTGCTTATACTCTTACGAATATAATCACAGTGACCAAATCAGGGTCCGACGACTTGTGAACTCCGTAGAATTAGTAGCCTTGTCTTCAAGCTATAGAACCCAGAGGCCGAGAGCGTTCCTTCCTCGGTCGCAATCGCAAGATACAGAAGTCAACAGCGCACCCAACGCGACAACATCAAATTTTACTCCTCGGCCGAGCTCGGCCGACGAGTTGGCACGCCCCGCATTCAACCGAAGGACGTAGTTAGCTCATTAGTTACTCGGCCTGCGCGCCACGTAGGTTTTGTAATTTTTATAGTCAACAATATCTTACAAATCAATTTAATAAGGAATGTGCTAAAAAATTAAAGTTACATACATACCATCACTAGTAAACAATGTTCTAAAAGTCGGTCTAGGTGGCCGCTTAGGAGCTAGGCGTTTGGTTGCCGCTGCGATTAGCTTCTAATCGGGCATAAAATCAAAAATATATTAGGCAAACGCCTAGGCGGGATTAGGCGGGACTAGGTGGAGTTATGCCGGTCTGGGGGGTGTAGGGCAAAGGCTAGGCGGGCGTATGTAGAGCACGTCGGAATTTGGAAAAATTTGTTGCAGAGTCACCGTGCAACTCAGCTCGAGGAAGATGAAGATGATGTTTTGCTTTATTTTCTTTCTCCTTGGTTCCTGTGCTAGTTAATTAGTTTATCTATTTTTTCTCCTTGTTTCCTGTGTTGTTTAATTTGTTTATTTGTTTTTTTATCTTGGGAAGCATAAGGCTAATTTGTTTATTACGACTATAACATATTTATTTTGTTTTTAATATTATTTCAATTTTTGTCTAGTTGTAAACATGGATCATTATTCAATTTGCATGATTCAATTAAGATGGTCCCACCATCTTTTATCTAGGAAAAACATCTATTGCAGCCTGCACGTTTTCTTTTAATGGTCCCTATCATTTTTTCTTACTATTTTTTATACCCTTTTCTTTTTCCACTCTTAATCCCATTATTACTTTTCATTCTTTTTTTTATTTTTTTGTTGTAATGTTTTATTTCTTTTTTTTAAGACCATACTGTTGTTGGAAGTATGCCCACAAAGCCACTCATTTGATGTAATAGCTTTTTGGAATACTTATTGTGTTAAACTTTTATATGTTTAATAGAAGGGCAAAGCTTATTGTTAATCACTATTTATAGTATCTTGTGTTTAAGCAATAAGGGAATCCAAGGAATGTATTTGATCTAAGAGACAAGTGATTTAAGTTAGTTAAATTGACGAGACCTTTCTCTTATGTTCATTCCTAAAACGTTCCTAGCCATAGGATTGCCAATTGGGCATTGACAATCCGCTAAGGTTAGTATGTGTTATGTCGACTCAAAGCGTGAGTATGAACTAGTCTCAAGTCATTTGGTGTTGGACACTAAGGCAAACACATAGGTGCTCGAAAGAGTAATCGAGTACACTGAACTACGATCAAACAAGAGTTCGAACATACATGTCATGTAAGAACTCAATAGTTGCAATATGCAAAGTAGTCCTTTGACCTGAGGCATCATTGATGTCTAATGGTTAGGTCCTTGATCTTTGATTATGTCAACGGCATTCCATTGGAGTGTCCACGGCATTGTTGGGGTCAAGCTATCTAGTCATGTAGGCATATGAATGTACAACAAGGGATCTCTAACCTTCCATGATGGAAGGAGAATACTCTAAGATATGATTCGAGAGTCTTTGGCCAAAGCATATGAATATGACTAAGGAAGATGTTCCAAATCTTATTCGATTGAATCATATAAAGAAGTATCACATTGGATAGTAGACATGAAACAAACTATCACTCAAACAATGTGATTAAGAGTATTGTATTAGAGAAGGACCGTATTGCATTGTAGTTGTAACTGGATAGGTTCTCCAACCACTTCTACTTAGCTTGGGTAACCATGACATGCTGCTAGGCGTCACCCATGGTTTGTGGAAGCCCTAAAGATTAGCAAACACTAATTTAAGGGAGAATTGAAATGTGGTTTCAATTCACAATCGATAGTTAAGAGTAACATCGCCCACTGCCTCGCTAATTGGAACCTAATGGATCGTACACCGAGTAAAGATATAAGTGAAGAAATTATATGAAATGGATATGCAATTAAATGGTTTAATTGAAGAATGGTCAAGATTAATTAAATAGTTAATTAATTATATGAAACGTTCGTATTGGGCGTTTAAGTTAGTTTTGGGCTTCGGGGCACAAAAACGTTTTGGGCCACAAGGCCCATTATGTTTAAGTTGTATGACAACTAAAACAAAATGGGCAATTAAGCCCAATAACAACTAATGGCCGGCCATAACCTTAAGGGTAGTGAACTTGGCTTAATTGCAAGTTTGCCACTCCATTGTGAGGTGGTATAAATACATCTTTATAGCCATTTCACCTTAAGGGGTTTCTAATTGAATTTGGGTGAAACCTATTCTCTCATTACCTTAGGTGAGGAACATCTAGCAATCTTTCTTACCTAAGTCATCCATTTCATCTTCACACAAAATCTTTGGTGTGGAGACTTAGAGACACCAAACTTTTGGTGTTTTGGAGAACAAATCCTCAAATCCTCAAAGAAGAAAAGGAGCACTAAAAGGGAGGAAATCACAAGGAAGATTCAAGGAGCAAGGAGGTGACTTGAAGGCCCTCCACTTGGGTGAATCCCTTGTGTAATCAAGGATGAGCTTCAAGGGTAAAGAATCTCTAAATTCTTATTCTCTTTAATTTTGTTAAAGAGTCTTATGGTTCACCATATACTAGGCTTTGAAAGTCATGGGTTTTATGAATTGTTTTTGAATGCATGCCTACTTTAAAGAGTTATTAGTTTGCATATGTATTCAAATGTTCTTACATGTTCTTAGCTAGGACAAAATTTTTCCTTCAAGTGGTATCAAGAGCCTAGGCCTAGTTTATGGTGGATCCTTTTGGGTTTTGTGATTTTTCATATTTTGTGATTTAAGTGTTGTAAATGTTACAAGCTTTGTTCTTGCTTTGAATATAAATTTTACTTGAAAATTTAGCATCTCAAATGTTGTAGATGTATTTCATTAAAGCATGAATAATGGAACTAAAAGTTGGTGCCAAGTGTTTTGGGAATTTCGGCCAAATCCAAAGGGTGATTTTTTGGGTTCATGTTAGGCTTGTTAAAATGGTTTTAAAGTGCTTTTTGGAACCCCTAAGTACCCTAGGATATTAACCCTCTTTTGAGTTGTGAAAATTTGAGTTTTTGATGAAAGAAAACATCCATGGAGCTATTATGAGTTTTCATGTATGTTCTTCATATTTCTTGAAGTTCTTATCAAGAACAAAAAGTTTTGAAGTTTTGATTCAAAAGTTTTATGTTTTACATAAAGTTTTGATTATTAGTTGATGGGTGATGATTATGTCAAAGATATATATTTTTTTGAATATTAGTTAATGGATGATGTTTGTTGGTAAGAAATGATTAAATGGTTTTAATTATATCAAAGGTATATTTTCTTTTCAAACCATCCCCACTATCTTTAATCTCACCCACCAAAATCCACTTACAAAATTTTATTGTATCAAAAACTAAATATATCTATGAATGGCCGGCCACCCCTCTAGTGGGGGGCTTTTGTGCAATTAAATAAAGTTTTGATACTTTTGTGTATTTGTATTATGGCCCAAAAGTTTGTGTATTTGCAAAATGGCCCAAATAGAATGAGAACAAAAATTGTTTTGTCTCTTTAATGAGAATTGGATTTTCATTATATTTAGTTCCATTTAAATCAATTCTATGGATCCAAAAACCAATTGTTTAAAGTTGCTTTCTTAGTTAATTTAGTTAATTGAGAAAAGGGTGATTATGAACCAAAGGCCTCGATAATTGAGCTATGTGATTGGCCGATTTACATTATGAATGCTTGGGTTTTAAGTAATGTAGATATGAATGTAATTTGATTAGTTCAAGTTGTTGTAAAGGGCATAAGCCCATTATTTGTGTTGTAAAAGGGCATAAGCCCTTCTTATTATTTCATGTATTCCTCTTTGATTATATGTATGCAAATTGGAATAGTTGGGTCCAACGCCCAATAGGAAATAACGGTTTAATTGGATTAAACGCGTAACTAAAATCAACAACTATCTACCTTAAACCCAAGGTCCAACACAAGGCTCGTGTTGGATCAAATCAAACGGTTCATAATCATCCTAAAACCTAATATGACTATATAGTCCATATGAGGATGCAATGCGTTCGTTAGTAGTTCCATATAGTCTCGCTTATTTCAACGAAACAGTGGGAGTATTATATGCTACTAAATCATATTAACTTGGACCAATAGTTATGATAGGGCCATGTTCTTTTAATATGATTAAAATGTTTTGATGTAGCCCAAAACTACTCCCTCAAACGAATATTAAGTTGATAAACGAGAGATGTTTTGAACATTTCTTCGTAGGCCTTCCACCGTGGTGGGCTCCAATCGTTTGTGACTTGTACACCGGCTTCACCCTATCATGGGGGAGTACAAAGTGCATGCTTACACTCAGGAGGAGTCCATAAACATATGATGAGGTAAGTGTAGGCAACGAGGATAGCCAACATCGTATCATCGTGAGGTTATTCTTGAACCCCTACATGAACTAAGCATGGTGGGAATAACTTAACTAAGTGCAATAATGCCAACATCGTATCATCGTGAGGCAACATTCTCTAGAGGCCAAACAAGATGGGTAATTACAAACGTTGTAAATGAGTAATGCGTTATTCTCTCATCATTATTTTTGCTAACCAACATCGTATCATCGTGAGGTGGGCTTGGTAATGGTGAGTCTCCCATACCCCGCTAAGAGTTCAATATAACTCTCGAATTCCATTGAGGGATGTGGAGTTTGCCAAAAATAGTGGGTGATACTATTTGATTCAAGACCCAATCAAGTAGATTAATCAACAATCTAATACGATTTCTGTTATGTTATGTAGTTAACGACATGCCTAAAATACTACCCACCATTATACTTGACAAAATGGCCCAAGACTTTTTCCTTGCATATCTCTCGGATGATTTCACTAAGTTTATTGTAAACTATAAAGTGAATAGATTCGATCATACTTTTAACGAGATGATTGACATGTGCTGTAAATTTGAAAAAGGTTTCAAAAAGGACAGTGGGAGTGAGAATGCAAAAACAAGGAAAAGGTTTCTTAAGAAGAAGGCAAAGAAATCCAAAGGAACATGCTTTCATTGTGGAAGGGATGAACGTTGGAAGAAGAAATACAGGGTGCGCATTGCGAGCCTTATGACACGAACTTTTGAAGAGACTATTTCGGTCATAGAAAGTGCTTTTACAGTGAGCTCCAATTCCTGGATATTTGATTCAGGCGCTAGTCAACATATCTGTAATACGATGCAGGGACTAGTAGGGAGCAAGACACTGCGCAATGGGGAGATAGTTGTGCGAGTTGGGAACGGCGCCAAAATCTCTGCAAAAGCAATAGGCACCTACATGCTTAACCTACCCTCTGGGGAAGTCCTGGAACTTAAAAATTGTTTATATTTTCCTTCATGTATAAAGAATTTGATTTCTATCTCTAAGCTTTTACGAGATGGGCACTCAGTATTGTTTGACAAAATGAGTTGCACTTTATACTTGAACGGTCGTATTATCTCTCATGGAAATATGATAGAGGGACTTTTTCACCTAGAGACGAATAGTGGGATGCACTGTATTGAAAGCGGGAATACCTCAAAACCCAAAAGGGCTAGAGAAGAAGTTAACCAAGAAAGGATGTGGCATCTTAAACTTGGACATGTGAACCTTGAAAAGATTCGCAAGATGTCGAAAGACGGATATGTCCGCCCATTAGGTAATGACCAGATGGGTACTTGTGAATGCTGTTTGAAAGGGAAGATGACCAAATCTCCATTCACTGGGAAAGGAGAGCGTGCCACTGAAATTCTAGGGTTAATCCACACTGACGTATGTGGACCTATGTCTACTACGTCGAGAGGAAGCTTCTCCTACTATATCACATTCACCGACGATCACTCTCGGTTTGGCTATGTGTATCTTATGAAGTACAAGTCAGAATCCTTTGAAAGGTTCAAAGAATTCAAGAATGAAGTTGAGAAGCAAACTGGGAAACAGATAAAGATCCTAAGATCAGATCGAGGGGGTGAATATCTGAGTAATGAGTTCCTAGATTATCTCAAAGAGTGTGGAATAAAATCACAGTGGACTCCACCGGGAACTCCACAACTTAATGGAGTTTCTGAAAGGAGAAATCGAACCTTGATGAACATGGTTCGTTCTATGATGAGTTCCGCTGATCTACCAGTAACATTCTGGGGATACGCTCTATATACAGCAGCTTACTTGCTTAATAGAGTACCTTCCAAATCAGTTTCACAAACGCCCTATGAGATATGGCATGGAAGAAAGCCAAGTCTTAATCACATTAAGATTTGGGGTTGTGAAGCATATGTCAAGAAGCTTGAAGCTACTAAGCTTGAAGCGAGATCAGAAAGGTGCTATTTTGTGGGATATCCTAGAGAAACTATGGGATATGAGTTCTACCATCCTGACGACCAGAAAGTCTTTGTCGCCAGAACTGCTAAGTTTCTAGAGGACGAATTTGTTCTCAAAGAAACTATAAGTAAAACGATGGAAATTAATGAGATTAATGATGAACCACAAACAAGCACTCGACATGTTGACAACCCTGTTCCTGAACCCCTAGCTCCACGTAGATCTGAACGGGTCAATAAGCCACCTAGGAGGTATGGCTTAGACAATGACTTTGCGGAATTGCACCTTCTAGGTGACAATGACACAAAGGAGGACCCTAGAGACTACAATGAAGCAATGTCCGACATTGATTCAAAGAGATGGCATGAGGCCATGAAATCCGAGATGGATTCCATGTATCAAAATCAAGTCTGGACTCTTGTAGACCCTCCAGAAGGTATAGTACCTGTTGGAAATAAATGGGCATTCAAGAGGAAGATAGGCGTTGATGGGAACGTGGAGACTTATAAGGCTAGACTAGTAGCCAAGGGTTACAGGCAACGAGAAGGGATTGACTATGAAGAAACTTTCTCTCCTGTAGCCATGATTAAGTCCATTCGGATTTTACTTGCTATAGCTGCGTACCATGATTATGAAATCTGGCAAATGGACGTGAAGACAGCCTTTCTGAACGGCTACCTAGAGGAAGAGCTTTATATGGCTCAACCCGAAGGTTTCGTGTCCAAGTCTGAAAAGACTAAGGTATGCAAGCTTCAGAGGTCCATTTATGGACTTAAGCAAGCCTCCAGGAGCTGGAACATTCGTTTTGATACTGAAATCAAATCGTTTGGTTTTACTCAAAACGAAGACGACAATTGTGTTTATCAAAAAGTCGTTGGGGAAGCAGTTGTATTCCTAGTGTTATATGTAGATGACATATGGACAAGGCCTGATATCGCATATGCTGTGAGCATTACTAGTCGATATCAATCTAACCCAGGATCAGAACACTGGGCAGCTGTCAAGACGGTCCTTAAGTACTTAAGAAGAACTAAGGACATGTTCCTCGTTTATGGAGGAGCATCAGAGTTGCGAGTGGAAGGTTATACAGACGCAGATTTCCAATCTGACGTCGATGATAGAAGTTCCAACTCCGGATATGTATTCACTCTGAATGGTGGGGCTGTCAGCTGGAAAAGCAAGAAACAAAGTGTAATTGCTGATTCCACGACAGAGGCTGAATATGTCGCTGCAGCTGAAGCCGGCAAAGAAGCGTTCTGGATGCAGAAGTTCATCACTGAACTTGGAGTGGTTCCAACCATTACGTCACCAGTAACTTTGTACTGTGATAATAATGGGGCGATAGCTCAAGCCAAGGAACCCAGGGCACATCAAAAGAACAAGCATTTTGATAGGCGCTTCAATATCATTAGATGATATGCTGCCGAGGGGAAAGTAAACATCCTCAAAGTTGCTTCGGCCGATAACGTAGCAGATCCACTAACGAAGCCAATGTCTCAAATCCAACTTGACCGCCATATGGAAAAGATGGGTATTAGATACATGGGAGGATGGCTTTGAGTGCAAGTGGGAGATTGTTGGAAGTATGCCCACAAAGCCACTCATTTGATGTAATAGCTTTTTGGAATACTTATTGTGTTAAACTTTTATATGTTTAATAGAAGGGCAAAGCTTATTGTTAATCACTATTTATAGTATCTTGTGTTTAAGCAATAAGGGAATCCAAGGAATGTATTTGATCTAAGAGACAAGTGATTTAAGTTAGTTAAATTGACGAGACCTTTCTCTTATGTTCATTCCTAAAACGTTCCTAGCCATAGGATTGCCAATTGGGCATTGACAATCCGCTAAGGTTAGTATGTGTTATGTCGACTCAAAGCGTGAGTATGAACTAGTCTCAAGTCATTTGGTGTTGGACACTAAGGCAAACACATAGGTGCTCGAAAGAGTAATCGAGTACACTGAACTACGATCAAACAAGAGTTCGAACATACATGTCATGTAAGAACTCAATAGTTGCAATATGCAAAGTAGTCCTTTGACCTGAGGCATCATTGATGTCTAATGGTTAGGTCCTTGATCTTTGATTATGTCAACGGCATTCCATTGGAGTGTCCACGGCATTGTTGGGGTCAAGCTATCTAGTCATGTAGGCATATGAATGTACAACAAGGGATCTCTAACCTTCCATGATGGAAGGAGAATACTCTAAGATATGATTCGAGAGTCTTTGGCCAAAGCATATGAATATGACTAAGGAAGATGTTCCAAATCTTATTCGATTGAATCATATAAAGAAGTATCACATTGGATAGTAGACATGAAACAAACTATCACTCAAACAATGTGATTAAGAGTATTGTATTAGAGAAGGACCGTATTGCATTGTAGTTGTAACTGGATAGGTTCTCCAACCACTTCTACTTAGCTTGGGTAACCATGACATGCTGCTAGGCGTCACCCATGGTTTGTGGAAGCCCTAAAGATTAGCAAACACTAATTTAAGGGAGAATTGAAATGTGGTTTCAATTCACAATCGATAGTTAAGAGTAACATCGCCCACTGCCTCGCTAATTGGAACCTAATGGATCGTACACCGAGTAAAGATATAAGTGAAGAAATTATATGAAATGGATATGCAATTAAATGGTTTAATTGAAGAATGGTCAAGATTAATTAAATAGTTAATTAATTATATGAAACGTTCGTATTGGGCGTTTAAGTTAGTTTTGGGCTTCGGGGCACAAAAACGTTTTGGGCCACAAGGCCCATTATGTTTAAGTTGTATGACAACTAAAACAAAATGGGCAATTAAGCCCAATAACAACTAATGGCCGGCCATAACCTTAAGGGTAGTGAACTTGGCTTAATTGCAAGTTTGCCACTCCATTGTGAGGTGGTATAAATACATCTTTATAGCCATTTCACCTTAAGGGGTTTCTAATTGAATTTGGGTGAAACCTATTCTCTCATTACCTTAGGTGAGGAACATCTAGCAATCTTTCTTACCTAAGTCATCCATTTCATCTTCACACAAAATCTTTGGTGTGGAGACTTAGAGACACCAAACTTTTGGTGTTTTGGAGAACAAATCCTCAAATCCTCAAAGAAGAAAAGGAGCACTAAAAGGGAGGAAATCACAAGGAAGATTCAAGGAGCAAGGAGGTGACTTGAAGGCCCTCCACTTGGGTGAATCCCTTGTGTAATCAAGGATGAGCTTCAAGGGTAAAGAATCTCTAAATTCTTATTCTCTTTAATTTTGTTAAAGAGTCTTATGGTTCACCATATACTAGGCTTTGAAAGTCATGGGTTTTATGAATTGTTTTTGAATGCATGCCTACTTTAAAGAGTTATTAGTTTGCATATGTATTCAAATGTTCTTACATGTTCTTAGCTAGGACAAAATTTTTCCTTCAACTGTCACATCCCGGCCCGGGCGGCACCACTTCCCCGGCCCGCTCCACCAGTATAGCACGATATTGTCCGTTTTGGGCCCTGACCACGCCCTCATGGTTTTGTTTCTGGGAACTCACACAAGAACTTCCTGATGGGTCACCCATCCTGGGAGTGCTCTCGCACGCTACTCGCTTAACTTCGGAGTTCCCATGGAACCCGAAGCCAGTGAGCTCCCAAAAGGCCTCGTGCTAAGTAGAGATGGGATATACATATAAGGATCACCCCCTGGGCGATGTGGGATGTCACACATACCATATGTATTTTTATTATGTACTTAAAATGCTTAAGCTCTCGCTTAAAAAAATAACATATTATTTAATGTTTAAATTTGATTATCTTATAATTCTAAATGAAATTATGTATATTTTAGATATGAACAAACACTTATTTATACGATATAGAATAAATTTACTTAAATCCGCTAAATATGTGGTTTTAAATTGTGAGCTTGTTGTACATGTGTTATCGTATAATACTCCTCACTATGGTTATATGGCATATATGTTTAATATGTTTTTAAATTTTTGACTTATTGGATACTTTTTTTGCATTTTATCATTCTTTTATTATCTTATTCATGGATTTCATACAAGTATAATTTTTTGTAAGTGTCAATATGCATTTATTTACAAGATATACAAGAAATTTACCTAAATTCGCCTAGGCCGTCTAGGCGCCCGCCTAGACCCTGCCTAGCCGCCTAGGCGTTAGGCACTAGCCTACCACCTTACTAGCGCCTAACCTTTTTTAGAACTAGCGCCTAGCGTTTTTTAGAACTAGCGCCTAGCGTTTTTTAGAACCTTGCTAGTAAAAGGTGATAAGTTAGGACTGAATAGCTTATGAATCCCCAATGCTAGATGTGCCACCATTTCTTTTTTCTAGAACATATAAAAATCAAGAACTCATTCGAAAATAAGAAAGTATGCAACAAAACAAGAGAAAAAACAAAAACAAAGTAATGAAAAGTAAATATTCATACATGTTTCAAGTGCTTCATAAAACTCTATATCTTTCAAGATTGTCTCATCGTCTAAATGAGCACGCCAAATTGGCGGTGTCCCAAACCTAAAATTTGTCCCCAAGTGTTTTACCTTCCCACATGTCAATGTGCCTTTGACATTTTCCAATAATATACGATAACAACCAGTTTGCATAGTTAATGTAGGTAATTATATTGCAGAATACATATGTTTCGGTGAAGTCGGTGACCCAAAAGAGCAATCAGCTTTAGAATAGTATGCATAAGATGTACATGTATATATGCAAAGTGCATATGCACAGATGACCCAGAAACGCACATCCTTACAATTTCACCAAGTATTTTTAGCATCTGCATTGACACTATCAATAAGGATTTTTCCCTAATATTTTAAGCATCGCAATATTTTCTTCCTCAATTTGGACTGCTGTAATGATGACCAGAGATGCTTGTAACATCCATTTATTTTAACTCCTTCATCATGGTTATCTTTTTCAAACAGTTCCACTAGATTGTAATTTTATTACATCTTCAAATATATAAGAACAAATGAATTAGTTCTGGAATCATATTCAAGTGTATGGTAACAAAACAAGGAGAGTTAAAAACAAAGAAAAAACAAGACTTTGAAAGTTATGGTACCTCAATCTAGTGGTTCATCAAGTAAACCATGTGAGTGAATCCAAAGGTGTAGAGATTTTGTATATTTAGTGCAAAGGATACAAGTGGGTGATGAACTAAGTAGAACTTATGTTTCCTCTGTTTCTAAATTAGACACCGACAAGGAATCCATCTGCAAGACGAGAGTCAAGGACTCAATTAGACAGTGTTAATCACATATATATATAGCGCAGGTAAAAGAGAATGAACAACCAGTGGAACTCAACCATGTTCCTAATCTCAAATATGAGAATAGATAGAGAAAATACCAAGGAGGGAGGACGGACTAACGGAGGATGAAGTGTTGTGAGTTGTCGCGAAGGAAGGATGATGAGGGCCGTCGCAGTTAAGGTTGTGGGCTGAATCGCTTATTTTTTGGATGAGAGGTCGTGAGTGGGTGGTCGCCGGTCGGCTGTGTGAAATGGGGGAATTAGGAATGGGGTGTGAGTGAAGCTGTGTGTGTGAGTGAGGTGAGGGTGAGGTAAGTGAGAGTGAACCCTAATTGGGATGGGATCCACTACTTTGCAATTTGGTGAAACCAATTTTTCAACCTATTATACCATCACATGTGTGTGTGTGTGTGTATATATAATTTATTTATTTATTATTAATAAAACGGTTTGGTTCAGTTCCGGCCGATTCTTGGTCATTCGAAACCAGAACCGGAACCGGCTTGAACGGTCCGGTTTGGTTTTTAAGTCGAAGTTGACTTTTCAGGTCAACACGGTTATTTTCGATTTTTTTTCATATGATTCGGTGCGACTTTGCGGTTTAGCGGTTTTTATGCCCACCTGGCTCAAACCCCCTATTGGAAAGGGCAGTCACACATCATCAAAGATCGCATTGTTAGAGAAGACTTAATTATATATATGTATGTATGTATGTATGTATGTATGTTTGTATGTATGTATGTATATAAGCACTGAATAATATGTAATTTTTTAAAAGAAGAATGAATATGTATAATGTGACTGTTAATATTTATGTTGGTGTGATACAAAATATGGTTGGTCTTAAATAAAAATAAATAAATAAAATAAAAAACAAAGAAATAAGTTTAATAAAATATGATGCTACTTAGTACTAAGATCTAATGATATTTCTTGTCACTTGTAAATAAGTAGTTTTAGGTTTGATTTTTACCAAAGACAAATTTGAACTATATTATTGTTAACCCATTATAAGGCTGAACCCACCTCCCTGCATTTAAGATAGATAAAATCGTTTGTTCGTAATTTTAATACAATATGGTTGGGTCTTAAAATGTGGTGGAATACAAATTAATCGTTAAAAAAAATAATAAGGATAATAAAGCAAGTTTGAAGATGGTGGCCAGGGATCTGCTGTTCTGAACTTTGTGCCTCCTGCCATGTCTCCTTCTAATTATGTCATTTAACTTAACTCCCAATTTAACGGTGTCAACTTTTCTTAATTAATACTAGCATATGGGCACACACAAAATGTGTGAGAAAATTTTTTATTTTTGTTTTTGAAATAGAAGGAGAGATGAAGAGAGTGATAGAGAATATGAGAGTGAGAAGTTTTTTTTCTTTTAATTTTTTTTTATTAGAGATATGTTAAGATTACATGTAGGTGAGGTTTTGAAAAAAAAAATAGCAAAATTTAAACATTTTGTTTTTGCCCACTCACCCTTCTGTTTTGCGCCCCTCCAGGTCCTATGTAGCTGTACATCTTGGTGGCTCACGAGGACTTCTCTGCGGTTTTGACGATCTACTAAATAAGTGTAGGAATCTTTCTCCCTGTTTTGTATAACTAGCACTGAGTTGGTTTGACCGAACTGTTTTTATTTATCACTTTCACACAATTACTTATTATCACTAGATAAATTAGTTTAGGTTGGTTTTTATTTATTCGCATTTACCTATTACTATATCACTTCTGTTGCGCACTTGGCTATGTCACCCTCACGTGACGGCCAACACATCGCGACTTTGGTCGAGGTCTGTCATTCTTTCAATTAGGTTTAAAATGGTGTAATTATAATTTTATTGGTTTTTGGTTGACAAACAGAGTTTAGATTTGCTCATTCACTTATTTTTTTTTTGGCACTTTAAAAAAAAAAAAAAAATTCAACACTTGCATCAGCAATCAACGTAGGATGATTTGTAGCCTTTGTAATTTTTAGAGTCAATATTTTGACATGCCCAAAGTAACACATTGCTAAAAAAAATAGAAAAAAATATATTCTCCAATTTTCCAAAAAAAAAAATAGAAAAAAAAATGAGAAGACATATTATTAGATTGAAAACCAATGACAAACTGTCCTTTATGAACATTTATTGACGACTTAGTACTGGTTTGGTATTGAGGTGCTTTTATAAAAAGTGGGTATAAAAAAATGCTAAGCTAAAAAAGATGTTTGGTAAACACTTAAAAACAATTTATTTTTACAGTTTTGGGTTAAAAAAAGCTGAAAATGTGAAGCAGCAAAAATGAGCTTATTCTCATACCACAACAGAAGTAATTTTTTTTCAAAGCACAACAATACCAAACCAGCCCTTAATCAAACCAATATAAGCAAAGATGTTAAAAGCATTATTTGAACTCACTCAATTTATGGCATACTCCAAAACAATGACAAATAGGCCAAAAGTGCTTTGAGACCAGACAACATCCATCGCTAATGTTCCCCACATGCTCATTTTTTATTAAACAAAATAAAAACTGTAATGCTACACTTACCATGTAATTGTACCATTATTTGTACTATTTTTCTAATGGAGGTAGAGCCCTCTAACGCATGTGGGTCCTGTCCCTATTAGAGAGATGATACAAATAGGTGGCAAGAGTAGTATTTTTGAAACAAAAACAATTTGGAGATTAATAGATTTTTTTTATTGTTGGAGAAATAATTAATATTTCTTTTTTGTTTGGAGAAATAATTAAGGGAACATTTTTGCTTACCACCATAAACTATGGTGTATGCTCATCATACACCTAATTATCCGTCACGTGTCATTTTACTTAGCCTTGGTTAAATATTTTCAAAATTGATAACATAAAAAATAAAATTTTCCACCACTTATATAATAACACGTGGTATATCATTTGTGTTACGGGCACAAGAAAAAATTTCTCCAATCTGACACCCAAGCTCAAGAAATTGGATGGAGAGCTACATTTATTATTGTAGCTATGTGAAAAAAGTGAGGAAATTTTAATTTGGTAATTGAAAACAGCTTTTTAAATATAATTACTGAGAACATAATCTTCTCAAGGTTTTGATCTAAAGAGTCACTTCTGGGTTCATCGTTTTCGGCACAATGGGTGCTTTTACAGGACCAAAAAGGATCTAAGTTTCAAACCTTGTGAAACTTTACCAAGAGTAAACACTATTTATAAAACTTCACCAATAAGTAGACACTATTCATGAAACTGAACCAATAAGTAGACACTATTTATGAAACGAAAAGAAGAATTAGGCATTATTTCCAAAACTAAACCAATAGGTGAAAACTATTTATGAAACTGGACTATACACTATTTATGAAACTAGAGTAAGAACTAGACAATATTTATGAAACATGACCAAGAATTAAGCACTATTTATGAAAGTGGACCAATAATCGACACTATTTATGAAACCAGACTAAGAAAGAGACACTATTAATGAAACTGTACTAATTACTATACATTATTTATAAACTTGGACCCAATAACTAAGCATTATTTACGAAACGTGACAAAGAACTAGACACTATTTATGAAAGTGGAAAAAAAAAACTAGGCACTATTTATGAAATAGGACCCAATAAATAGTATAGTACCGTTCAGTTTCATAAACAGTGTATAGGTTCCTGGGCGAGCGTTAGGTTATTTTTTATTTTATTTTATTCTTTAAATTGTGTCATTTTCATTAAAATTATGTTTTTTTTTTGTCCTTTTTATTAAAATTTCATTCTTTTTCATTAAATAAAATTATAACATGATTTCTGGTTAAAATAAACTTAGCACAAGCCTTTTTTATGAAAATTCTCTTAATAAAATGCATGAAAGGGGCCCACACTTGGTTTGTCCCACTAATTGCTTGTATCGTGGCAACAAGGATAGCACAGAGAAGCCAAAACCGGTCCAGGACGGTTACACACATACGGCCCAACGGTTAACGAACTAACCAAGCTCAGATAACACATATTTTGATAGAAAAGAGAGAAAATTCAAAACAGAATTAAAACAGCTGACCAAAATCGATAACAAAATTATAGAACGAAACAAAAATCCCAGGTTAGTCTTTCTTCTTCGTCGTCGTCGTCGTCGTCTTCTTCTTATTCTCTCTGTAACTCCGTAAGCAATTTCTGAAAGCTCGGCAAACCAGACAAAACCCTATCAGCCAGGGTCCACGCTCGTCCTTGCTTGGCGCTGAAGCTTTGAATTTTCAAGGGATTTGACTCGGATTTTGCGGTAATTTGATTTTGGTTGGAGTTTCGTTGTGCTTTTAGTGGATTAGGGTTGGGATTCTAGGGTTTCCGGGAGCAAAGATGAAGGCCTTGAATAGCATAGAGGATCTGATCGAGGAGATTAAGCTTCGAGTGGTTTGGTGGGCCCTGTTTGTCTTCTGTGTTGCATACTTTCTTTCCTGTAAGTGCTCCAATTTAATAGAAATTTGGGTTTCTGGATTCTGTGTTTATATTTTTCTACAAATTTGATGTAATTTATGAAATTTGATGCTTTCTCGAGAAGGGAGGGGGAGGAGTTTGATGATTTCTGATTGTATGGAAGTTGTGTGGTTCAAAAAGATGATAGCTTTTTGTTCCAATAATTAGGAATCAGTTAGTTTCGCTTCGAAGAGAAAAAAATTAAGTGAAAATGCATTGATTTTGGTTATATTTTTCCTGATTTCTTCAACATGTATATAGTAAACTTAGCGAACTCAATGTGGTTGGTTTTTCATTCTCAGAAGCGTTTTTCCTGACTCCATTTCTTTTGTCCTTCATTGCAGATTCGAGTAAATCAATGTGGATGAATTTACCCGTATCAATTTTATTGGTTTCGATGCTACGTATTCTAATGAATAACGTGGAATTCCGTTGGAAGAGTCAAAAACTTGTTCGTCCACAGTCATATTTGTCTCATTTGGAGAAGAAACAGTTGTCATTGAATGATCCACGACTCTCTACTGGGGCTCCACCACCAAAATGGAAAAGGAAAATTGGTTCTCCAATCGTAGAGGATGCGGTTAAAGATTTCATTGACAAACTTTTGAAGGATTTTGTGATTGATTTGTGGTATTCAGATATTACTCCGGACAAGGAGGCGCCAGAGCAGATACGCGCGATAATCATGGATGCTCTGGGTGAAGTATCCGGAAGAGTTAAAGAGATAAACCTTGTTGACTTGCTAACAAGGTACCCCTTCTGTTTCTTGTAGAAGTGAACCATTTGCAGGTTGTTATGAAGCTTTTATCGTTAAAGCAACATAATTAATGGTTGTTTTATGTTTCAGGGATATTATTGATTTAATAGGGGATCATATAGAACTTTTTAGAAAAAACCAAGCTGCTATAGGTGTTGATGTTATGAAAACGTTGTCTTCAGAGGAGAGAGATGAAAGGTTAAAACATCATCTCATGGCTTCGAAGGAGCTCCATCCTGCATTGATTTCACCCGAGAGCGAGTACAAGGTGTGAGTGGATTGTTCTAACAGAAATTAGTTTTGTTTTTGGATTTTATCTCTTGCATATGTCTTCCATAGGCTGATGTTTATATATTCAATAGGTTCTTCAGCGGCTAATGGGTGGGGTATTAGCTGTGGTGCTAAGACCACGAGAAGCACAATGTCCAGTGGTTAGATCTATTGCCAGAGAACTTCTAACAAGCTTAGTAATTCAACCTGTTTTGAATTTTGCAAGCCCTGGGTATGTTATATTATATTTATGATCGAGTTATCATTCTTTTGTTGTGTTTTATTATTATTTTTTCCTAGAGGGTGTTAAATTCTTTTAAAGGGATTGTCAAGCATCGAACTGACCTTTTGTATCTAGCATTTAGTATCTATTGAGACGATGGCCTGGGTTAATCCTTATTTCTTGTCCTGGTTTTTCAAAATATGTTACAAAACTGTGGTACAAATCTTGTAGTGTAATATTATTGTTGTTATTATTCTCCGAATCTATTTATGTAATTGTTTAGAGCTTACGGAACATGTGCATACCAATGGTTGTGCATGCGCAGAAACATTGTAATAATGAAATTCGCCATCAATTTAATTGGATGAAATGTTACATATGTTTACATTTATCTTCTCTCTGTTAAAGAAACGTAAGCCATTTTAACTTACAGTTTCTCTTTAATCAGGTATATCAACGAATTGATTGAACACATTTTGCTAGCCATTAAAGAGGAAATCAGTAAAGTGGTAAGTGGGGACCGATCAGCTGCAGGGGTTGTACATGATCAAGATTCTTCACTGAGGAAATATGCAACCTTTAACCAAAGCACTGTTATGACATTGGCTAAAGGTGACCATCAGAGAGAAGCGTATTCAGATTATAATAAATTCGAGGAAGATCCCTTGCAGTCACGGCCTGCTGATTGGGCACGAGTTTTAGAGGCTGCAACACAGAGAAGGACTGAAGTTCTTGCTCCTGAAAATCTTGAAAATATGTGGACAAAAGGGAGAAATTACAAAAAAAAAGAGCACACGAAAAAGATAAGAAGAGTTCAGGAACCTATATCTGAGTGTTCTGGAATAGATAGTGCTGTACCTGCTAAAAATCTGGGCAACGAAATGGTAGCCGACAGGCATGAAATTTCTACAGGAAAGGAAGATGGATCTATTGTGAAGCTGAGAAGTGAATTAAGTTTAGATACTCAATTAAGTGGTGGGACCAAAATGGAACTACACTTCTCTTTAGATCCCAGTGAAGAATCATATGCGGATCAAGGGCATCTTGTTAATAAATTGGAGGACATTGGAAACCTTGCTGCCGATGGAAATAAAAGTAGGCTTAAAAGATCAAATAGCACTTCTGCTTTGAAAATCCAGCCGGACACAAAAAGAACATTGACAGAAGGTGGAGGGTCTATCATATCAGAATTCTATAGCCCTGAGTTTGGCAGGCATAAAGAAGACCATATTAGTAAGAGTGCCTCCGATATGTTAGTCCACTGTGTGGGACAACAAGTTCCCAAGCTCAGGTGCCGGGTAAGCATTTTACATTTATGTAAATTTTAAAATGTTTAGTAGATATCGTAGGTTTTCATGATGCCAACCATTGCAGCTTCTTCAGTGCTGGAATATGTTGAATCACACGTTTTCTTTGAATCTGAGTTGACTTTTTGTTCAATATGTATGTCTATAGGTTATGGGAGCCTACTTTGAGAAACTTGGGTCAAAATCTTTTGCAGTTTATTCAATTGCAGTTACAGATTCGGAAAACAGAACTTGGTTTGTGAAAAGAAGGTTTCATTCTCATCTATTTTTATTTTTTTCAATTTTCATTTTATTACGCAGAGTCACATGTCTGCACAACACATGCATGCACTCACTTTTACAAAAACAAATTACGGACACATAGTTGGTATACAGAATTCATCTTTGATGAGGATGTCCTCATTTAGAGAAAAGTAAGGACCAAATTATTGAGACCCCACCTTGCAGTGTAATCCCATGATGCAAACACGTACTTCCTATACAGAATCTTTTAGACCTTCGATCATCGTGTTCATTTCTGTATTCACAAGGAATACTGTCTTCGAATATTTGATTGACGACAATTAGATGGCTAAAGGGATTTATAATTGTTAATTTATCCTTGCTTGGATGGGTACCATTATTTGGTCCTTATTTTTTTATAAAGTGAAGGCATCCTCACTAGAGAAAGACGAGGGTCTGTTCTTACATAGGTTAAGAAAGTTCTTGAAGTCTCTATTTCTACTTGGTCCATATTCCAATTCCATATATGAATTTTTCTTGTTTATCCTTTGATTTTTTATTTTTTATTTCTCTCTACAGATATAGGAATTTTGAACGACTGCATCGCCATCTTAAAGACATTCCAAATTACACTTTACATCTACCACCCAAAAGAATATTCTCGTCAAGCACAGAGGATGCTTTTGTTCATCAGCGATGTATTCAGCTAGACAAATATCTACAGGTATGATG
This sequence comes from Pyrus x bretschneideri, assembly GCF_019419815.1. Classification (NCBI taxonomy): domain Eukaryota; kingdom Viridiplantae; phylum Streptophyta; class Magnoliopsida; order Rosales; family Rosaceae; genus Pyrus; species Pyrus x bretschneideri. Next base: position 695,520 of record NW_025999803.1, on the reverse strand, counting down.
TAGGTTCTTCACTGTATTTTTTCTATCCCTCCCCCATTTCTCACTGTCTTTTCTCTTGTTGTTGCTTTAATTTGCTGTATTTTCCCAGGATCTGTTGTCAATAGCTAATGTTGCCGAACAACATGAAGTCTGGGATTTTTTAAGTGGTTCATCAAAGGTATGCATCTTCTTGACATAGAATTTTAGTGTAGATGATCGTCTCTCTCTCTCTCTCTCTCTCTCAGCAGTATCTTTTTTTCTTTTATGTTGCTTTTAGAATTACTCTTTTGGAAAATCTCCTTCAGTGATGAGAACTCTTGCAGGTATGTGGTTTTTTTTAATTTTTTTTTTTGCATACGACATTCTTATTTTTTGGGGTTGTCTCTTTTTACTCTCAAATTTGTACCCACTACAACCACATTCATATACACAATTCACACACCCACACCCATATTGTGGCTGGCAATGTAAGTTATCAACTAAATTTGATTCTTGATACAATATAATTATTTTTAGTTTTTGGATGCTCCCTGTCAATTTCTGCTAGTTGGATCAGAGATACAGAAATTTGTTCACCTTTTCTTTTTCAAACATTAAAAGTTATTGAATTAATTAATGATTGCCAGCTTGAGGCACATTAAGAAATTAAGCGACGTCCCAAAGAAAAAATATTGTTGACGAGTTATACCCAGTTACATTATGATAGATTGTTAGTAGTTAGTCCCAGTATAATAACTAAGTTGTGCTTTGATACACACACACACACACACACACACACACACATATATATATAGGACTTATAAAGCTGTGCATAATTTGAGAGAGAGGTATCGTGCTTTGTAATATATGGTTACTTAGGCCGCAAGGGTAATCTTGCTGAAAGGTGTTTCAAGTTATCTTGTGGAGGAAGGTTGGTAGTGGGAATTAGTGATCGAGTATAGAACGTAAATCAGGCTTTAATGGGGCTTAATCAGGAGGACTTTACATGGATGGAGATCTGAAGTGAACAATATTCTTTAGAAGGCAATTGTTCGAACTTTTTCTCTTCTATTAACTAGGAACAAAAGTCTCCATTACCAAAGTACAAATCAGAAAGCAATATATGACATATGTTAAAGAACTTCAACAAGGCATTTTCTAAGATTCCAAAAACCTTTGGTCAACACTCCAAAATGCTTATGGTCCTAGATCGTAATATTTGTGCTTGTTTTTTTTTAGCAGTTTTGTTAATACTATTGAGATTTCTCATATTTTCTTATTGCTTTGGAAATTTTTTAAGTTCATTAGTTATTTGATTCAAGCAGTCAACGTGGATGACGCTGTGGATGACATTGTACGCCAGTTCAAAGGGGTTTCAGATGGGTTAATGCGTAAGGTTGTTGGTTCTCCCACATCTGAGGCCTCGTCTTTATTTCCTGGATGGAACTTATCCGGGAATGCAGATGAGACAGGTGTCCTTGCTTTTAGCCAAAATACAGCAGAGTCAACAAATAGCTTTTCAGATAACGAGGAAGGTACCCTAGAAATTGGGTGGCATTCAGACAATGAATTGAACTATAAGGGTTATCCACCTCGGGTTGTACATACAAGGACCTTAGGTTTGGAGAAGAAAGCTGATTTAGTTGGCAAGGGTGGCTTTCTGGAGGATCCAATTGGAATGCCACCTGAGGTATTACTAATGTCATCCGAGTTCATTCTATTTAAGCATTATAGTCACTATCATGATACTTGATATCTGAATATACTTTAGTTGATTACAGTATGTAATTTCTTATTGATTCAAGTTTCTTTTGGTATGTAAGCCACTAGAGTGCTAATATTATTTGATAAGGCTGAATGTTAAGGTATAACATAGATCAGGTTAAAATCACCTTGAAGTATGCCGGAGTTGACTTAATTTGTTAGGAAAAAAGCTCCGGTTATATGCAATAGGATTGGCCTTATGTCTGACCTTTTTCATCACTCTCGATATCTTGTATCTCATTCTCCTATTTTCATCATCTCCTCTTCATGGCATGTTGCATTTTCCTTTTCACACAAGTTACTCATAGCTTCAATCATTTTATACCATGAATTATTTACTAGGTTTATTTTGTTATCCACTTTTTCACTTTGTTAATTTTTTTGAACAATGTTCTCTATGCAGACTTTGGATCCTCCTGTTTCCAGCTTAACACATTCTCTATCTTTGGTTAGAAAGTATAGGTCTCATTCTCCTATTTTAACACATTCTCTATCTTTGGTTATAATGTAAATAGCTAGGACACGTTTATACTGAATGAATATTAAATATACCAAGAAATTTAGCCCAGTAGATAACAGATTGAATCTAACAGCTAGACAAGTTTTTCACAGCTTGACCTGAATAATTAATCCAGTTCACCAAGATTCTCAAAGTTTCCAACCTTGAGATGGGTTCAACCATGCTCAAGGTTCTAACGGACGATTGCCCATGGAAATTCAGTATAAAGATGAAGTTAGAAATGCGATTCAGTAAATTTATATGGACATGTAAATCATAAGAAAATAATATCTTGACTAGTGAAAGTTGCTGTCAAAGTAATTGTGAATTGCATGTATTAATTTTAGATCTTTCAGTGAAAGCTACTGGTTTATCTGACGATCACAGTTATATTCAATATTTTTTTTAATTAAATATCACAGCTCTTTTTGGAGACATCTTTGATTCTCTCTGATATTGATCTTTACAACTTGTTTTCTTTCAGTGGACTCCACCCAATGTTAGCGTGCCTCTGTTGAATCTAGTGGACAAGGTATTTCAACTTAAGAGAAGGGGCTGGCTGAGGTGAGCTGTTCATACTTTGATGGTTTAGGGAATATCCTGATGATGCATGATTCTGTATTCATTATTGACTCAATTAATGCTTTTGATATTTTTTTAGTTTGCCTGATTGTACTTCAGGTATGTCATCGGCTCTTGTAACTGGATCTTGGATAAAAGATTAGGAACATGCATGATTGTTATCCAGTTTTTCGGCCATCCAGTCTGTTTTCTTGAAAATGTTGAAAGTAACCAACACCATCTGCCATCCGGGCAAAGTTTTTGTAGATTGGTTATTCGATGTGCCATTTCTCTTTATTGTGCTTATATTTATTTCGGTTGCTCATCTCACCCAATTATTTCCTCATTTATCGAATTTGTTCTTTGAAGTTAACGACTTTTTGCTTTCTTGTTAGTGTATGAACAATTTTCTATAATTCTTTAGTATGTTCTATTCCTGAGTTTGTTCTAGTTTGGTTCTTCTTTAATTTTACTTTTCTCTTTCTCTTTTATTCAATAACTATGGTTTGCTGAACGTATTATATTCTTTTCCCTGTGTATGTATGAGTAGCTGTTTATAGCTTTATAAGCTTATTTTCTTTATTCCTTTTAGTATGTGGACAATGTCCCAATTACGGGTGGAATTTTATATAAACAGTAGTGCTGGAACGTGTGTAATTAGATTAAATAACTGGTCTTTCACACATGCTTACTTTTGTCCATGCAGACGACAGGTCTTTTGGATGTCAAAACAAATATTGCAGTTAATGATGGACGATGCTATTGATGACTGGCTCATGAGGCAGATTCATTGGCTTCGAAGGGAGGATATTATTGCTTCGGGAATTTATTGGCTTAAAGATGTAAGGACTGAACCAATTATAAACATCTTCATTTTACTGAAAAAGAATAGACAACCTTAGTGGTGTAACGGTTCAAATCTTAAATGAATACTGCAATAGAATAGTTATACAAATCATTTGTTGGTGCTTATTTGTCTACCACATTATATCATGGTAACTGTGTTTCATATGTGAATGGAGTCGCCTTTTCTTGGGCATTCCTCAGTATGTTTCTGAAGGGGAGGGGTGAGGCCCGTTGGGTGATTCCGTTCTTCAAGTTCAGTCCCTGTGCAAAACTATGCCCCCACTATTAATTATTTATATTGTATTTTGGTTGTATGTGACGTAAGAACCTGACAGAAAATAAATCTATATTGCTTAAAGGGACTATTGCTGAGATTAAAAGACAACTCCTACTGAAAGTCCGTTTTTGTTTTAAATTTACCTACTGAAAGTCTGCACAAATCACACATAGAGGTGTTAATTTTTTTCTTTGTTTCTTTAGAATTGTCTTTCTCGAAGCTTGAAGACTTTTTGCTTACATTTGAAATGAGGGACATAATGTACTCTTGTTTGTTCAGTTTTAATTTCTGTGAATTCTGAGTTCTTAATCATCATCATAACTTTGGCATATCTTTCCTAGATTTCTTTTCAATGTATAATTATCCTTGCAGTCAAAGGGAAAAACAATATTTAGAAATTTGAAAGGAAAAGAGTTGCTTATTTTTGCTTTCTAATCATGTGTTTTTTCTGACAAAAAAAATAAAACCATGTGTTTTTTTTAGGGTCTATGGCCAAATGGCACATTCTTCCTTAGAGTCGGCAATGTTCAAGACGGCAATCAAAACCCTCTTCAAAATATAAGTCAATTTGGCGGCAGCAAGGCTGGTAAACAGGGGTCTTTTGAGCACCAGCTTGAGGCTGCTCGCAGAGCTAGTGATATCAAGAAAATGCTCTTTGGTGAGTAGTTGGCGTTATCTATTTTCTTGTTAGTGTTCCTGTGTTTTAGTTTGAAGTGGCTACCTTAGTCTTCCTGGTAATGTTACTGCCTTGTGTTTTTTTAGTCAAACATCTGTGTTCCAGAAGTTGGTACTTAATTTTTAGGCTCAAGTAAACTATTTTTCTGTGATTACATAATCAAAGGTAAGTACTATCTGTTTTTTTCTCTGTAACTTATTGTACTATATTTATTTTAAATAGCAGCCCCTTTGTACGCTTAAAACTTCGGATTATAAGAGTTGTATGGTTTGAGATTTCGACCCTGTTTTTTCAACTGAGAAATATTGGTGTTGCTTTTAGATGTAAATTTATCATCACTTTCCATGCGAAACTTACAATTTGACACAACTCATGAATCTTCTGTTACTTTCTCAGTATATACATACATACATGCATTTTTTCTGGCTTGATTCAGGTGTACATGCATTTTTCACCCACCCACACACACACAAACATATTTATAGTATTCCATGATTGTTCGACTAGTGTGAATACTATAGAATTATGTGTGTAATTAATTATCTAATAAATTCCTTTAACTAATAAATGAAAAACAACAAACTGATCCCCACTTTAACAGATGGAACTCCGGCGCCCTTGGTTAGCTTAATTGGGCATAAGCAGTACAGACGTTGTGCAAGAGACATCTATTATTTCATTCAGGTTAGTCTCTCATCCTCTTATATTGTCTGCTGAAATTTAGTTTGTCATTTCTTTCAAGCCAAACGTGTTGATTCCAAATTATTCTGGCGTGCAGTCTACCATCTGCATAAAGCAACTTGCTTACGCAATACTTGAACTGTCACTCGTTTCAATTTTTCCTGAGCTGCGGGATCTTATTGTTGATGTTCATGAAAAGATGGGTGTTGATCAAACTGTATAGTGGATCGATATATTTGTGTCATCCTTGCTCTTGATGGTAGCTGGTTATCTTCCCAATGATCACAAACCTCAAACACCGAGGTATATTTCAAGATACGCAAGACTCAATTTTCTCAGGCGTTGCCTGTAGTATTGGTTTTTGTAGAACTTCCAAAAATTCTTTTCGGAATGTGAGAAATAGTGGTGTTTTCACTTTCTCTCGCATTTCAACTGTACAAAATTGTAGTTGTAGGGTGTGTACAGGCGTCGTCTTCTTTGTGTATATTTTGTGTGTGAAGAAAATATGACCAGTGATGGTGCATTCATCATTACATAATGCAGCAGTGAGTATTGATCATTGAACTTGTCATTTTACGTTACTATTTAAGTAATCCAATTTTCACCCAACTGTCAACTACATCGAATATAAACAATATTAAAAACAAGGAACGCATCGAAATATAGTGTTTGTATTTTTTTTGGTCGATAGATATAGTGTTTGTATAACTATACTCCAACAACATCAGGAATGACATATAAAGTTGATCAGTCTTGTTATCAATAGATTCGACGAAGGACGACAAGAAGAACCGTAGACCCCTTGACAAGAAGACTCCGTATTGCCTGCTCAGTCCCAATTCCTTTGACACCCTTGTGCAACCCACAACAGTACTATTTGTTTCTGAGGGTGAAACAGAAGAATGAATGCAGGTGCTAAACAGAATGCAGCCACATTCATGTATGCGATTGCCTCTGTATTCACATTGCAATCAGGGAAGTGATTTGTTTCGCATTTGGCATCACTCCCGCCAACAACAGAATCTCAAAACCCCACTTCTCCAAAGTCCAAGCCGAAAGATAAAAACTGAAATGGAGACAAGATTGATAATTTGAAAATGGGACTAAGCAATACTGTTTTAATGATATATATATATATATATATGAGTGCTAAGGCTGCAATGTTTAGCAGCTGTGACCCTCATTCCTTCTTTCTCTACACTGATTTCTTGTTCTCTGTTTGCCAAATTTCTTGCACAGAAACACACAAAATAAAAACTTTAACATAGCGTCAAAGCCTAGGTTCGATTAAGAACAGCAAGGCATTTGTGAAAGCTGTTTTTCAGGGGACATTTTCAAGAACTTGAAACCCCAGAAACTGATTTAAGACTTCAAGGATGTTTAATGGAGAAAACTATGATTTTCGGAGGATAAGGATGACAACCATCTTCAAGTCCCACGTTCTCTGGAAAATGGTTCAAGATGGATATGAATTGTCAGAGTCGGATGATGAAACACAGGAAGAACTCTCAGTTGCTCAGAAAATCTCACTGAGAGAGAATGTGATGAGAGATGCCAAAGCTCTGGGAATAATGCAAGGAGCAGTTTCGGATGCAATTTTTCCCAGATATCAAACAAAGAAACAGCTGAAGCTGCTTGGTAAGTTCTGCAAAGAGAATGCAGAGGTGACGAGAAGGAGACTGAAGTAAAACTCCAATCTCTTAGACGTGATTTTGAAGATACACACATGAGAGAGGATGAACCCCTCAAATATTACTTTACTAGACTGTTTGATATTGTGAATCAAATGAAAACTCTTTTGGAAGAACTACCTAGGAGAGATTAGTACACACACTTTTAATTAGTTTGACAAGACCCTACGATTCAATAGTGAATATGATAGAAGAAACTAAAGACACAGACACACTTGATGCACAAGAAGTGATGGTTTCCCTGAAAACTTCTGAACAAAGACTAGAAAGGCATGTCGATGCAGCCACAGAAAGGGCTTTTCAGTCTCTCAGCACCAATCCTAGAGAGGCCAACTCAAACAATTAGTCTAGTAATTTCAAAGTGGATGTGAAAAGGAAAGGGTAAAAAGTGGGAAGAAATACCAAGCTTGCCTGCAAGAAACAATGGTGTTGTAAATAATAGTGTAGAAGGTACAAAACCTCTCTGCAAAATCTATGATAAAGTCATCTTGGTATTTGTTGGTTCAGGGGAAAAACCAAATATCACAAGTATAGCAGATTTGGTCATTTGTCCAAAAACTCTGGTTCTAAAGCAAGTCAACTCATGAACTATGCGCGCAAGGCTGAGGAGGAGACGAATGTGTTCTATGCCTGCAACATCACTACAATTGAGAAGAACAAGGATATGTGGTTCATTGATAGTGGGGGCAGCAATCACATGACTGCACATGAGTCTTTACTCATCAATATTGACAGAGACTTCCCTGGTAGAGTTAAAATGGGTAATGAACAACTTGTGAGAACCACTGGCAGAGGCACCTTGGTGATTGAAACAAAGAAAGGCAAGAGATACATAAAAGAAGTCATGTGATACCTGGACTTGATGAGAATTTGTTGAGTGTACGCCAAATGATACTGCATGGCTTCTTACTCTTTTGTGATTTAATGGTTGAAATCTTCGATGCCAGAAGCTTGGAAAACTTAGTCACTAGAGTTGAAATGACTGAAAATAGGAGCTTCCCACTGGTAGTAAGTTATCATAATTCTATCTCAGTGAGAGCAAGTGTCACAGAGACCACTTGGCTGTGGCATAGAAGATATGGTCTTTTAAATTTCCAAAGCTTGAGAGATCTAGAGAAAATAGAAATGGTTTAAGGAATACCAGAACTGCAAAAAGACATGGAAATTTGTGATAGACGTGCTTTAGGCAAGCACCACAGAGATGGCTTTGAGATAGGAATATCTTGGAGAGCTAGACAACCTTTTCAAAACATTTACACAAATATCTGTGGTCCAATACAAACTGCAATAGTCACTGGAAACAGATATGTCCTACCCTTCATAGGTGATCATTCTAGGATGTGTTGGGTATATTCATGAGGTATAGGTATGGGCTGTTCAACATTTTAAGAAGTAGATGAGTATTGTCAAGCCTCGATCTTGAGAAACCTCCAAGACCGACATGTGACGTCAGTACCTATTTAACTATTATGCCTCACTTCCGAGACATGATAAAAACAACCCAAGGCTTCAAAAGCGTAGTAACTTTTGCTTCATTTCATGGTTGCATCTAACCTTTATATTAGACTACATATGTACGCCAATACGAGATCAAGCCATTCATAGTTCACCCTTTGTTAAACTCTGACATTTCTTATGGTGCTTCGTAGCAAAAGAACATAGAGTTCTAGATTCACTCAATAGAACTCGACAAGCATGGTTCTAGACTAGTTGACGAAACCATTTAACAATCAGGATTGCCATTTCATCTTTCACATATATCACACTATTTTCCAATGACAATTTCATAACCACAACAAATAATCGATTCAATAAATCAAAGATGCACAAACATTTAACTATGTTAATCAACCATTAAGATCAAATATCATTTCACTAAGTTAAATAAACCTAAACTCCCCTAAGGCTTGCCGTAATTCTCTATCAGGATTCCAATTAATATCATTATAACCTTAAGTTACACACATAAGCGTAGCCTTGAGCAATTTCTACTCACAACAACCTAGGGTTCCATACCAACTCAACAAAACCAATAGGAAATGGGATTCCAAACCAATTCAACGGAATTGAATCAAAGATAGGGTTCCGAACTACTCAACGTAAACTAAATAGGGAAATGATTCTAGACCACTCAAAAGAATTGAACATGGAAAGGGATCCTGGTCCAGTCAACGAAATCGAACAAGATAGGTTTCAGACCACTGAATGGAACCGAATAGGGAAAGGGATTCCAGACCACTTAACATAATCCAATGAAGATAGGTTCCAAACCGCTCAACTGAATTCGAACAAAACAATGTTCCACTCAACATAACCGAATAGGGAAAGGGATCCCAGACCACTTAACGGAATCTGAATAGAATACGGTTCTGGACCACTCAATGGAACTGGATAGGAAAAGGAATTTGGACCACTCAATGGAATCTGAACATAACACGGTTCCAGACCGCTAAACGGAACCATGTAGAAATAGGGATTCTGAACCACTCAACAACGGAATCTAGGCAAAAGCGGAAGACGGTTCTTGACCACTCAACGGAACCGACTAGCATTCTAAAAACCTAAATTTGAACAACTCAAAGGAACTAGATAGAGTAGAGTTTGGTGTCACAACTCTCCATAACCATGGGTTAATAGTCCTTTACTAGCCCTCTCGTTTCACAAACATTTTAATTATCCATAGCAAAACACATTTATAAATTTTTGCACAAAGATCAAGGTGCTTATAGACAATTACCGCCTAAACAAAGTCCAAGTTCATCTTAGAATTCTATTGATAAGGCAAGTGTTATTGGCACTCCAAAAATCTCATTCTACACTCCTCACAAGTGTATTTTTCTTTTCTAATATAGAAATTTTGGAGTATAGAATGAGATTTTAGGAGTGCTAATAACAATTCTCATTGATAAAACACTTAATTCTAGGTTCTACACGTCAACTAAAACATTCAATAATGATTTTAGGATATATTGACCAAAAGTTTCAACTCTCAGTCAATGGTAGGGTCAACAACCCTACGTAATTCAATCTCGATGATCCGCACATTAAATTTATGATGCACAAGTTCCTAAGATCCTCCAATAATACACACAACAACTTAGTATAATTTCATGACGATCCAACGGTTGGAACTTCGTCTACCACGAAGGTCAAGTGAAGGACCTTTACGAAACTAGGCTTAAACAATGGAATTACGTCAAGTAGATGCCAAAAACAGCTTCAGGGCATCGAAAATAGCCTAAGAAGACAAAGTTGGTCATTGTGACCATGAGCCACCACCATGCGGCGACCGACAGCCACAACTCTCAGGAAACCGGCCAATACCAAAATTGACTCATAAGATGTAAAATGAAGCTGGTGAAGAGTACAACAATTTTTATACCTTTGCGGGAAAAACTACCTCGCATTTTTTCGTGACTCAAAAGTGTCCTCTTGTTAAACTATGTTCCGAGATGACATATTTCCTTGCAGGCAGAAAACTCTTGGTCATCATACACAGGGCTGGATGTGTTACTTGGTCCAAGGGCAGTTTTGTGGAGATTGCTTATACACGAGGTAAAGTTTTTCATAACTTACCTGTTGAAAGTAACACTTTTTTATGTTCCAATTCTTTCTTTAAACGTGCAATGAATGAAAAGATTGTACATGACAACTGACAAAAAGACCACATCAAGCACGTTAATAATATTTTGTCGGGGCATCTGCAACTGCAATTGCTGCCGTCAAGCGAAGGCTTGGGAACCCACTGGTAATTTTGTTTTTTTCCTTCAGTACATAGTTTTGGCACGGTGATTTTGGTACATAATGAAAACGAAAGACAAAGGCAACAAATTAGAATGAAGTAATGACTAAATTTGTTAACTTATCAGGTTGTAAAACTGGGTTACAAATCCCTTATCCATTAGAGCATGGAGGTTTTTGGATTCTAGGCCCTCTTTACTCGGGGAGTAGCAAGCAAGACGTCGCACATAGGTCTAACTATTTAGCGCCCAGAAACTGTGAACCGGTAAATATCTATCATACAAGCACTCAGACACCATTTGACGAAACACTTCGATACAACCACCACTTTCAAGCTTGCAAGCTTGAACCCATCACCACATATTCAGTTGCATTGTTACTGCAGAAGATTGGAGAATAGGGCATAGAGTGAGTACTTCCGAAGATTTTTCACCTCATACCAGGAGTTAAGAACTTGAAGATGCTTGTCTGTTCCTGAGAAGGTCAACTGTATGCTTAGGTTGCAGTCAAAAGATCCACCACTGCCTTGACATTTTGAATTTGGAACAGCACAATCTTCATCGTTGAGGCACACAGAATAGTCCCCGGAGCATGCCTTGCACCCGAATTTCTTCCAATACAAATTAAGAAGAGTCCCCCTTTCAAATTCAAGTACCTGCAAAACGAAACACAAGTTCAATGCTTGCTGATGCTGAGAGAGAGAGAGAGAGAGAGAGAGAGAGAGAGAGAGAGAGAGAGAGATTGTACCAAGGTGAAGCTTGTTATGGTGTGTGAGTCATCAGCAACCAATATTGGGGGTGATCTTGCTGCATACTTCCGTCCGGCAAAAGCTACCATGTACACACCAGCCTTGATCTGTAGAGGAATTTATGGAAAATCATCAAAATTAATTTGACTCGTGCAGGAGATAAAACTACCACATTCACTTTAGAGGCTATATGTATGTGTATATATATAGACACCATAAGGTGTCCCTCAAATAAAATTATGTAAGGGAACCCTCAATAGAAGGCGACTATATATGTAAATTTAGGGTTTCCAGTCTTTTCAACCTTTATAGAAGCAAGCAATATTTTACTTGAACCCAATCAAAATTGCAGGGAGGAAAATTCGAAGATTTTGACACCCCTCAGCAATTTCATAATCCATTTCCACAACCCTTATTTTAGGGCTACCATAAACCGGAAAAACTTTTCGATTCCAAACACACATATAATTACAAATTCAAAATTTGGTGTCCGATAAACTCCGAATGTGACAGAAAGCAGTTGAGATTTTTCTCAGCGCAACTATAGAAACATGAATTGTATCTCTGCTTCTGTAGCATGATCTTATAACAATAATTACCAATTAAACAAAATAAAAAGAAGCTACATATCTTAATTCTAACCAGATAATCAAGCTAAGTAGTTGGATTACACACCTGACTGAAGGTGCTGTTGTTGATGCTTAGGAAAGACATCTCATCAACTTTAGGCCTAAACACAGCAAGCTGGGCATCATTTCCGGTGAGCGAAAGCCGCTTGTCACACGGAGAAAGTTGAGTCTGATTAAAGAAGAACTTGTCTTTTTTTGAAAATGCAAGGCCAAAAGTAAACCCATCTAATCTCTGGATTTTTGCATCTGAGCATGGATCATAAACACTGTTTGTATCAGCTGCATCTCCAACAAATACATACATCGTCATCATTACCATCATCAATGGTGTGACCATGATCGTGTTCTTCTTCTTCTTCGCCATTGTTATCTTCCCCATGACGGTCAGATCTTGACCACCTTCACCAATTCAAATCGATTAAATGATGAAAATAACAGGAGGAATAATGTTGTAAAGAAATATCCATGACTTTTTCAAAGAAGGAAGACATTTGTGACGGTTAATACAACGTGCCTTGCTGTTTAATTATAGCACAGTGCTTCTAAGTCATTACACTGTTATCGTGAAAAATCCAGGATGAAAAAGACAAGAAAACTCCTAGAATTTTATATTTTTTATGGTTAACATCTGAATTTAAGATGCTTGAACACAATGATACCAAATAATGATACATTGTAAGATTCTCAAATAATAGCGGCCGAGTTGAGCCAGTTGATTAGAGCAATGTGCATGAATGTCTTTGCACCTTGAAATTCTCCTGAAAAGCATGCATGGATTACAACACTCAACAAATATATAAAAAGGACTAAATTATAAAACGTACCGATATGCATAATGGTGAAGAATGTTGTTCCAATGCCTCACAAAGTTTTGCAGCAACAATTGTAAGGAATTAAATGTGAAAAATAAACAAACATTCAAAAGTTCTCATAGGGGTTTCCACGAAGAACCTCGGATTGCGTTCCTTTGGAATTGTTTTCATTCGATACACGCCAAACGGTTATTTCGGCAGACTACCTGGATCTTGTCTAAGAAACGGTTATGGAAGTTTGGTAATGCGGCGCTGGCATACCAAAATTTAAAGAAAAAAAAAAGGGCAATTTCAAAATTTTCCCCTACAGTTTTGGGTTTTTCTTTCTTTCACTTTGGTCCTTCTTTATTTCATCCCAAGTTGGTGCTTGACTTTTTAACAAAGTATCTAATAAGAACAAAAGGCGACTTTTTTTTTTTTTGTTTTTTGATGGAACTAAAGGTGGCTTTGTTTACACAAGTTGGAACAAAAGGTGATCGACTTTTGATGGAACAAATGGCACGAATCACTTCTATATTCTTCTTGCTGATCAACAATAATTACAATATCAGGTAACCCCGTCATATATTTAATTCCGCCGATAGATGTTTGCAAATGAAATAATTGTCTCTTCAACACGGTCACTGATTCAGTAGCACAGGCTACAATAAAAGCTCGGTGTCATTATGTTAGTAAAAAATAGCTCGACGGCATGTTAACGAATTGGTACATATTTATGCTAAAAACAAACAAAATCAACCAACCAACCAACCTAAATATGCCAGTTTGGTATGAAGTTGTGTTTTATAACTGCCACTAAAACTGACTAAATTATATGATAACACGTTTCTAAATTCGAGTGGTCATTTCAGATTCACTAAACACTTTATCAACCCAGAACCCAATTATTTGTTTCATCCATCTCTTTCTCCCTCATCTCTCTTGTGGTTGGAGTAAACACTCACAGTTTGGTGCCGGTGTGAAAAGTTTCGTTGTTGATATAGTTGACACCGTACATGGTCAGTTCGCACGAAAACAACCGACTTGTAAGGTGCATGCCACTAATCATGTCAACTTTTTCGAACTTCAGGTGGGAGAAAATAGTTGGAGGATCAAAGTGGAACGAAAACTAAAATTGGACAAAATTTGTAATTAAGTCTAATAATAAGTAAATAATTGAATATATGTACTAAATAAACCTTAAAGTGATTTCCCACCCTCATTTTTTTTTTCTGCACCAGGTTCCCCTCTTTGTTTATTTTTTTCTAAGGCAATTTTTATCAATAACTTAATTTCAACGGCTTGAGAAAAATATGAGTTCATAAAGAGAAAAGAGAGTGAAAAAGTTACATCCCATACAAATAATGGATTTAACAATACTAGGAAGTGTGGTGAGTTTTTTTTTTTTTTTTTTTTTTTTTTTTTTTTGAGTACATCGATAGTTTTGAGGAGGGAGAGTTCGGCTAAACCACACAATGGGTAGTCTAATTTGGTATCGAATTCGTTATCCACGAGATTCGAACCTAAGACCTCTCACTTCCAAAGTAAGAGGAATACCACCAGACAGTAGTGTTGAGTGACAGGTAGTGTGGCGAGTTATTAATAATGGATTTAACAATAATGGGTAGTTTGGGAAGTTAATAGATTTTCCATTGTGATCGGTTCCCACTTTAACTCAAAATTTAGAAGCGGTACCTAAATCCGTTTTAGTTCATCTTTTTGAAGCATAGTGATAAACTTTCATTGATAAGAGAAGAGGTACAAAAGAACAGGCAATCCTCTGCTCAGAGTTACAGTCTTCAAACAAAACATCTACAATAAAGGGTGGTTCTTCAAACCATGAGCATGGGCTACTAGAAGAAAGACTGAACCAAACAAGGTGATGAGCGACTTCATTAGCTTGGCATCTGATATAGGTGAATAGAACTCTAGTGGTCCCTTTAGTATTCCACTGTAAGTCTAAGGAGAGACAAATCAATAGAAGAAGGTCTTAACGCTTGGGTGATCTGGAGCGAATTGCTCTTGAAAATAATATTCTGAAAATCCCTTGAAGACACCAAAGCTAAACCCTCTCTAACCGCTAAAGCCTTGTCGAAGAGGGGAGAAGAAACATGAGCAGACGATTTCGACAAACCAGCCACAAAATCACCATTTGAGTTCAGAACACCCGTTGCAACACCACCAACCAATTGCTCCGCATTCCTGGCGCCGTCCACATTTAATTTCAAAGACCCTGTCCCTGGCTTCACCCATCTCACAAGATGAGAAACCAGATCCTCACCAGCAGTGGGAGAAGAATTGAAATACAGTGGACCTTACGGTGGTTGGCTTCATTAATTTTAGTGAAGTGATAGTTGATCTTAATGGATCATTAATGTAGTTAAGTATTAATATGGTTGTTGATGCACAAAATCGGCGATGACTTTGGTACAACAGAAAGTGTCAAGTTTGTGACCTTCGCTAGGTTGCTCTAGTCATTAGTGTGGATAAGTATGTAAATGAATAGAGATAGGGAAGCAAATAACACAAGATGTACGTGGTTCACCCAGATTGGCTATGTCCACGGAATAGAGGAGTTCTCATTAGTTGTGAAGGGTTTACACAAATACATAAGTTCAAGCTCTCTTTTTGTGAGTTCTAGTGAATAGTTTAGTACAAAATGACATTAGGGATTATTGTGGGAGAATGATCCCTTTTTATAGAAGAGAGTTTCTAGTTTTGCTGTGACATTGACACGTGTCGTGTTGTGATTGGCCTCTGATACCGACACGTGTTGCACTGTGATTGGCCTCTGATACCGACACGTGTCGTGTTGTGATTGGCCTCCTAGTTGGAGGAAAAGTCTTGTGGGTTCTTGACGGTATGTTGTTGACCGGTGCTTTGTAGTTTCGGGATTGGTCAAGTATGGTACAAACAGTGTTCCCCTAAGTTCCCGAGTGAGGGAAGCTCCTCGGTTGAGGACTTGCAAGATCCGAGCCATTGAGTAATCACGAAACTTCCAAGTACCGAAGTGTGGTGTCGCCTTCACTTGCCTTTTCTATCCTGTAAGTAGATGTGGCATCTTCTCTTGGAAGTACTTTTCCTTCATCCAGGAGTGGTATCTTTGGTTGGCGTTGACGCACAAGGTAATGTATCATTTTCATTTGAAGCTTACTTGTAGTTTCGGGTTTGGTCAAGTGCGATACAAACCATATAGTAGGAGTCCCCCAAGTCTCTAAGCGAGGAGATCTGCCGAAGGAGGTGACAGACAAGGTAAGCAATCAAGGTTCCAAGCAATCAGTCTCAGATCAGTAGGTTGATCTTGGGTTTCGGCTGATTGTAATCATTCTCCCTGTCTCTCATTCAACAATAAGGATAAAGAGAAGAAACAGGGAGAAGAGATTGTTGGAAATATGCCCTGAAAGTCAATCTTTGGAAGAAACCTTTCAGGACAATGAATTGATGTATATATGACTCTTATACATCGGAAGGCAAAGATACTAATTGGGACTATCTCAATGAACGAAATATGTCCTAAATAGTGAATCCATGGACAATGGATCGATGGAAGAAGTAACCTAATGATGTTAGATTACAGAGACCTTCTTCTCATAACCATCATGTCCAAAAAGGTTCCTGGTCATAAGGATTGTCGGAGGGATACTGACAATCCATAGACTGGTACATACTATGTCCGCTTCAATTGGAAGGATGGAAAGTCTCATCCCATTCGTGTAGCGACACTAAGACAAGCATGTAGGTGCTCATTAAGGGAATGAGTTCACTGAACACAATCGAACGAGAGTACTTGCATGGAGGTCTACTCACATGTCAAGCAAGTAACTCTAATGGTTGGAATAATGTAAGTAATCCTTTGACCTGAGGCATCTCGTTGTCTTGTGGTTAAGTACTTAATCTTTGATTATGTTAAAGTCATTCCATTCGAGAGTGTCCAAGGCATCGTTGGGGTTAAGCCACTTAGCCATGAAGGCAAGTGAATGCGCAACAAGGAATCTCTAATCTTCGATAAGAGAGGATGAATACTCTAAGATATGATTCGGGAATCTTCGGCCGAAGTATCGAGCGTAATAAAGGAAAGCGTTCCTATACGTCTCAAATGAATCGTATAAGAAGGAATAATCACATTAGGGGTTTGACATTATAAATCCATACCCTAGTAATGTGATTGAGAGTATTGTTTTAGAGAAGGATCGAATTACATTGTAATTCCAACTGAATAGGTTCTCCGAATAACTTCTACATTAGCTTGGGTAGCCATGATATATGATTAGATGTCACTCATGGCTTGTGAGTTCTTCTAGATGATTAAATGTAGTCATTAAAAGGAAGGTGAATTAAAAGTAAGTTTTAAATCACTAAGTGATTGGATAATCAATTGGATTGGTGCCAATCACCTCACTGCCTTGCTAATTAGAACCTAAAAGATTGTTCACCGATACACTCTTGTAGTGAGTAACTAATGGATGAAGGAAATAATTAATTGGATTAATTAAGTGTTTTGATTAATTTAGAAAGTCTAAAGAAATCATAAAAGCGATAAAGATCGTTTTGGGCTTAAAGAAACGTTCGGGTTTAATCGGGCCCATTGGGCCAAAACCCATTGGGCTTTTATTCAAGCATTGGATGACTTGAAATAATTAAAAGCCCAAAGCCCAAATTAAACACAATAGGCCGGCCATATGAGAAGGGAGAGAAAGTAAGTCAATTGTTGATTTGTTTCTTTAAGAAATAAAAGGAACATAATATAATGAAAGTGTGTGTGAGTGTGTTAGGTGGTTCATAATACACAAAAGAAAATAAAATCATTCTCTCTCAAACTTAAAAAGGGCCGGCCACCAAAGGGAATTCTAGCTAATCATCTTATCACCCTTTGGTTAATTCCTTCATCTTTCTCATTACAAAGTGGGTGAGGATCTTTAGAGGTTTTCATATCTTTGGAAACTTGAAGAGGACCTAGGAGCACTCATTCTCAACAAAGTGGAGGAGGCAAGGAGGGAGGCTAGGCTCAAGGAGTTCAAGGAGCAAAGAGCTTGGAGGTGGTCAATCCTTGGTCTTAGATCTAGATCAAGAGGTACAAAACTACTCCTAAACTTTGTTCTTCAATAAATTGTTTTTGATGCATCTTATATAAACCTATGCATCTTGAAGGGGATTTGCATGACTATAGCTTTGATAAAATGTATGACATGCTTCCGTTGCTTTCGTATATAAATTTTGAATTGTATATGCATGCTAGTCACTAGAAATCCCACATAAATCTCATATTTTCCCTTCAAGTGGTATCAAGAGCCAAAGGTTTATGTATGATGTGTCCTTTTAGATTTTATGCATATGGGTTTTAATTTTATGTATGTCATATTATTGCTTCATTCAAAATATGTTTATCTTTTGTTTTTTCAAATTGTTGAAAAATTGTAAATCAAAAGTTGAAAAAGGATATGCAAGAAAAGTGTTTTTGATGCATGAATGAAGTTTGAGTTTAAATTGTTTTTCATTCAAAATATGTTTATCTTTTGTCTTTTTCAAATGTTGAAAAGGTGTATCAATAGTTGAGAAAGATATGTATGCAAAAATGTTTTGGATGCATGAATGAAAAGAGGGTTTAGAAACAAAAATTTTGGGGTTTTGTTCTTCAAAGGGGGTTCGGCTAAATGGGGATTTTTTGTTAGTGTTTGTGTTTTGTTTTGAACCTCACACACACACTTTGAAGCTAGAAAGTAGTGATCTTGTCACTTTTGTTTTTTGGGTTTGAAAAATCACCAAGAACATACAAATCTTGAAAATATGTTCATGGTTTTGTTCTTGGTGTTCATGGTTTGGTTTTTGGTGAAAATGGTTTTACATGCATTGTTTTGTGGTTATGGATGATGTACATACCATCCATAGCCTACACCAAAATTTAAATTAATACCTAGAATTGTCTAGATATATATTTCAATCATTCTTTTTCTTAAAGTCCTTAAAACAAAACTAAGTGGCAAACAAGATTTTTTCTTCTTTAAGTTGAAATAATGCAAGGTGGGTGAGACCTACCCACCTTCCCCTTAATATGGCCGGCCATCCTCAATGGTTTACCCACTTGAGGGTCCTTTTGTAATCATGAAAAGTTTGGTATTACTTTTAGTATTTATGGTTTGACCCCTAACTTTTTCATATTTGCATTTAGACCCCTACTATTTAAAAATTGAAATGTTTGATTTTAATTTTATTTAATGTTTAAACTCATCATTGAATTATGCCCATATGCACTAAATCTAATTGTTTATATGTTGCATTCCATTTGATTATTTAATATGATTGAGTAATTAGTAAATGGGTGACTATGGACTTATGCCTTAAACGATAATTGAGCTATGAGATAAGGCGCTAAAATCAAATTGTTTGAACCTTGGGAATGTGTTTTAATTACTGTTTCAATTGGACCTTGTCACGTTTCGACATTAATCTATCTCTCCCTCTTAGTATATGTAATTTGTAGGAATTTGTACAAATCGGTTTGTAATTCTTATTACTTCTTAATCTCTTTTAGTTAGTTGATTCCCTCTAGTGCTAGACTAGAGTTTCTTTAACTATTGGTAAGGAGACATAACTAAAAGAGGGTTTTGACATGAGATTCAAGATTAAATGGGTCCAACGCCCTAATAAGCAATGAATGATTGTCTTTCATTTCTAATGGCTCAATGAAAATGTTTTAATTGGATTGAAAAGCACGTAATTAAATTGACACAACCTCCCCGAGATCTTATTCAACAATGTTGGCTCGTTGTTGCAATAACCCAATAAGTCCATGGTCATCCAAGAGCCTAAGATAACTATAAAGTCCAATTTCAAAGGATTGCAAAACCCGTAGTAGTAGTAGTTACTTCCAATATTTGAAAAATTCGTTTTTGATATTGATTTGTTTTTCTCAAAACAAATAGTGGGAGTATCATACGCTACTAAACTATAATGATTTCAATTAGTAGTTATATATATCTCCAATATTTTGAAAAATGTTTTGATATTGATTTGTTTTATGAAAACGAATAGTGGGGATATCATATGCTACTAATTTCATTAACTTTGGACTAGTAGTTGTAATAGGACAATTTATTTGAATATGTTTAAATAAATAAAATTGATGAGACCTTAAAATCCCTCAACAAACGAATATTAAGTTGATAAACGAGAGATGTTTTTGAACATTTCTTCGTAGGCCTTCCACCGTGGTGGGCTCCAATCGTTTGTGACTTGTACACCGGCTTCACCCTATCATGGGGGAGTACAAAGTGCATGCTTACACTCAGGAGGAGTCCATGAACATATGATGAGGTAAGTGTAGGCAACGAGGATAGCCAACATCGTATCATCGTGAGGTTATTCTTGAACCCCTACATGAACTAAGCATGGTGGGAATAACTTAACTAAGTGCAATAATGCCAACATCGTATCATCGTGAGGCAACATTCTCTAGAGGCCAAACTAGATGGGTAATTACAAGAGTTGTAAATGGGTAAGTGTACCCTCTCATTATTATTTTTGCTAGCCAACATCGTATCATCGTGAGGTGGGCTTGGTAATAGTGAGCCTCCTATAACCTGCTAGGAGCTTTCTTTGAAATCTCCCGGATTCCATCTTGAGGGATATGGAATTTGCCAAAAATGGTGGGTGGTGTCATTCGGTTTAAAGACCCGAATCGTGTGACTTAATCAACAATCAAACTAATTTATTTTATTGTTTATGTATTTAGATATGGTTGGAAGCACATTCGCGAAAATACTCGACAAACATTGCCTAGAGGGGCACAATTTCCCATCATGGTATCGTAATGTCAAGATTCTCCTAACGTTGGAGAAGATTATTTACGTACTTGATAAGCCTCTTCCTGACATACCTCTTGGCCCTGAGGCCACAGAGGATGAACGTGCTAAGTATGACAAGCACGTTGAGGATGATACACAAGCCAAGTGCTATCTGTTGGCCTCCATGAATGAGGAGCTACAGAGACAGCACGAGGGCATGGACAGTGCATTTTCCATAATACTCCATCTTACGGAGTTATATGGTGAAGGGACGCGCAACCGTCGCTTTAACACTGTTTGTGAACTTGTGAAGACCAAGATGGTCAAAGGGGCTCCAGTGCATCTACATGCACTGAAGATGATAGGATTCATTGAACAACTGGAGAACCTAGGTACTCCACTTGACGGGGAATTGGCCCAGGACTTTATATTGGCTTCTCTTTCTGATTCATTCTCACAGTTCGTAATGAACTACAATATGAATAAAATAGATAGTACTCTCTCTGAGTTACTAAACATGTTAGTAACTGCTGAGAAGACTATGAAAGAGAACGTTGTAGGGACTGTTGCAGTAGCCTACAACAAGCCATCCTCTTCCAATCCTAAGCCGTATGGCAAAGGAAAGGGGAAGGAGATAAAGTCTCCCACTCCTAAGCCAAAAGGAGGAGTGAAGAAAAAGAAAAAGGAAATGGAGCCCAAGGGGACTTGCCACCACTGTGGAAAGGAGGGGCATTGGAGGAGGAATTGCAAGTTTTACCTTGCAACTCTTAAGGACAAGCCACAAGGTATGGTTTATGTTCTCATCTTCAATTCTAATTGTTAGATCTTCTAAATATTTATATTTGATATAAAGTGCTAATCACTTGTATAAATGTATATAGGTGGAGGAGCTAAGTAGAAGAGGAACAAGCAAATAAAAGAGTGAAGAAGGGTTCGGTCACCATGATTTTGCTTACTACTTGGGAAGTTTGTTTAGGCATTTAAAGATTGTCTTTAAACTTTCTTATTATGTTAAGAACTTATTATGTGGCTTCATATGATGGAAGACCACTATTAATGCCTAAATGTTTGAAGGTACTTAAATAAGTCTCTAAATGTTTAGAGCTAATTCCTTTTAAGTTAAACATTGTGAATGTTTGTGTTATCATATTAATGTAATGTGATGAATGCCTTCTAATATATTATTTCCTTAAAGTAGTGTTATGAATTGAATATTGTCTTGTTGTATCCTAGTTGAGATACAAGATTTATATCACATTATAATGATATAAGTAATAAGAAAAACGTTTTCTAGGGTTATCACTTAAAACACAATAATCAAGGTCACTCTTGATTCAATTAGTAGTTTTGAACAACTAATTGGGCATTCTTAAAATTGTTTTAAAATGTTAAGTGTGTTAGTGATTAAAACCAAGAAAGAAGTGTCTAAATCTATAAAAGGTTTAAAGATTTTAATCACTTAATAACAAGGCATCAACTTAATGAAGGTTGAAACAGATGAGCTTGAAAGGTTTTAAAGCTACTACACAATGTCCTCTACTCGTACATTCCACGTTTATACATTTTTGAATGTATGAAATCATTTCTCATTAAAGTCATAAGAAATAGTGGGAGGTGTTAAAATGAATATAAACTTGAATATGATTGGTTTATAGTTGTCTAAATAATAATAGTATTTGACTATTATTAAGAGTTTGAAATTTTAAATTGTTAAAAGACTCAAGCTCTTCAAAACGTTAAAAATCTATGTTGTGTAACATTCTAAAGAATAGTCTTTGAATGTTGGTTTCGTCAACCTAGCATAAAATGGTTATATGTTGGAAGTTGTCCATCATTCTCTTTTATGAGAACAAGCTAATAACAAAGCATATGGACAAGTTGATGAAACAAAAGGGAATAGTTTCAAAATGAGTCACAACATATAGTTTAACAACAAGACAATTCAAATCCGTCACCTCATGGTTCAAATCATAAAATTTTCTTATATGATAGAAAATCATTTTCATATGTGTCATAAAATCACAAAAGGGACACATGTATGGACTTGTGAGTAGATATCCAAAAGTGAAAGACCATGGGTTATCACTTTAAGATATTACTATATCCCAGGATCAGAACCAAAGCAACTGATAGAGTATTATTGCCTTTTAGAAAGGAACATCAAAGTGGGACTTTGGAAGCGTGCATTCACTTAGGTTACGAACCAAAGTGAAAATAACCCATTTTAACAAATGGAACTTCATAATGGATGAAGTACTAATCATATGAATGTATTGTTAGTATCGTACTACAATGGTCTCAAGGTTGGAGCAAAGTTTGTATAAAGTATACAAACGAAATATATATATCGATATATTGTTTTAGAAACTGCTTCAAAAGGTGTTTTGAATGGAAGGGGTTCTTTTAGAACCAATGATTGAATCCAAACCATAAGGTCGTTAGTAGGATACTACGACGTAATGGGGCGATAGCTCAAGCCATGGAATCAAGGTCTCATCAAAGTATTCGAACACAAGAAAGAGACATCATCAAAATGTTTTAGAAACATTTGATAAGTAAATCCCTTTTAAATTAAAAGGCGATTAAATACATAACCAAGTTAACCTACGAGCATAAGAGAAGGAGATTGTTGGATGTATAAGATACACTAGTGATTGACTTTAGTGCAAGTGGGAGATTGTTGGAAATATGCCCTGAAAGTCAATCTTTGGAAGAAACCTTTCAGGACAATGAATTGATGTATATATGACTCTTATACATCGGAAGGCAAAGATACTAATTGGGACTATCTCAATGAACGAAATATGTCCTAAATAGTGAATCCATGGACAATGGATCGATGGAAGAAGTAACCTAATGATGTTAGATTACAGAGACCTTCTTCTCATAACCATCATGTCCAAAAAGGTTCCTGGTCATAAGGATTGTCGGAGGGATACTGACAATCCATAGACTGGTACATACTATGTCCGCTTCAATTGGAAGGATGGAAAGTCTCATCCCATTCGTGTAGCGACACTAAGACAAGCATGTAGGTGCTCATTAAGGGAATGAGTTCACTGAACACAATCGAACGAGAGTACTTGCATGGAGGTCTACTCACATGTCAAGCAAGTAACTCTAATGGTTGGAATAATGTAAGTAATCCTTTGACCTGAGGCATCTCGTTGTCTTGTGGTTAAGTACTTAATCTTTGATTATGTTAAAGTCATTCCATTCGAGAGTGTCCAAGGCATCGTTGGGGTTAAGCCACTTAGCCATGAAGGCAAGTGAATGCGCAACAAGGAATCTCTAATCTTCGATAAGAGAGGATGAATACTCTAAGATATGATTCGGGAATCTTCGGCCGAAGTATCGAGCGTAATAAAGGAAAGCGTTCCTATACGTCTCAAATGAATCGTATAAGAAGGAATAATCACATTAGGGGTTTGACATTATAAATCCATACCCTAGTAATGTGATTGAGAGTATTGTTTTAGAGAAGGATCGAATTACATTGTAATTCCAACTGAATAGGTTCTCCGAATAACTTCTACATTAGCTTGGGTAGCCATGATATATGATTAGATGTCACTCATGGCTTGTGAGTTCTTCTAGATGATTAAATGTAGTCATTAAAAGGAAGGTGAATTAAAAGTAAGTTTTAAATCACTAAGTGATTGGATAATCAATTGGATTGGTGCCAATCACCTCACTGCCTTGCTAATTAGAACCTAAAAGATTGTTCACCGATACACTCTTGTAGTGAGTAACTAATGGATGAAGGAAATAATTAATTGGATTAATTAAGTGTTTTGATTAATTTAGAAAGTCTAAAGAAATCATAAAAGCGATAAAGATCGTTTTGGGCTTAAAGAAACGTTCGGGTTTAATCGGGCCCATTGGGCCAAAACCCATTGGGCTTTTATTCAAGCATTGGATGACTTGAAATAATTAAAAGCCCAAAGCCCAAATTAAACACAATAGGCCGGCCATATGAGAAGGGAGAGAAAGTAAGTCAATTGTTGATTTGTTTCTTTAAGAAATAAAAGGAACATAATATAATGAAAGTGTGTGTGAGTGTGTTAGGTGGTTCATAATACACAAAAGAAAATAAAATCATTCTCTCTCAAACTTAAAAAGGGCCGGCCACCAAAGGGAATTCTAGCTAATCATCTTATCACCCTTTGGTTAATTCCTTCATCTTTCTCATTACAAAGTGGGTGAGGATCTTTAGAGGTTTTCATATCTTTGGAAACTTGAAGAGGACCTAGGAGCACTCATTCTCAACAAAGTGGAGGAGGCAAGGAGGGAGGCTAGGCTCAAGGAGTTCAAGGAGCAAAGAGCTTGGAGGTGGTCAATCCTTGGTCTTAGATCTAGATCAAGAGGTACAAAACTACTCCTAAACTTTGTTCTTCAATAAATTGTTTTTGATGCATCTTATATAAACCTATGCATCTTGAAGGGGATTTGCATGACTATAGCTTTGATAAAATGTATGACATGCTTCCGTTGCTTTCGTATATAAATTTTGAATTGTATATGCATGCTAGTCACTAGAAATCCCACATAAATCTCATATTTTCCCTTCAGAGATGATATGAGGTACTCTTGTTTTTGGAGAAGACGGACGAATCGGCACATGCTTTATTGTACTTGACTTTCCACAGGTGTATTCTTGAACTGGCTAGAGGGTTTTCTGGTTTCTTCCAAAGGAGCGAGCCGACTCCAGAATTTGAGGGTCAAAACAAGTCCGTCAAACCTGGAGTATGTTCGATCCTGATGATATGGGATACTTTTGCTGTTTGATAAAGTAGTAGATATGGTATGGCGAAGCTTTGTTCTTCAACGACGGTGCTAGCAAAAGGCTGTTGAGACTTCTCGATCTCTTCAATTAGAGCAATGATGCCGATCTTGGATTTGACTTAGACTCTTCCGTCAGGATTGTGCGGTTCCACAAGAAAGGGTGTCGTGCTGTAGTGATCTGTTCTAGCTCGCCGTTGAACCTTCAGCTTCAATCTTTTGTATAGCAGAAATGGTGCGTAACCTTTGCCTTTAAATGGTCCTTCTGAGCACTACTTCTCAGTGACTCATCCATGCTTGGTAGCTTCAGTGTAAAGAGCCAATATCGTACCAACTGTTCTGAGGTATTTGCCAAAGGAATTCATGACCTTGACAACAGTTGAGGATGAGTACTCGAGAGCAATGCTAGGCAAGCAACCTGGCAAAGGTTTCGGGCAATCAGTTCTAGATCGAAAGTTTGATTTCAGGTTTCGACTGATTGCATTCTTTCTCCTTGTCCTGCAGGTAAGAACAAGGGCAAAGAAAAAGACAAGGAAAAAGCATGATATGGGATACTCTTGCTTTCAACCCTGATGATATGAGATATTCTTGCTCTGATGTGGCTGGTTGGCATGGGTATTATCGAATGAGAAGAAAACGGAGTATTTCGAGAGGCTAGATTGGGAGTGCCATTTCAGATGTGGGGAAGGGTTGAGCATTTTTTTTTGTTTGGCAGGTCTGCCTGGCTGTGGAGGATGAAGGTCGACATATATAGGAATTGTCCCAACAGCGAGTGATAATGCTATTCCTTTACCCTTCTCGGTCAAAGCAATGTAGTGGTCGCTGCAAGGTTCACGTGTTTTAACTTTGTTAGAGCATTTTGAAAAAGTGGTCTGTGGTATCCAGAAAGCTGATGTTGCGTGTGAGAATTGTGGACAAATTTTATCCAATGAAATCCTACTTCTCGAAGTTCGGGGGGCGGTGCCTCTTCGATTTCTGAGCAGGCAATCTTGTTGGGGATATGGTTCTCGAGATTCAGAGAATGGTGCCTCTTCGATTTCTGGGCAAGCAATCCTGTTAAGAGTGTTTTCTCAGATGTGAAGAAAGGTTGGGCATTTTTGCAAGTCTGCTTTGCCACGGAGCACAGAGGTTGACACACATAAGGATTTTCTAATAATCAAGCAGTGGTGTTATTCCTTTATCCTTGTAGGTAATAGTAGGGTAACTGGGCCTTCAACATTTACCTGTCTTAACTTTGTCAAAGTTCTTTGGCAAAGTTGTCCTTGGTATCTGAAGAACTGATGTCGCGTGTGGAGATTGCTAATAAATTTTAACCCAGGAAATCCGCTTCTCGAAATTTGGAGAGTAGTGCCTCTTCGATTTTTGAACAAGCAGCCCTATTAAAGATCTGACTCTTTCTTTTATAAGAGCACCAATTAAGTTCAAGGAGTCTGTTCTGAAAGTTATTGCTTGTAGGAATTTTTCCCTTATCTTCGTACTTCTGAGACTTACTGTACTTCATTTTTTTCTTCATCTTTTCTAAGAATGTCTAGCCCCTCTGACCGTTGTTTGGACTTGAATGGTGTAGAAGAGGTCGCCATGTCTCCTCAAGAAAACATATGGCGCCCATCCTTCTTATCTCTTACTGGTCCCTTTACTATTGAGGACTCTTTGATGAAGAATGATATGACCGCTGCGGTGGTGGCCAAGAATCTTCTTACTCCTAAAGACAACAGACTACTTTCCAAACGGTCCGATGAGTTGACCGTTAAGGATTTTCTGGCTTTCAGTGTTCAATGTGCAGGTTCTGTGTCTAATATGGCCCAACACCTATTTGCTCGAACCCGCCAAGTTGAATCGTTGGCGGTGAAGTGATAAATCTCAAACAGGAGATCAGAGGGCTTAAGCACGAGAATAGACAGTTGCACATGCTCGCACATAGCTATGCTACAACCATGAAGAGAAAACTTGACCAGTTACAGGAATCCGAGGGTCAAATTTTAAATGATCATTAGAGGTTTGTGAGTTTGTTCGAAAGGCATTTGTTGCCTTCGTCCTCTGGGGCTGTACCACATACTAAAGCTCCAAATGATCAACCTCTGGTGCCTCCTCTTTCTGGGGTTCTGCTCAGTACTGAGGCTCCAAATAATCACCCTCCGGTGTGATAGGAGCATATTTATGCGACTTAATTAGCTTGTTCTCGTGCATTTATGTTGTGTTTACGTAGTTGTTTTAGTGTTTAAGGCCACTTTTGTGTATTTTCAGATTATAAGGCCAAAGTGTGCAAGAAGATGCAAATTGGAGTCTTTTGGAGCGAAAGAGGAACGAATGAGTTGAAGACTTGAAGAAACGACGAAATCCTACTCCAACGATGAATTCTTACCAAAACGAAGAATCTTACTCAAACAAGGCTTCCTATTTTAGGAAAGTTGACCCTAAGTTTCCCGTTTTGGTAACCTTTCCTAATTCTAAACGTCCATATTTTCTAGCCACTTTATAGGCCTCGTATGCACTTTAGGACACAAAACCAAGGCCCTAGCCCTATTTCTCTTCCTAGCCGCACCTTTATATTTATGTTTTAATTTCCTATTTTCGTAAGCCTTTGATTTAATTTTAAATAAGCTAGGGTTTATTTTCTGAAACCCTACATATTTTACAACTTAGCCGCAAGTCCCCATACATTTTTCACCCTAAGCATTCTAAATCCCATATCAGCCGCACCATATACCTCTCATTCTATTAATCATTCAGCCATTCTCCCTAATTCTATTTACCATGCAGCCCATTATCCTTTCCTTTGGCTTTTAGCCGCAAGCCACCATAGCCCATTATTTCCACCCTAACCCGTGCACTACAATTGAACCTAATAAACAAAACAGAAAATGGGGCAGCCACCATATTCCACATATTATTCCAACAGCCGCCACCATCCCATAAAAAAATTCCTTCCAGTCCCGTGCCTTTCCCTCTTAAGCCGCAAGCCACTCCATTATTCTTGCCGATAATTTCTTCTTTTGCCGTGCATTGGGCACACCATTACAACCTTTCCACCACCCACGCAGCCATTATTCAACCCTAATATTCTAACCTAATTCCAGCCTTCCCCGATATTCACGCAGCAACCTAAAACAATTCAAACCAGCCGCAGCTTTATCCCATTTTTCACAAACAGCCGCAGCATCATTTGGAGAATTCTAAACCTGCCGCAGCCTTTCTCCACCCTTCCAGCCACCATACCAACCTTCCTCCATCACTCCACCACCTTGCCGCACCACCACACTACCCTAAACCCATTCCCAAACCAGAAAATCAACCAAAATCACCATTTAACCTCACTGTCGCAGCAAGGAGAAGAGGAAAGAGGAGCTTCGACGCGCAGAAATTCAAGTGGATTCGTTGGGCGTTCTAGGTGTAATCAATCCTTTGTGCTTTATGTTTAAATTCATTTGTAATTCTCTTTTTGTGAACATGAGAGGCTAAATCCCCCTAGTTAGCTAGGGGGTGATTCGAAACCATGTTTATGCTTGCAATATGAATTGATTATATTTGGTTGGAATTTCATGAATGTTGGATTCAATTCATTTAACTGTTTGATTGATAACTTGTTTGTGTATGTTTATTGAGAGTGCACGCTTAATGCTCATGCATGAATTTGACGCTAGAATATAAGTGAGTTTCACCTAATAGTTATGAACTTATATTCACAAGTAGTGGAGGTTGCTTATAAACAATCGCGTTAATTGAATTCCTGGCAAGAGTATCATGCTTTTCATAGTTACAAATGCCTTGTCGATGCTTATAATTTCCAAAGAACGTAATGATTCTAACTTGTATCTTTATCATGCTGTTCATATAGAGAACTTGTTAGGAATAATTTGTTTGCGATGCATATTCATCCAATTCAATGATTCTAGGGAAATTTGAAGGTTAATTTAAGCGGACCTAATTAACTTGGAGTGTCGAGTTCCATAATTTATCGAAAGACCAACTGAAAATCAAATTGTATGCAAGTGTGACATGTGTGGAGAAGAACCTTCTAGCTAGCATTCATTCCATATTTCATCACATTCATATTTAAATTCTACCTTTAAATTACAATTTGTGTATTTAGTTTAATCTCGTCAAAACCACAATCCCCCTTTACCTTAGTGTCTAATTTAGTTAGAAAGTGTCTTAATTTGTGTTTTTAAGTGTTTTGTATTCTTTGAGTCTTTTGATTTGTTTTAGTGTTTTATTGTTTAGTTTTGCATTCTTTGAGTCTAGTTTAGTGTTTTTAACGTTTGTTTTACATTTTTTTGAGTCAGTGTCCAAGTGATTTAGTAATCCCTCCTAATCCCCGGTTTAGAACGATCCCTACTTGCATCTTTACTACAATTGTCACAAGAGGGTTTTAATTTTTGTGCTTACTTAGTTTGCATCACGGTGCTTTGTGAAGGCGCCCTCCTATTTGTTTGTTTTGATTCATGTGTATGCACGCATTTGTAATTTATCGAAGATATCAATAAATAAGCTTTACTTCATTCAACGTGTTGTGTTAAATACACTAAGGTATCCTTCACTAAGTTCTTTGAATTTTTTATTTGTTGAAGTTTACATGTTGAAACTTCGTGGGTGGACCCTGTAGGTTGAAGTAGTGCTCCCTTAATTTCTTGAGTGAGGAAAACTTCTCGGTTAGGGACTTGAAAAATCCAAGGCACTGAGTAGTCGTGAAATTTCTGAGTACCAAGGTGTAGTGGTATATGGTAGGAGTCCCCCAAGTCTCCGGTCGAGGGAGGTGTCTTGCTAGTAGGCAATTTTCCAAACAAAACTTCACCATTTTCCTTTCTAATTGGTTGCCTAAAACTCCTCATTCATATATATTTGGTATGAAAGTTGTTAGGTCCAAAGAAGGGGAGGCCTAGGCTCAATTTATTATTATTATTATTTTTTTTTTTTATTTTTTGAATTTTTGAATTTTTTTATTTTTTTTTATTTTTTATTTTTTGAATTTTTGAAATTTTTTTTTTCTTTTTTATTTTTTATTTTTTGAATTTTTTCTTTTTGAATTATTTATTTTAATGGGTGAAGCTTTGATGTTGAAGTTTTGTAGGTAAAGTTTTGGTGTTGAAGCTTTTGTGTTGAAGTTTTGGTGTTGAAGCTTTTGTGTTTGAAGCTTTGTAGGTGAAGCTTTTGTGTTGAAGCTTTGTAGGTGAAGTTTTGGTGTTGAAGCTTTTGTGTTTGAAGCTTTGTAGGTGAAGCATTTGTGTTGAATCTTTGTAGGTGAAGTTTTGGTGTTGAAGCTTTTGTGTTGAAGCTTTGGTGTTGAAGCTTTTGTGTTGAAGCTTTGTAGGTGAAGCTTTTGTGTTGAAGCTTTGTAGTTGAGAGTTGAACCTTTGTAGGTGAAACTTTGGTATTGAAGCTTTTGTGTTGAAGCTTTGTAGTTGAGAGTTGAACCTTTGTAGTGAAACTTTGGTGTTGAAGCTTTTGTGTTGAAGTTTTGGTGTTGAAGCTTTTGTGTTGAAGCTTTGTAGTTGAGAGTTGAACCTTTGTAGGTGAAACTTTGGTGTTGAAGCTTTATAGTTGAAGCTTTTATGTTGAAGCTTTGTAGTTGAGAGTTGAACCTTTGTAGGTGAAACTTTGGTGTTAAAGCTTTGTAGTTAAAGCTTTTGTTGGCACCATAAATTGATTTTGCTTCACACTATCTTGATCAAGAGTGTGTGAAGCTTTTTGAGAATTGTTGTTGCCCTTCACTTGTTGAAGTTTTTGTTGGCACCATAAATTGATTTTGCTTCATACTATCTTGATCAAGAGTGTGTGAGGCTTTTGACATTTGTTGAAGTTGTTGAATTTCCCAATTTCTTTTCTTCTTCTTTTTTTTTTTTTTTTTGGGGAAAATTAGAAATTTGAAAATGTGGGAGAGACAACATATACCAATTTTGCTTCAACACTATTGAGCAATAGATTGTGATGCAAGCCACACCTTGTAGTAGTCGAAGGTTTGGATGAACCATATAAATTGAATTTGCTTCGAACAGTCTTGATCAGGAGTGTGTGAAGCTTTCTACGAGTTGTAGTGTTTGCATTGTTACAGAGGAGAAATGTCTGAAGCAGATGTAAGAGGGCTGAAGAGCTTGATCTTCGTATACCATGCATTGAAGCTGTTGTTGGCTTGCAATAAGACTTTGTTGGTGACTATAACTCTTGTTAGGCATAAGTGCTCCCCTAGTTGAGTTGTAAAGCTTGAGGGTTTTTGATTATTTGTGAATACTAGGAGTTCACATGTACAAGTTGTACCACTCGTCTTCTAGTTGGTGTAATGAATGGTGAGTCGCTTTCATCACTTGGTTAGTGGTACGAATGTGAGTTCCTTTATCACCTTTCATCACATTTCATCACCTAGTTGGTGGCACGAAGATGAGTTCCTTCTTCACTTGGTTGGTGGCATGAGTGGCAAGTTGCCAAATGATATTAGAGTACAGGTTGTACATTTTATCACCTGGTTGGTGGCATGAAGGAGAGTACAGGTTGTACATTTCATCACCTCGTTGGTGGCATGAAGATGAGTTCTTTCTTCACATTTCATCACTTGGTTGGTGAGAATAAGGGCAAGGTGTCGAGGCACATTGTAGCAAGTGTCGAATGACACAAAGTTTGTTGAACCCTTTCGAAGCACAATTGGCTTATGTATGGATGTGTTTGAATGTATGATGTTTATGTATGAATGTGTTGGAATGTATGATGTTTATGTTGATTGACATGAGTGATGCTTATGATTGTTTTGCTATGCATGAAGGGATCCCTTGTTTGGATATAAGTCATGTTGACATATACTTATACTTTATTTCATGTTGTAAGCATTCGTGTTGAAGCTTCAAACCTGAGCGTTTCAGTGATAGGGATGTAAGGGAGTTAGGACCAAGTTGTCTAAATCACCTCTTTATTGAATCGATGCCAAATGACCTTCATTACATAGGATGCCGAATGGCCGTAGCTCAACACTTGTACAGTTTGAGTCTACTTGTAATAGTACTTCAAGTGATCAGCATTCTATGGATGGCCAAGGGTCTTGCCATCAGAGCTCCTTAGCTTGTAAGAACCAGGGCGACTGATGCCAATAACTTCAAACGGTCAATCCCAATTTGGGCTAAGCGTGCCTTCACTCGGGACTCTGTCGCAGAGTAATCTTTTCTTCAATACCCAGTCCCCCACTTTGAAAGAGCGAGGTTTGACTCTTGAGTCATAGTAGTTGGAGATGCGCTACTTGTAGGTGACATTCCTCAAGTGAGCCTGGTTTCTGTGTTCCTCGACTAGATCCAAGTTGAGGGTGAGTTGTTTGTCATTTTCACTTTGCATGTAGTTCTGGACTTGGAACGTTGCTTGCTCAAGCTCAACTGGGACAATAGCCTCTGTACCAAAGGCAAGTGAGAATGGAGTTTCTCCTGTTGAAGTCCGATATGAAGTGCGGTATGACCAAAGAACTTGGGGTACAAATTCTGGCCAATAACCTTTAGCCTTATCCAAGCTGGTTTTCAAAGTGCGCTTGATTATTTTGTTGATGGCTACAACTTGTCCGTTAGACTGGGGATGAGCTGGGGAGGCAAAACATAAGTTGATGATGAACTTAAAACAGAACATCCTGAACTTCTTGTTGTTGAACTGTCGCCCATTGTCCGTGATTATCGCATTAGGAATGCCAAATCTGCAAAGGATGTTCTTCCATACGAAGTTTTCTATTTTTGCCTCAGTAATGGTTGCCGAGGGTTCTACTTCGGCCCACTTTGTGAAGTAGTCAACTGCAATGATTGCATAGTGGACCTTGCCCTTTCCTGCAGGCATTAGGCTGATCAAATCAAGTCCCCATTGGGCGAAGGGCCAAGGGCTGATCATAGGAGTAAGAGGCTCGGGAGGGGAGTGATGAATAGTTGCGTAGCGTTGACACTTATCACATGAGCAAGATATTCTGATGGCATCTTGGTGGAGTGTTGACCAGTAATATCCTTGACGAAAAGCCTTGTGTGCTAAAGATCAAGATCCAGCATGATCTCCGCAGACTCTTTCATGTATTTCTCAAAGAACAATTTCCGCTTCCGCAGGTGTGAGGCACCATAGGTATGGTAGGTTGAAACCTCGCTTGTAGAGTTGGTCATTAATGATCAGGTAGCAGGTAGACTTGTATCGAATCTGTTTAGCTTGGACTTTATCATTTGGGAGAGTGCCATGAACAAAGAATTTATAAATTGGGTGTTGGAAATGTGCCCTAAAACCAATCATATGATGATACTTTACGGACATTTCAAACTAATGTAGTTTAAATGTAAAGGGCAAAGATTATTGTTTGAGCCATCTCATATAAATGTTATATGCTTAAACGATAAGTCCAAGGAATATGTGATTGGAAGAATGCGATCTAAAGAAGTTAGATTCATGAGACCATTCTTTCGTTGACACATCCTAAACGTTCCTGATCATAGGATTGTCAATTGGGCATTGACAGTCCGTTAAGATCAGTACGTGCTATGTCTTCTCTCAGGAAAAGTGACTAGTCTCGAGTCATTGGTGTGTGTGACATCAAGACAAGTACGTAGGTGCTCAATAGAGAATGAGTTCACTGAACACGATCAACGAAGAGTTCTCATATTCATGTCATATGAGAACTCATGGTTGGGATAATGCAAATTAGTCTTTTGACCTGAGGCATCACAATTGTCTTGTGGTTAGGTTCTTAATCTTTGATTATGTCAAAGTCACTCCATCAGGAGGGTGTCCACGGCATCGTTGGGGTTAAGCCATTTAGCCATGGAGGCAAGTGAATGCGCAACAAGGGATCTCTAACCTTCAAACTGTTTGAGGGAGAATACTCTATGATATGATTAAGAATCTTTGGCCAAAGTATGAATGAGATTTAGGAATGTGTTCCAAATCACATTCAAGGTAATCATATAAGCACAAGACTCACATTGGATAGTAGACATGAATAAACTATCAAACCAAACAATGTGGTCAAGAGTATTGTATTAGAGAAAGACCGTATTGCATTTGTAATCCTAAAACTGAATAGGTTCTCCACCTCTTCTGATTAGCTTGGGTAACCATGGTTTGTGGAAGCCCTAAAAGTGTATTATCACTAACGGGAGAATTGAAAGTAAGTTTCAATTCACAATCGATTTGAAAGAGTTTGAATCGCCCACTGCCTCGCTAAAAGGAACCTAATGGATCGTACACCGTGTAAGGTAGAGATTGAAGATTCAAAGGAGATAAGTAAGAATAATTAAATGGTTTAATTATTTATGGCAAGGATTAATTAATATGATTATTAATCAAACGAATAAGTTTGTTGAAGACCTCGGGATAGTTTTGGACCTTAAGGCCCAATGGGCTTCGAACGTCAAGTCCATTGACTTAAGTTGTATGACAACTTAATGAATAATGATTCACAAAGGCCCAAATAGCCCAATGAATACCCTAAGGCCGGCCATTTAGAGAAAGAGTGGGTTTTGGACTTATTTACAAGTTTGCCACTCAAATGAATTAAGGTATAAGTGTGACTTAATAGCCAAAATTCATTAAGGGTTGTTTTGGGGGAAATTGGAGAAACACAAACTCTCCTTTCTCTCTAGAAATGGCCGGCCACCCTTGAGGAAAACATCTAGCAATCTTACTTCCTCAAGGTCACTCATTTCTTCTACAATATGCCTTGGTGTGGAGACTTAGAGGTTCTCAATTTTGGGAACTTGGAGAAACCTTTTCATCCATCCAAATCCATGGATCTAAGATGCAAGGAATGAAGGCCCTCTCTTTGGGTGATTAGCCTTTGCTTATGCAAAGAGGAATCTACAAAGGTATTGATTTCTCAACTCACTTTGTTTTGAGTTGAGTCTTGGTTCACCTATCTACTAGGCTTTGAATTTCATGGGTAAAT
This sequence comes from Pyrus x bretschneideri, assembly GCF_019419815.1. NCBI lineage: Eukaryota > Viridiplantae > Streptophyta > Magnoliopsida > Rosales > Rosaceae > Pyrus > Pyrus x bretschneideri. The sequence continues at coordinate 660,218 of NW_025999803.1, read as the reverse complement.
GTTTTGTTTTTAAGTGCATACAAGCATGATTCCGCCTTTAATTGTTAATTGCATGCTATTGATGTTGCTTAAATGAACATGTTTTTCACAAATCTTCCTTTATTGGGGTGATCCAGCTATCTCCCTGTTGCAAGTTGCACACTTCTGTGACCATGGTGCTTGGTGTTGCCAACAATTCGACATGAATTTTTCTCCCAATCTTGTCTTCCACTGCTGAGGTGAAGCGAGCCAAAGTGTCTGCATGACTATTTGCCGCTCGAGGGACTTGGGTGATCTGGTAGTGGAAGTGCTTAAGCAAAAGCTGCGTTTGCGCAAGATACGCTGCCATGGAGTTATCCTTAGCATCAAAGTTGATCGTGACCTGGTTAACCACTAATTGGGAGTCACTGAAGATATTAATTTGTTTAACTCCAAGGTGTTTGGCCAAACGGAAGCTTGCTAAAAGGGCCTCATACTCAGCTTCATTTTTTGACGCCTTGAATTTGAAGCGGAGAGCATACTCCATTGCCACTTTGTCAGGGGTAGTCAGGACTAGTCCTACTCCACAACCCTATTGGTTGGATGAGCCATCAACATATAGAGTCCATACTGGAAGTGTTGGTTCTACCTTCCGGGTTTCCAAGGGTGATGAAGCCGTTGCCTCAGGTGTAGGAGAAATGTCAACGGGATAAGTGAATTCCACAATGAAATCTGTAACTGCTTGGCCCTTTTCAGCTAGCTTTGGGTGGTAGGAGATGTCAAACTTTCCCATTGCTATGGCCTATTTGATCATTCGCCCCGAAGTGACAGGACTCTGAAGTATTTGTCGGAGGGGATGCTTGGTAAGCATGATGATGGAGTGTGCTTGGAAGTAGGGGCAAAGTTTCCGAGCAGACATGACTAATGCTAGAGCTAATTTCTCAATGTTGGAGTATCGTGTCTCCGCATCTTGTAGAGCCTTGCTAGCGTAGTAGATAGGTCGTTCGATACTACTATCCCTATGAATGAGGACGGAACTGACTGATGAAGCTGTGACAGATAGATAGACAATTAGGGTGTCACCAACTTCAGGTTTGGAAAGCAGAGGGGCTTTACTCATGTACTTCTTGAGGTTCTTAAATGCTTCGGCACATTTATCGGTCCACGTAATATACTTCTTACTTCCCTTAATTGCTTTGAAAAAAGGAGCGCATTTGTCTGTGGCCTTAGAGATGAACCTGGTCAAGGCTGCCACCTTGCCAGTAAGGCTCTGGATGTCTTTTGAGGTTACTGGTTCTTTCATGTCCATGATTGCTTTGATCTTCTCGGGGTTAGCTTCAATGCCTCGTTGGCTAATCATGAAGCCCAAGAATTTTCCAGAGCCCACACCGAAAGCGCATTTGTTAGGGTTCAACCTCATTCGATACTTCTTCAGGATGGAGAAGGTTTCAGACAAGTTGGCAATGTGTTGGTCAGCATGTTTGCTTTTGACTAATATATCATCAACATAAACTTCCATGTTTTTCCCAATCTGATAGGAGCATATTCATGCGCCTTAGTTAGCTAGTTCTTATGCATTTTTGTTATGTTTTCTTCGTTAAAGTAGTCTTTTAAGCTACTTTCATGTGTTTTCAGGTTTAAAGGACATATTACATGAAATGATGCAATTTAGAGCTTTTGGAGCAAAACTGAGCTGGAATGTGGTGTATGCAAATGGAGCACGAGGAATGGACGAGGTTGAAGGTCAAAGGAGCTTAAGAAATGAAGAAATGAAAGTGAAGAGCAAAGAAGTCGGAATTGGCAACCAAAGTTTCTAAAGTTGGAAGTTTCTATTCTTGGAGGTTTCCATTGTCGTGAGTTTCTATTCTTGGCTTTGGGCTTTTAGATGACCTAAACCCTAATCCTAGCCCACTTAATCAGCCGCACCCTAGGGCCCTTAACACCCAATGCCGTGGGCTTTAGCCCAAGTCCTTTTCCTTGCCGTGCAAGGGGGGGCATTTTGGGCTCAAGTTATGCATTAAACCCTAGCTTTTAGTCTTGCAGCCGCACCCTAGCTTTAGTATTCATTTCATTCAGATTTTAACCCTTTTTATTTTACCCTAGTCAACCTAATTCACCATAAACCGTCCACCATCCATTCATGCATCAAACCATCTCAGCCATTCATTCATAAACCCTAAACAAAACCCCAAAGCCGTGCATTCCATCACATGATTACCTAGCAGCCGCATTCTCCCATCCACCATCCATCAATCCTAAGCCTTCTAGTTCTAATCTCAGCCATTCACCCTAATAACCCTAGTTTTACAACCTAGCCGCACCCTTTGTATTCACTTATATTCAGAAATTCATTCAGCCACTCTCTCCAATTAATTCCCTAAGCTGTGACCCCCCTCTCATTCATTCCATATTCATTCAACCACCACCCTAATAATCCTAACTCCTTCCATCCGCACACACTCATCAGCCACATTCACATATCAACCCGTGCATTCCATAACCCTAGGGATTCAGCCAATCTTTCCCATTTTTCCTCCCTAAAACCGTGCAATTCCATCAGCCATTTAACCTAATTCCCTTGCAGCCGCAAGCCCCCATCCATATTTCACCCTAAAGCTTTCTAAATCCATCTCAGCCACACCCTTTAATTCACCCTAGAATCTCATCCATTCATTCATAATTTTCAGCCACCAACATACACATATTTCACCCTAGCCGAATTCTCTCATTCCATCAAACAACCAGCCACCATTCCCGCCATTCTCTCCCATTCTATTCCATCCGTAGCCACCATAACCCTAATTCTCTCCCTTGTGCCGCAACCACCATAACCCAAAAACTAACCATTCCAGCCATTTTTCCAAACCTTGCCGTGCCATCTCCACCACTCTCCACCACTCTCCACCACCTTCCACACCTTCACACACCATCTACCAACCTTGCCGCACCACCCAACCTCCCTAAATCCATCCCTAACCCAGAAAACCATCCAGAAATTCCCTAGACCATCTCTGCCGCAATAAGGAAAGGAGAAAGAGGAGCTTGGACGCACAGAAATTCAAGTGGATTCATTGGGCGTTCTAGGTGTAATCAATCCTTTATGCTTCATGTTTAAATTCATTTGTAATTCTCTTTTTGTGAACATGAGAGGCTAAATCCCCCTAGTTAGCTAGGGGGTAATTCGAAACCATGTACATGCTTGCAATATGATTTGATTACATTCAGTTGTTATTTCATAAATTGTGGATTCAATTCGTTCATCTATTTGATTGATAACTTATTTGTGTATGTTGATTGAGAGTGCACGCTTAGTTTTCATGCATGAATATGATGCTAGATTATGAGGGAGTTTCACCTAATAGTTACAATCTTATAATCACAAGTAGTGAAGGTCGCTTGAAAACGATCGCGTTGAATGAATTCTTAGCATAAGTTTCATGCAATTCATAGTAACGAATGCTTCGTCAATGCTTATGTTTTTCATAGAACTTAATGATTCTTGCTTGTATCTCTACTATGCAATTCATGTAGGGAACTTGTAGGGAATGTTTTGGGTTGTCGTATGCAATCATCCAACTTAATAACTTGTGGAAAAACTGAGGGTTAATTAGTGCAATTCACGGTTAATTTGGGGCGTTGAGTATTTATAATTTATTGGAAGAACAACTGAAAATCAAAGTGTATGCAAGTGTAACATGTGTGGAGAAGAACCTTCTAGCTAGCATTCATCCATAGTTTCATCACATTCATTACAATCTGCCTTTAAATTGCAATCTGTGCATTTAATTTATTTTCGTCAAAAACTCAATCCCCCTTTACTTTTGTGTCCAATTTAGTTAGAAAGTGTCTTAGTTTGTGTTTATAAGTGTTTTGATTCATTTTATTACCCAAATTCGTCCAAAGTTGTCAAAGTGCTCAAAACTGCCCAGAAAGTGTTTTTAAGGCAGTTTTGAGTGTTTTGGGGCTGTTTTGAGTCTTTTGATTTGTTTTAGTGTTTTTATTGTGTAGTTTTGCATTCTTTGAGTCTAGTTTAGTGTTTCAAACTTTATTTTACGTTTTTGAGTCAGTTCCAAGTGATTTTGCAATCCCTCCTAATCCCCGGTTAAGAACGATCCCTACTTATTCATATACTACAATTGTCACAAGAGGGTTTTAATTTGTGTGCTTACTTAGTTCGCATCAAATTTTTGGCGCCGTTGCCAGGGATTAGCAACTTTGCTAATCCCTTGGATTGTTTACTTTCTGTTTATTTAGTTATTTTGTTAAAGAATCTGACCTTGTTTTGTTTTTCTTGTTTTAGGTACTAGTGCATGACTCGGAGTTCTCAACCGATTCGTGAAGATATTTTGGACTTTGACAGTGACTTTGAGAGGACTTTGAGACGAAGGAAGAAGCATCACGAATCAAATCCGCCAAGCCCGGAACCTAAGCTTGACGAACAAGGCCTAGAAGAGGAAGAAGAGGCCACGGCAGGGATCTTTGAGGAACCCACGACAAGGGTATTTGAAGAGCCACAAGACATGGCCGTAGACACCCGGACACTTAAGGAGCTTTCCGCCTCAGGTTTGGATAATGCCGCACCCTTGTGCATTCAATACCCCCCGGCTGCCCAAGGTAAGACAGATGAGTTTGAATTAAAGTCAAGTTTGCTTCATCATATTCCTAAATACCATGGCTTGTCCATGGAAGATCCTAACAAACATTTGAAAGAATTTGAAGTAGTTTGCTCTAGTATGACTCCCGTCACTGTTGACGGAAAGATCTTGAAGATGAAGGCTTTTCCATTCTCTTTGATGGATAAAGCCAAAGATTGGTTATATGAGTTAGCTCCCGGCACTGTTACTTCTTGGGAGAGTATGAAGAGAGCATACTTGGAGAAGTTCTTTCCAACTTCTCGCATCATCCTCTTACGCAAAAAGATAAGTGGAATCCAACAAGAAGATGGTGAGTCTTTTCCTACGTACTATGAACGTTTTAAATCTCTTGTTGCTTCTTGTCCACAGCATCAGATGAAGGAGGAGTTGCTTTTGCAATACTTCTACGAGGGGCTCCTACCTCTAGAACGTCAAATGCTTGACGCATCGGCGGGTGGAGCATTGGTGGACAAAACACCCAGGGATGCCAAGGTCTTGATCGCGAACCGAGCGTTGAACGCCCAACAGTATGAGGGGGTAGGCCAAAGAGGACCTCCACAGCACCAAGTACATGAGGTAAGTTCAACGTCCGATCTTCATTCACAATTGGCTAATCTTACTTCTATTGTTTCACAGATGGCCGAGGGAATGAAGATGCAAGGACCCGTGGTATGTGGCGTATGTTCTATCCAAGGACATGCCTCCGAAAAGTGTCCTCAACTCATCGAGAATGGCGGATGGGAGAGTGCGAATGCCATTGGGTTTCAAAGCCAAAATCAATCAAGACATGATCCATACTCCAACACGTATAATCCGGGGTGGCGAGACCACCCAAATTTCAAGTGGAGGGATTCCCAGCAACCTCAGAACCAAGGAGGCTTTAGGCAACAACCCCCGGGGTTCTTTCCCAAAACCTACGGCCCACCCCAAAATCAAGCCCAATCCGGCCCAAGTGCCTCGGGTACGTCTCTTGACAATGATGCACTTCTTAAGATACTAACTAAGTTGTCTAATGGGCAGGAAGATCAAGTGAAGGCTATGCAAAACCAAGATAAGAGGGTGGATCAACTTGAGAAACAAATTGGGCAGATTGCCGAGTTTGTAGGTAAGTTTCGAGATCCCGGACAACTTCCGAGTTCTACCATTCCAAACCCCAAGGGAGGCTTCGAAAGCGCAAAGGCCATACTTTTGAGAAGTGGAAAAGAAGTCGGGGCAGGTCCTACACCATCACCATCAAGCCCCGAAGAGGATGAAAAACGAAGAATCGAAGAGGAGGAATCAAGGCAACCCACGGCAAAGGTGATCCCATCATTGCCGCAAGTCCCTATGGTCCCAAATCTGCCCAATTCGGCCAATAAAGGTAAAAATGTGTTAAATTCAGTTCCTACTAATGTTTTCCCTTCGAATGTTCCTTTTCCTAGTAGGTTCAGGCAAACGAAGAAAGAAGAAGCTGAAAAGGACATCCTTGAGACGTTTCGTAAAGTTCAAGTGAACATACCCCTGTTGGATGCAATAAAGCAAGTCCCGAGGTATGCCAAGTTCTTAAAGGAGCTTTGCACCATGAGGAAGAGGATGTCGACCAAGGAAGTGGTAAAGGTAGGTGAGAATGTGTCCGCCATCTTGCAACGCAAACTACCGCCCAAATGCAAGGATCCAGGTAGCTTTACCATTCCTTGTGTCATTGGGAATACTAGATTTGAATCTGCCATGCTTGATTTAGGTGCTTCTATAAATGTTATGCCATATTCCATTTATGCATCTATGAACTTAGGAGCATTGAAAAATGATGGGGTAATAATACAATTGGCCGATAGATCTAACGCCTATCCAAAGGGAGTTTTGGAAGATGTTCTTGTGCAGGTTAATCATTTGGTCTTCTCGGCGGATTTCTATGTCCTCGAAATGGATGAATCGGACCATGCTCCTTCGCTACCCATTCTACTTGGAAGGCCATTCATGAAGACGGCCCGGACGAAGATTGACGTGTATAGTGGAACTTTGTCCATGGAATTCGATGGGGAAGTTGTTAATTTTAATCTTTCTGATTCCATTAAATACCCTAGTGAGGACCATTCATGCTTTTCTATTGATATAATTGACTCTTTGGCGCAGGGATATCTCGACGATTTGAATGACGATGCGCTTGAAAAAGTCATTACACGAGGCATGGAACTCAAAACAAAGGGGGCAGATTGCATGCATGCCCACGGCATACAAGAGTCATCCCAAGCCGTGCACCCTAGTAAGGAATGTATGGAGTTGGTTGCTGCCCTAGAGTCACTTCCTAGGCATGAGGGTAAGTTTTCTAAATTTGAGTCGATTCCCATTTCGACTAACAAGTTGTTACCATTCATAGTTCAGGCACCTACCCTTGATCTCAAACCATTACCGGGCCATTTGAAGTACATTTTCTTGGGGGAAGAGGAGACATTACCGGCCATCATTTCTTCATCACTCACGGCACAAGAAGAGGAGAAACTAGTGCGTGTTTTGAAGGAGTTCAAATCTGCCCTAGGTTGGACGTTGGCCGATATCAGAGGTATTAGTCCCGCTACATGCATGCATCACATATTTCTTGAGGAGGGGGCCAAACCAACTAGAGAGGCTCAACGCCGTCTTAACCCTCCGATGATGGAAGTTGTGAAGAAGGAGATAATCAAGCTGTTAGATTGTGGAGTTATCTATCCTATCTCGGATAGTAAGTGGGTTTCGCCTATCCAATGCGTGCCGAAGAAATCTGGAGTGACGGTTGTGGAGAACGCGGAGAATGAGCTAGTGCCCACTCGAATCCAAACTGGTTGGCGCGTATGCACTGATTATAGGAAGATAAATGCTACCACGAGGAAGGACCACTTCCCATTGCCGTTCCTAGATCAAATGTTGGAAAGGTTAGCGGGTCATTCATTTTATTGTTTTCTTGATGGATATTCTGGTTATAATCAAATTGTTATTGCCCCGGATGATCAAGAAAAGACTACTTTTACATGCCCCTTTGGTACATTTGCTTATCGTCGCATGCCATTTGGTTTATGTAATGCACCTGCTACATTTCAAAGATGCATGATGAGCATATTTTCAGATTATGTTGAGAAAATTATTGAGGTTTTTATGGATGATTTCAGTGTGTTTGGTAATTCATTTGATGGTTGTTTGAGTAATCTTAGTTTGATTTTGAATCGTTGTGTTGAAACAAATCTTGTGCTTAATTGGGAAAAATGTCACTTCATGGTTAAACAAGGTATTGTTTTAGGACATATTATTTCTGAAAAAGGCATTGAAGTAGATAAATCTAAGGTAGACCTTGTTCGTCACTTACCCACTCCAACTTCGGTTAGAGAGGTTCGTTCGTTTCTTGGTCATGCAGGTTTTTATAGGCGGTTCATAAAGGATTTCTCAAAGATTGCACAGCCACTATGTCGATTGCTGCAAAAAGAGGTGGCGTTCGAGTTTGATGATGCATGCTCCACGGCTTTCAAGCACCTCAAGGAGGCTCTCACTTCGGCTCCCATTATCACACCTCCAGATTGGAGCCGTCCATTCGAGTTGATGTGCGATGCTTCGGACTATGTGATTGGTGCTGTTTTGGGGCAGCGGAAGGACAAACAACCTCATGTTATTTATTATGCGTCTAGAACATTAAATGATGCTCAATTAAATTATTCAACAACTGAAAAAGAATTACTTGCTGTGGTATTTGCATTAGATAAGTTTCGGTCATACTTACTTGGGACTAAAGTTATTATTTTTACTGATCATGCAGCTCTCAAGTATTTGCTCACAAAAAAAAAGGCCAAGCCTAGACTAATTCGATGGCTTTTGCTCTTACAAGAGTTTGACATTGAGATTCGGGATAAGAAGGGCGTGGAGAATGTGGTGGCTGACCACCTAAGCCGAATGGTGCATAATGAGGAGTCCCTACCCATTGCAGAGACATTCCCCGATGAACAATTGCTGTCCATAAAGGTTAGTACACCTTGGTATGCCGATATAGTTAATTTTTTGGTGTCAAAACGTATTCCAAGTGAGTTTAATAGGCACCAACGTGACAAACTTAGGCATGATGCACGGTTTTATGTGTGGGATGATCCATACTTATGGAAATTTTGTCCCGATCAGATTATACGTCGTTGTGTGCATGATTCTAAATGTCATTCAATCTTGAGTTTTTGTCATACATATGCATGTGGAGGGCACTTTGGCACACAACGCACGGCCCTCAAAGTGTTACAATGTGGATTTTATTGGCCTAGTATTTTTAAGGATGCTAGAACGTTTTGCTTAACATGTGATAAATGCCAAAGAATGGGTGGCATTAGTGCAAAGGACCAAATGCCGCAGGTTTCTATCCTAAATGTTGAAATTTTTGATGTTTGGGGTATTGATTTTATGGGTCCCTTCCCTTCATCGTATGGTTTCATGTATATTTTGCTTGCGGTTGATTATGTGTCAAAATGGGTGGAAGCCAAGGCCACCCGGACTAATGATTCTAAAGTGGTTGCAGAGTTTATTAGAACTAACATTTTTGCAAGATTTGGAATGCCACGAGTGATAATTAGTGATGGAGGGTCACACTTTTGCAATCGGACCATTGAAGCGTTATTGAGGAAATACCATGTCACCCATAAGGTTTCTACACCTTACCATCCTCAAACGAATGGCCAAGCCGAGGTTTCCAACTGAGAGATCAAGCAAATACTTGAGAAGACTGTTGGGCCAACAAGGAAGGATTGGAGCTTACGGTTAGATGATGCACTTTGGGCGTATCGTACGGCATACAAAACTCCCATTGGGATGTCCCCCTTTCGACTTGTCTATGGCAAGGTGTGCCATCTTCCCGTTGAATTGGAGCACAAAGCACTTTGGGCCATCAAGAAGTTTAACATGAACCTCGATGAAGCAGGAAGTCAAAGGAGATGGCAATTAAATGAGCTTGATGAGATAAGGCACGAGGTGTATGATAATGCAAGCATTTACAAGCAAAAGACCAAAGCTTTCCATGACAATATGATCCGTGGGAAATCATTCTCAATTGGGCAGAAAGTGCTATTGTTCAATTCCCGTTTACGTTTGTTTCCTGGTAAGTTACGTTCTAAGTGGATTGGACCATTTGTTATTACTAATGTTTTTGTTCATGGTGCAGTCCAAATCCAAAGCTTGAAAACGGGACATGAATTCAAGGTGAACGGGCATCGTTTGAAGCCCTATTATGATACCTTTGTGGAGCATGCCGTGGATGACATACCCTTGGAAGCCGTGGGCCCTAGTAAGGAGTGAATAAGGTCTCGTCCGGCTGGAAGACATTAAAGCAAGCGCTACTTGGGAGGCAACCCATGCAATCAACAAAGGAAGAACTTGGGAATCGCTCCACACTCAGATTTGCGTCCCTAAACCCTTTCCTTTGTTGCTTACTTTATGTTATGTGTATTGTGTTTTTAATTGTGTCTAAAACATTGAGGACAATGTTTAGTTTAAGTGTGGGGGGGTAACATTCTGTTTTGAGATATTTGTGCATGAAATTCGTAGGGTATTACCACCTAACATGTCTAAACTTGTTTCCCACTGTTTTTATGTGTTTTTAAGCTATTTTAGAGTGTTTTAGTGTGTGTTGACTTAAAAATCCGAAAATCCCATAAAAATTTGAAAAATTGTTTTGAAAAACCCAAAAAGAGTTGTTTTTGTGTGTTTGTTTGTGTCGTAGGTCACCTTCCAACACAATGATGAGGATTCGGTTTGTAATTACATGGCTGTGAAAGAGAGTGATTAACATGGATGAAAGTTTGATCTACTCTTTGTTTATGCTTAGTTGTGGTTATAACTTATGAATTCACATGCAATCATAAAGAAAAAAAAAATCAGTTTTTGTAACATGCTTGAAGGAAGGAACTCAAACTAACGCTACAACCTTGTGAGACTTGAGCCTAAACGTTTATTTGGAGAGTTAAAATCTGTGCATTCTTTGTTTTCTAACGTCGTTGCATGATCTCATTATTCTTTGCTTGGTTGCTACTTAGAAGGCGTTTCATCATTTAGTTCCAAATGCTAGAACTCATGCCCATTTCATTCAAAGCATGTTATTGATTTGCATAACACACATTCAAGATGAAGTTGTGTAGTGACCACCACCTTAGCCAAAAAGCCGTGTGCCCTATGTCATTATGTTTTGTAGGTTTTTAACCCCATTGAGCCTTGTTAGCCTTCATTATTTGTTAACTCATGTTTTCCTCACCTAGCCTAGATTAGGATTATCCATACCCTTGTTCTTGAAGCATAGCAAAGCATGATTCAAATTGAAGTCCTTTTGATTTATGTTGGCAGAAAACAAGTGTGGGGGAAGTGTTTTTCATGAGGAATTGTGTGCTATAGGCACGGAAAAAAAAAAAGAGAAAGAAAAAAAAAAAAGAGAAGAAAAAAATTCGTGGAAAAAGAAAAAAAATGAAGAAAAAGTTGAAAGTTGAGAAAAAGAGTTCCAAAGTATTGTTTGTTGAAGTAAGGGTCCAAAACAATGAATTCGGCCCTAAGGAGTTGTCTAAATCTTTCCCTTGTGTTTTAAAGTTAATTTCTGCAATCTAAGTGAATTCTAAGTCTCAACTTCATTGCTTTGCTTACTATTGCTTGAAGAACGTTTGTTTTCCCTATCCTTTCCTTGTTAACCAACACCCCAAGCCCCATTTCAATCCTTAACTTCTATCTTGAGTGTTATGTGTTTCAATTTGTGGAGTTTGAATTTGGTATGAGCATATGGTGTCACTGGTTCTCGCATCTAAGTAGTAGCATTCCATTCATGAGATCATATCTAAACATGCTTCTTAACTCTAGAAATTGCATTCGTTGTGAAACATATATGTGAGCGTTCGTTTTGATATCTACATCAATCTTCTCACATATGACTAGTATAGGGTGTGGAGTTAGAAAATCTGAGTGAAAATAGAGTGTATATCTTGTAAGGAATTGAGGGAATTCTCTAAGGCATGTTACTACATTCAAAGCATTGTTTTAATTGATTACTTGTGAACAAGTGAGTAGTGGCTTTAATTAAGTATGTGCTTGTGTAAAGAGGACTCAAATCTGTGGGGATAACGATCTTTAACATGTCATGTGCATTGGAAATCCCTGAGGCAATTGTTGGAAAGTTTAGGTTATGTTTTGTTTGTTTTGTTTCGTCATGTTTACTTTAGTTGTTTTGTTTTGCTCGAGGACTAGCAAAAGTTAAGTGTGGGGGAATTTGATAGGAGCATATTCATGCGCCTTAGTTAGCTAGTTCTTATGCATTTTTGTTATGTTTTCTTCGTTAAAGTAGTCTTTTAAGCTACTTTCATGTGTTTTCAGGTTTAAAGGACATATTACATGAAATGATGCAATTTAGAGCTTTTGGAGCAAAACTGAGCTGGAATGTGGTGTATGCAAATGGAGCACGAGGAATGGACGAGGTTGAAGGTCAAAGGAGCTTAAGAAATGAAGAAATGAAAGTGAAGAGCAAAGAAGTCGGAATTGGCAACCAAAGTTTCTAAAGTTGGAAGTTTCTATTCTTGGAGGTTTCCATTGTCGTGAGTTTCTATTCTTGGCTTTGGGCTTTTAGATGACCTAAACCCTAATCCTAGCCCACTTAATCAGCCGCACCCTAGGGCCCTTAACACCCAATGCCGTGGGCTTTAGCCCAAGTCCTTTTCCTTGCCGTGCAAGAGGGGGCATTTTGGGCTCAAGTTATGCATTAAACCCTAGCTTTTAGCCTTGCAGCCGCACCCTAGCTTTAGTATTCATTTCATTCAGATTTTAACCCTTTTTATTTTACCCTAGTCAACCTAATTCACCATAAACCGTCCACCATCCATTCATGCATCAAACCATCTCAGCCATTCATTCATAAACCCTAAACTAAACCCCAAAGCCGTGCATTCCATCACATAATTACCTAGCAGCCGCATTCTCCCATCCACCATCCATCAATCCTAAGCCTTCTAGTTCTAATCTCAGCCATTCACCCTAATAACCCTAGTTTTACAACCTAGCCGCACCCTTTGTATTCACTTATATTCAGAAATTCATTCAGCCACTCTCTCCAATTAATTCCCTAAGCCGTGACCCCCCTCTCATTCATTCCATATTCATTCAGCCACCACCCTAATAATCCTAACTCCTTCCATCCGCACACACTCATCAGCCACATTCACATATCAACCCGTGCATTCCATAACCCTAGGGATTCAGCCAATCGTTCCCATTTTTCCTCCCTAAAACCGTGCAATTCCATCAACCATTTAACCTAATTCCCTTGCAGCCGCAAGCCCCCATCCATATTTCACCCTAAAGCTTTCTAAATCCATCTCAGCCACACCCTTTAATTGACCCTAGAATCTCATCCATTCATTCATAATTTTCAGCCACCAACATACACATATTTCACCCTAGCCGAATTCTCTCATTCCATCAAACAACCAGCCACCATTCCCGCCATTCTCTCCCATTCTATTCCATCCGTAGCCACCATAACCCTAATTCTCTCCCTTGTGCCGCAACCACCATAACCCAAAAACTAACCATTCCAGCCATTTTTCCAAACCTTGCCGTGCCATCTCCACCACTCTCCACCACTCTCCACCACCTTCCACACCTTCACACACCATCTACCAACCTTGCCGCACCACCCAACCTCCCTAAATCCATCCCTAACCCAGAAAACCATCCAGAAATTCCCTAGACCATCTCTGCCGCAATAAGGAAAGGAGAAAGAGGAGCTTGGACGCACAGAAATTCAAGTGGATTCATTGGGCGTTCTAGGTGTAATCAATCCTTTATGCTTCATGTTTAAATTCATTTGTAATTCTCTTTTTGTGAACATGAAAGGCTAAATCCCCCTAGTTAGCTAGGGGGTAATTCGAAACCATGTACATGCTTGCAATATGATTTGATTACATTCAGTTGTTATTTCATAAATTGTGGATTCAATTCGTTCATCTATTTGATTGATAACTTATTTGTGTATGTTGATTGAGAGTGCACGCTTAGTTTTCATGCATGAATATGATGCTAGATTATGAGGGAGTTTCACCTAATAGTTACAATCTTATAATCACAAGTAGTGAAGGTCGCTTGAAAACGATCGCGTTGAATGAATTCTTAGCATAAGTTTCATGCAATTCATAGTAACGAATGCTTCGTCAATGCTTATGTTTTTCATAGAACTTAATGATTCTTGCTTGTATCTCTACTATGCAATTCATGTAGGGAACTTGTAGGGAATGTTTTGGGTTGTCGTATGCAATCATCCAACTTAATAACTTGTGGAAAAACTGAGGGTTAATTAGTGCAATTCACGGTTAATTTGGGGCGTTGAGTATTTATAATTTATTGGAAGAACAACTGAAAATCAAAGTGTATGCAAGTGTAACATGTGTGGAGAAGAACCTTCTAGCTAGCATTCATCCATAGTTTCATCACATTCATTACAATCTGCCTTTAAATTGCAATCTGTGCATTTAATTTATTTTCGTCAAAAACTCAATCCCCCTTTACTTTTGTGTCCAATTTAGTTAGAAAGTGTCTTAGTTTGTGTTTATAAGTGTTTTGATTCATTTTATTACCCAAATTCGTCCAAAGTTGTCAAAGTGCTCAAAACTGCCCAGAAAGTGTTTTTAAGGCAGTTTTGAGTGTTTTGGGGCTGTTTTGAGTCTTTTGATTTGTTTTAGTGTTTTTATTGTGTAGTTTTGCATTCTTTGAGTCTAGTTTAGTGTTTCAAACTTTATTTTACGTTTTTGAGTCAGTTCCAAGTGATTTTGCAATCCCTCCTAATCCCCGGTTAAGAACGATCCCTACTTATTCATATACTACAATTGTCACAAGAGGGTTTTAATTTGTGTGCTTACTTAGTTCGCATCACAATCTGTTCAGCGAACATTGAATTGACTAATCTTTGATAAGTCGCCCCTGCATTCTTTAGGCCGAATGGCATGACTTTATAGCAATATAGTCCTCTATCAGTGGTGAAGGCCATGTGTTCTTGGTCCGAAGAGTTCATGAGGATTTGATTGTACCCTGAGTAAGCATCCATGAAACTCAAGAGTTCACACCCTGCTGTAGAGTCTACAAGTCTATCAATGAGAGGAAGGGGAAAGCTATCATTCGGGTATCCATTGTTTAAGTCGGTGTAGTCGACACACATTCTCCACAAGATCTTTTGAAGCAAGAGACTTTCCTTGGTCGGATTTTTCTTAACAAGGACCACATTTGCTACCCACGTTGGATAATTGACTTCACGGATGAAGCCTATGCTTTTAAGTTTTTCAACTTCTGCCTTCATTGCTTCATATCGTTCAGCATCATAAGATCTTCGCTTCTGTTTCACCGGCTTGGTCTTGGGATCAATACTCAAGCTATAACAGATGATATCGGGAGAGATGCCTGGCATATCCTCGTATGACCAGGCGAAGAATTCAGTGTTCTCTTGCAAAAAAGAGATCAATGCCAACTGAATAGGTGGTAACAAAGGGGTGCCAATCTTTACTATGCGATCTGGATAATCTTTTGAGATAGAGAACTTCTCCAACTCTTCAGCAGGTTGTGCTTGCTGGGTGAAAGAGTCATCTTGAGGATCGTCGGGTTAATTGTTACCACCGTGAATATTCAAGTTGGCTTTGTCTTAGCTGGTCTTGATAACTTGGTCATGTATAGAAAATGTTTCTTTGGGTACATGCAAGTGTTGTTGCTTGACTGAAGTGTTGTAACATGATTGTGCACTAAAATGATCTTCTTTGATGTAACCATTGCCATTGGGGGTTGGAAATTTCATCAACAACATATGCGTGGATACTATGGCCTTGAGATCATTAATGCTTATGCGCCCAAAGATGACATAGTATGCCGTTGGGCAATCAACCACCAAGAAGTTAGTGGTGATAGTGGCTGTGTACGGGCATGTACCGATGGTGAAGGGTAAATGTACGCTCCCTAAAGGTTGCACGACATCACCTGAGAAGCTTATCAGAGGAGAAACCGAGTGATCGAGCAAGTGTTCAACTACATTAAGTGTTTTGAAAGCTTCAGCAAACATGATATTGACCGACGCCCCCATGTCTACCAGGATTCATCGTACATCAAAGTTGGCTATGTGAGCCTCCACAATCAGTGGGTTGTTGTGAGGATAGATGATACCTCTTTCTTCCTCAGGATAGAAACATATTGGATCCCAGTTAAGCTTTTGATACTTGCCTCCCCTGATGTCTTCCACGTGAAACACTTGGTGGCCAGGCTTCAACGTTCGTTCATTGTTTTTCATGGCCCTGTTGGAAGATTCAGATATGGGTGTGCCACCGCTTATGGAATATATCACATTCACTTGGCGTTGGTTGCGGTTATCCCTTGGAGGGTGAAGGAGGAACTGGTCAATTTTTCCTTCACGTGCCAAAGCTTCAATATGATCACGGAGGGTGATACATTTCTCGCCGTCATGGCCATTATACTCGTGGTAACCACAAAACATGCCTATGTTCTTCGTGGACTTGAAATCTGGCTTCCTCGGCCTTGGCTTTGGTATCAAGTGAGCTATACTAGGGTAAATGGTCGTGCATGTGGCGTTCAAAGGTGTGTATGTCTCATACCTTGGGGTAGGACCATTCTTGACACGTGTTTGGCCCACTGCATTAACCGCTTGGGGGCAGGTATTATCGTGGTGATACCTTTGGTTATCGTGATAGTGCCCCTTACTCTTTTTATTAAAGTGAGACTGATGAGGATGGAAGTCTTTCCTCTTACCCTGAGAATGATATGCCTGTTGACTTGGCGAGGTATTAAGTAGGGCAGGGGGAAGCGTCGTTGCTGTTTGGAAGGTTGAGGTTTTCTCATTCGGTTGGATTTGGCTTCCACTCCCCATTTGTTGATAAGGGATGGCTATAGGGGGTTTCCCTTGATATGTCTTTGCCTCGGCGGAGGCATGGTTATAAGTCTGTGCCATTACCTCAGAGTAAGTCTTCCAAGTGTTAGCATTGATCATGTACTTGAAGAAACAGTCGTGTAGGCCTGCCGTGAAGGCTTTAAGGGCGGTCTTGTCATCTGTCTCAGCGCAGCGAGAATACTCATGGCTGAAGCGGCCGGCATACTTTCGTAGTGACTCATCCGGCTTTTGGCGAATAGTGTACAAGTCATCTGCGGAATGCAATCGATCTGTCTGAAAGATGTGTTGAGAGACAAATAGTTTCCTCAGTTCCTCAAATGAGTCTACTGTCTCAGGTGGAAGACGGCAATACCAATTCAGAGCTCCGCCAGAGAGGGTAGAAGGGAAGAGAAGATATCGTTCTTCGTCAGTGTGCATCCGGTATGCCATGGTGGACTCAAAGAGGTTAAGGTGTTCAATCAGGTCCTCCCTTCCAGTGTAGAGTTGTAAGCCAAGCTTCTGCTTTGTCTTTGCTTGGAGGAGGTGTCGTGGATCTTCCTTGTAAGAGGGCCAGGCCTAGGTTGGTTCCAGTCAGGTATTTCAGCCTGACGTTCGACTTTCAACTTGTTTACTTCCTCAAAGAGTTGTAGAACAAGGGGGTCCTGAGTGGAGTCAGGTACTGCTGGATTCTTCTTCCATAAGTCTCCATCTCCTCTTGGAAGTAGGAAAGCTTGGTCAAGGGCATGGGATTTTTCTTTGGACTCACCGTACTGACTTCCAGGACGAGCCTATCGAAACGCCCCCGAGTCCCCTGTACCTTCATATTCCTCTAGGACATGTCGCTCATTCCCTAGATTGGCAATTGGCTTGGGGCATGGGAGAGGACCGAACCTTTCAGAAACCCTTGGATCATTGACCTTCGAGCTTATTGTTGGAAATGTGCCCTAAAACCAATCATATGATGATACTTTACGGACATTTCAAACTAATGTAGTTTAAAGGGCAAACATTATTGTTTGAGCCGTCTCATATAAATGTTATATGCTTAAACGATAAGTCCAAGGAATATGTGATTGGAAGAATGCGATCTAAAGAAGTTAGATTCATGAGACCATTCTTTCGTTGACACATCCTAAACGTTCCTGATCATAGGATTGTCAATTGGGCATTGATAGTCCGTTAAGATCAGTACGTGCTATGTCTTCTCTCAGGGAGAGTGACTAGTCTCGAGTCATTGGTGTGTGTGACATCAAGACAAGTACGTAGGTGCTCAATAGAGAATGAGTTCACTGAACACGATCAACGAAGAGTTCTCATATTCATGTCACATGAGAACTCATGGTTGGGATAATGCAAATTAGTCTTTTGACCTGAGGCATCACAGTTGTCTTGTGGTTAGGTCCTTAATCTTTGATTATGTCAACGTCACTCTATCAGGGTGTCCACGGCATCGTTGGGGTTAAGCCACTTAGCCATGGAGGCAAGTGAATGCGCAACAAGGGATCTCTAACCTTCAAACTGTTTGAGGGAGAATACTCTATAATATGATTTAGAATCTCTGGCCAGAGTATGAATGAGATGTTGGAATGCGTTCCAGATCACATTCAAGGTAATCATATAAGTACAAGATTCACATTGGATAGTAGACATGAATAAACTATCAAACCAAACAATGTGGTCAAGAGTATTGTATTAGAGAAAGACCGTATTGCATTTGTAATCCTAAACTGAATAGGTTCTCCACCTCTTCTGATTAGCTTGGGTAACCATGATATGCTGCTAGGTGTCACTCATGGTTTGTGGAAGCCCTAAAAGTGTATTATCACTAACGGGAGAATTGAAAGTAAGTTTCAATTCACAATCGATTTGAAAGAGTTTGAATCGCCCACTGCCTCGCTAAAAGGAACCTAATGGATCGTACACCGTGTAAGGTAGAGTTTGAAGATTCAACGGAGATGAGTAAGAATAATTAAATGGTTTAATTATTTATCTAAGGCTAGGATTAATTAATATGTTAATTAATCAAACGAATAAGTTTGTTAAAGACCTCGGGTTAGTTTTGGGCCGCAAGGCCCAATGGGATTTGAATGTCAAGCCCATTAACTCAAGTTGTATGACAACTTGAATAAAACAAAGGGCTTGAAAGCCCAATAAACCTATAGGCTAGCCATGTGTAAAAGAATAGGGCTTTTGGTCCATTAGGTCACTTATTTGAAGGGACTATATAAAGGACTTTATAGCCTAAAATTTACTAAGGGTTATTTTTGGGGGAAAGGATGAGAACACAAGCTCTCCTTTCTCTCTAAAATTTTGGCCAATCTAGAGGGGAAAATCTAGCAATCTTACTTCCTCTAGGTCACTCATTTCTTCTTCAATATACCTTGGTGTGGAGACTTAGAGGTTCTCAATTTTGGGAACTTGGAGAAACCTTTTCATCCATCCAAATCCATGGATCCAAGATGCAAGGAATGAAGGCCCTCTCTTTGGGTGATTAGCCTTTGCTTATGCAAAGAGGAATCTACAAAGGTATTGATTTCTCAACTCACTTTGTTTTGAGTTGAGTCTTGATTCACCTATCTACTAGGCTTTGAATTTCATGGGTAAATGTTTTGTTTTAAGTGCATACAAGCATGATTCCGCCTTTAATTGTTAATTGCATGCTATTGATGTTGCTTAAATGAACATGTTTTTCACAAATTTTCCTTCAAGTGGTATCAGAGCCTAAGTCTAGTAGTTGGTGAATCCTTTTGGGTTTTGTAGATCATAGTTTATGATTTGAATGTTGTAATTGTTACAAGCTTTATTCTTGCTTCTTTGAATGTAAATTTTGTTAGAAAATTTGCCATCTCAAATGTTGTAGATGTAGTTCATATGAGCATGAATTTTGGAGCTAAAATTTGGTGCCATGTTTTTTGGGAAATTCGGCCAAATCCAAAGGGTGGAATTTTGGGTTCTTGTTTGACTTGTTAAAATTGTTTTAAAGTGACTTTTGGAACCCCTATGTACCCTAGTATGGTTGTATGTTATTTCCCTTAAGTTTGAGTGGTTTTGGTATGTTTTTGGGTGAAGAATGTTCATGGAGCTCTTATGGGTTTTCATGAATGTTCTTCATTGTTCTTGATATGTTCTTGCCAAGAACAAAAGGTTTGGTGTTTTGATTCAAAGTTTTGATTTATTTCATAAAGTTTTTGTTTTGAAATATTTCTTATGTTTAAATATATTAGATATTTATTTTGAAAAATTAAAGAAATTATAGTGGGTTTGGTGTGTAATGATTTATTCCATTACACACACCCCACTTACAAAAACTTTGAAATTTTTTTTTTATTACTTTGCTTCAAAATCAGCCACCCTAATCAATTAGGGTCCTTGTGGGGCTTTCATGCAATTATATAAAGTTTTGATACTTTTGTGTATTTGCATTTTGACCCAAAAGTTTACGTTTTTACGTAAAGGTCCAAAATCACTAAAAGGACAAATTGTTTTGCTCCTTTAATGAAGTTTTATTTTTTGTTGAAAATTTTGGGTTCTAGTTGTAATTACATGAAGTAGTGGACTTTTGTGTTTTTACAAAGTGACCCCAAAAGTTTAAGTTTTTGCAAAATAGCCCAAAAGTTGAGGTTAATTGCACTATGGCCCAAACAAGTTGAGGTCATAGCATTTTGGCCCAAATTAGGTAGAGAACAAAATTGTTTTGTTTCTTTAAATGAGAATTGGATTTTCATTTCATTTAGCTCCATTTAAATCAATTCTATGGATACAAAAACCAAATGAAAATGTTGCATTCAAGTTTAATTAGTTAAAGCGTTAATTAATTAAAGAAATGGTGATTATGAACCTTAGCCTACGATAATTGAGCTATGTGAAAGGCCGTTTCAAATTTGTTTGAACCATGGGAATGTGTAGATTAAATTTTGGTTGTAATTTGATATGATCAATTGTTGTAAAAGAGCATAAGCTCTTCTTTACTTTAAAGTAATTTGATTTGATCAATTGTTGTAAAAGAGCATAAGCTCTTATTTACTTTGAAGTACTCCTTTCTTGTTTTATTCGATATGCATGAAATTGGAGTAGTTGGGTCCAACGCCCAATAAGACAACACGCCTTAATGTGATTAAACGCGTAACTAAAATCAATCACCATCCCTAGACCGAGATTCAACACTAGGCTCGTGTTGAATCGAATCAAAGGTTCATAGTCATCCTAAGGCCCTAAGGCAACTATATAGTCCATCAATGAATGCAAACCTTATGTTAGTAGTATCATATACTCTTGCTTTAAAAACCGTTTTAAAAGCTTAGTGGGAGTATTATATACAACTAAATCAATCAAATGGACCAATAGTTGTAATAGGACCAAAATGTTTTAATTGGATTAAAATGTATGTTTATATGTGATGAGACCTAAAAACCCTCAACCAAATCAATATTAAGTTGATAAGCGAGAGATGCTTTGAATATCTCTTCGTGGCCTTCCACCATGGTAGGCTCCAATCGTTTGTGACTTGTACACCGGCTTCACCCTATCATGGGGGAGTACAAAGTGCATGCTTACATTCAGGAGGAGTCTATACGCATATGATGAGGTGAGTGTAGGCAACGAGGATAGCCAACATCGTATCATCGTGAGGTTATTCTTGAACCCCTACACGAACTAAGCATGGTGGGAATAACTTAACTAAGTGCAATAGTGCCAACATCGTATCATCGTGAGGCAACATTCTCTAGAGGCCAAACAAGATGGGTAATTACAAACGTTGTAAATGAGTAAAGCGTTATTCTCTCATCATTATTTTTGCTAACCAACATCGTATCATCGTGAGGTGGGCTTGGTAATGGTAAGCCTCCCATACCCTACTAAGAGTTTCCTCCAAAACTCTCGAATTCCGATGAGGGATATGGAATTTGCCAAAAATAGTGGGTGGTGCTATTTGATTTAAAGACCCGAATCAAATTGCTTAAAATCAATCAATTTATATTCGTTATGTATTTGTTTACCAATATATTTGCAAACGCTATCCAAAATTTGACAAAGAAAAACCGAACGCTTTAGTTTCCGAACTTGGTACCACAATCCCATAGATTGTCTTGAATGGATTATAAAAGTACCTAAGTAGTCTCATCCTCACAATCTTCCTATTGATAATGTATCAATAGAAGAACATGTTAGATAAGTCTACCATGAAGAGGACAATGCAAACTCTAGTGCTTGTATCTTTGTTACACGAACAAGGAACTTGAGAAGTAAGCACAAGGGCATGGACACTTTATGTGCCATGATTCTTCACTTACAAATTGTTGTATGAAGAAATGAGAGTTGCCTTGAACAACTCTTGAAAGTTTGTTATTATGTTTAGAACATAATGGTTGGTTGACAAAAATAGTCCATTTATATGGACTTATGATGATTTTGAATCATTGAGTGTTGAAGTGTTAAACCACTTAACGAGATGGAAACTAGGCAAGGACTTCACCTTTGTGTCCCTATCCTAATGGTTCACTAAGTTTATTGTAAACTATATAGTGAACAATAACTGCACGCTCTCCAAATCGTTTAATGTGTATAACACATTTGAAATAAGTTTCAAGAGAGATAGTGGGAGTTTAGGGACCATGACTATTGTAATCAAAAGGGAAGTCAAATGAAGAAGGCAAAATAACTCCAAGGGAACAAACTTTCTTTATGAAAGGATGGACATTGGAAGGGGTATTTGCAAGAAATGTCTTGCAAGTGTCAAGAACACACCTTTCGAAGGTGTTGTAATATGTTCTTGAAATAGTTCAAAACAGTTGGTTCTTCTACTTGAATGCTTGATTCCGTATTAGTAACTATGTTTTACAATTGTTTGTAAAAGTGTGCTAATAAGAAGTAGAAGATTAAATGAGAGAAGAGAAAGTACTTCACATTCGGAAAGTGAATAAAATATAGATCTCTGCGAAAGCGGATTGTACTTACTTCCTCATATGAACTACCAAAGAAATTGGAAAATACTAAAGATTGTCTTTACATTCCAATTTTAAGGAACTTAAATCCGTCACTATAGTAGAGATGGATAAATGTTTTGTTTGACAAAAACATTGTTCTTTATTAATCAATAAATTAGATTATTGTAATTTAATTGGTTGTCTTTATAGTAGAGATGATGTGGTAGTTTAACTGTTTAGAATACGATGATGCTTAAAACCCAAAAGGTTGCAAGGTAGTGACTAATCCCAACTGAGTTGTGATACCTCTAAAACATAAGTTACGAGTTGGTCATAGATGGATGCTTTGGATCGTTAGATCCGGATCCAAGACCTTCTTGTTAAAAATTGCATAGAGGCGAAATGTTCGAATCTTTATTCTTTTGGAAAGAAGAAAGAATCACAAAGTTGTTGAGGTTAATTCACTTAGATGTTAGTGGCACTTGTCCACAACATAATACTACTCATGTTGTATGACATTCACCGAAGATCACTCTCGGTTGGATTATAGTTTATTTTGAATAAACACAAGTCCGAATACTTTGCAAAAGGTTTCAAAGAATTCAAGAAATGTAAGTAGATGAGTAAGACGTCTAAAGTATTTACCTCCTTAGATTTGATCCAAGGAAAAAGTAACACTTTAGATTAATTTCCTTGAAAAATATCAAGGAAAGTAGCATCGTAAGATAATGTATTTCTCCATTAGGAGAAGAATGAACATAAATAAGATTTAGTTCGTTGGACATTATCAATTACCCATATATATATATGATATATACTTCTAAGACATGTTAGTTGTAAGAAGATCCATCCATCATGGATCTTAGCAAGCTAGTGGGAGCTATAAGCGTCTTATGAGAAAAGATCAATTGTTTGATTTCTCATAAAGATGTAAATAAATCTTTTGTTTACTAGGTTTACAAAAGATTAGTGGGAGTTGATCATATTCCTAAATTTGAATATATATATACATGATATATATTAATTTTGAAAATGAAAGGAATTCTTCATCGTTAAAGTTATGACTTTAAACATTCTATAATGATAGAATGTATATGGGAGACATAGTCTATATACATGGGATGGAAATCTATAATGATAGATTTCAAGATATAATTGGATTATATCAATCCCTAAAATAGACAAGAGATGCTAGGAAGTTTCTCATATGATGATAAACTTCAATTAGAATGACAATTCTAGTGAGACTAGGAAGTTGTTCTTCTCAAAGGGAATGTACCCTTTCACTCCCAAAGAAATAATGCGTAAATAGAATCCTTTATGCATACGCAAAAAGGTGATTTATGTATTTCATATTGTATGAAAACATTGATATAAGTCGTACCTAGAACGGTACAAGATGATATCAATGCAAGCCCAGGATCAGAACCATGGCAACTGTCAAGTGAATCCTTAGGTATTTAAGAAATACTAAGGATGGATTCCTCAAGAATGAGGAAGAATTAGAGTAACGTAATGGAAGCGTAAATGTATTAGATTATGAATCTAATCCATCATAGAATATCTCTTCATTATGAATGAAGTGATAAAGAGATATCTCTTTATTATGACTAAAGAGATATTTGGGTGGAAACGTTAAAAGTAAATGACTTTAATGTGTTCCATCATGTATGCAAAATATATTGCCATATAGAAGCTTACAACATTGTTGTTTGGATGGGAAAGTTCATTCATGAACTCTTCATTCGGTTCCAACCAGAAAGTGTATGACACTAATGGGGCGATAGCTCAAGCCAGGGAATCAAGGTCTCATCAATGTCCGAACTCAAATGAGAGACTGAACCACATGATTGAGAATCATGTATAATGGTGACGTCGTTATTCTCAAGGTTGCTTCTATGGATAACATATAGATATCCATTGTCTAGGCCTACTACTCAGCCATTTATGAAATGAATTACAGAAGAGGTATCATCAATGATGACTAAGCTGATTGGCTCTAGTGCAAGTGGGAGATTGTTGGAAATGTGCCCTAAAACCAATCATATGATGATACTTTACGGACATTTCAAACTAATGTAGTTTAAAGGGCAAACATTATTGTTTGAGCCGTCTCATATAAATGTTATATGCTTAAACGATAAGTCCAAGGAATATGTGATTGGAAGAATGCGATCTAAAGAAGTTAGATTCATGAGACCATTCTTTCGTTGACACATCCTAAACGTTCCTGATCATAGGATTGTCAATTGGGCATTGATAGTCCGTTAAGATCAGTACGTGCTATGTCTTCTCTCAGGGAGAGTGACTAGTCTCGAGTCATTGGTGTGTGTGACATCAAGACAAGTACGTAGGTGCTCAATAGAGAATGAGTTCACTGAACACGATCAACGAAGAGTTCTCATATTCATGTCACATGAGAACTCATGGTTGGGATAATGCAAATTAGTCTTTTGACCTGAGGCATCACAGTTGTCTTGTGGTTAGGTCCTTAATCTTTGATTATGTCAACGTCACTCTATCAGGGTGTCCACGGCATCGTTGGGGTTAAGCCACTTAGCCATGGAGGCAAGTGAATGCGCAACAAGGGATCTCTAACCTTCAAACTGTTTGAGGGAGAATACTCTATAATATGATTTAGAATCTCTGGCCAGAGTATGAATGAGATGTTGGAATGCGTTCCAGATCACATTCAAGGTAATCATATAAGTACAAGATTCACATTGGATAGTAGACATGAATAAACTATCAAACCAAACAATGTGGTCAAGAGTATTGTATTAGAGAAAGACCGTATTGCATTTGTAATCCTAAACTGAATAGGTTCTCCACCTCTTCTGATTAGCTTGGGTAACCATGATATGCTGCTAGGTGTCACTCATGGTTTGTGGAAGCCCTAAAAGTGTATTATCACTAACGGGAGAATTGAAAGTAAGTTTCAATTCACAATCGATTTGAAAGAGTTTGAATCGCCCACTGCCTCGCTAAAAGGAACCTAATGGATCGTACACCGTGTAAGGTAGAGTTTGAAGATTCAACGGAGATGAGTAAGAATAATTAAATGGTTTAATTATTTATCTAAGGCTAGGATTAATTAATATGTTAATTAATCAAACGAATAAGTTTGTTAAAGACCTCGGGTTAGTTTTGGGCCGCAAGGCCCAATGGGATTTGAATGTCAAGCCCATTAACTCAAGTTGTATGACAACTTGAATAAAACAAAGGGCTTGAAAGCCCAATAAACCTATAGGCTAGCCATGTGTAAAAGAATAGGGCTTTTGGTCCATTAGGTCACTTATTTGAAGGGACTATATAAAGGACTTTATAGCCTAAAATTTACTAAGGGTTATTTTTGGGGGAAAGGATGAGAACACAAGCTCTCCTTTCTCTCTAAAATTTTGGCCAATCTAGAGGGGAAAATCTAGCAATCTTACTTCCTCTAGGTCACTCATTTCTTCTTCAATATACCTTGGTGTGGAGACTTAGAGGTTCTCAATTTTGGGAACTTGGAGAAACCTTTTCATCCATCCAAATCCATGGATCCAAGATGCAAGGAATGAAGGCCCTCTCTTTGGGTGATTAGCCTTTGCTTATGCAAAGAGGAATCTACAAAGGTATTGATTTCTCAACTCACTTTGTTTTGAGTTGAGTCTTGATTCACCTATCTACTAGGCTTTGAATTTCATGGGTAAATGTTTTGTTTTAAGTGCATACAAGCATGATTCCGCCTTTAATTGTTAATTGCATGCTATTGATGTTGCTTAAATGAACATGTTTTTCACAAATTTTCCTTCACTTATGTGGATGGGGTTCTCTCGACATTGCCTCAGGAAGTCCCGACAATCGCGATAAACGGCTTTTGATCCTTCTACTCCTTTTGCAAGAAGGTGCCTTCCTTTACTTCTCCTGCTTCGGGTCGAAGCAGCTGGGTCGAGAGAGGTCTCATGTTGATCAACACCTTAATGAGTAACTCGCTCCCCATTAGGGATATCCATGTTGAAGGCAGGTGATCCCCCGTGTTGGCGGGCACCCAGGTGGTGGTTGACTTCCCCGGGGGCGATGAGTTCGTGTGTTTGAGCATGCCTAGCTTTATGGAGCATTCCGAAGAGCTTCTCATACTGCTCATGGAGGATCTCATTCTTTATTGCTATCTTGTTGTTCTGAGCCTCTAGCTCATCGACTTTAGCCTGAAAAGCAAACCTCTTTCGTTCCTTCTTTCGTTGCTTTGCACTAAGTGCGAGGGGGGTGTCGTTCTGCGTGCTGTGGCTCCCTTCACTCCCTATGTTGGAGAGGGGTGCCTGGTCGAAAGAAAGTGTGTGAATGGTGGAAATCAGCTTGACAAAGCTGGAGAGAGTAGGAATAAGTGCGATTCCCACAGACGGCGCCAAATGTTGATGCACAAAATCGGCGAGGACTTTGGTACAACAGAAGGTGTCAAGTTTGTGACCTTCGCTAGGTTGCTCTGGTCATTAGTGTGGATAAGTATGTAAGTGAATAGAAACAGGGAAGCAAATAACACAAGATGTACGTGGTTCACCCAGATTGGTTACGTCTACAGAGTAGAGGAGTTCTCATTAGTTGTGAAGGGTTTACACAAATACATAAGTTCAAGCTCTCTTTTTGTGAGTTCTAGTGAATAGTTTAGTACAAAATGACATTAGGGATTATTGTGGGAGAACGATCCCCTTTTATAGAAGAGAGTTTCTAGTTTTGTTGTGACATTGACACGTGTCGTGTTGTGATTGACCTCTGACATTGACACGTGTTGCGTTGTGATTGGCCTTTGATACCGACATGTGTCGCGTTGTGACTGGCCTCCTAGTTGGAGGAAAAGTCTTGATGGTTCTTGACGGTATGCTGTTGACTGGTGCTTAGTAGTTTCGAGATTGGTCAAGTATGGTACAAACAATGGTGCTTCCTTTATTTTTTGTGGATCAATTATTCTCTTGTGATTATTGACTTGTCGTGGGAAAATAGTATGATGGATTTGATAGATGAAATGGAATTCTTGGTTATTATATATGGTTTCGTTAAGTAGTATGGAATCTAATGAATTATACTCGTTGTGTTCCATGGAGTGATTCTGGAACTTTATGTTATTTTCTTGCTAGGAGCTGACATGAGAAATGTCGGGAAAATGG
Source organism: Pyrus x bretschneideri (assembly GCF_019419815.1). Classification (NCBI taxonomy): domain Eukaryota; kingdom Viridiplantae; phylum Streptophyta; class Magnoliopsida; order Rosales; family Rosaceae; genus Pyrus; species Pyrus x bretschneideri. The sequence goes on along the minus strand of NW_025999803.1, from coordinate 632,698 downwards.
TGAACTACGAAAGATTTGATCCGTCTTTGGGTACGTAGGCAGTCTAACAGAAAGGTTAGGGGCAACCATGATATAAAGAAAAGTTAATGTGTTGTTGAACTATTGGTTTGTTCTTAGTCATGCCTCAGAAGTGAGGCATGATAGATGAACAAGAATGTGGTCGTGGTAACGTCACGTGTCGATCTTGAAAGTATCTAAGGATCGGGGCGTGACACACATCCTAGGGGTGACTCAGCCTGGTTAATCCGCACTGTGTGGTCATTGCCTAATTGGTCACATTTGACCTATTGGTGGTCCTACATGGTTAATTCGCATCGGTAGGCCACGTTATCGAATGGGTGAATCTGGTTATGCCTGGTTAATCTGCATTGGGGGACCATACGCATTCTAGAGTTGGATTCCGTTGAGTAATTAGGAATCCCTTTTTCTATTTGGTTTCGTTAAGTGGTCTGGAACCCTATCTTTGTTTGATTTCGTTAAGTGGTCCGGAATCCCTTTCTCTATTCGTTTATGTTCAATGATCTAGAATCTTTTTCCTTATTCAGTTCTATCAAGTGTGGTCCAAAACCTATATTCTTGTGTATAGACGTTGCTCAAGTTCACAGTTATGGTTGTAACTTAGGGTTATAATGTTGGATAATTGGATTTCAAGTACAGAATACGGCAAACCTTATGGAAGGTTGGCTTTATTAAAAATATTGAAGTGATATTTGATCTTCTTAGTTGATCAACATAGTCAAATGTTAATGTTGTGCATCTTCGGTTCATGGAATCGATTATTTGTTGTAATTGTGGAATTGTGTTAGTAAATATTGTGATATAAGTGAATGACCAAATGACAATCGTGGTTGGCATATGGTTTCGTTATGTAGTTTGGAATTTAGTGATTCATGCTAGTCAAGTCAAGTTCTATTGAGTGATTTTGAAACTCTATGTTTTTCTGCTAGAAAGTAATATGAGAAAAGTTGGAGTTTAAGAAAGGGTGAACTATGAATGGCTTGATCCCAAATGATACGTAGGCAGTGTAACACAGAGGTTAGATGCAACTATGAATAAAAGAAAAAAATTACTATACTATTGAACAATTGGGTTGTTTTTGGTCATGACTGGGAAGCAAGGCATGATAACTAGTACTTTTTGACATCATGTGTCGATCCTAGACGTATGAGATCATTCAGTTCCCTTTGAAATGATGGGTTGTTGTTGACACAAAACTTACAATGTGGTGGCAATTTGGGTGTTTGGATATACTCATTTATAACGATATTGTGTTCGTGTCAGCTCACAAATAGATCAATGTGCAAAAGATAAATATATAATGTAGTAATACGACAACTAATACCATTCACTATAAAATGTGAAAAGTTATCATTTGTTTAATATAATACTAGCATATGGACATACACAAAGTGTGTGAGAAAATTTTTTATTTTTTATTTTTGAAATAGGAGAGAGGAATGGAGTGACAGAGAATGTGAGAGTGGTAAAGTTTTTTTATTATTTTTTTATTTTTTATAATTAGATATATGTTAGGATTATATGTAGGTGAGGTTTTGAAAAAAAAAACAGCAAAATTTGATTGTGTGAAATTACATTTCTACCCCATATTTCTTATTCATGTTCAGTTTTAATTAGAGGGTTAAACTGGTAATTTTATAAGATTTTGATTGACAATGAATGTTTTATTAATTAGTAGAGATTAGTTAATCAATATTAATCAGTAACATATCATATCTTCTATTCGTAAGAATTTTGAGATGTGTAATGTATTGCCCCCGAAAATGCTACTCTCTCTATCACCCAATATAGTCGTCCATCCCGTTATTATATTATTACTGTTGACTTAGTCTTCTGTTTTCGAGAAGTAGGAGAAAAAAGAAGCCACCCGGCATCATTATATTAAAAAAATTGCGTACAATATAGGCGATATTTTTTAAAAGAAAACTAATGAAAAGGGTTTAAAAATTTTAAGCTTTAAAGATAAGGATAAAATAAAGGGTAAAGTGAATAGTATCAGGATTGACTTTTTAAGGTAAAAATATGGTTTTTTGTTGAAGTGAACAGTACCGAGAGCTTTTCGTTAAAGTTCCATATTTTTTATTCTAAATTTGACTAAAACGAAAATATGAACTCAAAACATAATGAATTGAAGATAGATATTTTGCCAAGATAGAAACTCACCACGTACATAATAAATCATTAAACCATCTCCAACCCTTGAGCTAAAACCTAAAATTTTTAGCCTAGAAAATTTAGACTTTAGTCAAGAAACAACTTTTATAGTCCAACCCTTCTGGCCTAAATTTTTTAGCACGAGATTATTAAAGAATAAATTTAGACTAACTTTTTCTTTTAAAGTAAAAAAAAAATTATGTACACTATCATAATTTAATTTTATGAACATTTTAACTTAAAAATATTTAAATTCCGATAAATATTGAAAAATCATTAAATTTGGATGAATTTTGAGTTAAATAATTTTTTAATTATTTTAGCTGTTGGATTTAAATTTGGCCTGTTAGTTCTTTTTTTTACTGTTAGATTTGAATATATTCGATCTCAGCCGTTGGATTCAATAAATCCTGAGAGACATGCCCATGTGAGTGGACTCCCGCTAGTGGTGCCCACACCATTTTATGGGCTAAATCCTGAGGAGAATTTGGTTTTTCTTTGACTTTTAGCTTTTAGTCCACACATTTATCTTTTAGTTCACACATTTAGCATGAAGTAGATTGAGTTTGGACGGAGAATACAACTTAAAAATTAACATTTACACCAGGATTCAGTTTGATCTTAGTATTACCCTAAACCTTTTCGCATATCAAGGAGAATGTTTTTTGCCCGATCCCAAATTCCCAAATATTTTACCCTAGACTATAATTAAACAACAGACCACAGATATGGTGTGCCATGTATCCAGTTGCTAGCTCACTGGTAGTAATGCTATGTACAATAATTTTTTAGATCATATTTATAAATTATGTGATTTATCATAAATAGAAAATAAATGTATTAATCAGTAATTAAGTAATAATTTAATTATCAAAAATTACAGTTACATAATTTTATAAAATTTAATTTAAAATAAAAAGTCCTCTCTAGCATTAATGATTATGCAAACCCAATGGCATTGATTGTTAGTTTGTATAGGAGTGAAAATGTGTGTGTAAATATTAAATAATTCACCAACCATGTCCTTTATTCGGCAGTGAGTACTTCAATCCTTTTAGGATCCCTTTCACTAATTCTAACCAATTACCTAATTCAGATTCTTAAAATTTGATCTAACGGTTAAAATTATTATAACTTTTAAAGGATGCCCTGTTTGTAGCTATTTAATCAAATTTCAAAAGTCTGAATTTATCATTCAAGTAGATTTGATGAATCCCTTTCCTTCAGAATGCAGGATGACTGAGTTTATTATTTATTTATTCATTCATCTTTAAGTGGGACTTGTGCTTTCTCAACTGGCTTGTGGAATTTCATCTTGGTTGCCCTCCTTGTCGGATCTTGTGCAACTCTCAACTAGTATGTTCTTGTTTCTCTTCTTTCTTCTTTTACCCTTTTATTTATTAATTTTCATGTTAATTTTTATTATTTATTTTATGTTTTGTGAATTTACTTTTCAAGTCTGCTGGAGTGCAGATAGTTGATAGGTTGTTTGTTTATGACTTGTTTTTCACTCTCTCTTTTGTGTGTCTGTTTTTCTGCTTATCTTCCTTAACTAGTCAATATTTGTGAAAAATACTTGTGGATTCGAATCCATCGGTGGCTAATCTAATATCTAATATAACAAAATATATCATTTGACAAAAACAAATAAAATATTGGTGAAAAATACTGAACTAACAGGGGAGAAAAATGGTAAAAAAAAAAAAAAAAAAAAAACTCAGAAAAAGTAACCAATCATGTTGTTAAGTAGAGTAATTCATGTTTGAAGTCAGTCTACAAAACCTCTACTTTGATTTTGTTGATATCCGGGTCTTAAAGCAAATTTAAACCAACGATGATCCCAACTCCTCATCTAACCTTATTTCTTGTTCTACTTGTTAATTTAGTAGGATATTTTAGACATTTTCCCATGCTTTCAAACGTTAAAGATTGGAAATTTCGGTCCCAAGTTTTCGAAATATTATCCAGTTTTTGTTTCCCTTGATGGGAAGATGAAAAATGTCAAGAAAAATCGACAGGTCTTCAGGTCAACCCCATTTATGTATCTAGTTATATTGTTTTGTATCTAATTTCTGCTCATGGTTTTGCACTACATGTGCTCTAATAGATTCACACTCTTACATAGCACAGGCTTATGTTTGTATTCTTTCCTGCTTAATGAGTTTTCCTTTACAGAGCATCACTATTGGTTCAACAACGGAGAAAATGGCAAGAATGTCCAAGGAGGAGAAGAAGCCTACCTTCTTTCAGATTATTTGCAAAGGTTTCAACACTGAAAAATTGGTAAATGCTTTCAACTGATGTCGCGTCTTTAATTACCTGAATTTATTTGTTTCTTTCAACCATGTTGCTCATTAATCTATAACTGACTAGTTAGAATCTGTGTTAGGGGTGATTAAAGCTAGAAACATGTTTAAATTCTTTACCATGATACGAAATTTTAGTCTGTTCATTCTTTTTGTTTGTTTCTTGAAGACTGTCCCGCGAAAGTTCTTGACACATGTACTGAAGGAGCTGTCCGAGAGAGCAATTTTGAAATTGAAAGGTTCTTCAGATTACTCATGGACTGTCAATGTGACTAAAACACCAAAAGGTGCGGTGCGTTTCAATGGTGGCTGGCAGGAGTTCTTGAAGGATAACTCCTTGGGTCACGGCGACTTTTTGGTGTTCACTTATGATGGAAAGATGCAATTCAGTATAGATATATTCGACAACACTGCGTGTCACAGAATTGATGACAAGATCAACCCCAATTCAATCAGCTCTTCTGGTGACGATTCGGGTATGTATGCAGTCTGATGTCGCAATATGCATGTCTCTGTTTGATCTCTTGTAACTCATGTCTCTGCTATGTTTTTATTTTGATACGGATGCAGTTCAAAACCTTTCAAGTTCCGAATCCAGTGAGTTTGATGAGAGTACAGAAGAGGAAGAAGATGAAGAAGACGACAGTTGCAAGGACTCGGAAGCTACCTGCGAAGACAACGTATCTGAGGATTCAGAAGCTACTCAGACTGAATCTTTCAAATCTAACTTTCCTCATTTTGAATGTGTCATCGGAGAATCTGTGGTAAGCAAGGCAAGCTTTAACTTAGCTTTCATTTTTCTAGTCTGGATTTTGGCTTCCAAAGAATTGAAATTTCTAACTGCCCTTGGGAGCAGTAAATTACATGGACACAATGACACATAGTATGCTCAATTGTTAAGAAACACTAATTTGAATGTTTAATGCCATCAATTCCACTCACAGAAAATTGGATTTCACTTGTGCAGTTCGTCCCTTCAGCGTTCTCCAGGAAGCATTTCCCCCAAGGGAAAAGTTTTGAGGTGATCCTGAAAAATGCAAAGGGAAAGAAATGGGAAGTTAAAGCCTACCCTGCCAATGGATCGCACTTTTTGTCGAAAGGGTGGCCTGAATTTGCATCTGCTAATAAGATCATTATCGACAGTACTTGCATATTCGAGCTTTTGAGGGCTAACACAATGATGGTTCACATTGTTTAGACAGAATCAATTAAGCTGTTAACAATATGGCAATTTAAGTAGAGCATGCTTTAAGTAGTGCACTTGGCTGTACTCGTATTTTCTGAATGCTGTAGTGGACGTTGGTTGTACTCTAAATAGTTGTGTTTCAGACTAATTAGTTTGATGTTGGTGCAAGTTCTTTTTCTTGTTCAATAAGTCCACAGCAAGCTTAGAGTCGGATTCAATCATATGAGGAAACAATTGTGCAGAGAAGCAAATTTTAGGGCCAGGAAAATTTGCCCATACTTTAGATTGAAGAACAGAACCCTCACTCAAATCAATAGTCTATCACAATTTGTCACAAATTCTCACAATCGATCTATACATCTATACATCGTTTAAACATGATTCATAAGTTTGTAACACCATGTTGATATTCGGCATGGAAGATTTCCTTCATCTAAATACACCCTAAATAGTGCGTGTAAGCATCAACAACTACAATTGATCGAAATAAACTTTAGAATTTCTTCTATTATTAATTTTGTATCAAGTCTAGGAGAAAGTTTCAAAGTGATGGTCGCACCATTGTAATGTTACTAACCCGCATGTTATTATACGAACAAAAGACATGGCTGATATGTTAACGTGTGACCGCAGCACCCCATTGATGTGCCATATGACTTATGAAACTTAGTATTACAAACAAACAAGAGGAATGTTGTATTTAAGGGAAGTACATATATTTACTTGACACAACCGTTACACAGCCAACTCAATGAGTCATAACTTGTACAGTAGTTAAGGAATTCACCAACCCTATCCATGCCTGCAATGTCCTTTTGCAGTGAGTACAAGGAGTTACTTTGACTTCTCCATCTAATTTTTACCGCCTTGTGTTTCTATGTCTCAAACATTTGTTTCTTCAGAATGTTCTTCAATACTACGTAATATTGAATCATACAAGAACAAATGGCTGTTTGGGAGAAGGCCATTCTCTTTGTATTTTTCAGGTGCTCTTCTTTTTTAATTTCATGTTTGTTTGGAAGTTTCTTTGTGTTCAATTGGTTTGTTTAACTGGATTTTCAGTCTTCTGTTTTTGTTTGGTGTTTTAATTTGTTGTTCTTAACTTCTTGTTGTAACATGGCAGAAGCTCTGTTGGACATTTTTTGCTTGGCGGTGTGTTTGTGTTCTAGATTTGGGGTTTCCCTTTTGTACACCTAGTTTATATGCTTTATAAGTTCTTCCCAAATTTTTGTGATTGCAGTTCTCCGCTATGCATCTCATTTTGTTCTTCTTTAAAACTCTTCTTTACTTGTCATTTGTTGATAATAACTAACTTAAACAGAGGGGAAAAAATGCTGAGAACTATTGAAAAGTGCCCAAGAATGTGTTCATTTCCTTTTTTCGTTGATCGTTTTGTTGCTACCCTCTTGTTTTTTTATTAGATTAGTCTCATGCTGCTACTGAGAAGAAAAATGCTGAGAACTCTAGGCTGCAATGCAACATTTATCGATTTAATCTTGGTTTACATGCTTTCTGTTGTGTTGTGGGTTCTCTTAACATTTGCTGTATATACTAATTCGATTAGTCTCTCTTGTTCTGGACAGTTGCGTTGCAGCCTGATCTAAGCTGAGCCCTTTGTTTTCTCTCAAATGAACTGTATTTCGAAAGCTAGTGTTGCTTTTGTAGTCAATTCCTGCTTAAGTCCTTATCTTTGCTGCATTGCATGAACTTATAACGCTGTTGCGTAGCACAGGCTGCATTAGACAGTCCATTTAATTTCGTGTGTTGATTTGCCGGTTGCTTGTGTTCCAGGCTGGTATTTTCCCTTTTATCTCTTCTTTTTCTTCTTAAAGATTCTTCCAAACCTTACCAATTGAGTTTGACTTTGCAGAAAATGTTGAGAATAACACCGAAGAATTGAGGAGAAGAAGCCTTCATTCTACAAGATTGTTTTTTATTGTTACAACACCGAAGAATTGGTAATTGGTCTCAACTAATTCCACGTATTTAATTTTTTGCATTTACTTCTTGGAACGGTGTTGTTACTCACTGCAACTGTTTTATTTAGAAGCTGTATTTTGGTGCTTAATGTTAGATCAGAAACATGTTTAAATTCTGTACATAATTTTGAATTTTCTGCGTCAGCGTATCCCACCAAACGTCGGGAAACATATGCTGAACAATCGGTGGTGTGTATTTCAAGGATGGCTGGCCGGAGTTCTTAAAAGATAACTCTTTGGGTAACGGAGAGAATTTGGTATTCAGCTATGATGGAAGAATGCATTTCAGCATAACGGGTTTTTAAGAAGAATGCATGTAAGCGAGTCAATCATACCAACATTGGATCAAATCAAAATCCCGCCTATGCTAGCACTTCTAAAAGACCTCGTGGTAGACCAAGAAAGTACACTCCCGTGAGTTCTAAGCATCCCCTCCGATCAAGTTCTTCCAGCGATAGGTGGTCAGATGTCGTGATATACATGTCTACTGGATTTCATGTAACTCATTGCTCTGTTTTATTTTGGATGTGAAACTCTAGGTGAAAACCTTCCAAGTGCTGAGGGGAGTGAATTCAAAAAGTTTACAGACGAGGAAGAAGATTGCGGAGACAACGCATTTGGGAATTCAGAAGCTAGTTGCGAAGTAATTTCATCCAAGTCTTTATCACTGCATTCCTCCCAATCAGTCCCCTTTCTTGTAATGAAACTAACATCAAAATGCAACTAAGTGGAGTATCTTATATTGGATCACGTTGCTCGTGCAGTTCGCCCCCTTAGCCTTCTCTAGAGAATATTTTACTTAAGGCATATATTTTAGGGTCACCCTGCAAAATGCAGAGGGAAAGACAAGGACAGTGAAAGTTACTCCTTGCAACGAATCACACTGCTTCACCGCAAGGTGGTGTAAATTCGTATATGCTAACAAAATCAAGACCAGCGATACATGTACTTTCGAGCTTGTGAGTAGAAACTACACACACAAAAAAAAAAAAAAAAAGTTTATATATATATATATATAGCTGCACTAGATTAGTCGCCACAAAAGAGGAATTTTATGTGCACAAAAATAAGCATTTGGTGTCTCCCAGCCTTTCACAACTTGATCGGGGACTAGTCTGCAGTATGAGCAGGCTATAATCCATAAAAGTTTAATTCCCGCTCAGCCTTGTACTCCTTCTCAGCTTTTTCTTTGCCTCACTGTCAACAGCAACATCAGCAGCAACAGCATCTGCATTACCCACATCATTGTCACCAACATGCTTGCTAGTATCAGAGCCACTGCCAATTCCTGAAGATTCATTGTGTGGAAAGGTCTCCACTGAAGGAGTTGATCCCTCTGCAAGAACCTCTTCACCTGTGGTTTCTGTGTTTGTTGAGGGATGGCGGGTTTGAATGAGATAATGTGCCACAGATTTGTAACCCAGTTTTACGACCTGATAAGTTAACAAAATTTAGCCATTAGTTCATACTAATTTGTTGCCTTCGTCTTTTGTTTCCATCATGTACCAAAATCACGGCGCCCAAACTATGTAATGAACAAATATATGTATATATATGCCTTAAGTGTATGTGGGTGTGTGATTTTGTGTGTTAGTGCCTGCGTTCTACTGTGCCGACCCCACTTAGTGGGAAAAGGCTCTGTTGTTGTTGTTGTTGTTTGTGCCTGTGTTCTACTGTATTGCAAGCTTTTCTCTTCACGGGAGTAGCTCATTAAGGTTGAGAACGTTTACCTTTCTATACACATTACCAGTGGGTTCCCACCCCTTCGCTTGACGGCAGCAATTGCAGTTACAGATGCCCCGACAAACAGGACACGTCCAATCAGGATTTTCGCTGGCTTCCATAACATTCTCTCCATATCTATGGAAGACGGTAAAAGTCAATGCATAAGACCATAGCATTGATTAAAAAAGATGAAAAATTTGCTTCGGGCAACAGCAAAATTATTGACGTGCTTAATGTGGATGTGGTCTTGTTGTCCTCAAGCTACATGGTGCATGTAGCATCTTTTCATTCATAGCATGTTTTCGATACGAATTGGAGCATAAAAAAGGTGTTTACTTTTAACAGGTAACTAGTGAAAAAATTTACCTCATGTATAAGCAATCTCCACAAAACTGCCCTTGGACCAAGTCACATTTCCAGCACTGTGTATGATGACCAAGAGTTTTATGCCTGCAAGGAATTATGTCATCTCAAAACATAGTTTGCCAAGTGAAAGGACACCTAAGAAACATAGTTTACATAGTTGTATGAACGTTCTGTACGAGTACAAAGTGAACCCGGTATAGCAGTTGATTGAAGAACTTCTGCTATACACTTGACAACGTAACCTCTTCCAAAGGGTTATTAATCATATGTATAAGCTTCCTGAATCAGTCCTTAAATTATTTTTTCCAATTTAGATTCAGAAAAAAACAAAAAATACAACCTACAAGTATACAAGGATAGTACATGAATGAATAAGAACGGTGCAAGAACCAGCCAATGTATGGCAAAACTCAAGAAGAATACAATAAAAGAGCATTTGACTGAAACTTTTCAATTGGAAGCATAATTTGTGTGGCGATGAGAAGACTTTTTGAAGTGCTACACTGTCAATTATCCATATAAGCAATCTGTCGAAATGAAAGCCTAAAGCCGAAACAGACAACATACTTAGAAGGGTTCCAACTTCTAAAGTTGTCCTGGAGTAAATGGACAGAAAAAATGGAAAACATAAGATAAATGTAAAGCTTAACATATTCGCAAATAAAAAACAACGAAACAGCTAAGACGGTGATATACATCAGTTTCAGATTCTCGTTAGAATCAGAATGAAATCCACTGGCGCTCAGGCAATCTTTTAACAACAATGATTCAAAATGCCAAACAGGCCAATTGATAGAACATTGCTGGTCTATGCAACATGACTTGACTAAACTTGGCATGTTAAAATTCGATCTCGTTGTCAAGAACAACATTACCAGCTAGTCAATTAAGTTAGCTCAACCAATCGGTATAGTAAAAAACCTATTCAGGGTTTCAAAGAAATTTGCAAAGGTCATAACTATGCCTATACATAAAAAATTGTATACCTACCTGCATTGGTGGCAAAATTCTCCCTTAACCGGATCGTAAATACGCCTCCCATCTTCCCCATAGCCATCAACACCCAACTCCCAGCTTTCAACGCAATCCCCTAACAGCTTCTCATGCTCCTCTGTATAGATCTCTGGCTTTGAACCTTCCTTTATAAAAATTTCAACACTCCTCCTCTTTGGGCTCTTTGGGTTCTCGTCTTTCTTCATAGGCCTCTTCTTTTGCACATAATCTACAGGAGCCACACTCCTCAACCTAACAAAACCCCAAAAAAACAAAAAAGCTTTCTTTTTTTAAACATCAAAACCCGTCAAAGATGCAAACATTCCCACATTTTCCATTTTCTCGGAATCCAAACAGGAGGAAAGATGGGTTACCTAGAAGAGCGCCTGGGGGATCCGGAACCAGGAAGTGGGCTGTGGGTTTTTGCCCGGTGGGGACGTTTTGGGGCGGCAGCTTCGGTCTTGAGCTCCAGGGCAAGGTCCAAAATGCCCAGCTTTTGCAATCTCTCCTTGTTCTCTCTGATCCTACGGTCCCTGAACTGCTCGTACCCTGAAGTCCCTGCGGTTTCGTTCTCTACGGTTGCTCCGCCGTTCTCTCCGCAGTTTCCTCCGCCTCGATTTCTCAGAACCGCCATTGGAAATGGTGGACTGGAGCTGAAAGAAGACCTTCCGCGTCTCTGCGTCCAAGAGTGGAAGCGGGATGGTTTTCATTTTTTAAGACGGGGGAATTTGAAAAAGAGTTGAAAATTCCTTTTTTGTTTTTGCTAATTTTTGTCTCCCATTTCGCGCCGTTGATTTGTTACTTGCCCTACTGCACGTGCTCACAAGTGGCGGCCTTTTGGATGGAGAGTGGTCGATCATATTTGGTGAGAATAGAAGAATAATTATAAGATATTATATGAAATAATATCTTGCAATTAATATGGCAATTATTTCTAATTTAAATAGAAAGTTTTGGGAGTTATCTTTTGAATAAAATCAATAAGGGATTGATGAGAAGTGATGAGAGGAATGTGAAATAAATTTCATATTGATCACCTTTTGTGACATCCCACATTGCCCAGGGGAGTGGATCCTGTAAGCCTTATATGTATATTCTCATCTCTACCTAGAACAAGGCCTTTTGGGAGCTCACTGGCTTCGGGTTCTATGGGAACTTCGAAGTTAAGCAAGTAGTGCGCGAGAGCACTCCCATGATGGGTGATTGGGAAGTTCTCGTGTGAGTTCCCAGAAACAAAACCGTGAGGGCGTAGTCAGGGCCCAAAGCGGACAATATCGTGTTACGGTGGTGGAAAAGGGCCAGGATGTGGTGGACCCCGGGCTAGGATGTGACAATTTGGTATCAGAGTCAATCCCTAGCCTAAGGGGGGTGGATTGTGACATCCCACATCGCCCAGAGGAGTGGATCCTGTAAGCCTTATATGTATATTCCCATCTCTACCTAACACGAGGCCTTTTGGGAGCTCACTGGCATCGGGTTCCATAGAACTCTGAAGTTAAACGAGTAGCATGCGAGAGCACTCCCATGATGGGTGACCCACTGGGAAGTTCTCGTGTGAGTTCCCAGAAACAAAACCGTGAGGGCATAGTTGGGGCCCAAAGTGGACAATATCGTGCTACGGTGGTGGAGCGGGCCCGGGATATTGTGGACCTCGGGCCGAGATGTGACACCTTTGACTCTTCCTTCATTGAGCCGTTACTGTCTGTTGCATATGTGTGGGAATTCCGATGTGCCTTAAGGGAAATCTCGTCCTTCTTGTCCAAAAATTCATGTGTCATCTCCACAATTTTTGGGATTATTTTTTGCTTCACAAATGTCCCCATACCTGCTGGCTTACTCGTAGGAAAATGTTGTAGGTGTAAAGATCTCCAACTTTGATGCAGATTCCCACTTAGACTTGAACTTAGATTCTTCTTTGCTTACCCGTGCAAAGAATCGTATTCCGTTGATTTCCTTGTCTTCTCTGTGCTACACCAAGGTAAGAATAAACTTAATTTTCTTTGTCTTCTTCTTGAGTGGTGCTGCCGTGGGGTAGCCATCGAGGTGGTGCAGCACGTCAGCTAGCAGGGGCCAGGAGTCGGCTTGGCATGGGCCGATGAGGTGGTGTAACAAGGGCCACGACTTGGCTGGAGCCAAGGGCTTGCTTGGCTGGGCCAAGGAAGTGGTGTGGCATAGGCCATGGTTTAGGCTGCTCAGCTTGGCTAGAGCTAAGGGTAGCTATGCGACTGAGGTCGCAGCTTGAGGTACTAGGGCACAGTGCTGGTTGTTAGCTTGCTTACCAGACCTTCAGTTGAGAAGAAATCATTCGGCTGCTAAAAAGGTGTCAAAGCTTGCTCATTTTAATGTTATCATGTATGTGTTGTTTGCCAAGAAGAAGAAAACTGCTTGAGTTTGATTTCTTAGCTGTCGTAGATGGAGCTCCCAAGATCGGAGCTGCTAAAGTTGAAGTTTCGGATGAGCAAACTACTGAATAGGAAGTAGCTGCTGAGGGAATGATGGCTACTGGAGAGTCCAAGGTCATCCAAATTGCTAAATGAGTAGTCTACTCTGTTTAGCTTGTGTCAAATTTTGGCAACCTTCATATAAGTTTATCAATTTGCTAGAAATTTAATAAACTGCTTTCTTCGCTTTACTCCATCTTTGTTTTTCTTGAAACTTTGCTTGCTTGAAGCATCTTGCAAAACTTTTAACCATAGAACCATCGATTGGGCACGCTACTTCGAAAAAAGACGACAATCCCATGGAGTCACTATGGTCATGAGTTTTGCCTTCTTAGGTGTCGAACCATTGAGTTCTTAGTCAGCTGTTGACCCCTGACCATTTGCTGATTAGCTAGTCTTCCTTGCATCACAACATGACAACGATCTATGGAATATGAAAATCATTAACTAATCATATCAAAATGAGTAGTTGTGTGGAAATTAATGGGTAGTTTGCCCTATTCCGTAGCAGAGTAGTCCAAATGGGTGTCAAAGAATTAGTTACCCTCTCGCACTAGAGAGTAATTAGTTTACCCTTTCGCATTGGAGAGCTTACCCATATGAGTGTCGGGGAATTAGTTTACCTTCTCGCACTGGAGAGCAATTGGTTTACCTTCTCGCATTGGAGAGCTTACCTAGATGGTTGTCGGGGAATTAGATGACCCTTTTGCACTAGTGAGCAATTAGTTTACCCTCTTGCAATGCAGAGCTTACCCAGATGGCTGTCGAAAAATTAGTTTACGCTCGCGCACTACAGAACAATTAGTTTACCCTCTCACATTGAAGAGCTTACCTAGATGGGTGTCAAGGGATTTGTTTACCCTCTCGCAATAGAAAGCTTACACAAATAGGTGTCAAGGGATTGGTTTACCCTCTCGCACTGGAGAGCATGGAAGTCATTGTCTTGAGCACAGTTGAAGAAAATGGGCTACTTGACAACTAAAGTAATCCTCAACCTATGAGGTCATGTTCGGTGATTTGCTCGAGACTTCGAATTGCTTGTGGAACCCATGTAAGGGTGTAAGTGGGAAGCGCAGTGAAATGCTTATGAACCTTCTCCAAGTATTACGTCATCCTTAGATGTTTCATCGTGTGTTCTTTTAAAGCTTGATTAGTGGTCAGCTGAGAATCCGAATGGATTGCAAGCTTCTTTATCGTTAAGTCTTTCGTTGGCAAAGGCTACTAGTAAAGCCTTGTATTTTACTTCATCGGTTTGAAGTGTCATAGGCATGGTCGGGCGTGGTTAGGAGCCACAAGATTGGCATGGCTGAGAGTCGTGGTGCAAGATTAATGATATGAGCATATTTATGCAATTTTATTAGCTTGTTTCTTTTCATTTATTTAGTTAGTTTCTATTTATCATAATAATTTTAGCTATTTTTGTGTGTTTGTAGGTCCAATTGGCAAAGGTGACAAGAAATGGCATTTTGGAGCAATTTGGGGTAGTTTTGGGCTGGAATGGATAACTTGCGTATGAAGCGAGGTGGATAGACGTTTTTGAAGATCAAAAGATGATAGGAATGTGCTAAAGAGATAGAGAAACTAATTCAAGATATAGAAGATAAGGAATCAGCTAAAAGGAAGGAATATTATCCAAAACCTTATCCAAACTAACCTTATCTTATCTTATCCTATCCTAATTTTATCCTACCTTAATTCCAGTTGCAAGGGGAGTTATTTTCATATTAGGACATCTAAAAACCTGATTTCTAAAAGGCTTTATCTTTTCTTAAAAGGGTGCCACATACCTTATCCTTTGTCCTTCTAGAAACCTGCCACAATACCCCCTTTCTAGAAGCTTAGATTTGTGCCGCACCAACCTCTCCTTATTCTCCCTGGTTTCTGCCATGTAATTAGTTTCCTTGTGGGATTGAAGTGTGTAATCCTTCTCCAACTCTGCCGTGCTCTATCCTTATCCTCCAAGGATTGGTGTTGTGAACCCTAGCTTATAAATATATATACATATCTGCCACACAAAAGGAGAAGCTTAAGAGAGAAATTTAGAGAAATTAAACACTTTGTGTCGCAGCTTTGCAAGGGAAGAGAAGAAGAAGCTTGGAGCCGTGTCTGCCATCCAAAGCCTTTGGGATTGCTAGAGCGTGTCTAGGTGTATTCTATCCTTAGTTTTAGTCCAATGTTTGTTTTAATTTGGTTTCAATTATGATGATGAAGTGGTGTTTTTTAGTTTGGTTTTCAATTATGATGAAGTGGTGTTTGTCCTTGAGTTCTTGTCCTTGAGTGCAAAGGTCCTGAAACTTTCAAAGAAGTGGTGTTTGTCCTTGAGTTCTTGTCGAAGCACACAAAATTTGAACCATTGCCGGATCATTTCAAGTATCACTTTCCATTCAAAGATCAATTCCATGCTGTGGACCCTAGGGGAGCTTAAAAGGAGGTATTGTCCGGCTGGAAGACGTTAAAGCAAGCGCTTCTTAGGAGGTAACCCATGTGTTCGAATAAAGAGACCTCAGAATCTCTGGCTCCAAAACCAGATTTGTGTTCCTTAACCTACTCTTTATTGCTTTTACATTGCCATGATTGTCGAGTTTGCTAGTTGTTTTGATTGCTTTCGTGTGTGAGTCTATGTTTGAAACATTAAGGACAATGTTTGATTTAAGTGTTGGGGAGGGGAGGCGGTAAATAGGTTCTTTTCATGACGTATTTTCGAAATTCACCACCTATCACTACTAATGTTGTTATTCACTGTTTTTAAGTGTTTTTATTGTGTTTTAAAGTCAAAATTCGAAAATTTAGAAAAAAATTTGAAAAACATCGAAAAATGTTTGAAAAACCAAAAAGAGTCATTTTTGTTGCTTATTTGTGTCTTAGGGTACCTTCCAACACAATGATGAAGATTTGGTTTTTAATTGCATGACTGTTAAAGAAAGTTACAAACATGGATGGAAGTTTGATATGCTCTTTGGTTTATGCTTAATTGTAGTTGTCACTTACGAATTCGCATGTAATCACAAAGAGAAAAAAAAATTAGTTTTTGTAACATGCTTAAAGGAAGAAACTCAAACTAACACTACAACCCAGAAGGACTTGAGCCTATACTTGATAGGAGCATATTCATGCGACTTAAATGGCTTGTTCTCGTGCATTTACGTTATGTTTCTTTAGTTATTTTAGTCCTTTATGCTTCTTTTGTGTGTTTTCAGGTTCTAAGCGCAAAGTATGCAAAATGGTGCATTTTGGAGTAGTTTGGGGCGTTAACTGGATTGCATATACTTGAAGCCAAGTAGATGGACGAAATTGAAGACCAAAGGAGGCCCTTTGTACCAGAAATTCACACCAACACATCCCATTTCAGATTGCATTCCAATCATTCCAGCCAAGCCACATGCACTCCCTTTAATTTATTCAACCTAGCTGTCAAAGCACATGCACATTCACCCTAATCATTCACATACACAATCTGCCATCATTCACACATTCATTCCACATGCATTCCCTTCACAAATCAGCCACATGCACTTTGCCTTTCATCATTGCACCATAAATCAGCCACATGCACCCATAATCATTCAACCAACTTTGCACATGCATTCATCATCATAACCTAGCTGTCATTACCCTTTAATCACATGCATAAATCAGCCACATGCATCTCCCATCACCATTCCAGATTTCCACCAAGTTCCTAGCTGTCATATTCCCTCCTTTTCACCTATAAATAAGCATCCATTGCAGCCACAATTCATTGATTCCCATTCATTCTCATACATTCTTCCATTTCAGAAATTCATTCATTCAAACACACATCCACACCATCAAACTATCCTTAGACCTTGTGCTACAACGAAGAGGAGGAGAAGAGTGCCTAAACGTTCATACAATTCAAGTTTGAGTTGTTGGAATGTTTAGGTGTTTCTTTTCCTCGATTACAATGTTTAATTTCAATTCTCTTTGTTTTGTACGTATGAGGAACTAAACCCCCCTTTGGCTAGGGGGGGATTCGAAATATATGTTTATGCTTGCATTTTGATTTGATTACTTCTAATTGCGTTTCATAAGTTATGGATTCAATTTGTTTAACTGTTTGATTGATAACTTATTTATGTATGTTTATTGAGAGTACACGCTTAATTTTCATGCATGAATATGACGCTAGAATATAAGTGAGTTTCACCTAATAGTTACGAACTTATATTCACAAGTAGTGGAGGTTGCTTATAAACAATCGCGTTAAACGAATTCTTGGCATAAGTTTCATGCAATCATAGTAACAAATGCCTCGTCAACACTTATAATTTTCATAGAGCGTAATGATTCTTGCTTGTATCTCTATTATGCAATCATGTAGGGGACTTGTGGGGAATGTTTTGGGTTGTCGTATGCAATCATCCAATTCAATAACGTTAGGAAGATTTGAAGGTTAATTAGTGTGTCACGGTTAACTTGGGGTGTTGAGAATTCATGGTTTATTGAAATGCAATTGGAAATCTTTTTATTATGCAAGTGTAACATGTGTGGAGATGAACCCCTTAGCTAGCAATCCATCACATTCATACTTACAATCTGTTTTAATTAGAATCTGTGCAATTAGTTTAATTTCGTCCAAAACTCAATCCCCCCTTGCTTTAGTGTCCAACTTAGTTAGAAAGTGTCTTAGTTTGTGTTTCTAAGTGTTTTGATTCATTTTATTACCCAATTTCGTCCAAAGTAGTCAAAGTGCTCAAAACTGCCCAGAAAGTGTTTTTAAGGTAGTTTTGAGTGTTTTGGGTGCTGTTTGAGTCTTTTGGTTTGTTTTAGTGTTTTAAGTGTTTAGTTTTGCATTCTTTGAGTCTAGTTTAGTGTTAAAGTGTCTTAGTTTGTGTTTATAAGTGTTTTGATTCAATTTATTACACACATTCGTCCAAATTCACCAAAGTGCTCAAAACTGCCCAGATTGTGTTTTTAAGGCAGTTTTGAGTGTTTTGGGGCTGTTTTGAGTCCTTTGGTTTGTTTTAGTGTTTTAAATGTTTAGTTTTGCATTCTTTGAGTCTAGTTTAGTGTTTTAAACTTTATTTTACGTTTTTGAGTCAGTTTCCAAGTGATTTTGCAATCCCTCCTAATCCCCGGTTAAGAACGATCCCTACTTATACTTATACTACAATTGATAAAAAGAGGGTTTAATTTGTGTGCGTATAATTCTCGCATCAAATTTTGGCGCCGTTGCCGGGGATTAGCAAATTTGCTAATCCTTTGGATTGTTCGTTTCTGTTATGTATTTTAGTTTTAGTTTTTTTATTTGTGTTTTGTTTGTTGAATTCAAGTACTAGAGAAGCACAACATGGCACTTGATAATGCTTCTCTATTGTCACAGCTCATGGAAAGGTCCCAAATGCAAAGCGTTGATACATTTGATCTTCAATCAAGGAATAACGTGTTTTCCAATACTTACAATTCAGATTGGAGTGATCATTCAAACTCTATATGGTGGGAACCTCAACATATTCAACAAGAAGGATATTGGTAGCCCTATGAGGAGTTCTATTCAACGTCTATGCATCCACCACAACCTCATATACAATATGCCCAACCAAACTCAGGTCTGTCAATAGATTATAATCAAGCTCTTAATGAATTAATTTCTTTGGTGCAGGGCTTACAAAACCAACTCGAGGAGGCTCAACAAGGAGAATATTGGCAACCATATGAGGAGTTCTATACAACACCTATGCAGCCACCACAACCTGCCCAAACAAATTCAAGTGAGTCTTTGTATAATGATACGGTTAGTACGTTACTCACCAATTTGTCTCAGGGGCAAGAAGATCAAAACAAAGCAAGGCAAAATCAAGACAAAAGGTTGGACAACTTGGAGGAGCAAATTGGGCAGATTATGGAGTTCATGAAACAAATTCAAGAGCAAAGTGAACTTTCCAACTCAACTATTGAACACTCGAAGGAAGATTTTGAAATCCATAATGCTATCACTTTGGGAAGTGCTATGGAGGTTGGAGCTGACCTAAAAATGTCCAAACATAGCCTAGAAGTGGATGAGGAGCTGCTAATTGAGGAAGAGGAAACACCTTTGCCGCAGGCACCTATTGCTCCTACGCAGGCACCTATTCCAAAGTTAATTATTTCTAACCCCGTTCCACTGAATGTCTCTATTCCTTGCAGGATCATGCAATCCAAGGAAGAAGAGGGTGAGACAGGCATCTTCGAATCCTTTCCAAAGAATCAAGAGCAAGATGTGACGGGGGAATATCAAGAATTCGTCAAAGAGGACATATTTGAAACCACAAAACCCAAAGAATTTGAATTTGACGACATTGGACAAGTCATAACCATCACATGCAATCTGGCCAAGTCCAATATCCCTGAAACTTTCAAGGGAGTGGTGTTTGTCATTGAGTTCTTGTCAGAGCACACAGGTAAGCCGCCTCCCCGAATTTCAATTTTGTTTTATACTGATATGCTGTTAATGATCCAGGCACCCACTCTAGAATTTAAACCATTACCGGATCATCTCAAGTATCACCCCCCATTCAAAGATAAATTCCATGCCGTGGGTTCCAATTGAGCCTAAGAAGGCTTCGTCCGGCTGCAAGACGTAAAAGAAAGCGCTACTTGGGAGGCAACCCAATACAGTGAATAAAACAAAGCTTGTTCATTGATTTTTCGAGAAATTACAATTGTATCTAACAAAGAAAGAGAAAGATGGAGCCTTCACAAGGGTTATGTATGTGAGGCCCCACTACGTGGCAACACTCTCGGAGCAGGAGGCATCGGAGCAGAAGGCATCGGAGCAAGAGGCATAGGAGCGGGAGATACCGAAGATAGATCATTCAAGGCCCCAATCCTTGGTGGAACGCTGGATGACCCAGGAAAAAGGTGCCTCTGGAAGAAAGCTGCAAGCCTTTGACGGTCATCAAGCTCATCAAGCTTCCTCTTCATGCCTGTCGAATAATTGTTGGCAAGCACGTGCAAACTTCGGTTCTCGTACTTAAGCTGTTTGATCTCCTGCTTAAGACTCTCCACCTCCGCCATCAAGGATTCAACCTGACGGGAGCGAGCAAGAAGGCGTTGGCCCATGTTGGACACAGAGCCAGCGCACTGAACGCTAAGAGCCAAGGACTCTTGAACGGCCAACTCATCGGACCGTCCTGAAAGCAGCTGACTATCTTTGGAAGTGAGGAGGTTCCGAGCTACTATCGTAGCCGTTATTGCATCCGTCATCACAGAGTCCTCATCTGTAAGAGGGCCATGAGAAGATAAGAAAGGCGGGCACCATACCTTATCCTGACGCGGCGCAACAGGATCATTGCTTAGACTCAAATCTAAGCAAATGTTCGATGGGTTAAATGAGCTAGCCATTTTTTTTCAAGAAGTTAAAAGAGAAGGGTTGGATGAAGTGAAATCTCGACGGGCCGAAGACGAATTCTGGGCAATTTTCAAGTGTGCATGCTAGAGGTGATCGATCACCTCTATTAAAGGAGAGGCGTTCACCGATTCAGAAATGAAGAGACACCACTCTTCAAAACCGAAATTTCCGGCGTAAAGATCGCCAGCTCGTCAGACACAATCCTGGCTTTTCAGAAAGCGTGTGTAACTTTGTCAAAAGCTCCCAGCTTTTCAGAAGACGCGTGGAAGGCGAGAAATCAGCTGCACACTTTTGCCGACAAGCGTGGGAGACAAAACCGAAAGCTCTCGGCTTTTCAGAAAGCGTGTGCCACTTTGTCGAAAGCTCCCGGCTTTTCAGAAAACGCGTGCCATTTTGTCAAAAGCTCTCTAACAAAGCTGAAGACGCGTGGAGGTAATTTCCGCATCCGCATTGCCACTTGCCATTACAATTCCTATATACATCAACATTCATGGCAGGGCATACACCCAGAAGCGCATGACTTTCCTTCTCGGCCGAGAATGTAAATGCAACCAACCCTCTCAAACATGCTCAGTTTTCTCCTTCTCTTGAGAACACACTTTCAACCATGGATGTATCCCCCAAAGAAGATACCAAATGCCTGGAGTACAAAGGAGGCAAGAGGAAACGGTGGATCGAAGCATGTGGATTCATTCGCTGCCTCTTCGAAAGCAAGGGTATCTCATATCATCAAGGGCGAAAGCAAAGGTATCTCATATCATGCTCTTTCCCTGTCTTTTCCTTTGTCCTTGATATTACTTGCATGGCAAAGTGAAAGAAGCAATCAGCCGGCACTTGGAGTCTAACTGGACTCTATTCCCTGGTTGCTTACCTAGCGTTGCTCTCGAGTAGTCATCTTCAACGGTTGATACACTTCCAGAGAAGGGACCATTTCTGCAAAAGGGAGCAAGTAAGGCAAAGGAAAATGATACATTGAAGCATGAGGAGACAAGCATATGCTGAGCTATCCTCTAACCCTCTTCAATACGAATTGGAGAGATTGAACAAAGAAACAGATAAAAGGAGTAAGCTCAGACCTTCGGGGGAGACCAAAAGAATCCTGCTGCCCAGTTCAAGAGTAGCACAAAGGAAAATCAACGATCGGAGGAAACCAAAAGAATCTCCAGCTCAGTTCAAGAGTAGCCTGTGGAAAAACTCAAGATGAAGCCTCACTGCAATCACCAAGGAGAAGATGGAATTTACACTCCATAACCAGATTTGCATCTCTAAACTCTTCTCTTTGTTAGATACATTCTGCCATATTTAGTATGTTTAGTTGCTGTTTATGTGTTTACTTTTGTTTGGTGTGTTTTAAGCTTAAAACATTGAGGACAATGTTTGATTGAAGTGTGGGGGGGTAACTAAGTATGTTGATGCAAATTCGTTGGATTTTATCACCCATAACTTCAAGTGTTGTTCCTTGCTGTTTTAAAATGTTTTTAAACTGTTTTAGTGTGTTTTGACTTAAAAATTCGAAAATCCCATAAAAATTTGAAAAATTGTTTTGAAAAACCCAAAAAGAGTTGTTTTAAAGTTGTTTTTGTGTGTGTGTTTGTGTCTTAGGGTACCTTCCAACACAATGATAAGGATTTGGTTTGTAAGTGCATGACTGTTAAAAAGAGTTATAAACATAGAGAAAAGTTTGATTTACTCTTGGTATATGCTTGGTTATGGTTATAATGTATGACTTCACATGCAATCATAAAAGAAAAATTCGTTTTTGTAACATGCCTGAAGGAAGGAACTCAAACAAACGCTACAACCCTGAGAGACTTGAGCCTATAACGTTCTTTGGAGAGTATAATCTGTGATTTCTTGTTTTCTAAAGTCGTTGCATGATCTCATTATTCTTTGCTTGGTTACTACTTAGAAGGCGTTTCATCATATAGTTCCAAATGCTAGAACTCATGCCCATTTCATTCAAAGCATGTTATTGATTTGCATAACACATATTCAAGAAGAAGTTGTGTAGTGACCACCACCATAGCCAAATAGCCTTACTTCCCATATTTCGTATATGTTGTAAGTTTTAACCCCGTTGAGCCTTGTTTAGCCTTTATTCTTTGTTTACCCACATTTTCTTCACCTAGCCTAGTTTAGGACAATCCCCACCCTTGTTCTTGAAAGATAGTGAGCATGACTTAATTGAATTCCTTTTGAGTTACATTTGAAAGAAAATGAGTGTGGGGGAGAGAATGTTTAAGTGTTTATGTATGTTTTGAGATTCAAAAGAAAAGAAAAAAAAAAAAGAAAAGTAAGAAAGAAAGAGAAAAAAAAAAACTTGAAAAAAATGAAAGAATGAGTGATTGAAGAAAGGGTCCAAAACACCAATTCTGGCCGTAAATTGTCTAAATTCTCTCTTTTTGTTCAAAAGTTGAGTTTTCATTCAAAAGTGAATTCTAAGTTGATTCAAGTGCTTTGCTCACTATTTCTTTAAGAACCTTTGTTTTCCATATCCCTTCTTTGTTATCCACACGCCCCGAACCCCATTACAACCCGTGACTTCAATCTTGAGTGTTATGTGTTTCAATTTGTGGAGTTTGAACTTGGTATGAGCATATGGTGTCACTGGTTCTCGCGTCTAAGTAGTAGCATTCCATTCATGAGATCATATCTAAACATGCTTATTAACTCCAGAAATTGCGTTCTTTGTGATACATATATGTGAGTGTTCGGTTTCATGTTTACATCAATCTTCTCACATATACTTAGTGTAGGGTGTGTAGTCAAAAAATCTGAGTAAAAATTGAGTGCATATCTTGTGAGGAATTGAGCAAATTCTCTAAGGCATGTTACTACATTCAAAACATGGTTTTAAATGCTTAATTGTGAAATAGTATGTGGTGACTGTGATTAAGAATGTAATTAAGTGTGAAGATGACTAAAATATGTGGGAATGATGATTTTTAACATGTCATGTGCATTGGAAATCCCTAAGATGATTGTTGGAAGGTTTAGGTTGTGTTTTACTTGTTTTGTTTTGTTTCGTTTTGTTTTGTTTTTCTTTCTGTTTTGCTCGAGGACTAGCAAAAGATAAGTGTGGGGGTATTTGATAGGAGCATATTCATGCGACTTAAATGGCTTGTTCTCGTGCATTTACGTTATGTTTCTTTAGTTATTTTAGTCCTTTATGCTTCTTTTGTGTGTTTTCAGGTTCTAAGGGCAAAGTATGCAAAATGGTGCATTTTGGTGCATTTTGGAGTAGTTTGGGGCGTTAAATGGATTGCATATACTTGAAGCCAAGTAGATGGACGAAATTGAAGACCAAAGGAGGCCCTTTGTACCAGAAATTCACACCAACACATCCCATTTCAGATTGCATTCCAATCATTCCAGCCAAGCCACATGCACTCCCTTTAATTTATTCAACCTAGCTGTCAAAGCACATGCACATTCACCCTAATCATTCACATACACAATCTGCCATCATTCACACATTCATTCCACATGCATTCCCTTCACAAATCAGCCACATGCACTTTGCCTTTCATCATTGCACCATAAATCAGCAACATGCACCCATAATCATTCAACCAACTTTGCACATGCATTCATCATCATAACCTAGCTGTCATTACCCTTTAATCACATGCATAAATCAGCCACATGCATCTCCCATCACCATTCCAGATTTCCACCAAGTTCCTAGCTGTCATATTCCCTCCTTTTCACCTATAAATAAGCATCCATTGCAGCCACAATTCATTGATTCCCATTCATTCTCATACATTCTTCCATTTCAGAAATTCATTCATTCAAACACACATCCACACCATTAAACTATCCTTAGACCTTGTGCTACAACAAAGAGGAGGAGAAAAGTGCCTAAACGTTCATACAATTCAAGTTTGAGTTGTTGGAATGTTTAGGTGTTTCTTTTCCTCAATTACAATGTTTAATTTCAATTCTCTTTGTTTTGTACGTATGAGGAACTAAACCCCCATTTGGCTAGGGGGGGATTCGAAATATATGTTTATGCTTGCATTTTGATTTGATTACTTCTAATTGCGTTTCATAAGTTATGGATTCAATTTGTTTAACTGTTTGATTGATAACTTATTTATGTATGTTTATTGAGAGTACACGCTTAATTTTCATGCATGAATATGACGCTAGAATATAAGTGAGTTTCACCTAATAGTTACGAACTTATATTCACAAGTAGTGGAGGTTGCTTATAAACAATCGCGTTAAACGAATTCTTGGCATAAGTTTCATGCAATCATAGTAACAAATGCCTCATCAACACTTATAACTTTCATAGAGCGTAATGATTCTTGCTTGTATCTCTATTATGCAATCATGTAGGGGACTTGTGGGGAATGTTTTGGGTTGTCGTATGCAATCATCCAATTCAATAACGTTAGGAAGATTTGAAGGTTAATTAGTGCGTCACGGTTAACTTGGGGTGTTGAGAATTCATGGTTTATTGAAATGCAATTGGAAATCTTTTTATTATGCAAGTGTAACATGTGTGGAGATGAACCCCTTAGCTAGCAATCCATCACATTCATACTTACAATCTGTTTTAATTAGAATCTGTGCAATTAGTTTAATTTCGTCCAAAACTCAATCCCCCCTTGCTTTAGTGTCCAACTTAGTTAGAAAGTGTCTTAGTTTGTGTTTCTAAGTGTTTTGATTCATTTTATTACCCAATTTCGTCCAAAGTAGTCAAAGTGCTCAAAACTGCCCAGAAAGTGTTTTTAAGGCAGTTTTGAGTGTTTTGGGTGCTGTTTGAGTCTTTTGGTTTGTTTTAGTGTTTTAAGTGTTTAGTTTTGCATTCTTTGAGTCTAGTTTAGTGTTAAAGTGTCTTAGTTTGTGTTTATAAGTGTTTTGATTCAATTTATTACACACATTCGTCCAAATTCACCAAAGTGCTCAAAACTACCCAGATTGTGTTTTTAAGGCAGTTTTGAGTGTTTTGGGGCTGTTTTGAGTCCTTTGGTTTGTTTTAGTGTTTTAAATGTTTAGTTTTGCATTCTTTGAGTCTAGTTTAGTGTTTTAAACTTTATTTTACGTTTTTGAGTCAGTTTCCAAGTGATTTTGCAATCCCTCCTAATCCCCGGTTAAGAACGATCCCTACTTATACTTATACTACAATTGATAAAAAGAGGGTTTAATTTGTGTGCGTATAATTCTCGCATCAATACTTTATTTGGAGAGTTATTAATCATTGATATTCTTGTTTTCTAAAATCGTTGCATGATCTCATTATTTCTTTGCTTGGTTGCTACTTAGAATGAGTTTTCATCATTTTAGTTCCAACTACTAGAACTCATGCCCATTTCATTCAAAGCATAAAATTGATTGCATAACAAATAACAAGATGAAGTTGTTTAGTAAAACTAGAGCCAAAAGCCTTACCCTTTGCATATGTATTGTAGGTTTAACCCTTTTAAGCCTTATGTAGCCTATTTTCTTTGTTAGCCGACCATCCATACCCTTGTTTTTAAAGAATAGTGGAGCATGACTTGTTGGGAATTCCTTTTGGTCTACAATTTGCAGAAAAACAAGTGTGGGGGAAGGTTTTTCGTTGGAAATCTATGAGGATGTACGTTTTGTGTGCCAAAGAGAAAGGGCACGAAAGAAAGAAAAAAAAAGAAAAGAAAGTGTGCAAAAAAGAAAGAAAGAAAAAGAGTTGAGAAATAAGTGAGATTGAACTCACAAGTATTGGTTGTTGAAGAAAGGGTCCAAAAGTTTGAATCTGGCCTTAAGTGATGTGTGAATCTTCCCTTCGTGGTTAAAGCTGGTTGCTGTATTCAAAAGTGAATTCTTAGTGTTGATTTCATTATTTTGCTTACTATCGCTTTAAGAACTTTTCTTTATCTTTACCTTTCTTTGTTAGCCAATACCCTAGCCTCGTTATAACCCTTAGACTTCTATCTTGATTGTTATGTGTTTATTGTTGTGGAGTTTGAAATTGGCATGAGCATATGGTATCCTTGGTTCTCGCTTCTAAGTAATGGCATTCCATTCACGAGATCATATACATGTTATATTAATAATTCCAAAAAGTGCCTTCTTTGTTATAACATATGTGAGTGCTAGTCTACATGTTTACATCAATCTTCTCACATATACTTAGTATAGGGAGTGTAGTCAGAAAATCTGTGTGAAAATAGAGAGTATATCCAGTGAGGAATTGAGTGAATTCTCTAAGGCATGTTACTACATTCAAAATATTGTTTTAATTGATTAAATGCGAGCTAGTGAGTGGTTACTGCGATTGAGTATAAGCTCGAGGGTAAGGATGGCTAAAATCTATGGGAGTAGTGATTTTTAACATGTCATGTTTCATTGGAAATCCCTGAGGCAATTGTTGGAAGGTTTAGGTTGTGTTTTGTTTGTTTTGCTCGGGGACTAGCAAAAACTAAGTGTGGGGAAATTTGATAGGAGCATATTTATGGGATTTTATTAGCCTGTTTCTTTGCATTTATTTAGTTAGTTTCTACATATTATAGTAATTTAAGCTATTTTCGTGTGTTTGTAGGTCCAATTGGCAAAGGTGACAAGAAATAGCATTTTGGAGCAATTTGGGGCAATTTTCGGCTGGCATGGATAGCTTACGTATGGAGCGAGGTGGATGGACATTTTTGAAGATCAAAAAAGGCTAGGAATGTGCTAAAGAGATGGAGAAACTAATTCAAGACATAGAAGATAAGGAATCAGTTAAAAGGAAGGAACATTATCCAAAACCTTATCCAAACATTATCCAAAGTAACCTTATCTTATTTGATCCTATCCTAATCTTATCCTACCTTAATTCCAGCCGCAAGGGGGAGTTATTTTCATATTAGGACATCTAAAAACTTGATTTTTAGATGGCCTTATCTTTTCCTAAAAGGGTGCCGCATACCTTATCCCTTATCCTTCTAGAAACCTGTCACAATACCCCATTTCTAGAAGCTTAGATTTGTGCTGCACCAACCTCTCCTTATTCTCCCTGGATTCTACCATGTAATTAGTCTTTTCCTTGTGGGATTGGAGTGTGTAATCCTTCTCCAACTTTACCATGCTCTATCCTTGTCCTCCAAGGATTGGTGTTGTGAACCCTAGCTTATAAATACATAAATATCTGCCGCACAAAAGGAGGAGCTTAAGAGAGAAATTCAGAGAAATTAAACACTTTGTGCCGCATCTTTGCAAGGGAGGAAGAAGAAGAAGCTTGGAGCCGTGCTTGCCATCCAAAGCCTTTGGGATTGCTAGAGCGTTTCTAGGTGTATTCTATCCTTAGTTTTAGTCCCATGTTTGTTTTAATTTGGTTTTCAGTTATGATGAACATGTGGAACTAATTTCGTTTTAGCTATAGGTGAATTTAAAACCATGAACATATGTGTGATATGAATTGATTACATCCACTTATTGTTTCATAAATCATGAATGCAATTTACTTAACTATTTGATTGATAACTTATTCTTGTATGTTGATTAAGGAGGCCTATTTAGTTTGCATGCATGAATTTGATGCTAAAATATAAGGGAGTTTCACCTAATAGTTATGAACTTATATTTACAAGTAGTGGAGGTTGCTAGTCATGATCGCGTTAAGTAAATTCCTGGCAGGAGTATCATGCAGTTTATAGTTACGAATGCCATGTCAATGCTTATGATTTTCACAGAACTTAATGATCTTTGATATGTATCTCTATTATGCAGTTCATGTAGGGAACTTGATAAGAATAATTTGGTTGCGTCGCTGAGTCCAATTTAATGAATTTAGGAAAATCTGAGAGTTAATTTGTGCAGTTCACAGTTAATTTGGAGCATTGTCATTCGTGGTTTATAGAAATAATAACTGGAATTTGATTTGTATGCATATGTGTCATGTGTTGAGAATAATCCTCTAGCTAGCCTTTCACCCCTTAAGTCACCTTAATTTCGTGCAACCTTTACTTAGTTTTGCAACTTATTAGTTTTAAGTCAATTTTTTGTCCAAACAAATCCCCCCTTTTATGTTTTAAGTCAATTTAGTTAGATTTTTGTCCAAAACATCCCTTAGTGCTTGTTTTGTGTTATTTGAGTCTAGTTTTCAGTTTTTAAGTCAAGTTAGTGTAGATTAGCATCCCTCCTAATCCCTGGCTTGGAACGATCCCTACTTACGCATACTACAATTGTCTAAAGAGGGTTTAATTTGTGAGTTAGTTTCTATCACATCAATCAACATGATTGGGAGTCATGGTGACAAATTTAGTGCTGCTCGGATTTGTGGAGCAGGTAGGCACGATTATAAGTGTGGAGCTGGGGCCAGCTTGGGCTAGGTTGTGCGCAACATGAGGAATTGAACCACTAGGTTCGCGGTGCTTGGTTACTGGTGATTGATGCGAGTATTATACGCACACAAATTAAACCCTCTTTTTGACAATTGTAGTATAAGTATAAGTAGGGATCGTTCTGGACCGGGGATTAGGAGGGATTGTCAATCACTTGGATTTGACTTCAAAAACGTAAAAACAAGTTTAAAACACTATTTGATGCGAAGAATGCAAAACTAAAAATAAGAAAGATTAAGACTAAGACTTAAACAAAATATGGGGGGGGGGGATTTAGGTTTGGACGAGATTAAACTAAAATGGATAGATTGCATAGAAAACAAATTGTAAATACGAATTTGACGGAAATGAATGGATGGGAAGCTAGCTAAGGGGTTCATCTCCACACATGTTATACTTGCATACAAAACAATTTCTAATTGCTTTTCAATAAACCATGAATTCTCAACACCCCGGGTTAATTAGGTCCGCTTAAATTAACCGTCAAGTTTTCCTTAAGTTAATGAATTGGATGATTGCATACGACAACCCAAAGCATTCCCCACAAGTTCCCTACATGAATTGCATAATAGAGATACAAGCAAGAATCATTAAGTTCTTTGAAAACTATAAGTGTTGACGAGGCATTCGTTACTATGATTGCATGAAACTTATGCCAAGAATTTATTTAACGCGATTGTTTATAAGCAACCTCCACTACTTGTGAATATAAGTTCATAACTATTACGTGAAACTCACTTATATTCTAGCGTCATATTCATGCATGAAAATTAAGCGTGCACTCTCAATAAACATACATAAATAAGTTATCAATCAAACAGTTAAACAAATTGAATCCACAACTCATGAAATTCCAACCAAAGGTAATCAATTCATATTGCAAGCATAAACATGTATTTCGAATCCCCCCCTAGCCAAGGGGGGTTTAGTTCCTCATACGTACAAGGCAAAGAGAATTGAAATTAAACATTGGAATCGAGGAAAAGCAACACCTAAAAATTCCAACAACTCAAACTTGAATTGTATGAACGTTTAGGCACTCTTCTCCTCCTCTTCGTTGTGGCACAAGGTCTAAGGATATGTTGATTGTTGGATAGTGTTTTAGAGGGATGGGAAGTGATGGAAATGGAAGAGAAGATGCAGGAAATGGAAGTGGGACTCACGGCAATGGAAGAATGGATGTGTTTGTGGTGTGTTGTGTATGAAAAATGAGTTGTGAATTGAATGAATGAATTGTATGAATGCAATGCATGGTTTTATAGGGAGAGAATGGATGGGAGAACATGTGAATGGCAGCTAGGAATGATTAAAGAATGGAATGCATGTATAATGACAACTAGATTGGTTGGTGGAAATCTGAAAATGCAAATGGGAATGCTGGAAATGCAAGGGTGGCCACGGCATGGGTGTGTTTGTGTGTTGTGGCTGATTTGTTTGTTGGTTAAAGCTTGTGAGTGAATGATTAAAGATGCATGTGGATGAATTATACAATGGGAAAGTATGTGATTGACAACTAGGGTGAATGGTGGCTGCAATGATGAAGTGTGATGGCTGAAAATGGCAAGGGAAGGCACGGCAATGGGGGATGTTTTTGATGATTTAAAATGTGGATGCATGATAAAGAGTTAATAAATAATGCATGTAGGGTTAGGAAATAAAATCATAACTTAAAGGGGGGATGATTAAAGGGTGTGGCTAGGTTGGAAAGGTGTGGAAGATGGATGGAATTAGGGGGAATGCACGGCACAAGGGAGATGTTGTTGGTGTGTGAATGCATGTGTTGAATTGGTGGTGCAATGATGAAAGAATAAGTGCATGTGTGTGTGAATGGTGGTAGCTATGGTGAATTATAATGAATGCATGTGGAATAAAGATGGAGAAGGTGGTGTGATGATGAAGTGGAATGGCTGAAAATGCAAGGGGGAGTGCAAGGCACGGCAATGGATGTTTCTTGATGGTTTTGGGGTTGTGATGCATGTGAATGCATGTGGCTAAGGGTTGTTGATTGGGCTAGAGGTTTTGCATGGCTCAAAGGATTGTTTGATTGGGCTAGGCCCTTTGTTTTATGTCCAAAGTGCATACAAGGCTTTCAAATTCGTCCAACACTTTGGCTCCAAGCATATGCTATCCATTCCAAGCCCAATTTTGCTCCAAAATGCTCCAAAATGCATCTTTTTGCTTCCTTAGCCATATGAACCTAAAAACACACGAAAATGGCTTAAACTACTAAAACAACTATGAATTAACAACATAGATGCACGAAAACAAGCTAAGTAAGTCGCCTAAATATGCTCCTATCAAATTCCCCCACACTTAGCTTTTGCTAGTCCTCGAGCAAAAGAAAATAATAACAAATAAACAAAACGACACTAAACAAGTAAAACACAACCTAAACCTTCCAACAACCGTCTTAGGGATTTCCAATGCACATGACATGTTAAAAATCATCATTCCCACAGATTTTAGTCATCTTCACACTTAAGTACATTCTTAATCATAGTCACCACATACTATTTCACAATTAAGCATTTAAAACCATGTTTTGAATGTAGTAACATGCCTTAGAGAATTTGCTCAATTCCTTACAAGATTTGCACTCGATTTTCACTCAGATTTTCTAACTACGCACCCTAATCTAGTCATATGTGAGAAGATTAATGAAAACGAACACTCACATATATATATCACAAAGAAAGCAATTTCTGGAGTTAATAAGCATGTTTAGATATGATCTCATGAATGGAATGCTACGACTTAGATGCGAGAACCAGTGACACCATATGCTCATACCAAGTTCAAACTCCACAATTGAAATGCACAACACTCAAGATAGAAGTCAAGGGTTGTAACGGGGCTTGGGGTATGTGGATAACAAAGAAGGGATATGGAAAACAAAGGTTCTTAAAGAAATAGTGAGCAAGGCAATTGAATCAACTTAGAATTCACTTTTGAATGAAAACTCAACTTTTGAACAAAAAGGGAGAATTTAGACAATTTAGGGCCAGAATTGGTGTTTTGAACCCTTTCTTCAATCACTCATTCTTTCATTTTTTTCAAGCTCTTTTTTCTTTCTTTCTTTCTTTTCTTTTCTGTTTTTCTTTTCTTTTGAATCTCAAAACATACTTAAGAACAAGCATTCCTTCCCCCACACTCATTTTCTTGCATAATGTAACTCAAAAGGAATTCATTTAAGTCATGCTCACTATCTTTTAAGAACAAGGGTGTGGATTGTCCTAAACTAGGCTAGGTGAGGATAATGTGGGTTAACAAAGAATAAAGGCTAAACAAAGCTCAACGGGGGTAAAACTTACAACATATACGAAATATGGGAAGTGAGGCTATTTGGCTATGGTGGCAACTACACAACTTCATCTTGATATATGTTATGCAAATCAATAACATGCTTTGAATGAAATGGGCATGAGTTCTAGCATTTGGAACTATATGATGAAACGCCTTCTAAGTAGTAACCAAGCAAAGAATAATGAGATCATGCAACGACTTTAGAAAACAAGAAATCACAGATTATACTCTCCAAAGAACGTTATAGGCTCAAGTCTCTCAGGGTTGTAGCGTTTGTTTGAGTTCCTTCCTTCAAGCATGTTACAAAAACGAATTTTTCTTTTATGATTGCATGTGAAGTCATACATTATAACCATAACCAAGCATATACCAAGAGTAAATCAAACTGAATTTCTATGTTTATAACTCTTTTTAACAGTCATGCACTTATAAACCAAATCCTTATCATTGTATTGGAAGGTACCCTAAGACACAAACACACACGCAAAAACAACTTTAAAACAACTCTTTTTGGGTTTTTCAAAACAATTTTTCAAATTTTTATGGGATTTTCGAATTTTTAAGTCAAAACACACTAAAACAGTTTAAAAACATTTTAAAACAGCAAGGAACAACACTTGAAGTTATGGGTAATAAAATCCAACGAATTTGCATCAACATACTTAGTTACCCCCACACTTCAATCAAACATTGTCCTCAATGTTTTAAGCTTAAAACACACCAAACAAAAGTAAACATATAAAAAGCAACTAAACATACTCAACATGGCAGAATGTATCTAACAAAGAGAAGAGTTTAGGGATGCAAATCTGGAATTGGAGTGCTTTCTCGGCCTTCTTTTGTTGAATGCATGGGCATGATCTTGGTGATTCCACAAGCTTACTCTTGAACTGGGCTGAAGATTCTTTTGGTTTCCTTCAATCGTTGATTTTCCTTTGTGCTACTCTTGAACTGAGCTGGAGGATTCTGACACATGGCAGGCAAGCACGAGGTGGAGGTGATGACCTGTTTCTTTGTTCAATCTTTCCAATTCGTATTGAAGAGGGTTAGAGGATAACTCAGCATATGCAGTTGTTGCGTTTGCTAACTATCCATAAGATTGATGTTTCCTCGTCACTCGTCTTAGCTGTTCTCCAAGCCGATGTGGTCCCTTCTCTGGAAGTGTATCAACCTTTGAAGATGACTACTCGAGAGCAACGCTAGGTAAGCAACCAGGGGATAGATTCCAGGTAGTTGGTTCCAGATCAGAAGACTGACTTCAAGTGCCGGCTGATTGCTCACTTTACTCTGC
This sequence comes from Pyrus x bretschneideri, assembly GCF_019419815.1. Taxonomy (NCBI): domain Eukaryota; kingdom Viridiplantae; phylum Streptophyta; class Magnoliopsida; order Rosales; family Rosaceae; genus Pyrus; species Pyrus x bretschneideri. Next base: position 599,276 of record NW_025999803.1, on the reverse strand, counting down.
CATGCGAGTAATAACAAGGACAAAGGAAAGGACAGGGAAAGATCATGATATGAGATACCTTTGCTTTCGCCCTTAATGATATGAGATACTTTTGCTTTTGCAGAAGCAGCGAATGTCTCCACATGCTTCGATCCACCGTTTCCTCTTGCCTCATTTGTACTCCAGGCATTTGGTATCTTCTTTGGGGGATACATCCATGGTTGAAAATGTGTTCTCAAGAGAAGAAGAAAACTGAGCATGTTTGAGAGGGTTGGTTGCAGCTTACATTTTCGGCCGAGAAGGAAAATGATGCGTTTGTGGGTGTATGCCTTGCCATGAATGTTGATGTATATAGGAATTGTAATGGCAAGTGGCAGTGCGGATGCGGCAATGTCCTCCACGCGTCTTCAGCTTTGTCAGAGAGCTTTTGACAAAATGGCTTGTGTTTTCTGAAACTTTTCTCCTCCTCTTCGTTGTAGCACAAGGTCTAAGGATATGTTGATTGTTGGATAGTGTTTTAGAGGGATGGGAAGTGATGGAAATGGAAGAGAAGATGCAGAAAATGGAAGTGGGACTCACGGCAATGGAAGAATGGATGTGTTTGTGGTGTGTTGTGTATGAAAAATGAGTTGTGAATTGAATGAATGAATTGTATGAATGCAATGCATGGTTTTATAGGGAGAGAATGGATGGGAGAACATGTGAATGGCAACTAGGAATGATTAAAGAATGGAATGCATGTGTAATGACAACTAGATTGGTTGGTGGAAATCTGAAAATGCAAATGGGAATGCTGGAAATGCAAGGGTGGCCACGGCATGGGTGTGTTTGTGTGTTGTGGCTGATTTGTTTGTTGGTTAAAGCTTGTGAGTGAATGATTAAAGATGCATGTGGATGAATTATACAATGGGAAAGTATGTGATTGACAACTAGGGTGAATGGTGGCTGCAATGATGAAGTGTGATGTCTGAAAATGGCAAGGGAAGGCACGGTAATGGGGGATGTTTTTGATGATTTAAAATATGGATGCATGATAAAGAGTTAATAAATAATGCATGTAGGGTTAGGAAATAAAATCATAACTTAAAGGGGGGATGATTAAAGGGTGTGGCTAGGTTGGAAAGGTATGGAAGATGGATGGAATTAGGGGGAATGCACGACACAAGGGAGATGTTGTTGGTGTGTGAATGCATGTGTTGAATTGGTGGTGCAATGATGAAAGAATAAGTGCATGTGTGTGTGAATGGTGGTAGCTAGGGTGAATTATAATGAATGCATGTGGAATAAAGATGGAGAAGGTGGTGTAATGATGAAGTGGACTGGCTGAAAATGCAAGGGGGAGTGCAAGGCACGGCAATGGTGTTTCTTGATGGTTCTGGGGTTGTGATGCATGTGAATGCATGTGGCTAAGGGTTGTTGATTGGGCTAGAGGTTTTGCATGGCTCAAAGGATTGTTTGATTGGGCTAGGCCCTTTGTTTTATGTCCAAAGTGCATACAAGGCTTTCAAATTCGTCCAACACTTCGGCTCCAAGCATATGCTATCCATTCCAAGCCCAATTTTGCTCCAAAATGCATCTTTTTGCTTCCTTAGCCATATGAACCTAAAAACACACGAAAATGGCTTAAACTACTAAAACAACTATGAATTAACAACATAGATGAACGAAAACAAGCTAAGTAAGTCGCCTAAATATGCTCCTATCAGTGATGTGCTGTTTCAGTATTGAATCATTTAGAGTGTTGAGAACAAGATTTTCCCCCAGTTCCTGATGGTTAGGTTGATGTGCCCTTCTGGTACTCGTCTACCCCCAGTGTGCCATTAGGCTGAGTTCTTGCATTTTTTGGAACATAAGTAATCTTTGTATCCACCAATGTATGTGGGATGTTTCCGTTTGCTTGATCTTGTCAATGAAAGGTGACCTATTTATGTTGGTCATGTCTCGTTGAGGCGCTTCATCAGTAGCTTCGATGCATTGGAAATCACCCTATCGTTCTATCAGGAGCTTCTTAACTTTTTCTTAAATTTGTCTTTGCTGGTGCAACAAAGCTTTCGATTGCCCCTGATCGTGAACTGTTGGTCCAGGCTACTTTCTCTATCCTTGGCTTTTCTATGTCACGATCGTGGTGTATGTGGTACATTTCTGGCAAGCAAGCAGGTTACTCGTAGGTTGTTGGTTGAACTTGAGTCGAATTGAGTGACTGCTTCTCTCCGTCCGCTGTACTGCTTACTTCAATATAAGGTGGAGGATGCTCATTACAGGCCTAGCCATGAATCAAGGGCCCAAGCAAGATTGTACATCACCAGAACACTTGGTTCGTTGCTGGTCGAGTGGCTGCTTGCCAGGACGCTGTTGGAAAGGGTCATCGTCTACCCTTATCTTATTTTGGGACACCTTGTCTGGGGCACACCGCATCTTCGTACGCTATAAAAGATGATTCACCTAGGTCGTCTGCTACACAAAGGCGTTCATTAATTCTATGACGTATTGAGACAAGTGTTGTTTGCCATAAAGGATGGGAAAGCTTGGATGGTAAGTTTCTCCATAGATGGTAGAAGTGTAGTGGACTCCGGTGCAAAATTTGAGTCGAGATATGTCAAATCTATAGAAAATCTTAGTGAAAACACCCCCAGTTCAATCGTCTATCCAAAAATTTGAAGTCGAGATGGTTGAGCTGGTTTTGGATCAGTTTAGGTAGCTAGGTGGACCACGAGAGCGAGTCAGGCCGCAAAAGTGGGCCAAGCTATGTGCAGGGCGTGTGGGCGCAGTGTAATCTAGCCTGCTTGGCCTTAGGCCAAATGTGCATTGGGCTTGGGTTGAGCTTGCCTGGCCTTGGGCCCGCACGTGTTAGGTTGCTCCATTTGCCGTATCTGCTTGGGCCGTGCTTTGGGCCTCAGCTGCTATGGCAGCGTCGTGGGCCAGCTAGATCTAAGTTACCTCGCGCTGGGTTGGTTGCCTTGTGGCATGGGCTTGGGCTTGTTGCTACAAGGTGGCCACTATTGTTGCTTCATGGCCTTGCTACCATAGAGCTGTCCTACTCCCCACTGCCAAGGCTATTGTGGTAATGGTACTCTGTGGTGGCAAAGTTACTTATTTTGCCGCCGCGTTGAGCCTCATGGAACGTCGTGGTGGGGCTAGATCACAATCTCCATCATTTGATCTGGATCTTTAAACATAGGAAGTTTCGTTCGTTGTGGTTTCCGAATTTCCTGCAATCGTATTTTTCTCCTACGTTTATTCAAAGAATTAAAAAATTCTAGGAATAAGAACGTATGAAAAATTTACGAATGAACGAGAAATGAGAAACTTTGAATGTGAGAGTCCTCTTCGAGCATGTGAATCAAACTCTTAATGAAAGCACCAATTTGTGGATGCAAATTTCCGTCATTAGGAGTTTGTGGGTAGAAAATGGTCTAGCATTTTGGTGAGATAAGAGGGGTATTTATAGGAGAGTGGTTGACCCTTTGGGTGGAGAGTGGTCAATCATATTTGGTGAAAATAGGTCAATAATTGCAAGATATTATGTGAAATAATGTATTGCAATTAACATCGTAATTATTCCTAATGTAAATAGAAAGTTTTGGGAGTTACCTTTTGAATAAAATCAATAAAGAATTGATGAGGAGTGATGAGGAGTGATGAGGGGAATATGAAATAAATTTCATATTGATCACCTTTGACTCTTCCTTGATTGAGCTGTTATTGTCTGTTGCCGTGGAAATTTCGGTGTGCCTCAAGGGTAATATCATCCTTATTGTCCAAAAATCCACACATCATCCCCACAATTTTTGGGATTATTTTTGGCTCCACTCAAAGTAAATCTAAAAGTTATTTTGACTAATTGCCAACAAGCCAGATTACATAAATAAAAAGAAAAAAAAAACAACATCATTCCTTCAATTCAACCATCTTAAAAGGGTGCAGTGGTGGGGGGAGAAAGCAAAGAAATTTTGGGAGAAAAAGGGTGAAGAATTTTTTTTTTAAGAAAAACAATAAACAAAATTGGGAGCCTGAAAGAAGTGGAAGAGTGAAGACACAACAAAAAAAAGAGGAGAAAGGAAGGAAAAAATAAACCATTAGAGAAATCACACGATGTACGATGAATGAACATAATTCATGAATCCCCAGGATCCTCACAAAGAGGATCCGGAGAGGATCCGGAGAGGATCCTGTTAGAATTATTATGAAGTTCCCATAATAAGAAAAGTCATATATTATCATTTACTTTTCATTGTATGTGAATTTCTAGTACATATGTATATGCATTTTATGTACCTATGTATGTTTTGGATATTATAGTTACGTACCGATACATTCGTACCAAAGCTTATGTACCAATACTTTTGTACCGAAACTTATGTACCGACATATTTGTACTGAAACTTATGTAACGATATATTCGCATCAAAACTTATGTGATATATTCGTACTGAAATTTATGTACAGATATATTCGTACCGAAACTTACGTACCAATACTTCAAGTAGCTGTCATGAACAAACACAACCCCGCCTGTATAACCCTCATCTCTCTTCCCTTCCCCACCTCCAACCCCGATAAAATAAAAAAATAAAAAAATAAAATAAAAAAATAAAAAAACCAACAAGAAGGCCGATTCCCCTCTCAAATGGAAACAAGGCCGCTGATAGTTCTTTGCGAAGGCATTGTCCATGTTTTTAATATCACTCCCGAACAGGTTCTTCTTCTTCCCATTCTTTATGAATTAGCAATTTATTTGTTTAATTAGTTGGTAGTTAGTTTCTAATTAGTTGGGTTTTGTTATGTAGGCTGATAACATATTGAAAGAACTTCGCCAGCAGCAGCTGATACTACTTTGTTGAAACAAGTCAATGCAAAAGTTTCTGGAGAAACGCAAAAATAAGTAAATCCATGATTAATCAAGTGGCCTAAATAAATAGTAAATGTGAAATTAATAACGTTTTTTTGGCTCTGGATACAATTACAAGTTGGAAGGAAATTAGAAATTTGGTCGTGCATGGTCATGTATTGTGTTCAATCTATCTACATCTCGTGGTGTTGCTCAACTCTCTATCTACATGTGGTGGGTAAAGGCCGTTGTATGAGGGAGAAACTAACTATAATCCTTGGCATTTAATTATAATTTTCAAATATTAATTAGGTTGTAATAAGTATTGAGTTTTGTGTGTGTAGGTTATACGTTGATTCTCATAAACCATAAAAATGTTATTTATCATTGATAATTATTATTAAGTTTCCATTATAAGAAAAGTCATATATTATCATTTACTTTTCATTGTACGTGAATTTCTATATATATATATATATCATTTTGCTTACTTATGTAAGTTTTGATACTATAGTTACGTACCGATACATTTGTACTAAAACTTATATACCGATACATTCGTACCAAAACTTATGTACCGACACATTCGTACTGAAACTTTCATAATGATACTTTCATACAGAAACTTATGTACCAAAAGTTATGTACTGATATATCTGCACCAAAACTTATGTACCGATATATTTGTACCAAAACTTATGTATTGATATATTTGTATTGAAACTTATGTATTGATATACTCGTATCGATACTTCAAGTAGTAAGCACCTAGCTACCATTATGCAATGAACTAAACATAGTTGGCAAATTGTCACGAACAAAGCACTGTATAACCCTCGTCTCTCTCCCCCACAAATAAAACCAACAAGAACGCCGATTCTCCTCTAAAATGGAAACAAAGTAGCTGATAGTTTTCTACGAAGGCACCGTCCATGTTTTCAATGTCACTCCCGATTAGGTTCTTCTTCTTCCCATTCTTTATTAATTAGCAATTTTTTGTTTAATTAGTTTGTAGTTAGTTTTTAATTGGTTGGGTTTTGTTGTGCAGGCTGATAACATATTGAAAAAACATCGCCAACAGCATCAGCAGCTGACACCACTTTATTGAAACTAGTCAATTTAAAAGTTTCTAAAGAAACGCAAAAATAGGTAAAGCCATGATTAATCAAGTGTCCTAAATACATAGTAAATGTGAAAATAATAACGTTTTTGGCTTTGGATGGAAGGAAATTAGAAACTTGATCGTGCACGATCATGTATTGTGTTTAGTCTATCTACGTGTCATGGGTAACAGGCCATTGTATTAGGGAGAAACTAACTATAATCCTTGGTGTTTAATGACACACCTTGACCAGAAATGTCCACTAGGACTCCGAATCGAGCTTTGCTGGTCAACACCTGGAAGGTGACGAAGCCATAAAGTGTAGTGATGTGGAAAATGTGAAAAAATTTAAACCTAAAAGTGCCTAAGTATAAGAGTACGCTGGTGAGCGGGAATGAACCCATATCACACGTGATGTCGGAGCATAAGTAAAGTACAGTAGAGTGGATTGAGAAGTATACCATCAGAGGTAGTCTCCAATACCATATTTGCCAAGAATCCTCGTTGATATGAAAGTTCAGCTGCTAAACCTGGAGGGGCAAAAAACAAAGGTGAGTGGGCCTAAAAATAAAGTTTTATAAAAATCTTTTCCAAAAACATAATAACCCCTCACCATAAAACAAGAATAGTTTCCAAAATATACATACTACGTATAGTAAGAAATTACTTACCATAGCCTACAAAATCTCAAGAATTCGATACGGCACAATATTTCGTAAGTCAGCACATGATGTTCGTAATCACATATTCTCGCATAAATAAACATATCACATTGAGTGCTCATCAACACATGCTAACACATGAGTTCATGCAAAGGTAATTTGACATGAACAGGACTGGTGTTAACAATGATATACGCTATAGTACTACAATCATGTGAAGACTAGCGCTATGCACAACACACACAAGTCGGAGTTGCCTATGGAAACTCGTATGACAGGACTGGCACCTACAATGGATCTAAGTACGGTGCGATGTGCACATACACGTGAAAGCCTTACTCTGGGCCGGGCGAGCACTAACACCTGTACAACAAACGATGAGCAGATAACATAAATATAATCATGCCATAGTGATTCGATAATTATAATTAGCATATAATATTCGCGGCCATAAATAATTAAGGCATCCTAGTCATACTTGTGCATCTTACATGATTCAGAATAATTTCGTAAATTTTGTCATTTCGCTAATTCCTGTAAACATTAGTCTAAGCTAGGCATATGATAGGAGCATATTTATGCTACTTAGTTAGCTTGTTTTCTTGCATTTACATAGTTATTTTACATTTATTATAGTGTTTTAAGCTATTTTCGTGTGTTTGTAGGTTTAAATGGCAAAATAAGCAAGAAAGTGCATTTTGGAACTATTTGGAGCAGTTTTGGGCATGGAATGGATAGCTTGCATATGGAGCAAGGTGGATGGACGAATTTGAAGTCAAAAGAGGCTAGGAACATGCTACAAATCTGGAGAAACAAGTTCAAGACAAAGAAGATAAGGAAAGAGTAAGAAACATGGAACATTATCCGAACAACCTTATCTTATCCAAACCTTATCCTAACCTAATATTGTTCAACCTTATTTCTAGCTACAAGGGGACCTAAATACCTGATTTCTAGAGGTCTTATTGATGTGATATAAACTAGCGCTCAAATTAAACCCTCTTATTGACAATTGTAGTAAAGATGTAAGTAGGGATCGTTCTAGGCCGAGGATTAGGAAGGATTGCTAATCTACTAAAAATTGACTCAAAAACACAAATCTAGGCTCAAAAACACTTAACTAGACTCTAAGACTCTTAACTAGACTTATATGACTCAAAACAAACTAAAAAGACTCAAAACAGCACAAAACAATCAAATAGACTCAAAACAAAAACTAAGAATGATTTTGGACGAATTCTAACTTAATTATGACTCAAAACACTTAAGGAAACAAGCTAAAACAAGTTCTAACTAAGTAAAACACGAAATATTAAAGGAGGGATTGGTTTTGACGAATTTAAAGTAAAACAAACAGATTTAAAGACTTAAACAACTTTGGACGAAATTAGGTGAATTTATGGGTGATAAGCTAGCTAGGGGTCCTTCTCCACACATGACACACTTGCATACAAATTGATTTCCAGTTGGTTTTTCAATAAACTATGAACCTCAACACCCTAGATTAATCATGAACATCACTAATTAACCCTCAAATTTTCCTTAAGTCATTGAATTGGATGGAATACGCATCGGCAACAAAATTATTCTTCAAAAGTTCCTTACATGAATAGCATAATAGAGATACAATCAAAGATCATTAAGCTTTGTGAAAATCATAAGCATTGATAAGGCATTCGTAACTATGAACATCATGATACTCTTGCCAGGAATTCACTTAACACGATCATGACTAGCAACCTCCACTGCTTATGAATATAAGTTCATAATAATTAGGTGAAACTCCCTTATATTCTAGCATCAAATTCATGCATGAAAACTAAGTATTCATCCTTAATCAACATGCAAGAATAAGTTATCAATCAAGCAGTTAAGTAAATTGCATTCACGATTTATGACATCACAATTGGAGGTAATCAATTCATATTGCAAAACAAAGAAAACTTAAATTAAACATTGAAAACAAAAGATGAATTACACCTAAGAACGTTCCAACAATCCAACTTGAATGGCCAAAATGTCCAAGGCTGCTCTTCCTCTTTTTCTTCCTTGCTAGACTGCGGCACAAGGTGGTTATGGTGTGAAATTGGGTTGTGGTATGTTATGGAAGGGTGGTGCGGCTTTTGGGTGAAGGATGGGTGAATGTATGGTGTGGATGTCTATGTAGAAAGAATGAATGATGGCTGAAAAGGTCTAGTAAGGACCATTCATGCTTTTCTATTGATATAATTGACTCTTTGGCGCAGGGATATCTCGACGATTTGAATGACGATGCGCTTGAGAAAGTCATTACACGAGGCATGGAACTCAAAACAAAGGGGGCAGATTGCATGCATGCCCACGACACACACTTTGCAACCCATGCCGTGCACCCTAGTGAGGAATGTATGGAGTTGGTTGCTGCCCTAGAGTCACTTCCTAGGCACGAGGGTAAGTTTTCTAAATTTGAGTCGATTCCCATTTCGACTAACAAATTGCTTCCATCTATAATTCAGGCACCTATCCTTGAACTCAAACCATTACCGGGCCATTTGAAGTACATTTTCTTGGGGGAAGAGGAGACATTACCGGCCATCATTTCTTCATCACTCACGGCACAAGAAGAGGACAAACTAGTGCGTGTTTTGAAGGAGTTCAAATCTGCCATAGGTTGGACGTTGGCCGATATCAAAGGTATTAGTCCCGCTACATGCATGCATCACATATTTCTTGAGGAGGGGGCCAAACCAACTAGAGAGGCTCAACGCCGTCTTAACCCTCCTATGATGGAAGTTGTGAAGAAGGAGATAATCAAGCTTTTAGATTGTGGAGTTATCTATCCTATCTCGGATAGTAAGTGGGTTTCGCCTATCCAATGCGTGCCGAAGAAATCTGGAGTGACGGTTGTGGAGAACGCAGAGAATGAGCTAGTGCCCACTCGAATCCAAACCGGTTGGCGCGTGTGCACGGATTATAGGAAGATAAACGCCACTACGAGGAAGGACCACTTCCCATTGCCGTTCCTAGATCAAATGTTGGAAAGGTTAGCGGGTCATTCATTTTATTGTTTTCTTGATGGATATTCTGGTTATAATCAAATTGTTATTGCCCCGGATGATCAAGAAAAGACTACTTTTACATGCCCCTTTGGTACATTTGCTTATCGTCGCATGCCATTTGGTTTATGTAATGCACCTGCTACATTTCAAAGATGCATGATGAGCATATTTTCAGATTATGTCGCGAAAATTATTGAGGTTTTTATGGATGATTTCAGTGTATTTGGCAATTCATTTGATGGTTGTTTGAGTAATCTTAGTTTGATTTTGAACCGTTGTGTTGAAACAAATCTTGTGCTTAATTGTGAAAAATGTCACTTCATGGTTAAGCAAGGTATTGTTCTAGGCCATATTATTTCTGAAAAAGGCATTGAAGTAGATAAATCTAAGGTAGACCTTGTTCGTCACTTACCCTCTCCAACTTCGGTTAGAGAGGTTCGTTCGTTTCTTGGTCATGTAGGTTTTTATAGGCGGTTCATAAAGGATTTCTCAAAGATTGCACAGCCACTCTGCCGATTGCTGCAAAAAGAGGTGGCGTTCGAGTTTGATGATGCATGCTCCACGGCATTCAAGCACCTCAAGGAGGCTCTCACTTCGGCTCCCATTATCACACCTCCAGATTGGAGCCTTCCATTCGAGTTGATGTGCGATGCTTCGGACTACGCGATTGGTGCTGTTTTGGGGCAGCGGAAGGACAAACAACCTCATGTTATTTGTTATGCATCTAGAACATTAAATGATGCTCAATTAAATTACTCAACCACTGAAAAAGAATTACTTGCTGTGGTATTTGCATTAGATAAGTTTCGGTCATACTTACTTGGGACTAAAGTTATTATTTTTACTGATCATGCAGCTCTCAAGTATTTGCTCACAAAGAAGGAGGCCAAGCCTAGACTAATTCGATGGCTTTTGCTCTTACAAGAGTTTGACATTGAGATTCGGGATAAGAAGGGCGTGGAGAATGTGGTGGCTGACCACCTAAGCCGAATGGTGCATAATGAGGAGCCCCTACCCATTGCAGAGACATTCCCCAATGAACAATTGATGTCCATAAAGGTTAGTACACCTTGGTATGCCGATATCGTTAATTTTTTGGTGTCAAAACGTATTCCAAGTGAGTTCAATAGGCACCAACGTGACAAACTTAGGCATGATGCACGGTTTTATGTGTGGGATGATCCATACTTATGGAAATTTTGTCCCGATCAGATTATACGTCGTTGTGTGCATGATTCTGAATGTCATTCAATCTTGAGTTTTTGTCATACATATGCATGTGGAGGGCATTTTGGCACACAACGCACGGCCCTCAAAGTGTTACAATGTGGATTTTATTGGCCTAGTATTTTTAAGGATGCTAGAACGTTTTGCTTAACATGTGATAAATGCCAAAGAATGGGTGGCATTAGTGCAAAGGACCAAATGCCGCAGGTTTCTATCCTAAATGTTGAAATTTTTTATGTTTGGGGTATTGATTTTATGGGTCCCTTCCCTTCATCGTATGGTTTCATGTATATTTTGCTTGCGGTTGATTATGTGTCAAAATGGGTGGAAGCCAAGGCCACCCGGACTAATGATTCTAAAGTGGTTGCAGAGTTTATTAGAACTAACATTTTTGCAAGGTTTGGAATGCCATGAGTGATCATTAGTGATGGAGGGTCACACTTTTGCAATCGGACCATTGAAGCGTTATTAAGGAAATACCATGTCACCCATAAGGTTTCTACACCTTACCATCCTCAAACGAATGGCCAAGCCGAGGTTTCCAACCGAGAGATCAAGCAAATACTCGAGAAGACTGTTGGGCCAACAAGGAAGGATTGGAGCTTACGGTTAGATGATGCACTTTGGGCGTATCGTACGGCGTACAAAACTCCCATTGGGATGTCACCCTTTCGACTTGTCTATGGCAAGGCGTGCCATCTTCCCGTTGAATTGGAGCACAAAGCACTTTGGGCCATCAAGAAGTTTAACATGAACCTCGATGAAGCAGGAAGTCAAAGGAGATGGCAATTAAATGAGCTTGATGAGATAAGGCACGAGGCGTATGATAATGCAAGCATTTACAAGCAAAAGACCAAAGCTTTCCATGACAACATGATCCGTGGGAAATCATTCTCAATTGGGCAGAAAGTGCTATTGTTCAATTCCCGTTTACGTTTGTTTCCTGGTAAGTTACGTTCTAAGTGGATTGGACCATTTGTTATTACTAATGATTTTGTTCATGGTGCAGTCCAAATCCAAAGCTTGAAAACGGGACATGAATTCAAGGTGAACGGGCATCGTTTGAAGCCCTATTATGACACCTTTGTGGAGCATGCCGTGGATGACATACCCTTGGAAGCCGTGGGCCCTAGTAAGGAGTGAAGAAGGTTTCGTCCAGCTGGAAGACGTTAAAGCAAGCGCTACTTGGGAGGCAACCCATGCAATCAACAAAGGAAGAACTTGGGAATCGCTCCACACTCAGATTTGCGTCCCTAAACCCTTTCCTTTGTTGCTTACTTTATGTTTTGTGTAATGTTTTTAATTGTGTTTAAAACATTGAGGACAATGTTTAGTTTAAGTGTGGGGGGGTAACATTCTGTTTTGAGACTTTGTGCATGAAATTCGTAGGGTATTACCACCTAACATGTCTAAACTTGTTTCCCACTGTTTTTAAGTATTTTTAAGCTATTTTAGAGTGCTTTAGAGTATGTTGACTTAAAAATCCGAAAATACCATAAAAATTTGAAAAATTGCTTTGAAAAACCCAAAAAGAGTTGTTTTTGTGTGTTTGTTTGTGTAGTAGTTCACCTTCCAACGCAATGATGAGGATTTGGTTTTTAATTGCATGATGGTTAAAGAAAGTTACAAACATGGATGGACGTTTGATATACTCTTTGGTTTATGCTTGGTTATTGTTATAGTTTACGAATTCACTTGTAATCACAAATGATAAAAATTAGTTTTTGTTACATGCTTGAAGGAAGGAACTTAAACAAACGCTACATCCCGGTGAGACTTGAGCCTAAACGTTATTTGGAGAGTTAAAATCTGTGCAATATTGTTTTCTAAAGTCGTTGCATGATCTCATTATTCTTTGCTTGGCTACTACTTAGAAGGCGTTTCATCACTTAGTTCCAAATGCTAGAACTCATGCCCATTTCATTCAAAGCATGTTATTGATTTGCATAACACATATTCAAGATGAAGTTGTGTAGTGAACACCATAGCCAAATTGCCATATTTCCCTTTTCATTTGTTTTGTAGGATTTAACCCCGTTGAGCCTTGTGTAGCCTACTTCCTTTGTTAACCCACATTATCCTCACCTAGCCTAGATTAGGACCATCCTTACCCTTGTTCTTGAAGCATAGTAAGCAATGAATTCCTTTTGATTAATGTGTTGCAGAAAATAAGTGTGGGGGAAGGATTATGGATGTGAGTTTTTGTGCCATAGGCACGGTTAGAAAAAAAAAAAAAAAAGAAAAAAAAAAAAAAAGAAAAGAAAAAATGAAAAAGAGTTGAAAAGAAGTGAAAAAGAGTTCCAAAGTATTGGTTGTTGAAGTAAGGGCCCAAAACAATGAATTAGGCCCTAAGAGTTGTTTAAATCTCCCCTGTTTGTCTAAAAGTTGATTTCTGCATTCTAAGGGAATTCTAAGTCTTAATTTCATTACTTTACTTGCTAATGCTTAAAGAACTTTTGTTTATCCCTACCTTTCCTTGTTAGCCAACACCCCAAGCCCCGTTACAACCCTCTACTTCTATCTTGAGTGTTGTGCATTTCAATTGTGGAGTTTGAATTTGGTATGAGCATATGGTGTCACTGGTTCTCACATTTAAGTAGTAGCATTCCATTCATGAGATCATATCCAAACACGTTTAATTACCCTAGAAATTGCTTTCTTGGTTATAACATATGTGAGTACTAGTCTTTCATGTTTACATCAATCTTCTCACATATAACTAGTGTAGGGTGTGTAGTCAGAAAATCTGAGTGAAAATTGAGTGCATAACTAGTGAGGAATTGAGGGAATTCTCTAAGGCATGTTACTACATTCAAAATGTGTTTTATTTGATTAAATGCGAACTAGTGAATGGTGACTATGATTAAGTATGTGCTCGAGGGGAAGGAAGACTAAAAGCTATGTGAGTAATGATTTTTGACATGTCATGTTTCATTGGAAATCCCTGAGGCAAACGTTGGAAGGTTTAGGTTTTGTTTTGGTTAGTTTGTTTTGTTTTGTTTTGTTTTCTTTTGTTTGTTTTGCTCGAGGACTAGCAAAAGCTAAGTGTGGGGGAATTTGATAGGAGCATATTTATGCGCCTTAGTTAGCTAGTTCTTATGCATTTTTGTTATGTTTTCTTCGTTAAAGTAGTCTTTTAAGCTACTTTCATGTGTTTTCAGGTTAAAGCACATATTACATGAAATGATGCAAATTGGAGCCTTTTGGAGCGAAAGAGGAATGAGAGTTGAAGTCTTGAAGAAACGACAAAATCCTACTCCAACGATGAATTCTTACCAAAACGAGGAATCCTACTGAAACAAGGTTTCCTATTTTAGGAAAGTTTACCCTAGGTTTCCCGTTTTGGTAACCTTTCCTAATCTTAAACGTCCGTATTTTCTAGCCACTTTGAAGTCCTTGTAGGCACTTTAGGACACAAAACGAAGGCCCTAGCCCAAATTCTAGCCTAAGCCGTGCCTTTCCCTTTCTTTCCTTCCCTTGCCGTGCAAGGGGGGGTACTTTGGTCCCCTTTTGTGCACTTAAATCCTAACCCTAAACCCTAGCCGACCTAATTAATTTCCAACTTTCCCCTATTTAATTATTCATCCTAATTTCAACCTAGCGGCTTAGATTCCAATGACTTTTCATTATTGAAACATTCAGCCGCAATTTTGGAGCCCATTCATTCATATTTTCTATTCAGCCATCATCCTAATTCTCATATATTATTCCATCCGCAGCCACCATAAGCCAAGATCCCATTATTCTTCTAAGCCGTGCCCCCCCCCCCCCATTTACCATTAACCCTAATAAACTAAAAAGAAAAAAAAACCTAGCCGCAAATCCCATTCATTCCATTTTCTTTAATCAGCCACCATATCATTTTTTTTATTCATTCTAAGCCATTGACTCCATTTTTCCCATTATTCCACCCTAGGCCGTGGCATCCATTGACCCTAATTCATCTTCCCATTCTCTCAAAAAGCCGCACCTTCACACCATATTCTCTCCAGTGCCGCAGCCTCTCCAACACATTCCACACCATTCTACACCTTCCACCACCATTGCCGCACCATTAAACCACCATAAAACCATCCCTAAACCAGAAACTCATCCCAAATCATTCCTCAACCAATCTGCCGCAGCAAGGAGAAGAGGAAAGAGGAGCTTCGTCGCACACCAATTCACGTGGATTCGTTGGGCGTTCTAGGTGTAATCAATCCTTTATGCTTTATGTTTAAACTCATTTGTAATTCTCTTTTTGTGACCATGAGAGGCTAAATTCCCCCTAGTTAGCTAGGGGGTGATTCGAAACCATGTTTATGCTTGCAATATGAATTGATTACTTTTGGTTGGAATTTCATAAGTTGTGGATTCAATTCGTTCATCTATTTGATTGATAACTTATTTGTGTATGTTGATTGAGAGTGCACGCTTAGTTTTCATGCATGAATATGATGCTAGATTATGAGGGAGTTTCACCTAATAGTTACAATCTTATAATCACAAGTAGTGAAGGTCGCTTGAAAACGATCGCGTTGAATGAATTCTTAGCATAAGTTTCATGCAATTCATAGTAACGAATGCTTCGTCAATGCTTATGTTTTTCATAGAACTTAATGGTTCTTGCTTGTATCTCTATTATGCAATTCATGTAGGGAACTTGTAGGGAATGTTTTGGGTTGTCGTATGCAATCATCCAACTTAATAACTTGTGGAAAAACTGAGGGTTAATTAGTGCAATTCACGGTTAATTAGTGCAATTCATGGTTAATTTGGGGCGTTGAGTTTCATAATTTATCGAAAGACCAACTGAAAATCATTTTGTATGCAAGTGTAACATGTGTGGAGAAGTACCTTCTAGCTAGCATTCATTCCATATTTCATCACATTCATATTTAAATTCTGCCTTTAAATTACAATTTGTGCATTTAATTTATTTTCGTCAAAATCTCAATCCTCTTTCCTCTTCTCCTTGCTGCGGCAGATTGGCTGAGGGATGATTTGGGATGAGTTTCTGGTTTAGGGATGGTTTTATGGTGGTTTAATGGTGCGGCAATGGTGGTGGAAGGTGTAGAATGGTGTGGAATGGTGTGGAATGTGTTGGAGAGGCTGCGGCACTGGAGAGAATATGGTGTGAAGGTGCGGCTTTTTGAGAGAATGGGAAGATGAATTAGGGTCAATGGATGCCACGGCCTAGGGTGGAATAATGGGAAAAATGGAGTCAATGGCTTAGAATGAATAAAAAAAATGATATGGTGGCTGATTAAAGAAAATGGAATGAATGGGATTTGCGGCTAGGTTTTTTTTTCTTTTTAGTTTATTAGGGTTAATGGTAAATGGGGGGGGGGGGCATGGCTTAGAAGAATAATGGGATCTTGGCTTATGGTGGCTGCGGATGGAATAATATATGAGAATTAGGATGATGGCTGAATAGAAAATATGAATGAATGGGCTCCAAAATTGCGGCTGAATGTTTCAATAATGAAAAGTCAATGGAATCTAAGCCGCTAGGTTGAAATTAGGATGAATAATTAAATAGGGGAAAGTTGGAAATTAATTAGGTCGGCTAGGGTTTAGGGTTAGGATTTAAGTGCACAAAAGGGGACCAAAGTACCCCCCCTTGCACGGCAAGGGAAGGAAAGAAAGGGAAAGGCACGGCTTAGGCTAGAATTTGGGCTAGGGCCTTCGTTTTGTGTCCTAAAGTGCCTACAAGGACTTCAAAGTGGCTAGAAAATACGGACGTTTAAGATTAGGAAAGGTTACCAAAACGGGAAACCTAGGGTAAACTTTCCTAAAATAGGAAACCTTGTTTCAGTAGGATTCCTCGTTTTGGTAAGAATTCATCGTTGGAGTAGGATTTCGTCGTTTCTTCAAGACTTCAACTCATTCATTCCTCTTTCGCTCCAAAAGGCTCCAATTTGCATCATTTTATGTAATATGTCCTTTAACCTGAAAACACATGAAAGTAGCTTAAAAGACTACTTTAACGAAGAAAACATAACAAAAATGCATAAGAACTAGCTAACTAAGGCGCATAAATATGCTCCTATCATGGTATGTTATGGAAGGGTGGTGCGGCTTTTGGGTGAAGGATGGGTGAATGTATGGTGTGGATGTCTATGTAGAAAGAATGAATGATGGCTGAAAAGGTTGAGTGAGTCTCTAACTGGGTGCGGCAGATGATGCGAGAATTATGCGCACACAAATTAAACCCTCTTTTTGTCAATTGTGGTGAAGTGTATAAGTAGGGATCGTTCTGGACCGGGGATTAGGAGGGATTGTTAATCACTTGGATTTGACTTAAAAACGTAAAAACACAATATAAAACACTATTTAATGCTCGAAGAAAGCAAAACTAAAAATAAGAAAGATTAAGACTAAGACTTCAACGAAATAGGGGGGAATTGGATTTGGACGAAATTAAACTAAAATGGATACTTGGAAACAAAACAAATTGTAAATATGGATTTGACGGAAATGAATGGATGGGAAGCTAGCTAAGGGGTTCATCTCTATACATGTTATACTTGCATACAAAACGATTTCTAATTGCTTTTCAATAAACCATGAATTCTCAACGCCCCGGGTTAATTAGGTCCGCTTAAATTAACCGTCAAGTTTTCCTTAAGTTAATGAATTGGATGATTGCATACGACAATCCAAAGCATTCCTCACAAGTTCCCTACATGAATTGCATAATAGAGATACAAGCAAGAATCATTAAGCAACATGAAAACTATAAGTGTTGACGAGGCATTCGTTACTATGATTGCATGAAACTTATGCCAAGAATTTGTTTAACGCGATTGTTTATAAGCAACCTCCACTACTTGTGAATATAAGTTCATAACTATTACGTGAAACTCACTTATATTCTAGCGTCATATTCATGCATGAAAATTAAGCGTTCATTCTTAATAAACATACATAAATAGGATATCAATCAAATAGTTAAACAAATTGAATTCACAACTTATGAAACGTAATTAAAAGTAATCAAATCATATTTCAAGCATAAACATATATTTCGAATCACCCCCTAGCTAAGGGGGGTTTAGTTCCTCATACTTACAAAACAAAGAGAATTGAAATTAAACATTGAAATCAAAGAAGCGCCTAAACATTCCAACAACTCAAACTTGAATTGTATGAACGTTTAGGCACTCTTCTCTTCCTCGTTGTTGTAGCACAAGGTCTAAGGATAGGTTGTGTGATGGTGTGAAGTGTTTTGGAGGGATGGGAAATGGTTGGATAGTGGCTGCAATGGAGGAGAAAAACTGCACAGAAATGAAGAGAAGCTCACGGCTAGGGAGAAGATGGAAGTGTTTGTGGTGTGTTGTGTATGAAATGAGATGATGTGGAGTGGCTGAAATGATGAAGAATAAAGGATGCATGAGTGAATGATTGAATGTGCATGTGGGTGAATGTGAAGGGAATGGTAGGATAGGCACGGGTTAGGCTTTTGTTTTCTGGTGGAATTGTTTGTGAAAGCTACGGATTGGATTGTGTGATGGTGTGTGAATGATGAAGAGTTGATAAATAATGCATGTAGGGTTAGCTAGGTTGGAAAGGTGTGGAAGATGGATGGAATTAGTGGTGAATGCACGGCACAAGGGAGAATGGGAGAGTGTGTTTGAATGATGAAGGAATTAGTGGTGCATGTGCATGTGTTTTAATGGTTGAAATGTGAGTATAATAAGTGATAAGTGTATGGTTATGATAAGTGATTAATGAATGATATGTGGTGAGTGATAAGTGAATGGTAGTGATAAGTGAATGGAAGTGATAATTGATAATATGGCTAGTTTAAAGGGCTAGGGTTTAAGTACATAGAATGGGCCTAAAATAGGTTGGGTTGCATGGCATAATATGTTTGATTGGGCTAGAGGTTTTCCATGGCTCAAAGGATTTGTTTGATTGGGCTAGGCCCTTTGTTTGATGTCCCCAAAGAGCATACAAGGCTTCAATTTCGTCCATCCTCTTTGCTCCATGATTAAGCTATCCAATCCATGCACAAAAATGCTCCAAATAGCCTCAAAATGCACTTTCTTGCTCCCTAAGCCCTTAGAACCTGAAAACACACAAAAGAAGCATAAAGGACTAAAATAACGAGAGAAACATAACGTAAATGCACGAGAACAAGCCATTTAAGTCGCATGAATATGCTCCTATCAGCAGAATGTGAATATTTTAGGGAAAGGATCATGGCCTTAATTACATGTTTTGGGAAAGAATTGGGCCCCAAATATCCAAGGAAGAGGGTAATTAAGGTCAAATCCCAGAGAAAAAGGGAAGGGAAAGTTGCGGCAAGGAATAAGAAAAGGGAAAGGGGATGCCTAGAACGGCAAGGGAAAGGGAAAGGGAAATGAGGTGCGGCATCCCTCTTTGACTGGGATTAGGGCTTCTAGAACTTATATTTAAGTTTCCTAAATCAATTAGGAACCCCCTTTAACAGTTGGAAATTAAGTAGGAAAAGATTATGATTGACTAAGCCAAAATAAAGAACTTTGACTCATGTTTCCTTCTTTGTAGTTGATTCCTTTTCTTCCAAGTCTAGAATTAATTTCTTCCATCTCTTCAGCAGATTCTTAGCCTTTCTTGAACTTCAATTTCGTCCATCCACCTTGCTCCAAGCATGTGCTATCCATTCCAAGCCCAAAACTGCTCCAAAATGCTCCAAATTGCACTTTCTTGCCACTTTAGTCCTTTGGACCTACAAACACACGAAAATAGCTTAAAATACTAAAATAACTAGGAACTAACAACATAAATGCAAGGAAATAAGCTAACTAAGTTGCATAAATATGCTCCTATCACCTATATGTTCCTACATTGGTGCCGCACCCCCTAGCCCTTGTTCTTCTAGAAATTTGCCATTATCCCTTTTCTAGAAGACCCTATCTGTCCCTAAATACATGCCACACCACTCTTTCTAGAATCCCTAAACAGGTGGCACCTCTCCCTCTTCTAAAAGCTCTAGAACCTGCAATCATTTTCCTTAGGGGATTGAGCAATCCTTTTCCCTTCAGATTTTGGTGCACCCTAGTCCTTTTCCCACCTGATTTCTACCAAACCCTAATCTGATTTCCCTAGGGTTTTCCATGCATCATATATATATATATATATATATATATATAAGTTTGTGTCGCACCCCCTATCCATCCATTCATTCATTCATTCAGCCATCAAACACCATAATTCACACCACAAACACCTAAATCACCTTAATGCCGCAGCAAGGGAGAAAGAAGGAAGGGAGAAACCTTTGTGCCGTGCTTATGGCCAAGCTTTTAGGAGTGCTAGAGCGTTTCTGGGGTGTCTTCTATCCCTGTTTTAGTTTTACAATTATGTTGATTTCGTTGTTAATTTCTACAATTATGTGGAACTAATTTCTTTATAGTTGGAGGTGAATTCGAAGCCATGATTATATGTTTTTTATGAATTAATTACATCTAGTTATTGTTTCTTAAGTCTTGAATGTGATTTACTTATCTGAATTATCAAAACTTGTTTATGTATGTTGATTGAGGGTCGACACTTAATTTGCAAGCATGAATGTGATGCTAGAGTATAAGGAAGTTTCACCTAATCGTTATGAACTTGTATTCAAAAGTAGTGGAAATCACTAGTCATGATTGTGTTAAGTAAATCCTTGGTATGAGTATCATGTTTTTCATAGTTACGAATGCCTCGTCAATGCTTATGGTTTTCAAAGAACTTAATGACCTTTGATATGTCTTTCTATCATGCTTTTCATAGTTAGGGAACTTGATAAGGATAATTTGGTTGCAATGCGTATTCCATCAAATTTAATGAGTTAAGGAAAATCTGAAAGTTAATTTGTGCATTTCACGGTAATTTTGAGGCATTGTCATTCATAGTCTAAAGGAATAATAACTGGAAATTGGTTTGTATGCATATATCATGTGTGGAGAAGGACCCTCTAACTAGTATTTCATCCATTCATTCACCCTAATTTAGTGTCTAACCTGTTTAGTTTTGCAATCTATTTAGTTTAATTAATTTCATCCAAAACAATTCCCGCTTTTATTAAGTGTGTTAGATTAGTTAGAAATGTGTTTGAATCTGTCCAATTTAGTGTTTTGAGTCTTACTAGTCTAAAACTCATCCAAATAACTCCTTAGAATCTGTTTTGATTCTATTTGCTAGTATTGTGTTGTTTAGAGTCTGTTTAGTGTGTTTTGAGTTCTTAGTGTCTAGTTAAGTGTTTCTAAGTCTAGTTTAGTGTTATTGAGTCTAATTTGAGTAGATTAGCATTCCTAGTTAATCCCCGGCCTAGAACGATCCCTACTTTCATATACTACAGCTATCTTAATAGGGTTTAATTTGTGTGTCAAGTTAACTTTCACATTAGCATACGTAGTACATTCTTTTTCAAATGTATAAATGGAAACTAACAAATATGTATATACTATATAAAAGAAAAGACCCATTCACAGTTACTTGCAAGGTCACAGTTGTTCGAACTAGAACAGTCGGAGTCTCCGATAATAATTGCACCTAAGTATAATATTGGGACCCATTAGTAAAACTCAATTAAAATGCTTGAATTTGGGGAAACGAACGGTGAATTTTAGAATTAGCACGTCGAAATACCCTAAGAAGGGTCCCGGGAATTTTCATAAAATGTCAATGATCAACCCTAAAAATCAACTAAGACGCCTCGGTGGTCAACTACATTAAAACTTTAGAATTTCACCAAATGGATGTCAAAAATGGACTCGAGATGTTGAAATTAGCCTAGAAGGGTTTTCAAGATAATTAATGGACTCCAGAGAATATTCCAAATAATATTCCCAATCTAATTAAAAATGGGTTGGTAAGAATAATGGCCCAAAATATTGGGCTGGTTGGGCTAAGGATTTTGGACTGGGTTTTGGGCCTAAGGCCCTTTTCTTCTTCGTTATTTATTATTTATTTTTGGCCGGTTGCCCTACAACTGCCGGAAACTCTAAGAAGAAGGTCGGAACTAGGCCGACTTTGACCGGAAAAATTCCAAGTAACCTAACTATTTCATTTCTCAACCAAAATCAGAAATGGTAAGGGTTTGAAATATACAAATGAAGGACGAAGTTGCAACACCCTGCCCCCAAAAATATTCATTTCTGAAAATAATATCAGTGATAGACCCCAAATTAAACTCTTGTTTAGTTTACTACCAATATCCATGATTCTTTAATTAAATTTCTTAAATCCACACACAATTTATAACCATAATTCACTTTTCAACACATACTATTATATTTTCGATTTATCAATAATCCCTTCTCTTAGATCAAAATTCCAACTAAAGATTTATTTTAGATTAATTAACCTCATTTATTTTATGGTTGCATCTAACTTCTCGTTAGACTGGCTATGTACCCTAAACAGGGATCAAGCCTTCATAGTTCACTAGTTCAAATTCAATCAAATTTCGAAATTCATACAAGTGACTAAAAATCACCAACTAGCTTCAAACAAGTGAATCACACCAATTGCTTATCAAATTTGGTTTCAGAACATCAAAATTAGCTTAAAAAGACGGCATCGGCCCACATGCCACGTGTCGCCGCCCCGGCTCGCCGAAAAATTCCACTATTTCTAAAAATTCTCAAATTTTACAGAAATGTAGAGAAAGTTAAGGGGAACAACTTTCATACCTGGGCTAAAGTCCAATTCGGCCGAGAAAAGCCCCAATTTCACTCAAACCTGCTGGAAAACCTAGAATTTGAGTGGTTCGATTCGTCGTCACCGGTGCTTTGCCATCCCAACCAAGGCTTGGGACATGTACCTGGGTTCAGTAGGAGTCCATTGATAGTGGTGGTGGTTGGAGTTACTTTCAAATTTGCTGTATCGCCACCACGAACTCACCGCACCCATCGTGTGGGATTTCTTATTTTCAAAGCTAATTTCACCCGATTTTTGGGTTGTAATAGGTAGAGAGAGGGTTATGTAGTATTTCTTAGGAGGTGTCACAACTTAGTTCGCTAGAATTTGGCTGAAGGGAGCCTCGGAAATCAACATTTTCATCAAGTTAGGTCACCAAAAGAGGAATGAGTCGAGGGGACCCGGGTTCCCTCCTCATTTCCTCTCTCCTTTCCCTCCTTTCCCCCCTGATTGGTCCAAGTCTCTCCCTTTTATCTCTTTCCCTCTCCATCACAGCCGCACACGTGGCACTCCCTTTGCTCTAGATTTTTTGGAGCCTTTCCAACTTAATGTCAAAATGACTATTTTGCCCTCAACTTCTATCTTTAATAACTTCTTCGTTATAACTCTATTTCACGAACGGTTTTCACCTACGGGCTCGTGGTATCATCCTCTATCCAAATATGTCAAGAAATTCGATAAAATATATAAGGATAAAATACATCCTCGTATAATTACGTGAAGCCAGCTAGGGCATTTCTGTCTTTTCCGTTTAACGATAAATTTCACAACATAATTTATAATAATTTCCGGAAACAAAACTTTAAAAGTTCTCAATTCAATTTTTTCATATCCATAAATTGATTTATTTTTTATTTTTCTCTGCATATTGATATATTTAAATTTTTAGGGTATTACAGGAGCCGTGGCTGGAGTTGGTTAGGAATGGTCTGCAAAACCTCGGGATCTCGCCGAAAAACGGGGGAGTTCTTGTTGGAAGTATGCCCACAAAGCCACTCATTTGATGTAATAGTTTTTTTGGAATACTTATTGTGTTAAACTTTTATATGTTTAATAGAGGGCAAAGCTTATTGTTAATCACTATTTATAGTATCTTGTGTTTAAGCAATAAGGGAATCCAAGGAATGTATTTGATCTAAGAGACAAGTGATTTAAGTTAGTTAAATTAACGAGACCTTTCTCTTATGTTCATTCCTAAAACGTTCCTAGCCATAGGATTGCCAATTGGGCATTGACAATCCGTTAAGGTTAGTATGTGTTATGTCGACTCAAGCGTGAGTATGAACTAGTCTCAAGTCATTTGGTGTTGGACACTAAGGCAAACACATAGGTGCTCGAAAGAGTAATCGAGTACACTGAACAACGATCAAACGAGAGTTCGAACATACATGTCATGTGAGAACTCAATAGTTGCAATATGCAAAGTAGTCCTTTGACCTGAGGCATCATTGATGTCTAATGGTTAGGTCCTTGATCTTTGATTATGTCAACGGCATTCCATTGGAGTGTCCATGGTATTGTTGGGGTCAAGCTATCTAGTCATGTAGGCATATGAATGCACAATAAGGGATCTCTAACCTTCCATGGTGGAAGGAGAATACTCTAAGATATGATTCGAGAGTCTTTGGCCAAAGCATATGAATATGACTAAGGAAGCTTGTTCCAAATCTTATTCAATTGAATCATATAGAGAAGTATCACATTGGATAGTAGACATGAAACAAACTATCACTTAAACAATGTGATTAAGAGTATTGCATTAGAGAATGACCGTATTGCATTGTAGTTGTAACTGGATAGGTTCTCCAACCACTTCTACTTAGCTTGGGTAACCATGACATGCTGCTAGGCGTCACCCATGGTTTGTGGAAGCCCTAAAGATTAGCAAACACTAATTTTAAGGGAGAATTGAAATGTGGTTTCAATTCACAATCGATCGTTAAGAGTAACATTGCCCACTACCTCGCTAATTGGAACCTAATGGATCGTACACCGAGTAAGGATATAAGTGAAGAAATTATATGAAATGGATAAGCAATTAAATGGTTTAATTGAAGAATGGTCAAGATTAATTAAATAGTTAATTAATTATACGAAACGTTCGTATTGGGCGTTTAAGTTAGTTTTGGGCTTCGGGGCGCAAAAACGTTTTGGTCCACAAGGCCCATTATGTTTAAGTTGTATGACAACTAAAACAAAATGGGCAATTAAGCCCAATAACAAATGGAGGCCGGCCATATCAAGGGTAGTGGGAACTTTTGCTTAATTGCAAGTTTGCCACTAACCTAAGAGATGAAGTATAAAGTCATCTTTATAGCTTTGTTTCTAACAAGGGTTTTCTAATTGAATTTGGGTGAAACATATTCTCTCATTTTCTACATAGAGGCCGGCCACTTAGGGGAGGAACATCTAGCAATCTATTCTTCCCTAAGTCATCCATTTCATCTTCACACTACATCTTTGGTGTGGAGACTTAGAGACACCAAACCTTTGGTGTTTTGGAGAACAAATCCTCAAAGAAGAAAAGGAGCACTAAAAGGGAGGAAATCACAAGGAAGATCCAAGGAGCAAGGAGGTGACTTGAAGGCCCTCCACTTGGGTGAATCCCTTGTGCAATCAAGGATGAGCTTCAAGGGTAAAGAATCTCTAAATTCTTATTCTCTTTAATATTGTTAAAGAGTCTTATGGTTCACCATATACTAGGCTTTGAAAGTCATGGGTTTTATGAATTGTTTTTGGATGCATGCCTACTTTAATTTGTTAATAGTTTGCCTATGTATTCAAATGTTCTTTACATGTTCTTAGCTAGGACATAAATTTTCCTTCAGTTCTTACCTGGTTCTCTTTTCAAACGTCACTATAAACTCCCTAGATCACTCTAATCATACTCCAAAACATGATCCAATAAGATTTGAAAGGTTTTAGAAGCTTACCATTGCCAGAGAATTTTTGAACAGTGGCGGCACCACTATACAGGGAAAGAGAAGGAGCAAGGGAGCTCAGCTAGGTCTGGGTTCGTGATGAAAGGTTTAGTAAGTAGTGTGCTCGCCGGTGATGATCGTTATGATGCTGGTGTAATTCCCGAAGAGAGGGAGATAGTGGATGGTGAGGGTGTATGGCCTTCGACTTTCCTGCGTATGCAGAGAATAGAGAGAAAGAGAGTTTAAGAGAGATGAAGATGAGAGAAAAGGAGAGTGAAAGACACGGGGACAAAAAGGATAGGTTACCCACGTGGGTGGGTCCCAAGCACACAGATATCCCATAAGAAAATAATAAAATAATAAAATAATAATATAAATTTGAATAAATAAATAAAATATAAAATAGTAGCGTGTACAAAAAGTATTTTCAGATTCGTAGTTCTGTAAAATCTTCATCTTAGCTCCAATTTCAATTCTGCTTGCGCCTATGCGTTCTTACCGTCGAGTACTTCGAGAATACGACAAAATAGTAACTTGTACGGGTCATGAAAATACGATCAATGAAAGTCAAAATTCTTGCATCTAGGGACATTTCTGTCAATTCACACTTTTAAAATTTATAAAATTGTAAAATTAGGGACGGGTTGTCACATTTAATTGTAATTTTCAAATATTAATTAGGTTGTAATAAGTTTTGAGATTTTTTGTGTGTAGGTTATACATTGATTCCCATAAACAATAAAATGTTATTTATCATTGATAATTATTATTAAGTTCCCATAATAAGAAAAGTCATGTATTATCATTTACTTTTCATTGTATGTGAATTTCTCTACATATATGTATTTTCATTTTATGTACCTATGTATGTTTTCATACCATAGTTACGTACTAATACATTAGTACCAAAACTTATGTACTGATACATTCGTACCAAACTTATGTACCGATACATTCGTATCAAAACTTTCATACATATACTTTCGTACCGAAACTTATGTATAGATATATTTGTACCGAAACTTATGTACCGATATATTAGTACTAAAACTTAAGTATTGATAGGAGCATATTTAGGCGACTTACTTAGCTTGTTTTCGTGCATCTATGTTGTTAATTCATAGTTGTTTTAGTAGTTTAAGCCATTTTCGTGTGTTTTTAGGTTCATATGGCTAAGGAAGCAAAAAGATGCATTTTGGAGCATTTTGGAGCAAAATTGGGCTTGGAATGGATAGCATATTTTTGGAGCCAAAGTGTTGGACGAATTTGAAAGCCTTGTATGCACTTTGGACATAAAACAAAGGGCCTAGCCCAATCAAACAATCCTTTGAGCCATGCAAAACCTCTAGCCCAATCAACAAGCCTTAGCCACATGCATTCACATGCATCACAACCCCAAAACCATCAAGAAACACCCATTCACACACACATGCACTCACATGCATTCACATGCATTTCCACCTTCCTACTTCATCATTTCACCACATTCTCCCTCTTTAACTCACATGCACCCAAACAAAGCCAACCTAGCTAACCCTACATGCATTATTTATTCACTCTTCATCATTGCATTCATCACCAAAGAACTCCCCATCATTGCCATGCATTCCCCCTAATTCCATCCATCTTCCACACCTTTCCAACCTAGCCACATCCTTTAATCATCCCCCCTTTAAGTTATGATTTTATTTCCTAACCCTACATGCATTATTTATTAACTTTTCATCATGCATCCACATTCATTCAAACACAAAACACACACATGCACTTATTCTTTCATCATTGCACCACCAATTCACCCACATGCATTTCCAACCATTCACACCCCTTTAATCATTCTCCTAGCTATCATTCACATGCTCTCCCATCTATTCTCTCCCTATATGTTCCCTCCACTACTCCTATAAATACCCTTGCATTCATTCATTCATTCATCATCTCATTTCATACACAACACACCACAAACACTTCCATCTTCTCCCTAGCCGTGAGTTTTTCTTCCATTTTTCCTCCATTTCTTCCATTTCCATAATCCCCCAATCCATTCAACACACCTACAACATCCCTTAGTTCTTGTGCCACAATAAAGAGGAAGATAAGAGGGCCTAAACGTTCATACAATTCACGTTTGAGTTGTTGGAATGTTTACGCGTTTCTTTGATTTCAAAGTTTAAATTCAATTCTCTTTGTTTTGTAATATGAGGAATGGAAGATAAGAGGGCCTAAACGTTCATACAATTCACGTTTGAGTTGTTGGAATGTTTAGGTGTTTCTTTGATTTCAAAGCTATGAGGAACTAAACCCTTTTTAGCTAGGGGTGATTTCAATACCATGATTATTTATGTAATATGAATTGATGAATTCCGGTTATGAACTCTTGATTCGTGAATGCAATTGGCTTAACTATTTGATGATTAACTTATTTGTGTTTGTTGATTGAGGGTCGACACTTAATTAGCATGCATGAATATGTGGCTAAAGTTTAAGAAGGTTTCACATAATCGTTACTAACTTATACTTGAAAGTAGTGAAGGTCGCTTGTCACGATCGCGTTAAGTTTAATTCTTAGCATGAGTAACATGATGTCATAGTTGCAAGTGCTTTGTCAATGCTTATGGTTTTCATTATTCTTAATGATCTTCGATTGTATCTCTATTATGATGACATGTAGGGAACTTTTGAGAATGTTTTGGGTTGTCGAATGATGCCATCCAATCCAATAATATAAGGAAAATCTGAGGGTTAACTAGTGATGTCACGGTTAATTTGGGGCATTGTCGTTCATAATTCAATGAAGGAATAACTGGAAATTGATTCATATGCATAAATATCATGTGTGGAGAAAGAACCTCTAGCTAATTCACCAACCATCTTATTTCATCAATTACATTCTTGTTTCGTTATTTCAATTTTCATCAAACCTCAATCCCCCTTTTGCTTTAATGTGCAATATAGTTAGAAATCAATTTAGTTTGTGTTTTTAAAGCATTTTGATTCTTTTGGTTTGTCTTAATGTTTTAACGTTTAGTTTCACATTCTTTGAGTCTAGTTTAACGTTTTATATTGTTTTTACGTTTTAGTTTAAATTCGTCCAAATCCAATCCCCCCCTATTTCGTTGAAGTCTTAGTCTTAATCTTTCTTATTTTTAGTTTTGCTTTCTTCGAGCATTAAATAGTGTTTCATATTGTGTTTTTATGTTTTTAAGTCATTTTAGAAGGTTTTAGCAAGCCCTCCTAATCCCCGGTCTAGAACGATCCCTCACTTATCCATTCTACTACAATTGTCAAACGAGGGTTTAATTTGAGTGTCAAGTAATTCTTGCATCAAGTATCAATATATTCGTACCGAAACTTATGTACCTATATATTCATAACGATACTTCAAGTAGCAAGCACCTAGCCACCATTATCCACTGAACTAAGCATAGGTGGCCAGCTATCACGAACAAACACATTCTTGCCTATATAATCCTATATAGTTCAAGTTAAAATGCAACCCCAACAAATCCCAATCCTTGTTCTCTCTCTCTCTCTCTGTCTCTCTCTCCCCCCCCAACCCCTCCACCCCCAAAAAAAAAAAGGAAAAAAAAATTAAAAACCAATAAGAATGCCGGTTAAAATGCAACCCTAACAAATCCCAATCCCTCTCTCTCTCTCTCTCTCTCTCTCTCTCTCTCTCTCTCTCTCTCTCCCACACCCCCCCCCCACCCCAACCCCTCCACCCCAAAAAAAAAAAAAAAAATTAAAAACCAATAAGAATGCCGGTTCTCTTCTCGAATGGAAACAAAGCCGTAGACAATTTTCTACAAGGGCACCGTCCATGTTTTCAATGTCACTCCCGATCAAGTTCTTCTTCCCATTGTTTATTAATTAGCAATTTTTGTGTTTAATTAGTTGGTAGTTAGTTTCTAATTGGTTAGGTTTTGTTGTGCAGGCTGATAATATATAGAACGAACTTTCCCAGCAGCAGCTGATACCACTTTGTTGAAACAAGTCAATGCAAAAGTTTTTAAAGAAACGCAAAGATAGGTAAATCCATGATTAATCAAGTGTCCTAAATAAATAATAAATGTGAAAATAATAACATATTCTTTGTTTTGAATATGATTACGGGTTGGAAGGAAATTAGAAGCTTGATCATGCACGGTCATGTATTGTGTTCAGTCTATCTACGTGTCGTGGGGTCACTCATCTCTCTATCTATGTGTCATGGGTAACGGGCCATTGTATTAGGGAGAGGTGGTGTATTTCTTGCAGAACCATGTAGTTGTATTTCTACATTTCATTTTGTTGTAGTTGTTTGATTCAATGGATAGAACCATAATTTGTAGTGGAAGATGCGAAATTTGATAGAATTTATTAATGAAAATGAAGAATTGCTGTGCATGAGGTTTTCTTGAATCATTTTATTGCCTCAAAATCTGTGTAAATATAACAGGGGTGGGGAAATAAGACAATGGGGTGGGCCTAGCAACTCAAAAGAAAAATTAGGGATGGGCATCAATTTGCCGAAACTGGTCTTCGAATTGTTTGGTTAGTTTGGTTTGGTTTTGACCAAGAAAAAAGTCAAACAATTAAAAAACCAAACCAAAGAATTTATTTTTGTTTGGTTTGGTTTTGATACTTTTTAAATTGACTAAAACAAAACAAAATTGACCATATATATATATATATATATATTAGTCTTTAATGGCATTTATTTTACTACATACTACTACAGACTAGTGGAATTACTCTTCACCTGTAAGTAGGTTGTCATAGATTATATTCTTCCCAAAGGAGAATTCGAACCAAATTAGTATGGTTAGCCTATTGCAAGATTAAGCCCAGCCCCCACCCCTTAGTATAGATAATAACGAATATATTAAAAAATACGAAATTTATTTTACAAATGTCAACATATTATAGGTTATTTTGATGTCTTACCATTCATATATTTTGACACACCTCGACCTGGGATGTCCACCTAGACTCTGAATCAAGCTGTGCTGGCTAACACATGGAAAGTGACGAAGCCATAAATTGTAGTGTAGTGGAATATGTGAATAAATTTAAACATAAAGGTGCCTAATTTTAAGAGTGTGCTAGTGAGCAGGAATGAACCCATTTTACACGTGATGTAAGAGGATAAGTAAAGTACAATAAAGTACGGTGAGAATCATACCAACAAAGGCAACCACTTATACTAATATTTGCCAAGAATCCTCGTCGATACGAAAGTTCAGCTGCTAAAACCTGGAGGGGTGAAAAACAAAGGTGAGTGGATCTGAAAATAAAACGTTGTAAAAACCTTTCTGAAAACATAATAACCTCTCGTCGTAAAATAAGTATAGTTTCTAAAATATACATACTACGTATAATAAGAAAGTACTTACCATAGCCTATAATATCTCAAGAATTTAATACAGCACAATATTTTGTAAGTAATCACATGACGACCACAATCGCATAATCTCGCATAAGCAAACATATCATATCGAGTGCTCATTGACACATATAGACACATGAGTTCATACAGAGATATTCTGCCATGAACAGGACTGGGTGTAACAATGATATACACTCTAGTACTACAATCATGTGAAGACTGACGCTATGCGCAACACATACGAGTCCTAATTACCTATAGCAATCTAAGACTAGACTGACATCTACAATGGATCCAAAGTGAGGGTACAGTGCAATGTGCACATACACGTGAAAGATTGGCCTTAGCCCCGACGAGTACTAACACCAGTGCAGCAAATGATGAGTAGATAACATAATAAAATCATGTCACAGTAATTCGATAATTCACATCAACATAGTAGTAATAAATAAATATTAATCAAGGCCATAATTCGAACTCCATAAAAGTATGCATAACTGTGCATCTCGTAGGATTTATGATAATTTAGTAATTTTCCGTTATTTCGCTAATTCTTATAAGCATTAATCTAATCTAGCCATGCGTAGGAAATTCTTTTTTCAAATGTATAAATGGAAACTAACAAATATGTATATACTATATAAAAAGAAAAGACCCATTCACAGTTCATGTCATCAAGTCAAACACGCCTTATGGGCATCGAAGATCCTTGCGACGTGTTTCACCTAGAAACGAAACCATTCCCGTAAATGTAACGTACTAATATAGTTACTCATTTTCATACAAAGTACAGCTAATAAAGGAACTATGTTAAAACGGTCGAATTTTAAAAAACGGACAGCGGATTCAGATTCGGCAAGTTGAGAAACCTAAGGAATGACCCTGGGTTTCCCCTAAACGCTGCCACAAGGTGGTTGCATTGGTAGCCACGCATCGCACGCACCACTCACGATGGCTCCCTCACGCGCGCCCACGGGCCTATAAGTACGATTGTACTCGCCTTCCTTGCAAAAGCCTGTGTTTTGCAAGTTTTAGTTTCGACTTGCAAAGCTCCAAAAGAGCTTGATTCTCCATCAAAATTGATGATACAAAAACCTATGTGAAGCTAGAAGTATAGAGAATAGATCTATACCCATTTGAGTGAATAGTGACAAAAGTCACTGTACAAATCCATTTTTCTCCCTTGGGCGTTCTGAGCAGACTAGATACAAAGGTGGTGGTCTTCCTCAAGGTTGATGGTGTTGATAGGATGGTGATTTGGTCATGAGGTTTTTCCTTGTCACAAAAATGGTGATGGTGGTTACCATTTGCAAAGAAGAGATGGACGAGAATGTCTAGTGTTTTCCCCCGTTTTTGGTTTTCGTGGGACTCGTCCAGTCAGTGAGATGACAGCGGTGGCTCAAATAAAGTTCGCTAAAGTACGGTGAGTGTTATGTTTGGCTGGTCTCTGCAAAACAGAGAAATGAGGGAGAAAGGGAAGTGACTTCGAGAGAGAAAGGAAGAGAGATAGAGAGTGAAAATGAGAGATGAAGGATGAGAGATAAGAGGGAAAGAGAGAGAGTCCCAGAAATAATGGAGGGGACACGGGAAAAAGGTGTAGGAATGGGGCGTGGGCCCCCCATGTCTCACAAAACCATACAAAATATCTCTAAACATGAAATTACTAATTTGCCTTCGGTATTCGATGTTTCGTAAAATTTTGACCATAACTTTGATTTCGATTCCATTTGTGCCTACACATTCGTACCCTCGAGAATTTTGAGAATACGATAAAATAGTAACTTGTACATGTCACGAAAAGAAAGTCAACGAAGGTCAACAATCTCGCATCTAAAGGCATTTTCGTCATATCACTCTTTTAAAATTTATAAAATCGTAAAATTAGAGATGAGTTGTCACATATTATATGCGTCAACACATTATAAGTTGTAATGACTATTAACAATTAAGAGATTTATTTGTATTTTATGTTCATGTGAGATTGTAACTATTAAATCGTGTTCTAGCTTGAAGTTTTGTTTAATTAAAACTTAGCCCTAATTGACCAGATGAAATTTATATGTTCCCAAAACTTAATCTTTTGATTGAATTCAAATGTGTAAGATGTTTAGATGCTTAGAAAATTAAAATTCTCGAGTCTTCAAAAATGATTTGGTTTCAAAGGAGGTTCATTGGTTTGGTTTCAAAGAAGGTATTGGTCAAAACCAAATTGTTGAATGCTAATTAGTTTGGTTATATTTTTTGTGTTTGAATCATTGAATGCTACTTTTGGACCTCTAAAAGGTGATAAACACACATCATTTTTGTTGGAACCAAATCGTGCACATCCGCGAACGAAGGTGAGATCAAGTCGGAGTTGCCTATGATCTCTGATGAGGGGAGAATGAGGTTGACTGGGTCATGTGGCTAAATCTATATTAGACTGCCTACATATATATGGGAAGGAGAATCAACTACTAGTGTATTTATGAGAAAGGGGTATGTATGATGTAAGATACATTAAATGCATCCTTAACGAATAGGCTATTACATGGCATATAGGAGATGAGTTCTCCATGGAATTGTCTACGCGTAGACGACGATGTATATGAAAGACGAGTCTCTGTTAGGCGTAGAGAGAATATAAGAGAGATGTATCTTCAGTTGTCATTAATTAGAGAAATAAATACCAAAAGCTAAGGTATTTATAGAAATCTTTAGAGTCCTTGTATGGAGAATAATCCTAATTAAATCAGGAGATTATCTAGGATAAGATATCTAATCCTTCTAAGATTATGATTATGTTGCCCATTCCCCATGATATTCTAATTCTACTTGAATTAAGGTCCTTACTCAGGATACAAATAATAGAGATTACCAAATGGTTGTTTGACTACGCCTTAGACTAGTCAGCGCATTAGAATGGATTACTTTGATTCTAACTAGGAAGTTTGACTAGTTCGATTGTCTGAATTTAATGTGTTATGGGCATTCAAGTCCTTCTTGCCACCCAAGGTGCTACGTGTCATGACCGCAAAAAATTATGGTTGCACGATTTTTCTTCACTTCCAGTAGGTTAATACGTTACTAATCATTTGATTGGGCTAACTCAACGTTGCTTTATGCTTTGAACTATTCATTTTTTGAATCACCATCCGAATATAACTCTAGTCAAAGACTAGCCTAATTTGAAATCCATTGTTTAATTCTTGTTGTGAAAATTATTATTCATTATTTATAGATAATATGGCGTTCATTTATTTGTTTGATTACAGTTAGATAATTTAATATTGTTTGATTTGACTAATTTCTTTGTAAGAGTGATGTGGATGCAAATTTCGGCCATCTTCTCCTTTGATTTGACGAAAATGCACCTGCAAAATAATAACACTAAGATTAAGGCCAAAAGCCTCACGCGCCCACAATGAATGAGGTGGCTTTGGCTGAAGATTCTTCGATGCCAAAGCTAGAATTCTGAAAAAAAATATGTTTAGGAGTTTGTGGGTAGCAAATGGCCTAGCTTTTTAATGGGATAATAGGGATATTTATAGGGGAGTGGCCAGCCTTATTTGGAGAATAGTGGCGGGCCATTTGGAGAATAATTGCAAGATATGATGTGAAATAATATCTTGCAATTAACATGGTAATTAATCCCAAATTAAATAGGAAGTTTTGGGAGTTACCTTTTGAATAAGGATTTGATGAGGAGTGATAAGAGGGATTTGAATAAATACCATTGTGACCACCTTTGACTCTTCCTTAATTAAGTCGTTATTGTCTATTTGCATGCGTGTGGGAACCACGGTGTGCCTCGAGGGTAGTTTTGCTTTTAACACAAAACTCCACGTGTCATCTCCATAATTTTCTTGATTATTTTTTGCTCCATAAATGCCCCTATACCTACTAGGCTGCTCGTAAGAAACGGTAGCAAGTGTAGAGATCTCCAACTTTGATGCATATTCCCACTTGGACATGGAATTAGATTCTTTTAGGAAAGGGAAATAAATTGCCTCCAAAGCCTATTTAAGCCTACCTTAAGTAGGCGGTTAAATCAACTTCGGAGGGCAACTATTTATCCCTACAAGAAAGAGAGAAAGCTAGAGGATATTTGTTCCCCCTCCCTTAGCATTCTTCTTTGCTTGCCCATGCAAAGAACCATTTTCCTTTGATTCCTTTGTCTTCTCTACATCGCACCAATGTCAGAAAAACTTAATTTTCTTTGTTTTGTTCTTGGATGGTGCTGTCGTGGCGCAGCCGTTGGGGTGGTGTGACAAGTTGGCTAGCAGAGGCTAGAAGTTGGCTCGTATAGACTGAGGAGGTGGCGTGGTAGAAGCCATGGTTTGGGCTACAAATTTTTGCCATTTTCTTCTTTGACAAAAATACACTTGCAAAATAATAACACCTAAGATTAAGGCCAAAAACCTCACGTGCCCATGATAAATGGGGGGCTTTGGCTGAAGAATCTTCGATGCCAAAGTTAGAATTCTGAAAAGAATGTGTTTAGGAGTTTGTGGATAGCAAATGGCTTAGCTTTTTAGTGGGATAATAGGGCTATTTATAGGGGAGTGGCCGACCATATTTGACGAATAGTGGCCAACCATATATGGTGCAATTGGAGAATAATGGCAAGATATTATGTGAAATAATATCTTGCAATTAACATGGTAATTAATCCCAAATTAAATAGGAAGTTTTGAGATTACCTTTTGAGTAAGGATTTGATGAGGAGTGATGAGAGGGATTTGAATAAATACCATTGATCACCTTTGACTCTTCCTTGATTGAGCCGTTATTGTCCATTGCATGCACGTGGGAATCCTGATGTGCCTCAAGGGTAATTTTGTCATTTCAACCCAAAAGTTCACGTGTCACCTCCATAATTTTCTTGATTATTTTTGGCTCCACAAATGCCCCCACACTTGCTGGGCTACTCACAGGAAAGGGCAGTAGGTGTATAGATCTCCAACTTTGATGTAGATTCCCACTTGGACTTAGAATTAGATTCTTCTAGGAAAAGGAAATAAATTGCCTCCAAAACCTATTTAAGCCTACCTTAAGTAGGACATTAATCAACTTTGGAGGGTAATCATTTATCCCCACAAGAAAGAGAGAAAGCTAGAGGATATTTGTTCCCCTTCCCTTAGCATTCTTCTTTGCTTGCCCGTACAAAGAACTGTTTTCCGTTGATTTCTTCATCTTCTCCGCACCGCACCAAGGTAAGAAAAATTTAATTTTCTTTCTCTTCTTCATAGGTGGTGTTGTCGCGGGGCAGTCGTCAGGGTGGTGCAGCATGTTGGCTGACAAGGGCCAGGAGTCGGCTCAGCATGGGCCTATGCGATGGTGTGGCAATGGCCAAAGCTTGGGTTGCTCGGCTTGGCTGGAGCCAAGGGATGGCTCGGCATGGGTCGAGGAAGTAGCGTAGTAGAGGCCACGGTTTAGGCTACCACAATTATGTTGCTTGTCAAGAAAGAAGAAATTGCTGAAGATGAAGTGTCGGGTGAGCAAACTGCTAAGTGCAAAGTGGCTGCTAGAGAGCCTAAGGTCAACCAAGTTGCTAAATGAGTAGTTAGCTCTGTTTAGCATGTGTTGAATTTCAGCAACCTTCGTATAAGTTTATCAATTTGCTAGAAATTTAATAACTTTTGCTTTACTCCATCTTTGTTTTTCTTGAAACTTTGCTTGCTTGAAGCGTCTTGCAAAACTTTTAGCCATAAAACCGTCGGTTGAGCACTCTGCTTCGAAAAAGGCTGACGATCCCACAAAGTCACTATGGT
The DNA here is from genome assembly GCF_019419815.1 of Pyrus x bretschneideri. Classification (NCBI taxonomy): domain Eukaryota; kingdom Viridiplantae; phylum Streptophyta; class Magnoliopsida; order Rosales; family Rosaceae; genus Pyrus; species Pyrus x bretschneideri. Next base: position 562,746 of record NW_025999803.1, on the reverse strand, counting down.
TGTGAGTTTTGGCTTCTTAGGTCATCGAGCTATTGAGTTCATCGTCGACTATTGCCCTATGACCATTTGCTGCTTAGCTGGCATTCGAGTATTTGATCCTTTGAGTTGTGTGGCCTGCATCACAACATGGTAAAGAACTGTGGAATATGAAAATCATTAACTAATCACATCAAAATGAGTAGTTGTGTGGAAATTAATGGGCAATTTGCCCCATTTCGTTGAAGAGTATACCCAGATAGGTGTTAGAGAATTGGTTTATCCTCTCGCACTAGAGACTTTACCCCGATGGGTGTTGGAGAATTGGTTTATCCTTTTGCATTGGAGAGCTTACCCAGATGGGTGTTAGGGAATTGGTTTTCCCTCTTGTACTAGAAAGTTTACCCAGATGGGTGTCAGGGAATTGGTTTATCCCCTCGCATTGGAGAACTTACCCAGATGGGTGTCAGGGAAGTTATTTACCATCTCGCACTAGAGAGCAGACCTATATGGGTGTTGGGAACTTGGTTTACCCTATCGCACTGGAGAGCAATTAGTTTACCCTCTCTTATTTAAGAGTTGACCTATATGGGTGTAGACATCGAAATTTCAGTAAAACAAATGTTTACCAATGCATTAAAGTTTTGACGTGTCAAGGCATACATGGCATACGCCACGTGTTGTACAAATTGTACACATGGCGTGTGACTTAACAAAATAGGAAGAAATACTCTTGAAGGATTAAACAAGTTTTTCTTCTCATTTTGGGCAATGACAAGGCAAGTACATTTCAATCCATTGAGGATCAAAACAAGTTTTTCTTCTCATGTTGGGCAATGACAAGGCAAGCACACTTCAATCCATTACGGATCAAAGCAAGTTTTTCTCATTTGGGCAATGACAAAGCATACACATTTCAAGTTTAAAATGGTGTTAAGTGGGAAATTAGGCCATAAGTTAGACCACTTCAAGTTTAAAATGGTATTAAGTGGGAAATTAGGCCATAAGTTACACCACTTCAATTTCAATATTGCATTAAGTGGGAAAATTAGGCAATGGTGCTTGGAAAGGAAAAAAAATATTTTGTGGTGGTGATTCATTCTCAAAGCCTATAAATAGGCTTCTCCATCAAGGTATCAAGCATCAAGGAATTCACAAATACATTTCTCTACTCCAAAACTAGAAGAGGAATTCCCCAAATCCTTGAAGCTTTGAAACTCCAAAGCTTCCAACCATCCAAATTCCCAAGAATTCCGAAGGATCAAGAAAGCTCTCTTCGTTCTTCATCCAATCGTTCTTCAAGATTAAGCCCCAACGGCCCTTGAAGATCCGCTCATCCATCAACCTTCAAGATCAAGCCCAAAAGCCCTTGAAGAAATCCACACAACCATTATTCAAGATCAAGCCCCGACGGCCCTTGAAGAAAGTGTTCATCCGTTCATCCTAAGCATAAGCCCCCAACGGCCCTTTGGATCAACAACCTCAACAAATCCACACATCCAATCGTTCTTCAAGATTAAGCCCCAACGGCCCTTGAAGATCCGCTCATCCATCAACCTTCAAGATCAAGCCCAAAAGCCCTTGAAGAAATCCACACAACCATTATTCAAGATCAAGCCCCGACGGCCCTTGAAGAAAGTGTTCATCCGTTCATCAACTGTTCATCCTTAGATCAAGCCCCGACGACCCTTTGGATCAACAACTCATCCACAAACCTACACCCTACGAAGATAGAATCAGAGGACCAAATTTGAGAGAGATCGTAACCCCAAAATCATTAAACACAAAATATTATTTTGTACACGTTATTCTTGTCTCTTGTTTCAAGGAATTTTCCGTGTTCACAATGGGTCCATATGGGTGTCGGAAAATTGGTTTACCCTCTCGCACTGGAGAGCTTACCCACATGGGTGTCTGGAAATTAGTTTACCCTCTCGCACTGGAGAGCAATTAGTTTACCCTATCGCACTAGAGAGTTAACCCATATGGTAGAGAACAATTAGTTTAGCCTTTCGCACTGGAGAGTAGACCCATATGGGAGACGGGAAATTTGTTTACCCTCTCACATTAGAGAGCAATTAGTTTACCTTCTTGCATTAGAGAGCAATTAGTTTACCCTCTCACACTGAAGAGCTGACCCATATGGGTGTTAGGAAATTGTTTTACACTCTCGCACTGGTGAGGAATTAGTTTACCCTCTCGTTGACACGCCCTAATCCTGATATTCCCCGAATACTCGGATAGGCACGTGTTGGCCGACACCCGAGGGTGACGAAAGCCATTTATTAAATACAAGAGTAATGATTAGGAGGAAATATACATGAGTAAATAATCATTGGGGAAATCAAGTAAATTAAACAGAGTTTAAGAAAATAGCTAGAGTGCACAGAACACGCCCTAAAACAAGATCACAAAGAAAAAATCATTACAAGATATCACACAAGTGAAAGATAGACCACTACTCGTAGGGAAATGCCTCGTACGTTGTGTCGTAGTCCTTGTTTCTAAGACTTAAATGGGGGCGCAAAACAAAGGAGAGTGGACCAAGTTCATATATACAATTGTAATGATAGGAGCATATTTAGGCGACTTACTTAGCTTGTTTTCGTGCATCTATGTTGTTAATTCATAGTTGTTTTAGTAGTTTAAGCCATTTTCGTGTGTTTTTAGGTTCATATGGCTAAGGAAGCAAAAAGATGCATTTTGGAGCATTTTGGAGCAAAATTGGGCTTGGAATGGATAGCATATGATTGGAGCCAAAGTGTTGGACGAATTTGAAGGCCTTGTATTCATTTTGGACATAAAACAAAGGGCCTAGCCCATTCTCTCTTAAACCAACCCCAAGGCCATGCATTTCCTTCCAATTCCAAAGCCCACAATCACTTCAAAAGCCATGCAAAGAACCATCCATTCCATCAAAAACAATCCATCAATTCACATGCAAAACCACCATTAACACACATGCACCCAAACAAAGCCAACCTAGCTAACCCTACATGCATTCTTTATGCAACTCTTCATCATTCCACCATTCATTCTTTATTCCACAAACAAGTCACATGCATTTCCACCTTCCTACTTCATCATTTCACCACATTCTCCCTCTTTAACTCATTTCATTATTCATTCACTTTGCATTCATTCAATTCCACCCCACATGCACCCTTTATTCTTCATCATTGCAACCATGGCACATTTACACCAACAAAACAACTCCCATGCCATGGCCTACTCATATTCCCATTTCCTTTCCAACATCTCACATGCATTTCCACCTTCCTACTTCATCATTTCACCACATTTTCCCTTTTATTTCCACATGCAATTCTTCATCATTGCAACCACAAACACCTTAAACAAATAGCCATATACATCTCCACTCCTCCTATAAATACCCTTGCATTCATTCATTCAAAAATCATCTCATTTCATACACAACACACCACAAACATTTCCATTCTCTCCTTAGCCGTGAGTCTCCCTTAGAATCCAAAAACCATCTTCCATTTCCACCACTTCTCATCCATTTCCATAATTTCCCAACACTTCCATCCCCCCCAACCAACTATCCCTAGACCTTATGCTACAATAAAGAGGAAGATAAGAGGGCCTAAACGTTCATACAATTCAAGATTGAGTTGTTGGAATGTTTAGGCGTTTCTTTGATTTCAATGTTTAATTTCAATTCTCTTTGTTTTGTACGTATGAGGAAATAAACCCCCCTTGGCTAGGGGGTGATTCGAAATATATGTTTATGCTTGCAATATGATTTGAGTACTTCTAATTACGTTTCATAAGTTGTGAATTCAATTTGTTTAACTATTTGATTGATAACCTATTTATGTATGTTTATTGAGAGTCGACGCTTAATTTTCATGCATGAATTTGACGCTAGAATATAAGTGATTCACGTAATAGTTATGAACTTATATTCACAAGTAGTGGAGGTTGCTTATAAACAATCGCGTTAAACATATTCTTGGCATAAGTTTCATGCAATCATAGTAACGAATGCCTCGTCAACACTTATAGTTTTCATGATGCTTAATGATTCTTGCTTGTATCTCTATTATGCAATTCATGTAGGGAACTTGTGAGGAATGTTTTGGGTTGTCGTATGCAATCATCCAATTCATTAACTTAAGGAAAACTTGACGGTTAATTTAAGCGGACCTAATTAACCCGGGGCGTTGAGAATTCATGATTTATTGAAAAGCAATTGGAAATCGTTTTATATGCAAGTATAACATGTATGGAGATGAACCCCTTAGCTAGCCATTCCATCCATTCTATCCCTTCGTTTTATAATTCTTCCTAGTTTATTAACTTGTTTTGTTATTACAATTTTCATCAAAACAAAACCCCCCTTATACTTTCTTGTTCTTAGTGCTTAGAATCTGTTTAGTTTATGTTTTAAAATGTTTTGAGTTTTTGGTTTGTCTTAGTGTTTTAAAGTTTAGTTTCACATTCTTTGAGTCTAGTATAGTGTTTTATTTTGTGTTTTTACGTTTTTGAGTCAAATCCAAGAGGTTAACAATCCCTCCTAATCTCTGGTCCAGAACGATCCCTACTTATACTTATACTACAATTGTCAAAAAGAGGGTTTAATTTGTGTTTGCATAATTCTCGCATCAAATTTTGGCGCCGTTGCCGGGGATTAGCAACTTTGCTAATCTCTTGGATTGTTTTATTTTCGTTTGTGTGTATATATTTTTAGTTTTATTTTGTTGATTTTATACGCAAGACATGGCACTTGATAGTGCTTCCCTTTTGTCACAGCTTATGGAAGAGTACCAAATGCAAAGAGTTGGTACATTTGATCATAATCAATCAAGGAATGACATGTTTTCCAATAATTACAATTCGGATTGGAGTGATCATTCAAACTCTATGTGGTGGGAACCTCAACATATTCAACAAGACGGATATTGGCAGCCCTATGAGGAGTTCTATTCAACATCTATGCATCCACCACAACCTCATATTCAATATGCCCAAACAAACTTAAGTTCGTCAATAGATTATAATCAAAAGCTTAATGAATTACTTTGTTTGGTGCAGGGCTCACAAAACCAAGTCGAGGAGGCTCAACAAAGGGAAGCCCCACAGCAACAAAGTGTAAATGAGGTGAGTGCTATTTCTGAAATTCAATCACAACTTGCTAATCTTACTTCTCTTGTTTCTCAGGTTGTGATTGGTCCAAAAGCACAAGAACACCAAGTTTGTGGCGTGTGCTCAATTCAAGGGCATCCATCCGACAAGTGCCCTCAACTAATCGAGAATGGTGGGTTGGAATCTGCCAATGCAATTGGTTTCCAAGGACAAAATCAAAACAACCCATACTCGAACACTTACAATGCCGGATGGAGGGACCATCCAAACTGCAAATGGAGGGAGCCACAACAAGCTGCCCAACAAGGAGGATTTAGGCCAAACCCCCCTGATTTTTATTCCAAGCCGTATGCACCCCAACAAACCCAACAACCTTCGGCATCATCTCATTCAGGCACGTCCTTGGAAAGTGATCAAGCTATGCAATTACTAACCTCTATTTCGCAGGGGTTGCAAAATCAAAACAACCGGATAGCAAATAACGAGAAGGAGATGATGGATATGGAGGAGCAAATTGGGCAGATTATGGAGTTCATAAAACAAATTCAAGAGCAAGAAGTGGATGAGGAGCTGCTAATTGAGGAGGAGGAAGAAGACATGCACACGGCAAGGGAAGAACAACCCTTGCTGCAGCCCCCTAAGCCCTCTAAACCACCCACCACAAGTAAGGACGTCCCAATTCCATGTTATTCTGATGTTATTCCACCCAATGTCCCTTTTCCTAGCAGGTTTTTGATTCCCAACCAAGAAGAGAGTAAAAAGGACATCGTGGAAGCCTTCCCAAAAGTTCAAAATGTTATTCCAATTCTTGGTGCAACACAGCAAGTTTTAGATGGTGTTGAATTCTTCAAAGGACTTTGTACACCAAGAAGAATGATTCAAGAGAAGGTAGTGGCTGGAGAAGATGTAGAAGGCATCAAAGAGGACATTAGACAAGGACCAATTCTCACATGCAATCTGGCCAAGTCCAATATCCCTGAAACTTTAAAGGGAGTGGTGTTTATTCTTGAGTTTATGTCAGAGCACACAAGTAAGCCGCCTCCCCGAATTTCAATTTTCTTTTATACTAATATGTTGTTAATGATCCAGGCACCCACTTTAGAATTTGAACCATTACCGGATCATCTCAAGTATCACCCCCCATTCAGAGATAAATTCCATCTCATGGGTCCTAAATGAGCCTAAGAAGGTTTCGTCCGGCTGCAAGACATAAAAGAAAGCGCTACTTGGGAGGCAACCCAATACAGTAAATAAAACTTTTGCTTGTTCATTGATTTTTTCGATAAATTACAATTGTATCTAAACATGGTAGAAAGATGGAGCCTTTACAAAGGTTGTGTACGTGAGGCCCCACTACGTGGCAACACTCTCGGAGCAAGAGGCATCAGAGCAGGAGGCATCAGAGCAGAAGGCATCGGAGCGAGAGGCATAGGAGCGGGAGGCACCGAAGATAGATCATTCAAGGCCCCGAGCCTTGGTGGAACGCTGGATGACCCAGGAAAAAAGGTGCCTCTGGAAGAAAGCTGCAAACCGTTGACGGTCATCAAGCTCATCAAGCTTCCTCTTCATGCCTGTTGAATAATTGTTGGCAAGCATGTGCAAACTTCGGTTCTCGTACTTAAGTTGTTTGATCTCCTGTTTAAGACTCTCCACATCTGCCATCAAGGATTCAACCTGACGGAAGCGAGCAAGAAGGCGTTGGCCCATGTTGGACACAGAGCCAGCGCACTGAACACTCAGAGCCAGGGATTCTTGAACGGCCAACTCATCGGACCGTCCTGAAAGCAGCTGACTGTCTTTGGAAGTGAGGAGGTTCCGAGCCACTATCGTAGCCGTTGTGGGATCCGTCATCATAGAGTCCTCATCTGTAAGAGGGCCATGGGAAGATAAGAAAGACGGGCACCATACCTTACCCTGACGAGACGCGACCGGATCACTGCTTAGACTCAAATCTAAGCAAAGGTTCGATGGGTTGGATGAGCTAGCCATTGTTCACGAAGTTAAAAGAGAAGGGGTGGATGGAGTAGATTTTCAAAAGGCCGGAGACGAGTTTCAAGAATGGCAAATCTTCAGAGTGTGTAAGTTAGCGGTGATCGATAGCTCTATAAAAAGCCAAGGCAACGCGTCCACCGATTCAAAAAGCCGGAAGACAAGCGCAAAGTTCGGCGACGCTTTATCTGCTTTTCAGAAAACGCGTTCAACACGTGGAGGCCATCATCGCAACTACACGTCTTTAGCCGACAAGTGCAAAGTTCGGCAACGCTTTATCTGCTTTTCAGAAAACGCGTGCAGCTTTATCGAAGAGGCGTTTTCAAAGATCGAAGAGGCGTCTTCAAAGATCGAAGAGTCGTCACTATTCCAAAAAGCCGGATTTGCGGGATCAAAATGTTTGTCGACAACGGTAAAAGAACAGTATCACCACTTGCTATTGAATTCCCTATATATGTCGACCTTCATCTTTTATGGCAAGACAGAACTGAAGAAAATGCCCAACTCTTCCTCACCTCTGAGGGCGCACTCCCAGCAAAGCCTTTCGAAATACTCCATTCTTTCTTCTTCCCCAAAGATGATACCAGATGCCTGGAGTACAGATGACCCAGGAGGAAACAGCACCACAAATACATGTGCTGATTCATTCACCGCTTCTTCAAAAGCAAAGGTATCTCATATCATAAAGGGCAAAAGCAAAGGTATCTCATATCATGCTCTTTCCCTGCCTTTTCCTTTGTCCTTGATATTACTTGCATGGCAAAGTGAAAGAAGCAATCAGCCGGCACTTGGAGTCTATCTGGACTCTATTCCCTGGTTGCTTACCTAGCTTTGCTGAGCTATCCTCTAACCCTCTTCAATACGAATTGGAGAGATTGAACAAAGAAACAGATAAGAGGAGGAAGCTCAGACCTTCGTGGGAGACCAAAGGAAGCCTGCTGCCCAGTTCAAGAGTAGCACAAAGGAAAATCAACGATGGGAGCAGCGCAGTTCAAGAGTAAGCCTGTGGAATCACAAAGATCCAAGCCTCACTGCAATCACCAAGGAGAAGATGGAACGAACACTCCATAACCAGATTTGCATCTCTAAACTCTTCTCTTTGTTAGATACATTCTGCCATGTTTAGTATGTTTAATTGCTGTTTATATGTTTGCTTGTGTTTAGTGTGGTTTTTAACATTGAGGACAATGTTTGATTTAAGTGTGGGGGAGTTACTAAAGTGTTTTGATGCAAATTCGTAGGGTTTTATCCACCATAACTTCAAATGTTGTTTCTTGCTGTTTTTAAGTGTGTTTAGTGTGTTTTGACTTAAAAATTCGAAAATCACATAAAAATTTGAAAAACATGTTTTGAAAAGCCTAAAAAGAGTATTTTGAGTCGTTTTTGTGTCGTAGGTCACCTTCCAACACAATGATAAGGATTTGGTTTCTAATTGCATGACTGTTAAAAATAGTTATAAACATAGAGAAAAGTTTGATTTACTCTTGGTATATGCTTGGTTATGGTTATAATGTATGACTTCACATGCAATCATAAAAGAAAAATTCGTTTTTGTAACATGACTGAAGGAAGGAACTCAAACAAACGCTACAGCCCTGAAAGACTTGAGCCTATAACGTTCTTTGGAGAGTATAATCTGTGATTTTTTGTTTTTTAAAGTTGTTGCATGATCTCATTATTCTTTGCTTGGTTACTACTTAGAAGGCGTTTCATCATATAGTTCCAAATGCTAGAACTCATGCCCATTTCATTCAAAGCATGTTATTGATTTACATAACATATTCAAGATGAAGTTGTGTAATTGCCACCATAGCCAAATAACCTCACTTCCCATATTTCGTATATGTTGTAAGTTTTACCCCCGTTGAGCTTTGTTTAGCCTTTATTCTTTGTCAACCCACATTATCCTCACCTAGCCTAGTTTAGGACAATCCACACCTTTGTTCTTAGAAGATAGTGAGCATGACTTAAATGAATTCCTTTTGAGTTACATTATGCAAGAAAATGAGTGTGGGAGAAGGAATGCTTGTTCTTAAGTATGTTTTGAGTTTCAAAAGAAAAGAAAAACAGAAAAGAAAAGAAAGAAAGAAAAAAGAGCTTGAAAAAAATGAAAGAATGAGTGATTGAAGTAAGGGCTCAAAGCACCAATTCTGGCCCTAAATTGTCTCCCTTTTTGTCCAAAGTTGAGTTTTCATTCAAAAGTGAATTCTAAGTTGATTCAATTGCCTTGCTCACTATTTCTTTAAGAACCTTTGTTTTCCATATCCCTTCTTTGTTATCCACACGCCCCAAGCCCCATTACAACCCGTGACTTCAATCTTAAGTGTTATGTGTTTCAATTTGTGGAGTTTGAACTTGGTATGAGCATATGGTGTCACTGGTTCTCGCGTCTAAGTAGTAGCATTCCATTCATGAGATCATAATCTAAACATGCTTATTAACTCCAAAAATTGCGTTCTTTGTGATACATATATGTGAGTGTTCGTTTTCATGTTTACATCAATCTTCTCACATATGACTAGATTAGGGTGTGTAGTTAGAAAATCTGAGTGAAAATTGAGTGCATATCTTGTAAGGAATTGAGCAAATTCTCTAAGGCATGTTACTACATTCAAAACATGGTTTTAAATGCTTAATTGTGAACTAGTATGTGGTGACTATGATTAAGAATGTACTTAAGGGTAAAGATGGCTAAATTCTGTGGGAATAATAATTTTTAACTTGTCATGTGCATTGGAAATCCCTGAAACGATTGTTGGAAGGTGTAGGTTGTGTTTTACGTGTTTAGTGTCGTTTTGTTTATTTGTTTTTATTCTGTTTTGCTCGAGGACTAGCAAAAGATAAGTGTGGGGGAGTTTGATAGGAGCATATTTAGGCGACTTACTTAGCTTGTTTTCGTGCGTCTATGTTGTTAATTCATAGTTGTTTTAGTAGTTTAAGCCATTTTCGTGTGTTTTTAGGTTCATATGGCTAAGGAAGCAAAAAGATGCATTTTGGAGCATTTTGGAGCAAAATTGGGCTTGGAATGGATAGCATATGATTAGAGCCAAAGTGTTGGACGAATTTGAAGGCCTTGTATTCATTTTGGACATAAAACAAAGGGCCTAGCCCATTCTCTCTTAAACCAACCCCAAGGCCATGCATTTCCTTCCAATTCCAAAGCCCACAATCACTTCAAAAGCCATGCAAAGAACCATCCATTCCATCAAAAACAATCCATCAATTCACATGCAAAACCACCATTAACACACATGCACCCAAACAAAGCCAACCTAGCTAACCCTACATGCATTCTTTATGCAACTCTTCATCATTCCACCATTCATTCTTTATTCCACAAACAAGTCACATGCATTTCCACCTTCCTACTTCATCATTTCACCACATTCTCCCTCTTTAACTCATTTCATTATTCATTCACTTTGCATTCATTCAATTCCACCCCACATGCACCCTTTATTCTTCATCATTGCAACCATGGCACATTTACACCAACAAAACAACTCCCATGCCATGGCCTACTCATATTCCCATTTCCTTTCCAACATCTCACATGCATTTCCACCTTCCTACTTCATCATTTCACCACATTTTCCCTTTTATTTCCACATGCAAATCTTCATCATTGCAACCACAAACACCTTAAACAAATAGCCATATACATCTCCACTCCTCCTATAAATACCCTTGCATTCATTCATTCAAAAATCATCTCATTTCATACACAACACACCACAAACATTTCCATTCTCTCCTTAGCCGTGAGTCTCCCTTAGAATCCAAAAACCATCTTCCATTTCCACCACTTCTCATCCATTTCCATAATTTCCCAACACTTCCATCCCCCCCAACCAACTATCCCTAGACCTTATGCTACAATAAAGAGGAAGATAAGAGGGCCTAAACGTTCATACAATTCAAGATTGAGTTGTTGGAATGTTTAGGCGTTTCTTTGATTTCAATGTTTAATTTCAATTCTCTTTGTTTTGTACGTATGAGGAAATAAACCCCCCTTGGCTAGGGGGTGATTCGAAATATATGTTTATGCTTGCAATATGATTTGAGTACTTCTAATTACGTTTCATAAGTTGTGAATTCAATTTGTTTAACTATTTGATTGATAACCTATTTATGTATGTTTATTGAGAGTCGACGCTTAATTTTCATGCATGAATTTGATGCTAGAATATAAGTGAGTTTCACGTAATAGTTATGAACTTATATTCACAAGTAGTGGAGGTTGCTTATAAACAATCGCGTTAAACATATTCTTGGCATAAGTTTCATGCAATCATAGTAACGAATGCCTCGTCAACACTTATAGTTTTCATGATGCTTAATGATTCTTGCTTGTATCTCTATTATGCAATTCATGTAGGGAACTTGTGAGGAATGCTTTGGGTTGTCGTATGCAATCATCCAATTCATTAACTTAAGGAAAACTTGACGGTTAATTTAAGCGGACCTAATTAACCCGGGGCGTTGAGAATTCATGATTTATTGAAAAGCAATTGGAAATCGTTTTATATGCAAGTATAACATGTATGGAGATGAACCCCTTAGCTAGCCATTCCATCCATTCTATCCCTTCGTTTTATAATTCTTCCTAGTTTATTAACTTGTTTTGTTATTACAATTTTCATCAAAACAAAACCCCCCTTTTACTTTCTTGTTCTTAGTGCTTAGAATCTGTTTAGTTTATGTTTTAAAATGTTTTGAGTTTTTGGTTTGTCTTAGTGTTTTAAAGTTTAGTTTCACATTGTTTGAGTCTAGTATAGTGTTTTATTTTGTGTTTTTACATTTTTGAGTCAAATCCAAGAGGTTAACAATCCCTCCTAATCTCTGGTCCAGAACGATCCCTACTTATACTTATACTACAATTGTCAAAAAGAGGGTTTAATTAGTGTGCGCATAATTCTCGCATCAAGTAATAAAACAATTATCAAGATACTAACCCCCACAGTTTATATAAAGAAAACTACAAGCATAATAGATCATAGGTTTACTGAAAACCTTAGCATGCCAAAAACATCTCAAAAGACATATCGCAGAAATCAAAATATCAATCATCTCAGATAATGTCTTGTAACGCAGTGTGCTGCTAGTAATATCACTTAACAAATATAACTGCCGTCCCTATGCCAGCACTGTGGTCTCTACGCCCGTAGCTAGAGATTTCCAACTCCCGGCCCAATGCCTGCTCCGTGTCCCTCAACTTGTAGTTAGGGATTATTTCTCCCGGCCTAACTACCAACACCAGATCCTTGCCCTAGGTGGCATAGTGTCCACTGGGTATGCACAAATAGTTACGCCTCTCATAAATAACCACTTCATAGTATAAAGTCATCCATTGTCTATACTATGAAAAGGGGTTTCCAAAACATGTTCTAGCTTCCTATCGTCATCCATCAGATAGTCTACCAGTGCTTGGTTTTTATAGAAAATACGATATATCAAACTATAGCTCAATGTAGGCTAATGATTAATTCCTCACCAAAAACAAGACATTAAACAACATATTCCATAAACATGCTTAACATAAAATCAGTTCATAAAACTCGTAAGGCATGCTATTCATTTATGCAATTAAACTATGAAATCATGTAATTTTAGAAGGGGTCGACTCACAGATACTCCGTAGCAGCAGAGTTGTGCGGAAAAGGATTAAGGAAATCCCCACTAGCAAGTTCACCTAAGCACAAAAATGTACAATTTATCAAACTATGCCCAAACGATAGAATTCCAGGAAATGGACGCCACAAACGGATTCGGAATATCGAAATTGGTCTAGGAGGGATTTTTTTGGGTTTTTTGGGTCCTGAGGTTGTGGTTAAAAAGGGTTAAGGTGAAAAGGGGTGGTTTGGGCTTAAACCCAAACCCACACAAACATACACACACACGGGATAACACACACACACACACACACATGTGCACCACACACACTCACACGGACATACACACATGCACGGCATGCACATAGACACATACACGTGCACCACACATACTGACACGGACACACACACATGCACAACATGCACACATACACACACGTGCACCACACATACTCGCACGGACACACACACATGCACAGCAAGCGCGCACACACACACACGTGCACTACACTTATTCACATAGACGCACACACACACTTAGTCCAGTCCACAACCCAAAGGCTTCACACACAGGGCTGGGCTTTAAGCCCTTTCTAACTAAACCGGCCCAAGGCCCTTTGGGTCAGTAAAATAAATAACAAAAATTTAAATAAAAAGAAAATAGAACGGGCTAGGTTTGGTCTACGGGCCCAAATCCCGTGGGTGTCCTGAACGGCCCGAAGGGCCTGCGTACTGGTCGGGTAAGAGCGCCAAAAACGTGATCGGAATTCGTCCCGATTCCGATTTGGACCTAAAACTAAGTAAAAGTAGGACGTTAAAACATGAAAATGATGCTGAGAGAGAAGTGAAATAGGATTTTACCATAAATAGGATCAAATGGGGTCAAGATTGGCCGAGTTTGTGTACGAGCTTCGATGGATTTTCTTGTCGGGTTCTGGGATTTAGAACATAGAAAAACCACAAGTTCAAACTTTGGTTTTCACACGAAGTCATAAACCCAACATACAAACCCAAAAATTTAAAAGAAAAATTAGGGAAGAACCTCACCTGTGTTCGAGTTTCAGAGAGTTGAAGCTCTCAACTTCAATGGCAAAACACACAGAGGTGTTCTAATAACGCATGTAGGTTTATAGTTGAGTTCCTCAAGCCCTAAGGATTATAGATATGTGGTTAGTTTGTTGGATTTGTTTAGATTTCAAAAAGGGAGGGGGACGAGAGCTCTCGGAGCTCTGAGGAGAGTGGGTGTTTCCGAGAGTTAGAGAGAGAGAGAGAGAGAAACTAGGTTTTTTTTTCAGAAAATAAGGAAAGAAGAGGATAGGGCTCATGGGTTGGGTTATTGGACCTAACCTTAGGCCTTAGGTTAACTCAAAAAGGGGGTTGGGCTTGGCCCAATAAAAATTTAAATTATTTGGGTCAGGGTTATAACAAACTACCCCCCTTAAAGAAAAAAATTGTCGTCAAAATTTAATTACCTTAAGTAAACAGAAATGGATACTGTGCTCGTATCTGTTCTTCAGTCTCCCACGTCGCCTCCTTAACTGCATGATTCCTCCAAAGTACTTTTACTAGCGGAATGGTCTTGTTCCTTAACACTTTATCTTGTCTATCGACTATTGCCACAGGTTCTTCCACATAACTCAAGTCTAGACTCACTTCCAGAGGTTCTAGCTGAATAACATGAGAAGGGTCTGGTATGTATTTTCGGAACTTGGAAACATGGAATACATTATGAATATGAGATAATTCTGGCGGTAATTCCAATCTGTAAGCCACTGCACCAATTCTTTCTAAAATCTGATAGAGACCCACATAACGAGGGCTTAACTTCCCTCGTTTTTCAAACCGCACTACACCCTTCCAAGGAGAAAATTTCAGAAAAAGAAAATCGCCAACCTTGTACTCTTGGTCTTTGGAATGCTGATCTGCAATGATCTTTTCTCTGTCCTGAGCAGCCTTCAAATTTCTTTTAATGATTCGTATATTAGCATTAGTGGTATCCACGATCTTTGGTCCCACCAACGATCTTTCTCCTGCCTCCGTCTGACATAATGGCACCCTACACGCCTTTCCGTAAAGTTCTTTAAAAGGTGCCATACCAACACTCGAGTGATAACTATTATTGTAGGCAAACTCAACCAATGGAAAATAGTTATCCCAACTACCCTTCCACTGTAAAACCGACACTCTCAACATATCCTCTAAAGTCTGAATTGTCCGCTCGAATTGACCATTAGTTTATGGATGATAAGCAGTGCTGAATAGTAACTGGGTACTTATAGCGTCATTAAAGGCTTTCCAAAACCTGGAATTGAATCTAAGGTGTCTGTCTGACACGATGGAAACAGGTACACCATGGAAGCGAACGATATTATCAACAAATAACTTCGCCAATTTCTCCAGCGAGTAGGTCTGTCAGACTGGTAAAAAATGAGCGGTCTTGGTAAGCCGATCGACAATTACCCAAATACCATCGTACTTTGATGGTGTTCTAGGTAGTCCATACACAAGGGCCATAGTGATATCCTCCTACTTCTAAACTGGTATCGGAATATTCTGCATCAGTCCCCCAGTTCTTTGCCTGTCTACTTTAACCTGTTGGCAAATTAAACATTTACTTACATACTCCGCTATGTCCCATTTCATCCCTTCCCAATAATAGAAAGGATAAATGGTGCGATACAATTTAGTACTTCCTGGATGCATAGCATAAGCTGAAGTATGAGCCTCATCAAGAATTTCCTTTTTAACAACTTCATTATCTTTAGGCACGAACAAACGGTTCCCTTTCAGTAAAGCTCCATCCCTACGGATGATGAATTTCTCATTCTCATCCTTCAACACTTGTTCCTTTAATTCTGCACACTCCGAATCAAGTTCTTAAGCTTCCTTAACCATGTCTACGAAGATAGATTTTACCTAAAATGTGCTAGCCAAGCTCCGTGCTCATCTGCTTCCAAATTGACACCAGTTTCCCGAAAAGAAAATAATAATGGAACATGCACAGCTTGAAGTGATGCAAGTTGCTCGTGATGTTTCCGACTAAGAGCATTAGCCACGACATTAGCATGTCAAGGATGGTACTCGATCAAACAGTCATAATCACTGATAAGTTCCATCCACCTTTTCTGTCTCAAATTCAGCTCCTTCTTGGTGAACACATACTCAAGATTTATGATCCGTAAAAATACGACATTTCTCTCCATATAAGTAGTGCCTCCAAATCTTCAAAGCGAAAATCACTACCCCTAACTCCAAATCATGAGTGGGATAATTTCTTTCATGGGTTTTGAATTGTCTGGAAGCGTAGGTGATAACTTTTCCATGCTGCATCAGTACACACCCTAATCTTGATAGAGAAACGTTAGTATACACCTCAAATTCACCACTGTCATCTGGAAAAGCAAGAACATGGGCTTAAGTGAGATGTTGCTTAAGCTCCTGAAAACTTCGTTCACAATCCTCATCCTACTTGAACTTCACACTTTTGCGAGTTAACTTAGTGAGAGGCAGAGCAATTGTAGAAAAAATTTGAATAAATCTTCGATAATACCCTGCCAAACCCAGGAAACTTCTCACTTCGGTGACGTTCTTCGATTGTTCCCAATTAGACATTGCTGACACCTTTTGGGGATCTACACTAATTCCTTCAGCATAAACTATGTGTCGAAGAAAACCAACCTGAGTTAACCAAAATTGGCACTTATTCAATTTGGTATAAAGCTGGTTGTTCCTCAACCGTTCTAGCACTAGTCTCAGATGCTTCTTGTGCTCATTAACACTTCTAGAATAAACTAGAATGTCATCAATGAACACAATCACAAACCGATCCAGATATGGTCTAAAGTCTCTGTTCATCAAATCCATGAATGTTGTAGGTGCATTTGTCAATCCAAAAGGCATGACACGAAATTCATAATGCCCATACCTCGTACGGAAAGCAGTTTTCGGGATATCATCCTCACGAATCCTCAATTGATGGTAACTCGATCGAAGATCAATTTTGAAAAATACCTGAGCACCTTTCAATTGATCAAACAAATCATCGATCAGAGGTAGAGGGTATTGATTCTTTACCGTCACCTGATTCAGTTGTCTATAATCGATACAGAGTCTCATTGATCCATCATTCTTTCTAACAAAAAGAACAGGAGCTCCCCACGGGGATGTACATGGCTGGATGTAACCTTTGTCTACCAATTCCTAGAGTTGGATCTTCAATTCTCTCAACTCCGCTGGTGCCATTGAATAAGTTACCAAGGAAATAGGGTTTGTATCTGGGAGTACATCAATAGTAAACTCAATTTCCCTCGCAGGTGGCAACCCTTGTAAATCATCAGGAAACACATCAATGAAGTTCCTTACAACTGGCACTTCTTCTGGACGTAAGGAAGGTTCATCCTTTACAACTACGTGGGCTAAAAACCCCACACAACCTTTATTCAGTAACCTAGTTGCTCGACTGGTAGAAATAATACTATTGGGGAGGACACGTTGCTCACCCATAAATGTAACTGATGGGAGTCTTGGCCGATTGAACGTCACAATTTTCTCCCAACATGCGACATTCGCTCGCTGCTTAGATAGCTAATCCATTCCTAGAATGACATCAAACTTCACTAGTTTAAAAGGAATTAAATCAATCTCTAAGTTTTCCCCTTCCACAATAACTGGATAATTCCGATATTGCCATTGAGCATAAAACAATTCACCTCGTGGCATTTGAATCAGCATATCAAAGCCTAATAGTTGAGGTTGAAAAGGTATAACCTGAGCAAAAGATGAAGAAACAAATGATTATGTGGCACCCAGATCGATTAAAACTCTAGTCCAAGTATTATAGACAGGTAACGTACTGGTGATAACTTGAGGATCCTGATCAGCCTCCTCCTGAGTCATGGCATTTATATGTCTATGAACTTGTTGCCCTGCATTACTATTCTGACCATCACGACCTTTGTGACTGCCCTCTGCTCAGTTCCCTTGGCTACGGTTACTAGAAGATGTTCCAGCCTGTTGCTGGGTCGAAAACTGAGTACTCCGGCTATCAGTACCTCTGAAACTCTGACTACCTCTGCCACTAAGCTGTAGACCTCTGTTACCCCCAGAGTTCTGCTTAGTACTGCTCCCGTAACTCCGACTACTACTTCCACGGCCATCAGAACTCTGTCAACCGTCATAATTCTAAACGGCCTGATATCCACTGTAGTTTGAACCAGAAGCAAAATCACCAGGTGGTGATGCTTAAGGACAATCACGAACAAAATGCCCATTGCCACTGCATCTGTGACAAACTATAGCAGTTATCCTGCAATTTCCTCGATGACGTAACCCACATCAATCACAGACCAGATAACTCGGAGTGAAATGGTTGAAAGGTCGTTTCGCCGACTCGTTGCATGAGCTTTCACTGGACGATCCTGAGCCCCGACCTCGTCGTTTAAATGAAAATGAGTGTCTGGGACCTACAGAACTAGAGGGCCCGTTGATTCTTTGGTACTCCGTGATCGAAAATTCCGACTCTTCTGATTCTGATTCCGCTGTCTATTCTGTCTCTGGGGTTGACTCTAATTCTGAGATTGATCCTGCATCTCCGTATTCCACTTAGACTGTTATATACTCAGACTTATCTCGATTACTTCTTCATAAGTTCTAGGTCTCTGAGCAGCTACCAATGTACGGTACTCCTAGTTCAGTGCAAGCATCGCCTGGTCCATCTGTGCCTGCAGATTATCATAAGTCCCATCATGATGCCTAGCCAAGCGCCTGAAGGTACTATCAAATTCTGTGATGCTGAGGTCACCCTGTCGGAACTCTAAATACTCCTGCCTTTTTCTCAATCTGTAGCTGGGGCTTAGAAAGTAAGCAATAAAACGTTTTCTGAAGGCAGCCCATGTCATCCAAGAACCAAGTGGACGAGATTCATTCATTGATTTCCACCAACTCCTAGCATTACCCTGAATAAAATAACCTGTTATGTTTGCCCATTCATTTAGTGGACACTTCATAGCCTCCAGAGTATCCTCCATTTTCTCTAACCACTGCTCAACCTCTTCGCAATCTCTTACAGATTTCAACTCAGTGAATCCATGACTTTTAGCGATTTCTATAAACGTTCGATTCGGCCTATGACCCGGAAGAGCATTCATTAATACAGAGGTAAACTGCTAGATTCCCCCAATTATAGAAGAACGAGGTCGTCGAGGTACATTCCCATCAGGATTAGCCATGATTCTGACAAAGACAACAAGATTTAAAAAGGCTGAAATTTACCAATTTGGTGGAAAGAAACCCTAACCATGCTCTGATACCAATCTGACATGCCTCGATCCCGATATTCAAGAGTAATGATTAAACAGAGGGTGACGAAAGCCATTTATTGAATACAAGAGTAATGATTAGGAGGAAATATACATGAGTAAATAAAAATTTGGGGAAATCAAGTAAATTAAATAGAGTTTAAGAAAATAGCTAGAGTGCACAGAACACGCTCTAAAACAAGATCACAAAGAAAAGATCATTACAAGATATCACACAAGTGAGAGATAGACCGCTACTGGTAGGGAAATGCCTCTTACATTGTGTCGTAGTCCTCGTTCCTAAGACCTGAATGGGGGCGCAAAACAAAGGTGAGTGGACCAAGTTCATATATACAATAATAATAAAACAATTATCAAGATATTAACCCCCACAGTTTATATAAAGAAAACTACTAACATAATAGGTGATAGGTTTACTGAAAACCTTAGCATGCCAAAAACATCTCAAAAGACATATCGCGGAAAAACATTATGGAAATCAAAATATCAATCATCTCACATAATGTCTCGTAACGCGGTGTGCTACTAGTAATATCACTGAACAAATATAACTCCCGGCCCAATGCCTACTCCGTGTCCCTCAGCCCGTAGCTAGGGATTATTTCTCCTGGCCTAACTGCCAACACTAGATCCTCGCCCCAGGCGGCATAGTGTCCACTAGGTACACATAAATAGTTACGCCTCTCATAAACAACCACTTCATTGTATAAAGTCATCTATCGTCTATATTATAAATAGGGGTTTCTAAAACATGTTCTAGCATCCTATCGTCATCCATCAAATAGTCTACAAGTTCATGGTTTTTATAGAAAATACGATATATCAAACTATAGCTCAATGTAGGCTAATAATTAATTCCTCACCAAAAATGAGGCATTAAACAACATATTCCATAAACATGCTTAATATAAAGTCAGTTCATAAAACTCATAAATTCATTTATGCAATTAAACTATGAAATCATGTAATTTTAGAAGGGATCCACTCACAGATACTCCGTAACAGCAAAGTTGTACAGAAAAGGATTAAGGAAATCTCCACTAGCAAGTTCACCTAAGCACAAAAATGTACAATTTATCAAACTATGCTCAAACGATAGAATTCCAGGAAATGACACCAAAAACGGATTCGGAATATCAAAATTGGTCTAGGAGGGATTTTTTTGGGTTTTTGGGTCCTGAGGTTTGATGCGAAATATATAAGCACACAAATTAAAACCCTATTTTGACAATTGTAGTATATGTATAAGTAGGGATCGTTCTTGATAGGAGCATATTTATGCACCTTAGTTTAGCTTGTCTTGTGCATTTAAAGTGTTTTTCCTTAGTAAAGTCGTCTTTTAAGCTAGTTTTATGTATTTTCAGGATTTAAGGGCAAAGTATGCAAAATGATGCATTTTGGAGCATTTTGGAGCAAAATTGGGCTTGGAATGGATAGCATATGCTTGGAGCAAAAGGAATGGACGAAATTGAAGACCTAAAGGAGGATTTGGAGTTACATCCTTTCCTAAACTAAGTAATAAAGCCTTAGGATATTTTCTGCCCAATATTTCCCACCATAGCAGCACCCTACATGCATTCACTCTTCATCATTCCACACCTCCATTGCAGCCACCAACCAACCTAGCTGTCACCCACATGCTCTCCCATCATCATTCCCTCTTTAACCCATTCAGCCACATCCATGCACTCTTCATGATGGCAGCCACCAACCAACCTAGCTGTCATATTCCCTCTTTAATCATTCATCCACCTATAAATAAACATCCATTGCAGCCACAAAAGAAGAATTCATTCATTCACCATTCACGCCAGAAATTCATCCCCTCTCTATAACACATCCATACTTCACCATTCTTCATATTTTCTGCCCAAAAATAAGCCTTGAAGTCCCCTACATCCATCCCTATCCTAAACACATCATTCTACACCATCCATAACCCCCAAAACTCACAACAAACCCTTATGCCGCAACAAAGAGGAGGAGAAAAGGGCTTAAACGTTCATACAATTCAAGTTTGAGTTGTTGGAATTTTTAGGTGTTTTCCTCTCCTTGATTTCAATGGTTAAATTTACTTATCTTTGTCTTGTACGTATGAGGAACTAAACCCCCCCTTGGCTAGGGGGGGATTCGAAATACATGTTTATGCTTGCAATATGATTTGATTACTTCCAATTGCGTTTCATAAGTTGTGAATTCAATTTACTTATCTATGAGAATTACATTGATTTGTGTATGTTGGTTGAGAGTGCACGCTTAATTATCATGCATAAATTGGATGCTAGGATATAAGGAAATTTCACCTAATCGTTATGGAATTATATTCACAAGTAGTAAAGGTTGATGATCTCAATCGCGTTAAGTAAATTCTTGGCATAAGTTTCATGCAATCATAGTAACAAGCGCTTCGTCAATGCTTATGGTTTTCATAGAACTTAATGATTCTTGCTTGTATCTCTATAATGCAATCATGTAGGGGACTTGTGGGGAATGTTTTGGGTTGTCGTATGCAATCATCCAATTCAATAACGTTAGGAAAATCTGAGGGTTAATTAGTGCAATTCACGGTTAATCTGGGGCGTTGAGAATTCATGGTTTATTGAAAAGCAATTAGAAATCATTTTGTGTGCAAGTATAACATGTGTGGAGATGAACCCCTTAGCTAGTTTCCCATCCATTCAATTCCATCAAATTCGTTTTTACAATCTGTTCTAATTCAAAAAAGTTTGTTTTGTTTTTAAATTCGTCCAAAACCAATCCCCCTTTACTTTGTTGAGTCATAGTAGTTAGAAATCACTTTAGCTTGTGTTTCTAAGTGTATTAGGTCAAGTTAAAACCAATTTTCGTCCAAAGTTGTGTCTAGTGTTCAAAACTGCCCAGATTGTGTTTTGGTGCTGTTTTGAGTCTTTTGGTTTGTTTTGGTGTTTTAAAGTTTAGTTTTGCATTCTTTGAGTTTAGTTTGGTGTCTTATATTGTGTTTTTACATTTTTGAGTCAAATCCAAGTGATTAACAATCCCTCCTAATCTCCGGTCCAGAACGATCCCTACTTACATTCTTCACTACAATTGATAAAAAGAGGGTAAAATTTGTGTGCTTATTTAGTTCGCACCAGTTCTAAACCGGGGATTAGGAGGGATTGCTCAATCACTTGAAAACTGACTCAAAAACGTAAAACAAAGGTTAAAACACTAAACTAGACTAAAAGAATGCAAAACTAAACACTAAAACTCTAAAACAAACCAAAAGACTCAAAACAGCAACAAAACACTCAAAACTGCCTTAAAAACACAATCTGGGCAGTTTTGAACACCTAACACTAATTTGGACGACTTTGGGTTATAACTTGAATCAAAACACTTAGAAACACAAACTAAGACACTTTCTAACTAAATTGACACACTAAAGTAAAGGGGGGATTTAGTTTTGACGAAATTAAAACAAAGAAAACAGATTGTAATGAAAACAGATTGTAAAAACGAATTTGATGAAAATATGGATGGAATGCTAGCTAGAAGGTTCTTCTCCACACATGTCACACTTGCATACAAGATGATTTTCAGTTGGTCTTTCGATGAATCATGAAACTCAACACCCCGGGTTAATTAGGTTCGCTTAAATTAACCTTCAAGTTCTCCTTAAGTTAATGAATTGGATGGGAAAGCGCATACAACAATTCAAAACATTCTCCAAAAGTCCTTTACGTGAAAAGCACAATAAAGATACAATCAAAGATCATTAAGCAACATGAAAACTATAAGTGTTGACGAGACATTCGTTACTATGATGAGCATGAAACTAGTGCCAATAATTCATTTAACGCGATCGTTTATAAGCGACCTCCATTACTTGTGAATATAAGTTTGTAACTATTAGGTGAAACTCCCTTATATTCTAGCATCATATTCATGCATGAAAACTAAGCGTGCACTCTCAATAAACATACACGAATAAGTTATCAATCAAGCAGTTAAACAAATTGAATCCACAACTCATGAAATTCCAACTGAAGGTAATCAATTTATATTGCAAGCATAAACATGGTTTTGAATCACCCCCTAGCTAACTAGGGGTTTAGCCTTTCATGTTCATAGAAAGAGAAACAAAATTGAAATTAAACATAGAGAACAAAAGATTGATTACACCTAGGACGCCCAACGATTCCACTTTGAATTTCTGCACGTTCGAGCTCCTCTTTCTTATTCTCCTTGCTGCGGCACAGAGATCTTAGGGTGATTTTGGATGTGATTTTGGTTTAGGAAGGGATTTAGGATGGCAAAGGTTGCGGCAGAGAGGTGGAAGGTTGATGGTGGCTGCGGCAATGTATATGGATGTGTAGGGAGGTGTATGGATGTCAAGAATGGAGAGTGGAGGATGCGGCACAAGGGTTTTCTGTATAGCATAGGAGGTGTACGAAATTTTGGTTGATTTTATGCTTATATAGTTGATAGGAGCATATTCATGCGACTTAAACGGCTTGTTCTCGTGCATTTACGTTATGTTTCTCTAGTTATTTTAGTCCTTTATGCTTATTTTGTGTGTTTTCAGGTTCTAAGGGCTTAAGGAAGAAAAAAGATGCATTTTGGAGCATTTTGGAGCAAAATTGGGCTTGGAATGGATGGCATATGATTGGAGCCAAAATGTTGGACGAATTTGAAGGCCTTGTATTCATTTTGGACATAAAACAAAGGGCCTAGCCCATTCTCTCTTAAACCAAGCCCTTTGCCATGCATTTCCTTCCAATTCCAAAAGCCCACAATCAATTCAAATGCCATGCAAATCCATATTCAACACCCTAAACTACAAGCATGCATCATCTCACCAAGCAATCAAACAAGCCACATGCATGTCCCTTTAATCATTCAACCACATTCCCACTTTCCTAGCTAACCCTACATGCATTCTTTATTCACTCTTCATCATTGCACCACAAATCATTCACCCACATGCATTCATAAATCATCCACACCTTTGTGCCATGCACATTCATAGCTTTCCCAACATAATTCACATACATTCCATTCCATCTCCCACATGCACATTCACCCCTTTCTCCATACCAAAACCGTGCATACACATTTCATTCCATTCATCCATCATTCATCCATCTTCCACCCCCTTTAATCATTTAACCCACATACATTCACAACACACTTCACATGCAAAACAATAACCATTCACACACCAAAACATCCATGCCGTGCATCCCCTCCACATTTCAGCTTTCCAAATGTAATTTCATCAACACATGCATTCATTATTCATTCACCTTGCATTTCAACCCACATGCACATTTAATCATTCAACCTTGCAGCCACCTTTACACCCCATTCATCCACAAACATGCAACCAACACATTTTCATCAACAAACAAGCATCATTGCCGTGCACTTCACCTTGTGAAATTCCAACATCTTCACATGTATTTCTAGCTTTCCCTTGCATTTCCACCACTCATTCTTCATCATTTCAGCCACCTACATGCATTATTTATTAAACTTTTCATCATTGCATCCAGAAAATGAGCAAGAAAGCTTCCCAAACACATGTTTCTTCAACAAACAAATCAGCCCACATGCATCAAATTCTTTCCTTTGCCGTGGGATCCCTTTGGCCCCCTTGTGAAAATTTCAGCTTTCCACCCACTTTCCTAGTCTTTTATCACATGCATTGCAGCCATATGTTCCCTCCACTACTCCTATAAATACCTTGCATTCTCATCATTCAAGGCATTCCTCATTTTTCACTCACAACACAACACTCTTCAAAATCATCCATTCCTCTCCCTTTGGCCGCAAGCTTTCCCTTCCATTTCTCCTCCATTTCTTCCATTTCCATAAATTCCCCAATCCATTCAATACACCAACAACATCCCTTAAACCTTGTGCTACAACAACGAGGAAGAGAAGAGTGCCTAAACGTTCATACAACTCAAAGCTTGAATTGTTGGAATGTTTAGGTGTTTCTTTGATTTCAAAGTTTCATTTTAATTCTCTTTGTGTTGTATGTATGGAAGAGAAGAGTGCTTAAACGTTCATACAATTCAAGCTTTGAGTTGTTGGAATGTTTAGGTGTTTCTTTGATTTCAAGGTTATGAGGAACTAAACCCCCTTTAGGTAGGGGGTGATTCGAAACTATGTTTATATTTGCAATATGAATTGATTAACTTTCGTTGGAATTTCATAAGTTGTGGATTCAATTTGTTTAACCGTTTGATTGATAGCTTATTTATGAATGTTTATTAAGAATGCGCGCTTAATTTTCATGCATAAATATGACGCTAGAATATAAGTGAATTTCACCTAATCGTTATGAACTTATATTCACAAGTAGTGGAGGTTGCTTATAAACAATCGTGTTAAACATATTCTTGGCACGAGTTTCATGCTCATCATAGTAACGAATGCCTCGTCAACACTTATAGTTTTCATAATGCTTAATGATCTTTGATTGTATCTTTATTGTGCTATTCACGTAAAGGACTTTTGGAGAATGTTGTGAATTGCGTTGCGCAAACCCATCCAATTCATTAACTTAAGGAAAACTTGACGGTTAATTTAAGCGGACCTAATTAATCCGGAGTGTTGAGTATCATAATTTATCGAAAGACCAACTGAGAATCAATCTTGTATGCAAGTATAACATATGTGGAGAAGAACCCCTTAGCTAGCTTCCCATCCATTCATTTCCGTCAAATCCATATTCACAATTTGTTTTGTGTCTAAGTATTTATTTTAGTAAATTCGTCCAAATCCAATCCCCCCTTATTTTGTTTAAGTTTTAGTCTTAATCTTTCTTATTTTTAGTTTTGCATTCTTTGAGCATTAAATATTGTTTTATATTGTGTTTCTACGTTTTTAAGTCAAATCCAAGTGATTAACAATCCCTCCTAATCCCCGGTCCAGAACGATCCCTACTTATACACTTCACTACAATTGACAAAAAGAGGGTTTAATTTGTGTGCATATAATTCTCGCATCAAATTTTGGCGCCGTTGCCGGGGATTAGCAATTTTGCTAATCTCTTGGATTGTTTCATTTCCTTTTGTTTTTATTTTATTTCAGATTTTTAATCTTGTTTTGTTTCTTGTTTTAGGTACTAGTTTATGACTCGGAGTTCTCATCCGATTCGTGAACATATCTCAAGCTTTAACGCCGATTTCGAGCGAGAATTAAGACGGAAGAGAAAGAACTCAGAACCTAGCGAATTAAGCGAAAGCTCCGAGTCCGTTTCTGAATCTGAAGAAGAACCCAAGATAACAGTGGGTGAAGAAGACATGGCAGCAGAAAACCGAACAATCAAGGAGCTTTCCGCTTCTGGATTGGCCAATGCCGCACCATTATGCATTCAATACCCCGCGGCCGCCCAAGGCAAGACCGATGAATTCGAGTTGAAGTCAAGTTTGTTACACCACATTCCGAAATACCATGGGCTTTCCATGGAAGATCCCAACAAGCATCTCAAGGAGTTCGAGGTTGTTTGTTCGAGCATGACACCCATAAATGTTGACGGGAACATTCTGATGATGAAAGCTTTTCCGTTCTCACTTTTGGAAAAAGCAAAGGATTGGCTTTTCGAATTAGCACCCGGAACGGTTACATCTTGGGATAGTATGAAAAGAGCTTTTTTGGAGAAGTTTTTCCCAACTTCAAGAATCATTCTCTTGAGGAAACGGATTAGTGGTATCCAACAAAATCAAGGTGAATCGTTTCCTTCTTATTATGAACGTTTTAAATCACTTGTTGCTTCTTGTCCACAGCATCAAATGAAGGAGGAGCTGCTCATTCAATACTTCTACGAAGGACTCCTCCCCATGGAACGCCAAATGCTTGATGCCTCGGCGG
Organism: Pyrus x bretschneideri; assembly: GCF_019419815.1. NCBI lineage: Eukaryota > Viridiplantae > Streptophyta > Magnoliopsida > Rosales > Rosaceae > Pyrus > Pyrus x bretschneideri. Next base: position 535,898 of record NW_025999803.1, on the reverse strand, counting down.
GAGGTGCGTTGGTGGATAAAACCCCGGGGGCTGCAAAAGTTTTAATTGCCAACCGAGCACATAATGCACAACAATACGAAGGTGTTGGACAAAGAGACCCCCCACGGCAACACCAAGTCAATGAGGTAAGTGCCATAACCGAACTTCAAAATCAAATGACTAACCTTACTACATTGATTTCTCAGGTGGTGGAAGGTCCAAAAGTCAAACCCATAGCTTCTTGTGGCGTATGCTCCATGCAAGGACACCCTACAGACACGTGTCCTCAACTTATTGAGAATGGCGGATTGGAGAGTGCGAATGCCATTGGGTTTCAAAGCCAAAATCAGTCAAGACATAATCCATACTCCAACACATATAATCCAGGATGGCGAGACCACCCAAATTTCAAGTGGAGGGATTCCCAGCAACCTCAGAACCAAGGAGGCTTTAGGCAACAACCACCGGGGTTCTTTCCCAAAACCTACGACCCACCCCAAAATCAAGCCCAATCCGGCCCAAGTGCCTCAGGTACGTCTCTTGACAATGATGCACTTCTTAAGATACTAACTAAGTTGTCTAATGGGCAGGAAGATCAAGCGAAGGCTATGCAAAACCAAGATAAGAGGGTGGATCAACTTGAGAAACAAATTGGGCAGATTGCCGAGTTTGTAGGGAAGTTTCGAGATCCCGGACAACTCCCTAGTTCCACCATTCCAAATCCGAAGGGAGGTTTCGAATCAGCCAAATCAATCACCCTAAGAAGTGGTAAGGAAGTTGGGGCAGGTCCTACATCAAAAACAGGTCATAACGAGGATGAAATTTTGCAAATGGAAGAGGAAGAAACAAGGTTGCCCACGGCAAAGGTGATTCCACCTTTGCCGCAAGTCCCTATGGTCCCAAATCTGCCCAATTCGGCCAATAAAGGTAAAAATGTGTTAAATTCAGTTCCTACTAATGTTTTCCCTTCAAATGTTCCTTTTCCTAGTAGGTTCAGGCAAATGAAGAAAGAAGAAGCCGAAAAGGACATCCTTGAAACATTTCGGAAAGTGCAAGTTAACATACCTTTGTTAGATGCAATCAAGCAAGTTCCGAGGTATGCTAAGTTCTTGAAGGAGTTATGTACCACTAGGAAGAGGATGTCGACTAAAGAAGTGGTAAAGGTAGGTGAGAATGTGTCCGCCATCTTGCAACGCAAACTACCTCCCAAATGCAAAGATCCAGGTAGCTTTACCATTCCTTGTGTCATTGGGAATACTAGATTTGAATCTGCCATGCTTGATTTAGGTGCTTCTATAAATGTTATGCCATATTCCATTTATGCATCTATGAACTTAGGAGCATTGAAAAATGATGGGGTAATAATACAATTGGCCGATAGATCTAACGCCTATCCAAAGGGAGTTGTGGAAGATGTTCTTGTGCAGGTTAATCATTTGATCTTCCCGGCGGATTTCTATGTCCTCGAAATGGATGAATCGGACCATGCTCCTTCACTGCCCATTCTACTTGGAAGGCCATTCATGAAGACGGCCCGGACGAAGATTGATGTGTATAGTGGAACTTTGTCCATGGAATTCGATGGGGAAGTTGTTAATTTTAATCTTTCTGATTCCATGAAATACCCTATTGAGGACCATTCATGCTTTTCTATTGATATAATTGATGATTTGGCGCAGGATTTTCTCGATTCTTTGGAGAGGGATACACTTGAAACAACACTTGCACAAGGAATTGGGCAAAAATCTGGTTTTGCCGTACCTAGAAGTGTGGAGGAGGCCGAGATAGTGGCTGCCCTTGAGTCACAACCTCAACACCATGGTAAGCCTTCTAACCCAATTTCAATTTCAGTTCTCACTAATAAGTTGTTACCCTCAGCGATTCAGGCACCCGTACTTGAGCTTAAACCAGTGCCCGATCATTTAAAGTACGTCTTTCTGGGAGACAACGAGACATTGCCCGTCATTGTCTCCTCATCACTCACGGCCCAAGAAGAAGACAAGTTGATAAGGGTGTTAAAGGAGCACAAATCTGCCATTGGATGGACCTTGGCGGATATCAAAGGCATTAGTCCCACCACGTGCATGCATCGCATCCTTTTGGAGGAGGGAGCCAAGCCATCTCGTGAAGCTCAACGTCGCCTTAATCCACCCATGTTGGAAGTAGTAAAACAGGAGGTTATAAAATTGCTTGATTGTGGTGTTATATATCCTATTTCTGATAGTCGTTGGGTGTCACCTGTGCAGGTTGTTCCGAAGAAGTCCGGAGTCACGGTGGTGAAGAATGAAGAACAAGAGCTTGTGCCAACCCGTATCCAAACAGGTTGGCGTGTCTGTATTGATTACAGGAAGCTAAATACTGCAACAAGGAAAGATCACTTCCCTTTGCCATTCATTGATCAAATGCTTGAAAGGTTAGCCGGTCATTCTTTTTATTGCTTTCTTGATGGTTATTCGGGATATAATCAAATTGTCATAGCGCCAAATGATCAAGAAAAAACTACCTTTACTTGTCCATTTGGTACTTTTGCATATCGTCGTATGCCATTTGGTTTATGCAATGCACCAGCCACTTTTCAACGATGCATGATAAGTATATTCTCAGATTATGTTGAAAAGATAATTGAAGTATTTATGGATGATTTTAGTGTCTTCGGGGACTCATTTGATGATTGCTTGCATAATCTTACTTTAATCCTGAAAAGATGCGTGGAAACTAACCTTGTTTTAAATTGGGAAAAATGTCATTTTATGGTTAAACAAGGCATAGTTTTGGGTCATATCATCTCTGAAAAAGGAATTGAAGTTGATAAGTCTAAAATAGATCTTGTACGTTACTTACCCTCTCCTACTTCTGTTAGAGAGGTTCGTTCTTTCCTTGGCCATGCAGGATTCTATAGGCGATTTATCAAAGATTTCTCCAAGATTGCACAACCCTTATGCCGTCTCCTGCAAAAAGAAGTGACGTTTGAGTTCAACGAGGAGTGTGAGAAGGCATTCAAGCTTCTCAAGAACAAGCTTACCACGGCACCTATCATCCTTCCACCTGATTGGACGTTGCCTTTCGAGCTCATGTGTGATGCATCCGATTATGCAATAGGGGCTGTTTTGGGTCAAAGGAAGAATAAGCAATCCCACGCCATCTATTATGCTTCTAGGACACTAAATGATGCTCAATTAAATTATTCAACCACTGAGAAAGAATTACTTGCTGTGGTTTTTGCATTAGATAAGTTCCGATCTTACTTACTTGGTACTAAAGTTGTTATTTTTACTGATCATGCAGCTCTCAAATATTTGCTCACGAAAAAGGAGGCCAAGCCTAGATTGATTCGATGGATGTTGCTTCTACAAGAGTTTGACATTGAGATTCGGGATAAGAAAGGCGTGGAGAATGTGGTGGCTGACCACCTAAGTCGAATGGTACATGAGGAAGTAGCGCCAATTTCTGAAACCTTTCCCGATGAGCAATTAATGTCTATCCAGGTAAGTGAGCCTTGGTATGCTGATTTGGTTAATTTTCTGGTGTCTAAGCAAGTTCCTAACACCTTAAGCAAGGCTCAACGTGATAAATTAAAAAAGGATGCACGTTTTTATGTTTGGGATGACCCTTATTTGTGGAAAATATGCCCTGATCAGATTGTGCGTCGTTGTGTTCATGAATCTGAATTTAATTCCATTTTGAGTTTTTGCCATACATATGCATGTGGTGGACACTTTGGCACACAACGCACCGCGTTTAAGGTTCTTGAGAGTGGTTTTTATTGGCCTACATTGTTTAGAGATGCTAGGGCTTTTTGCTTAACATGTGATAGATGTCAAAAGACCGGAAGTATAGGCCAAAGAGACCAAATGCCGCAAACCCCAATCCTTGTTGTTGAAATCTTTGATGTTTGGGGTATTGATTTTATGGGTCCATTCCCTATGTCTTTTGGTTTTACGTACATTTTACTTGCCGTTGATTATGTGTCAAAGTGGGTGGAAGCTAAAGCCACCCGAACTAACGATTCTAGAGTTGTTGCAGACTTTGTGAAATCTAACATTTTCTCTAGATTTGGGATGCCTCGAGTGCTCATAAGCGATGGTGGGACTCATTTTTGCAACCGCACCATTATAGCATTGCTCAAAAAGTACAACGTGATGCATAAGGTTTCCACACCTTATCACCCCCAAACCAGTGGCCAAGCCGAAGTTTCAAATCGAGAAATCAAGCAAATCCTGGAAAAGACCGTTGGACCGAATAGAAAAGATTGGAGCTTGCGCTTGGAGGATGCACTATGGGCCTATCGAACGGCGTACAAAACACCCATTGGTATGTCCCCATTTCGGCTAGTCTATGGCAAGCCGTGCCATCTACCCGTAGAGCTTGAGCACAAGGCACATTGGGCGGTCAAGACCTTCAATATGGATGTGGACGCGGCTGGAAACCATAGGAAGCTACAATTGAGCGAGCTTGAAGAGATTAGGCATGAAGCGTATGAGAATGCCCGGATTTACAAGGAGAAGACCAAGGCCGTCCATGACAAGATGATTAGAGGCAAAACCTTCTCAATTGGGCAGAAAGTGTTGTTATTCAACTCTCGTCTTCGATTATTCCCCGGTAAGTTACGTTCAAAGTGGGTTGGCCCTTTTATTGTCACTAATGTTTTCTCTCATGGTGCAGTACAAATCAAAAGTTCAAGGACGCAGCAAGAATTCAAAGTGAATGGGCATCGATTGAAGCCCTATTACGAGATGTTTGAGGAGCATGTCGTGGAGGAGGTACCCCTCCATGCCGTGGAACCCAGTCAAGCTTAAATGGAGGTACCGTCCGGCTGCAAGACGTAAAAGAAAGCGCTACTTGGGAGGCAACCCAATACAGTGAATAAAACAAAGCTTTTTCATTAATTTTCGAGAAATTACAAATGTATCTAACAAATGGAGCTTCACAAAGGTTGTTTTTGTTTTTGTTTGCGTGAAGACCCGCCACGAGGCAAAACTCTAGAAGCGGAAGGCATCGGAGCAAGAGGCATCGGAGCGGAAGGCGTCGAAGCAGGAGGCATCGGAGCAAGAGGCATCGGAGCAGAAGGCATAGGAGCGGGAGGCATAGGATATAGAGCATTCCAGGCCCCAATACTTGGCGGAACGCTGGATGACCCAGGAAAGAGGTGCCCCTGGAAGAAAGACGCAAGCCGTTGACGGTCACTTTGCATCCGACCTTGAGATTCCAGCATCTCATCAAGCTTCCTCTTCATGCCCGACGAATAGTTATTGGCAAGCACATGCAAAGTTCTATTCTCATACTTAAGTTGTTTGATCTCTTGTTTCAGGATCTCAACCTCCGCCATCAAAGATTCAACCTGACGGGAGCGAGCAAGGAGGCGTTGGCCCATGTTGGACACAGAGCCTGCGCACTGCACGCTGAGAGCCAGGGACTCTTGAACGGCCAACTGATCGGACCGTCCTGAAAGCAGCTGACTATCTCTGGGAGTGAGGAGGTTCCGAGCTACTATCGTAGCTGTTGTGGCGTCCTGCATCACGGAGTCTTCAACTGTAAGAGGACCGTCAGAAGATAAGAAAGAAGGGCGCCATACGTTATCTTGTTGCGGCACGCCCGAATCACTGCGGAGACTCAATTCTAAGCTAAGGTTCGATGGGTTTGCCATTTTTCAAAAGTGTTCAAAAAGAAGGGGTGGACGGAGTAAATTTTCGAAAGGCCGGAACCAATTTTTTTTTCAGAATGGGAAATCTTCAGAGTGTGTAAGTTGGCGGTGATCGATAGCTCTATAAAAGGCCAAGGCAACGCGTCCACCGATTCAAAAAGCCGGAATTTGAGGTGCAAAGTTCGGCGACGCTCCCTCAGCTTTTCAGAAAACGCGTTCAACACGTGGAGGCCATCATCGCAGCTACACGTCTTTAGCCGACAGGCGCAAAGTTCGGCGACGCTTTCTCTGCTTTTCAGAAAGCGCGTGCAGCCTTATCGAATAGACGTCTTCAAAGATCGAGGAGTCGTCACTATTCCAAAAAGCCGGATTTGCGGGATCAAAATGTTTGTCGACAACGGTAAAAGCACAGTATCACCACTTGCTATTGAATTCCCTATATATGTCGACCTTCATTTTTTTTTGGCAAGACAGAACTGAAGAAAATGCCCAACTCTTTCTCACCTCTGAGGGTGCACTCCCAGCAAAGCCTTTCGAGATACTCCATTCTCTCTTCTTTCCCAAAGATGATACCAGATGCCTGGAGTACAGATGATCCAGGAGGAAGCAGCACAACACATACATGTGCTGATTCATTCACCGCTTCTTCAAAAGCAAAGGTATCTCATATCATCAAGGGCAAAAGCAAAGGTATCTCATATCATGCTTTTTCCCTGTCTTTTCCTTTGTCCTTGATATTACTTGCATGGCAAAGTGAAATAAGCAATCAGCCGGCACTTGGAGTCTATCTGGACTCTATTCCCTGGTTGCTTACCTAGCTTTGCTAAGCTATCCTCTAACCCTCTTCAATACGAATTGGAGAGATTGAACAAAGAAACAGATAAGAGGAGGAAGCTCAGACCTTCGGGGGAGACGAAAGGAAGCCTGCTGCCCAGTTCAAGAGTAGCACAAAGGAAAATCAACGATGGGAGCAGCGCAGTTCAAGAGTAAGCCTGTGGAATCACAAAGATCCAAGCCTCACTGCAATGATCAAGGAGAAGATGGAACGAACACTCCACAACCAGATTTGCATTTCTAAACTCTTCTCTTTGTTAGATACATTCAGCCATGTTTAGTATGTTTAATTGCTGTTTATATGTTTGTTTGTGTTTAGTGTGGTTTTTAACATTGAGGACAATGTTTGATTTAAGTGTGGGGGAGTTATTAAAGTGTTTTGATGCAAATTCGTAGGGTTTTATCCACCATAAACCTCAAATGTTGTTTCTTGCTGTTTTTAAGTGTGTTTAGTGTGTTTTGACTTAAAATTTTGAAAATCACATAAAAATTTGAAAAACATGTTTTGAAAAGCCTAAAAAGAGTGTTTTGAGTCGTTTTTGTGTCGTAGGTCACCTTCCAACACAATAATAAGGATTTGGTTTCTAATTGCATGACTGTTGAAAAGAGTTATAAACATGGAGAAAAGTTTGATTTACTCTTGGTATATGCTTGATTATGGTTATAATGTATGACTTCACATGCAATCATAAAAGAAAAATTCGTTTTTGTAACATGCTTGAAGGAAGGAACTCAAACAAACGCTACAACCCTGAGAGACTTAAGCCTATAACGTTCTTTGGAGAGTATAATCTGTGATTTCTTGTTTTCTAAAGTCGTTGCATGATCTCATTACTCTTTGCTTGGTTACTACTTAGAAGGCGTTTCATCATATAGTTCCAAATGCTAGAACTCATGCCCATTTCATTCAAAGCATGTTATTGATTTGCATAACATATATCAAGATGAAGTTGTGTAGTTGCCACCATAGCCAAATAGCCTCACTTCCCATATTTCGTATTTGTTATAAGTTTTAACCCCGTTGAGCCTTGTGTAGCATTTATTCTTTGTTTACCCACATTTTCCTCACCTAGCCTAGTTTAGGACAATCCACACCCTTGTTCTTAAAAGATAGTGAGCATAACTTAAATGAATTCCTTTTGAGAAACATTATGCAAGAAAATAAGTGTGGGGGAAGGAATGCTTGTTCTTAAGTATGTTTTGAGTTTCAAACAAAAAAAAAAAAAAAAAAAAAAAAAAAAAAAAAAAAAAAAGAGCTTGAAAAATGAAAGAATGAGTGATTGAAGAAAGGGCTCAAAACACCAATTCTGGCCCTAAATTGTCTCCCTTTTTGTTCCAAAGTTGAGTGAATTCTAAGTTGATTCAATTGTCTTGCTCACTATTTCTTTAAGAACCTTTGTTTTCCATATCCCTTCTTTGTTATCCACACACCCCAAGCCCCATTACAACCCGTGACTTCAATCTTGAGTGTTATGTGTTTCAATTTGTGGAGTTTGAACTTGGTATGAGCATATGGTGTCACTGGTTCTCGCGTCTAAGTAGTAGCATTCCATTCATGAGATCATATCTAAACATGCTTATTAACTCCAGAAATTGCGTTCCTTGTGATACATATATGTGAGTGTTCGTTTTCATATTTACATCAATCTTCTCACATATACTTAGTGTAGGGTGTGTAGTTAGAAAATCTGAGTGAAAATTGAGTGCATATCTTGTAAGGAATTGAGCAAATTCTCTAAGGCATGTTACTACATTCAAAACATGGTTTTAAATGCTTAATTGTGAACTAGTATATGGTGACTATGATTAAGAATGTACTTAAGTGTGAAGATGACTAAAATCTGTGGGAATGATGATTTTTAACTTGTCATGTGCATTGGAAATCCCTAAGACGATTGTTGGAAGGTTTAGGTGTGTTTTATTTGTTTTGTTTCGTTTCGTTTTGTTTTGTTTTTCTTTCTGTTTTGCTCGAGGACTAGCAAAAGATAAGTGTGGGGGAGTTTGATAGGAGCATATTCATGCGACTTAAACGGCTTGTTCTCGTGCATTTACGTTATGTTTCTCTAGTTATTTTAGTCCTTTATGCTTCTTTTGTGTGTTTTCAGGTTCTAAGGGCTTAAGGAAGAAAAAAGATGCATTTTGGAGCATTTTGGAGCAAAATTGGGCTTGGAATGGATGGCATATGATTGGAGCCAAAATGTTGGACGAATTTGAAGGCCTTGTATTCATTTTGGACATAAAACAAAGGGCCTAGCCCATTCTCTCTTAAACCAAGCCCTTTGCCATGCATTTCCTTCCAATTCCAAAAGCCCACAATCAATTCAAATGCCATGCAAATCCATATTCAACACCCTAAACTACAAGCATGCATCATCTCACCAAGCAATCAAACAAGCCACATGCATGTCCCTTTAATCATTCAACCACATTCCCACTTTCCTAGCTAACCCTACATGCATTCTTTATTCACTCTTCATCATTGCACCACAAATCATTCACCCACATGCATTCATAAATCATCCACACCTTTGTGCCATGCACATTCATAGCTTTCCCAACATAATTCACATACATTCCATTCCATCTCCCACATGCACATTCACCCCTTTCTCCATACCAAAACCGTGCATACACATTTCATTCCATTCATCCATCATTCATCCATCTTCCACCCCCTTTAATCATTTAACCCACATACATTCACAACACACTTCACATGCAAAACAATAACCATTCACACACCAAAACATCCATGCCGTGCATCCCCTCCACATTTCAGCTTTCCAAATGTAATTTCATCAACACATGCATTCATTATTCATTCACCTTGCATTTCAACCCACATGCACATTTAATCATTCAACCTTGCAGCCACCTTTACACCCCATTCATCCACAAACATGCAACCAACACATTTTCATCAACAAACAAGCATCATTGCCGTGCACTTCACCTTGTGAAATTCCAACATCTTCACATGTATTTCTAGCTTTCCCTTGCATTTCCACCACTCATTCTTCATCATTTCAGCCACCTACATGCATTATTTATTAAACTTTTCATCATTGCATCCAGAAAATGAGCAAGAAAGCTTCCCAAACACATGTTTCTTCAACAAACAAATCAGCCCACATGCATCAAATTCTTTCCTTTGCCGTGGGATCCCTTTGGCCCCCTTGTGAAAATTTCAGCTTTCCACCCACTTTCCTAGTCTTTTATCACATGCATTGCAGCCATATGTTCCCTCCACTACTCCTATAAATACCTTGCATTCTCATCATTCAAGGCATTCCTCATTTTTCACTCACAACACAACACTCTTCAAAATCATCCATTCCTCTCCCTTTGGCCGCAAGCTTTCCCTTCCATTTCTCCTCCATTTCTTCCATTTCCATAAATTCCCCAATCCATTCAATACACCAACAACATCCCTTAAACCTTGTGCTACAACAACGAGGAAGAGAAGAGTGCCTAAACGTTCATACAACTCAAAGCTTGAATTGTTGGAATGTTTAGGTGTTTCTTTGATTTCAAAGTTTCATTTTAATTCTCTTTGTGTTGTATGTATGGAAGAGAAGAGTGCTTAAACGTTCATACAATTCAAGCTTTGAGTTGTTGGAATGTTTAGGTGTTTCTTTGATTTCAAGGTTATGAGGAACTAAACCCCCTTTAGGTAGGGGGTGATTCGAAACTATGTTTATATTTGCAATATGAATTGATTAACTTTCGTTGGAATTTCATAAGTTGTGGATTCAATTTGTTTAACCGTTTGATTGATAGCTTATTTATGAATGTTTATTAAGAATGCGCGCTTAATTTTCATGCATAAATATGACGCTAGAATATAAGTGAATTTCACCTAATCGTTATGAACTTATATTCACAAGTAGTGGAGGTTGCTTATAAACAATCGTGTTAAACATATTCTTGGCACGAGTTTCATGCTCATCATAGTAACGAATGCCTCGTCAACACTTATAGTTTTCATAATGCTTAATGATCTTTGATTGTATCTTTATTGTGCTATTCACGTAAAGGACTTTTGGAGAATGTTGTGAATTGCGTTGCGCAAACCCATCCAATTCATTAACTTAAGGAAAACTTGACGGTTAATTTAAGCGGACCTAATTAATCCGGAGTGTTGAGTATCATAATTTATCGAAAGACCAACTGAGAATCAATCTTGTATGCAAGTATAACATATGTGGAGAAGAACCCCTTAGCTAGCTTCCCATCCATTCATTTCCGTCAAATCCATATTCACAATTTGTTTTGTGTCTAAGTATTTATTTTAGTAAATTCGTCCAAATCCAATCCCCCCTTATTTTGTTTAAGTTTTAGTCTTAATCTTTCTTATTTTTAGTTTTGCATTCTTTGAGCATTAAATATTGTTTTATATTGTGTTTCTACGTTTTTAAGTCAAATCCAAGTGATTAACAATCCCTCCTAATCCCCGGTCCAGAACGATCCCTACTTATACACTTCACTACAATTGACAAAAAGAGGGTTTAATTTGTGTGCATATAATTCTCGCATCAATAGTCCTAGGGTTAAGTAGATTAGGGTTAGGCTTAACAGATTTAGTGGACTAGGGCCCTAGAATTCGGCTATGGTTAATCAAATCCACCTAGGAGGAGGTTTTGGCCCACTTAGTTTCATAATAGGCTTGTGTAACCCAACTCCAAAAGGGATTAGGCCCTAGAAATCAGAATCCAAAGGAAATTGGGCTTAGGAAGGTGCGGCACAAGTGAGGGAAAGGGTGTCTTGGCTTGCAAGGCAAGGCAAGGCCTTCTAGAAAGGTTTGGGGCGCCACTTTTCTAGGGTTTCTAGAAAGAATGGGTTTTGTGGCTGATTTGGGCCTTCTAGACTAGGATGCTTCTAGAAATAGGTTCTAGAATTACCTATTTAGGTCCCCTTGCAATTAGGATTAAGACATGATAAGGTTTGGATGGGATAAGATGAGATAAGGTTTGGATAATGTTTTGGATAAAGTTGGATAAGGTTAGATAAGGTTTTGGATAGGGTTTCCTCTTTTGAGCTCATCCCTTATCCACTTTGTCCCTAGCTTAGTTCCTTCCTCATCTTATCACATTTTCTAGCCTCTTGAAGTCCAAATTCGTCCATCCATGTTGGCCCATATGTAAGCTATCCACATAGTGTCCAAAATTGCTCCAAAATGCACCAAAATGCACTTTCTTGGTACTTTGACCCATAGGACCTACAAACACACGAAATTGAGTTGTAATACGATATTAACTAGGAAATAATAGCACAAATGCACAAGAATAACCTAGCTAAGTCGCCTAAATATGCTCCTATTAAGGTTTTGGTTAAAAAAGGGTTAGGGTGAAAAGGGGTGGTTTGGGCTTAAACCCAAACCCACACACACACACACACACACACACACACACGTGCACCACACGCACTCACACGGACACACACATGCACGACATGCACACACACATGCACACGTGCACCACACACACTCACACAGACACACATACATGCAGGGCATGCACACACACACAAGTGCACTACACACACTCACACGGACACACACACATGCACGACATGCACACACACATGTGCACCACACATATTCACACAGACACACACACATTCAATCCAGTCCACAACCCAAAGGCTTCACACACAGGGCCGAGCTTTAAGCCCTTTTTAACTAAAAACGGCCCAAGGCCTTTTGGGTCAATAAAATAAATAACAAAAATTTAAATAAAAAGAAAATAGAACGGGTTGGGTTTGGTCTATGGGCCCAAAGCCCGTGGGTGTCCTGAAAGGCCCGAAGAGCCTGCATGCTGGTCGGGGAAGAGCGCTGGAAACGTGATTGGAATTCGTCCCGATTCCAATTTGGACGTAAAAGTAAGTAAAAGCAGGATGTTAAAACATGAAAATGATGTTGAGAGAGAAGAGAAACAGGATTTTACCACAAATAGGATCAAATGGGATCGAGATTGGCCGAGTTTGTGTACGAGCTTCGATGGATTTTCTCGTCGAGTTTTGGGGTTTAGAACACAGAAAACCCACAAATTCAAACTTTGGTTTTCACACGAAGTCATAAACCCAACATGCGAACCCAAAAATTTAGAAGAAAAAGTAGGGATGAACCTCACCTGTGTTCGAGTTTCAGAAAGTTGAAGCTCTCGACTTCAATGGTAGAACACAAAGAGGTGTTCTAATGACGCATGCAGGTTTATAGTTGAGTTCCTCAAGCCCTAAGGATTCTAGGTATGTGGTTAGTTTGCTGGATTTGTTTAGATTTTGAAAAGGGAGGGGGACGAAAGCTCTCGAAGCTTTGGGGAGAGTGAATGTTTTCGAGAGTTAGAGAGAGAGAGAGAGAAAACTAAGTTTTTCAGAAAATGAGGAAGGAAGAGGATATGGCTCACGGGTTGGGTCATTAGACCTAACCTTGGGCCTTAGGTTAACTCAAAAAGGGGGCTGGGCTTGGCCCAATAAAAAAATTAAATTATTTGGGTAAGGGTTATTACACTCACACTGGAGAACTTACCCATATGGATGTTGGGAAATTGGTTTACCTTCTTGCACTAGAGAGCAATTAGTTTATCCTCACGCACTGGAGAGTAATTAGTTTATCCTCTTACACCATCACCGTCATTACAACCACAATTTTTTCCACCACCACCACTGTTGTCAACCCCACTCCTACTACTATGTCCATTTGTTATTATATATAATTATATCACTTTTACATTAAATTATACCAAACGCTTTTACACTGTTTTTTATACTCACAACACTTTTAAAATTTAGTTAACCAAACGTTCATCACCTTTATTTTACAATTGATTATTACTAAAGTATAGCAAAAACAATTTTTTTTAAAAACATAGCAATCCTAAACTGGCGCTCACTTGTTGACTTGTTCTGTGGAACCCGACCCGATCCGTACACAAACGGACTGAGGCAGGTGATGGACATGGACCCAGCTTGGACTCCTTCAACTTTTAGGTCAAGTAGCAGATATGTATCTACACAGGTTTTTCTTTGCTTTTGGAAAAGGAAACTTTGACTCCTAAATCCTGTTTCTGCAGAAGTGCTTTTGTGTAGTAGGCCTGTGGGTTCTGTGTAGGGTTAAAACGCAGATCTGAAAACAAAGGACACACAGATTCACAGAACAGCCTTCCCCTCTCCCCCAAAACCACCACAACCAACCCCCCCACCCACCCACCCAACCAAAAAGAAAAAAAACCTTCCTGCTACCAAAAACCAAAAACCCAAAAAAAAAAAAAAGAAACACTGAAATGAGGCCCCCTTATTTTCACAAGCTGATTGTGTCTTCTACTCTCCAAGCCAAACAGCTGGTACATTCTCTTACTCTCTTCATAGTTTGCTTTTTAATTGTGTGCTCAGCTGTTTGGGTTTTTTTTTTGGTTTACTGAGAAATTTGGGGTGTGTGTGGAACGCAGATGGAAAATTAGGATTTTTTCTTCTGTTTCTGGAGGATTTTGCAGACCTACTTAAGAGAGTAAAAGACCCTTCAAATACTGTGTCTTGTCTGTATTTCTTTTGGGTGGGTGGGTAAAAACATAAAAGGTTGAACTTTGGTTTGGTTGTATGGTAATTCAAGGTTGTTTAGATATTTTCTTTAAATTTTCGTCGCAGGTTGTTCTACAAATCGGAGGAACTTGTTTCGTTACATAGTTGAATTCTATTTAAACAAGGTTTTTGTTTTATTTTATTTTATTTTAAATTTCCTTCATGATATTTCTAATGTTAGGAAGGTAATCAAAAACCAGCTCAGTAGAATGGCTTTGTATGGCTGCTAACTTTGTGTTGCTGGAGTGAAAATATGGATTTGATATCGGTTCTGCTCCGTTTAGGTAGATGGAAAGTTATTGTAAGTTGAAACCCGGAAAATCTTCTGGCAACAATTGATGATACATGATAGATGGGTCTATTCCTGGTAGGAATTTTATCGGGGTAGAGCGAGTCTTGCACATATAAGTGTCTAACTAGATACAAATTATTTGGACTAAAATGATAATCTAGTTTGTAACGAAAATCGCTTGAGATTTCAACTATTTTTCTTAATCTCTGCTACTCGTTGAAGAAACAAAAATAGAGTTGTAGCGCTCTACTATCCGTCAGAAAAGTTGCAACTGTACATTAGCAACTTTGAATTTATGAATTCTTAGCAAATAAAGAAGTTGTCCACTAGTTTTCACATGTATAATTCATTCCCCAAATTGTGGTAATAGCGTTCACCTTACTCCATTTCTAGTCTCTCCAGTCTGATTGTTTTGGCTCGTATCAAAAAGTGATCTGCTTCTTAATACTCACTTCTGCCTTTCTTTTCTGGTCACTTTTGTCTCCGAATTTTTTTCATGGCTGACAGACTTCATTCCATTGGAAGGCCTCTGAAACGACGTGAGATTTGTTTCATACAAATAACATAAGTTATGTTCATATAATTATCTGATTGGTTTAAGAATCACTTTCTTGGACCTGAAACTTGAAATTTGATTTATACAATTTTGCAAAAAATCATTTTTACATTGAATATTATGTTATATATCTGCACTTTTTATGTCATGTTTATCAGTTTATGCAAATTTGCACACTGATATAGCATATTATAAATTTAAAAAAAAAAAAAAAAAAAAAAAAAAAAGCAATACAACTTTGCAGGGTTGGCGTTTTATCCTAGCTATAACTTGATTTTATAATTGTAGAGGATCCCGGAAAGTTTTGTCCAGAAATTCAGAAACGAGCTATCTACCATTGCTACGCTCACTGTTCCTGACGGTCATGTTTGGCATGTGGGAGTAAAGAAGGTTGACAACAAGTTTTGGTTTCACAGTGGTTGGCAGGATTTCATTGAACATTATTCAATCCGTGTTGGATACTTTTTAACATTCAGATATGAAGGGCGTTCATCTTTCACTGTCCATATATTTAATTTGAAAACTGCTGAGATTAACTATCAACCTAATGCTCTTAGTAGTACTGGAGGTTCTGTTTACCGGTATCAAGTATTTGAAGAGATGGAAGATGATGACTCTGTTGAAATCTTGGGTTCCTCCCCTACATCCGTTGTTACCGATTCTTTGAGAGACAAGTGCTTTGGTGGCTCTACAAATCAACTGACTCCTGGGAAAAATTGTACTCCTCCATCGCTGCAGAATTTGTTTAATGGTTCCAAACCTAAGAATTGTGTGAACTGGAATGATGCTGGGAACCTGCATCTATCGAAGGGTGATGATCTACAAGCAGGTAATGAATCTACTCGAGATATTGGTGTTCAATTTAATGTAACAGAGCTTAAAAAGACAGTGGATGAAGTCAAATTGCGTAGTCCAGGTGAAGACATACGAAGCATAAAGAAGACTGTGAGAAAAAAGCGGAAGGTTAATCCTAGTAAGATCTCTGAACTCGTACTGTTTGTCATTTTTCATTAATGGGAAATGCGAATCTCCTTATTAATTCTATGAGAGTGCAGATGTGGAGGAGTCTTCTTCTCAACACGAAAAAGAAGTGGAAATTCGCTTTCGATTTTATGAAAGTGCATCTGCAAGGAAGAGAACCGTGACAGCCGAAGAAAGAGAAAGGGCTATTAATGCAGCCAAAACATTTGAGCCGGTTAATCCTTTCTGTAGGGTGGTCCTTCGACCATCCTACCTATATAGGGGTTGTATAATGGTGAGTCTTCAATATGATGTGATACACTGCTTCTGCTTGTTGATTTAAGTTGTTACATCTCGGCTTAAAATTCCCTTTTTGCTCATGCAGTATTTGCCATCCTGCTTTGCCGAAAAGAATTTAAATGGGGTTTCAGGATTCATCAAACTTCAGTCCGCTGATGGCAGACAATGGTCAGTCCGATGCCTTTATAGAGGAGGTAGAGCAAAATTAAGTCAGGGATGGTATGAGTTTACGATGGATAACAATCTGGGGGAGGGGGATGTTTGTGTCTTTGAGTTGCTCAAAATGAAGGACATTGTGCTGAAAGTTACTGTATTTCGCGTCCTTGAAGATGCAGGATTTGTGAACCAGCCTCAACTGCAAATTCTCACCCCAGCTAAACCGAATAGAAATTAGTGGGCACGTGGCTGGTAAATTTGAACGTTTAAACTGTATCGAAGAATCTCTTCTCTCTGGGTAGTGATCTGATTTGTTCATGTAGAAGTGTTTAGATCTATTTAGATTTAATACTCAAAAACTTTTCAGGATGACATAGGGGAACTTTTTTTTCGTTGTGTAGGAGTTTAAATACAAAATTTCGGGTCTTGACTAGCACTGTAAATAGATTGTTGAATACTGTGATGTTAATTGTCTCCATTTTCCTCTGTTATTGCTTCACATTTCTATACATCTCTTAATCATTGTTAGAGCAAAGACTGGATTAAGATGCTGCCTGCAGATGATATTAATTTTGCCAGTTCTAAATTCTGTTTCGGATTTTTACCTTTTAAATTTGGTCAAGCAAGCTGATTTCCACCCATTCTCATACAAGAAAACTGTTAAAAGAAATTCAACGATCTTCGTTTGACATTACGTTCTGTGTTTTGCGGAGAGAATGGTTCGAATTTGAGTGTCTGTCCAATTGACTTACTTACCCTACGAGAAATTTTCCCGTGCAACCAATATGTAGTTTCAATGATGTCTTCCTTCTTTCATTTGCTAAATTTGTTCAGTATTCAAAATGAATTATTGGTACAAGGTAGGTGTGCAAGTGGTCATGGCATTGCCTTTATCATCATTGAATGTTATAACATATAATATCAAGAATTGTTATTAGCATTTCAAAAATCTCATTTTACACTCCTGACAAGTATATTTTTGTTTCTAATTATACAAAGTTTGGAGTGTAAAATGAGATTTTTGAAGTGCTAATAACAATTCTCGTAATATTATCAATTGCATCCACAAATGGTATTAAGAAGAAAAAATAAGCATAATACAATTAGGGTTTGGAAAAATGGTCAAAAAAATAGAATTCAGATTCTCTTTGATCACCGTCTTTTTGCTATCTTTTTTATATTTTATTCAAAGTCGTATTGGGCTGTGCATCACTTTACAGTCTCACTATTCTCTCAGTGACCCAAAGACTTGAAAGAAAAAAGGAAAAAGAAAAAAGAAGCCTCACTATATTATCACTTTCGGCTCAGTTTTATTTGGTGGCAACTTTTTCCAATGTCTCATTAGAGATCAAGGGAAGTAGTTGATGACCTTCCAATTCATGGGTTGGTATTTGGCAAAAAGAAAATAAACAAACCAAATCAACACCATCTTTGCCATTTGATGTGATTTCTTTTTTTTTTATTTTTTTGTCAAAGAAATGTGATTTCTTTTCAAGATGATCACTTTTTCTTTATACAAGTAAGGAAAATATTAGGGAGACTACATTTTTGTACTATTTTGTGTATTACTGTAACAAATGATGTGTACATATCATGTCAATTAAGAATAGCCTAAACTACCTTAACCTATGCCCAATGATCCAACTCTAGTGATGCAACTTTATGCCTAGTGATAGCCTAAAACTTGTTTGGTATGAAATTCAAAATTATTTTTAAATCTTAATAATTGAAGAAATAAGAAAGGGAAAGAGAAGAGGGAAAATGGAAAGAAAAGGAGAGATAGGAGACAAAGACATAGAAAGTTGAGGGAAATGATCGAAAGAGAGAGAAGAGAAGGGAACAAGAGAGAGAAAAATCATAATAAATTGGAAGAGAGGAGAGAGAAAAGGAAATGATCGGATGAGAGAGGAGAGAAAAAAAATCATAACACATAGGAAGAGAGGTGAGAGAGGAGGAAAGAGGGAATAAAAAAGGAAGAGATAAGATAGAAAAAGAAGATGAGAGATAATTGAGTTTAAAAACTGATCTTTTGTGTTTTTCACAAATAAGTTAATTTTTTAAGTTGGTTTTGTGTTCATTTTTTAAAAAAGGTAATGCTTGAGAGACTAAATTTATAAACCAAATTTTGTAAAATGAATAATTGACTTGAGACCCAAAAACTGTTTTTTTGAGTTCAAAAATTAGATTCAAATTGCATACCAAATATGCCCTTAATATTTTTACATTCTTTATTTGAATAAGACGGAGACATCAATCCACTTTGGAAAGTTGATAAATAGAAAACTTCAAGCCTGGACATAAATATACTTCACATGGAGTCCTCTTTTAGACATAGGACGTTGTTTAAAAATAGGGATGGCTTCAAAGCTGCAGGTGTTTTAGCTAAATTTGATTTATAATTGTTTATATTTTTTTATTTCAATCTTTGGTATTAATTTTCCGTTTCATTCAATGGTATGTAGTATTAAAGAAATTTTCTTCAAAAAATTGTTTTTATTCCAAGAAAAACTTTGAAAGGGGTTATGCAAGGTTTAGGGTTTAGGGCATGGGGTGATCTAGATTTGGAGGGAACATTTTTGTGTGTTTTGAACTAATAATAATTAAGGATACATACATAGACATGTTAATTGTTCTGCAAGTTACAATACGTCAAGTTGTTGAAATTTATTAGCTGCAACTTACAATACGTCAAGTTGAATTTTGGTTCTGCCCCTAAAAAAAAAACCATATAGAAAATGCTAGCCTAATAAGTTCATGAAAATGCATAACTGAATACAAAATGCTAGGAACAATCGAGTGCATGAGCCCAATTGTCCTCATTCTTTTGGTGTTTGGTGATAGGAGCATATTTATACTACTTAGCTATGTTGTTTCTTTGCATTTAGTCAGCTAATTACTACTTATTATAGTGTTTTAAGCTATTTTTGTGTGTTTCTAGGTCCTAATGGCAAAGTACGCAAGAAAGTGCATTTTGGAGCCATTTGGAGTAGTTTTGGGCATGGATTGAATAGCTTGCATATGGAGTAAGGTGGATGGATGAAATTGAAGTCAAGAGAGGCTAGGAATATGCTACAAATCTGGAGAAACAAGTTCAAATACAAAGAAGGTAAGGAAAGAGCAAGAAATAAGGAACATTATCCAACCTTATCTTATCCTATCTTAACCAACCTTATTATTTCGTAAATCTAGCATTATCCTATCTTATCTTATCCAAATCAGTTTGTGTCTTAATTCTAACTATTTATAAGGGATTATTATACATTTTAATACATAACTCAGATTCTAGAGACCTTATCCCTTGTGTGCCGCATATATGCCATTCCTTGGTGAATTGGGAGTTGTAATCCCTCTCCTACATCCTTGCCGCATGTGTGGTGATTTAGAGTTAGAAATATGTTCTAAAACATTCTTTCTAGAAGCCTATACCTGATCCTAATTGAATGCCGCAGGTTCTTAACCTTTTCCCTCTTGGTTTCTGCCAAACCCTAGTCCTTTTCCCATTGGATTGTGCAATCCTTTTCCTTCAGAAATTGTGCAAGACCTAGCCTATAAATACAAGCCTTTGTCGTAGGTTTTAATCATTCATTCACTCATCCATTCATTCATACATTCAGCCATCAAACACCATAATTGACACCACATCACCCTAGGAAGGAGAAGAGGACTTGTGCAATTTGCCATCCAAGGGAGTGCCGTGCATGCTATTGGAATGGGTCATTTTTGGTTCTTTCTATCCTTAGTTTTAGTCTGATGTTTATTTTAATTTGATTTTCAATTATGATGAACATGAGGAACTAATTTCTTTTTAGTTAGAGGTGAATTCGAAGCCATGATTATATGTTTTATATGAATTGATTACATCCAGTTATTGTTTCTTGAGTCTTGAATGTGATTTGCTTATCTAAGTAATCAAAACTTGTTTATGTATATTGGTTGAGGGTCGACACTTAATTTCCATGCATGAATTTGATGCTAGAGTATAAGGGAGTTTCACGTAATAGTTATTCATTTATATTCACAAGTAGTGGAGGTTGCTAGTCACAATCGTGTTAAGTAAATCCTTGGTATGAGTCTCATGCGTTTCATAGTGATGAATGCCTTGTCAATGCTTATGATTTTCATAGAACATAATGACTTTTGATATGTATCTTTATTATGCGTTTCATATAGAGAACTTGAGAAAGATAATTTGGTTGTAATGCGCATTGATTCAATTCAATGAAATAAGGAAAATCTAATGGTTAGTTGTGCGATGCAATTAACTTGGGGCGTTGTCATTCATAGTCTAAAGGAATAATAACTGGAAATTGGTTTATATGCATATGTCATGTGTGGAGAAGGACCCTCTAACTAGCCTTTCACCGATTTAATTCACCTTAATTTGAAGTCTTTTAAGTTGTTTTGCAATCTGTTAAGTTAGGTTTAAATTCGTCCAAATAAACCCCCCTTGACATTGAGTTGTGTCCTTTAGTTAGAACTAGTTTAAATCTATCTCCATTGTTTATTTTGAGTCTAAGTTAGTTAAATTTCATCTAAGTATCCCCATAGAGTTAGTTTTGTGTCTATTTGATAGTGTTGAGTTGTTTAGAGTCAGTTTAGCTTCTTTTGAGTCAAGTGAAGTTTTATATTCGTCAAAATCACTTGTTAGGTCTAGAATTGAGTCTTTTTGATTGTTTGTTGCCGTTTTGAGTGTTTTAAGTTAGTTGTGAGTCTATAGAGTCTAATTTAGTGTTTTTGAGTCTTATTTGTGTTGATTAGCATCCCTAGTTAATCCCCGGTCTAGAACGATCCCTACTTGCATATATACTACAATTGTCATCAATAGGGTTTAATTTGTGTGTCAAGTTAATTTTCACATCATTTGGAGAAAGCACGTAGATGAGGTCCATAAGGGTTCCTAATTGTTGTGCTATTGCCTTTTGGACTTAGTAACAGAAATAATAAACTTTGATAACTCAAGTTTCAATTGTTGCCCTCCAAAAGTCCTGGATAAGTTTGTTCGAAAAACTTCCAGTGGCCGATATTTGTTAAAGATAATATGAATTCTACCTTCTGCGATTACAAATAAGTAATCAGTTGCAAAGTTCCATGCATTTCTTTTGAGGAATTCTACCTTTTGCGATTACAAATAGTAACCAGCTCCAAAGTAAAAGAACTAGGATTTGTAGAGAACTAGGTTTCCAGTAAACTAGTTTTCCAGGAAAGTAAATACCGCACAAGGTTTTTCTTCACTGTATTGCATAGCCTCAATAGCGTAGGGTGCAATCTATTTATAATCAACTTCAGATTACATCAAGACTTTCAAAATCCTATTTACAAGGTATAATTGAAAATTAAAAAATAACAAACTATCACTTGAATACACGGTGGAAACTAATCACAACAACTTTGAAAAATCAAATAATAATAACAGAAAAGCTAGCCAATCAGAACTGTTGACCAAGTAAACAAACTCAAGAGTTTGTATTGGAAGAGGATTCATGACTCAATCTTTCAGCCCCTCGCAAGCTAACAGACCGAGGAATGACTGGAAGCTTGGACACAAGAAGTTTGAAATGTGGAGAGGACAACCCCTTAGTAAAAAAAATTGCAATTTGGTCTTGAGAACATATGTAATTCACAAGAAGTTCACCACGAACCACTTTTTCCCTGACATAATGGTAATCTACCTCCAAATGTTTTGTGTATGTGTGAAAAACAGGATTGGAAGCCAAGGAAATCGAAGAAATATTGTCACACCATATTTTTGGCCGAGCAAGCTGTAGTTGCAAATCCTTGAATAAGGATCGCAACCATGATAACTCTACAGCTGTATACGCTAATTGTCTATACTTAGCCTCAGCACTAGAATGAGACACTATCTTTTGCTTCTTCGAACTCCATGAAACCAAACTAGACCCTAAATAAATACAAAATCCACCTGTAGAATGCCTGGTATCTAGATCTCTAGCATAATCCGCATCAGAAAAAGCACTAAGTGGTATACTACCAGGCTTATACACCAACCCATGATCATAAGTGGCCTTTAAATACCTCAATATGTGTTTTACAGCTGTCCAATGAGTGTTCTTTGGTGAATGCATGAATTGGCAAACTTGGTTAATGGCATAAGACAAGTGAGGACGCGTGATCATCAAATACTGCAAAGCACCCACAACGCTCCTATACGTTTGTGGATCAGGATGAGGGTTTCCATCATGAGCACTCAACTTATGTCCAGAAGGTACTGGAGTTGAAATAGGCTTTACATCAGTGAACTTGGTTTTCTTTAACAAATCAAAAACATATTTTGTTTGATTGAGATGCATATGATTCTTAAAATAAGTAACTTCAACTCCCAAAAAATAATGCAAGGGCCCTAAATCCTTCATAGAAAACAAGGTGCCAAGCTTTGTGATTAAATTCTTCATTTGAACTGGATTGTTTCCCATTATCAATATATCATCCACATAGATTAATAAAATCAAGTAAACTCCATGATGATTAAACACAAATAAAGAATAATCACATCTCGACTCTTGGAACCCTAGTTGCAACAAAAAATTTGAAAACCGTTGGAACCAAGCACGAGGTGCTTGTTTCAAAACATATAAACTCCTCTGCAACTTGCATACATGATTGGGAAATTGTTGATCAATTAAACCCGCTGGCTATCTCATGTAAACATCCTCTGCAAGATAGCCATGCAAAAACGCATCCAAACATCCAGTTGACGGACCAACCATTTATTTGAAACTACAAGACTAAGAACCAACCGAATGGTACTATGTTTGACAGCTAGACTGAATGTTTCATTGTAGTCATTCCCTTGCTATTGGTGAAAACCATTAGCTACTAACCTTGCCTTATGACGTTCAATTGAGTCATCAACACGTTGTTTGATCTTGTAAAGCCATTTATTAGGAAGCAAGTTCATGGAAGAATGATAAGGCACCAACCTCCAGGTTCCACATCTATGTAAGGTATTGAACTCTTTTAGCATTGCATCATTCCTTTCCTGATGCTTCACTTTTTGACTAAAACAAGTAGGCTCAAGCATTTTTTGATTAGTAGTCACATGCAATGCCTACTTAGGATTGGGTTTTTGAACACCGGCTTTGCTGCGAGTTGTCATGGGATGAATTGGAGTTTACTGATAGGAGCATATTTAGGCGACTTACTTAGCTTGTTTTCGTGCATCTATGTTGTTAATTCATAGTTGTTTTAGTAGTTTAAGCCATTTTCGTGTGTTTTTAGGTTCATATGGCTAAGGAAGCAAAAAGATGCATTTTGGAGCATTTTGGAGCAAAATTGGGCTTGGAATGGATAGTATATGATTGGAGCCAAAGTGTTGGACGAATTTGAAGGCCTTGTATTCATTTTGGACATAAAACAAAGGGCCTAGCCCATTCTCTCTTAAACCAACCCTAAGGCCATGCATTTCCTTCCAATTCCAAAGCCCACAATCACTTCAAAAGCCATGCAAAGAACCATCCATTCCATCAAAAACAATCCATCAATTCACATGCAAAACCACCATTAACACACATGCACCCAAACAAAGCCAACCTAGCTAACCCTACATGCATTCTTTATGCAACTCTTCATCATTCCACCATTCATTCTTTATTCCACAAACAAGTCACATGCATTTCCACCTTCCTACTTCATCATTTCACCACATTCTCCCTCTTTAACTCATTTCATTATTCATTCACTTTGCATTCATTCAATTCCACCCCACATGCACCCTTTATTCTTCATCATTGCAACCATGGCACATTTACACCAACAAAACAACTCCCATGCCATGGCCTACTCATATTCCCATTTCCTTTCCAACATCTCACATGCATTTCCACTTTCCTACTTCATCATTTCACCACATTTTCCCTTTTATTTCCACATGCAATTCTTCATCATTGCAACCACAAACACCTTAAACAAATAGCCATATACATCTCCACTCCTCCTATAAATACCCTTGCATTCATTCATTCAAGAATCATCTCATTTCATACACAACACACCACAAACACTTCCATCTTCTCCCTAGCCGTGAGTATCTCTCCCTTAGAATCCAAAAACCATCTTCCATTTCCACCAATCCTCAACCATTTCCATAATTCCCCAACACTTCCATCCCCCCAACCAACCTATCCTTAAACCTTGTGCTACAACAACGAGGAAGAGAAGAGTGCCTAAACGTTCATACAATTCAAGTTTTGAGTTGTTGGAATGTTTAGGTGTTTCTTTGATTTCAAAGTTTCATTTTAATTCTCTTTGTTTTGTACGTATGAGAAATGGAAGAAAAGAGTGCTTAAACGTTCATACAATTCAAGTTTTGAGTTGTTGGAATGTTTAGGTGTTTCTTTGATTTCAAAGTTATGAGGAACTAAACCCCCTTTAGCTAGGGGGTGATTCGAAACTATGTTTATGTTTGTAATATGATTTGATTACTTTTAATTACGTTTCATAAGTTGTGAATTCAATTTGTTTAACTGTTTAATTGATAACCTATTTATGTATGTTTATTAAGAATGAACGCTTAATTTTCATGCATGAATTTGACGCTAGAATATAAGTGAGTTTCACGTAATAGTTATGAACTTATATTCACAAGTAGTGGAGGTTGCTTATAAACAATCGTGTTAAACATATTCTTGGCATAAGTTTCATGCAATCATAGTAACGAATGCCTCGTCAACACTTATAGTTTTCATGATGCTTAATGATTCTTGCTTGTATCTCTATTATGCAATTCATATAGGGAACTTGTGAGGAATGCTTTGGATTGTCGTATGCAATCATCCAATTCATTAACTTAAGGAAAACTTGACGGTTAATTTAAGCGGACCTAATTAACCCGGGGCGTTGAGAATTCATGGTTTATTGAAAAGCAATTAGACATCGTTTTGTATGCAAGTATAACATATGTGGAGATGAACCCCTTAGCTAGCTTCCCATCCATTCATTTCCGTCAAATCCATATTTACAATTTGTTTTATTTCCAAGTTTCCATTTTTAGTTTAAAGTCGTCCAAATCCAATCCCCCTTTACTTTATTGTTCAATTTAGTTAGAAATCAATTTAGTTTGTGTTTTTAAAGCATTTTGAGTCTTTTGGTTTGTCTTAGTGTTTTAACGTTTAGTTTCACATTCTTTGAGTCTAGTTTAGTGTTTTATCTTGTTTTTACGTTTTTGAGTCAGTTTCCAAGGTTTTAGCAATCCCTCCTAATCCCCGGTCCAGAACGATCCCTACTTATACTTATACTACAATTGACAAAAAGAGGGTTTAATTTGTGTGCGTATAAATCTAGCATCAAATTTTGGCGCCGTTGCCGGGGATTAGCAACTTTGCTAATCCCTTGGATTGTTTTATTTTCGTTTGTTTTTATTTTTCCAAATTCTTAAATTTGTTTTGTTTCTTGTTTTAGGTACTAGTTCATGACTCGGAGTTCTCATCCGATTCGTGAACATATCCTGGAGTGATTGGGTTCATCGTCCGGCTGTACGACGTTAAAGCAAGCGCTACTTGGGAGGCAACCCAATACAGTAAATAAAACTTTTGCTTGTTCATTGATTTTTTTCGATAAATTACAATTGTATCTAAACATGGCAGAAAGATGGAGCCTTTACAAAGGTTGTGTACGTGAGGCCCCACTACGTGGCAACACTATCGGAGCAGGAGGCATCGGAGCAAGAGGCATCGGAGCAGGAGGCATCGGAGCAGGAGGCATAGGAGCAGGAGGCACCGAAGATAGATCATTCAAGGCCCCAAACCTTGGTGAAACGCTGGATGACCCAGGAAAGAGGTGCCTCTGGAAGAAAGCTGCAAACCGTTGACGGTCATCAAGCTCATCAAGCTTCCTCTTCATGCCTGTTGAATAATTGTTGGCAAGCACGTGCAAACTTCGGTTCTCGTACTTAAGCTGTTTGATCTCCTGCTTAAGACTCTCCACCTCCACCATCAAGGATTCAACCTGACGGGAGCGAGCAAGAAGGCGTTGGCCCATGTTGGACACAGAGCCAGCGCACTGAACACTTAGAGCCAGGGATTCTTGAACGGCCAACTCATTGGACCGTCCTGAAAGCAGCTAACTGTCTTTGGGAGTGAGGAGGTTCCGAGCTACTATCGTAGCTGTTGTGGGATTCGTCATCACAGAGTCCTCATCTGTAAGAGGGCCATGGGAAGATAAGAAAGACGGGCACCATACCTTACCCTGACGAGGCGCGACCGGGTCACTGCTTAGACTCAAATCTAAGCAAATGTTCGATGGGTTGGATGAGCTAGCCATTGTTCAAGAAGTTAAAAGAAAAGGGTTGGATGGAGGAAAATCTCGACGGGCCGAAGATGATTTTTGGGAAGTCTTCAAAGTGTGCAGATAGAGGTGATCGATCACCTCTATTAAAGGATAGGCGACACAATCACCAATTCAGCATTGAAGAGACACCGCTCTTCAAAAACCGGATTTTCTGGCGTAAAGATCGCCAGCTCTTCAGACGCAATCCAAGCTTTTCAGAAAGCGTGTGCAAATTTGTCAAAAGCTCCCAGCTTTTCAGAAGACGCGTGGAAGGCGAGAAATCAGCTGCACACTTTAGCCGACAAACGTGGGTGACAAAGCCGAAAGCTTCCGGCTTTCCAGAAAGCGAGTGCAACTTTGTCAAAAGCTCCCGGCTTTTCAGAAGACGCGTGCCACTTTGTCAAAAGCTCCCAGCTTTTCAGAAGACGCGTGGAGGACATTGCCGCATCCGCACTGCCATTTGCCATTACAATTCCTATATACATCAACCTTCATCGCAAGGCATACACCCACAAATGCATAATTTTCCTTCTCAGCCGAAAATGTAAGCTGCAACCAACCCTCTCAAACATGCTCAGATTTCTCCTTCTCTTGAGATCACACTTTCAACCATGGATGTATCCCCCAAAGAAGATACCAAATGCCTGCATTACGAATGAGGAAGAGGAAACGGTGGATCGAAACATATGGATTCATTCGTTGCCTCTTCGAAAGCAAAGGTATCTCATATCATCAAGGGCGAAAGCAAAGGTATCTCATATCATGCTCTTTCCCTGTCTTTTCCTTTGTCCTTGATATTACTTGCATGGCAAAGTGAAAGAAGCAATCAGCCGGCACTTGGAGTCTATCTGGACTCTATTCCCTGGTTGCTTACCTAGCTTTGCTGAGCTATCCTCTAACCCTCTTCAATACGAATTGGAGAGATTGAACAAAGAAACAGATAAGAGGAGGAAGCTCAGACCTTCGGGGGAGACCAAAGGAAGCCTGCTGCCCAGTTCAAGAGTAGCACAAAGGAAAATCAACGATGGGAGCAGCGCAGTTCAAGAGTAAGCCTGTGGAAACTCAAGATGAAGCCTCACTGCAATCACCAAGGAGAAGATGGAACGAAAACTCCATAACCAGATTTGCATCTCTAAACTCTTCTCTTTGTTAGATACATTCTGCCATGTTTAGTATGTTTAATTGCTGTTTATATGTTTGTTTGTGTTTAGTGTGGTTTTTAACATTGAGGACAATGTTTGTTTTAAGTGTGGGGGAGTTACTAAAGTGTTTTGATGCAAATTCGTAGGGTTTTATCCACCATAACTTCAAATGTTGTTTCTTGCTGTTTTTAAGTGTGTTTAGTGTGTTTTGACTTAAAAATTCGAAAATCACATAAAAATTTGAAAAACATGTTTTGAAAAGCCTAAAAAGAGTGTTTTGAGTCGTTTTTGTGTCGTAGGTCACCTTCCAACACAATGATAAGGATTTGGTTTCTAATTGCATGACTGTTGAAAAGAGTTATAAACATGGAGAAAAGTTTGATTTACTCTTGGTATATGCTTGGTTATGGTTATAATGTATGACTTCACATGCAATTATAAAAGAAAAAAATTAGTTATGTAACATGCTTGAAGGAAGGAACTCAAACAAACGCTACAACCCTGAGAGACTTGAGCCTATAACGTTCTTTGGAGAGTATAATCTGTGATTTCTTGTTTTCTAAAGTCGTTGCATGATCTCATTATTCTTTGCTTGGTTACTACTTAGAAGGCGTTTCATCGTATAGTTCCAAATGCTAGAACTCATGCCCATTTCATTCAAAGCATGTTATTGATTTGCATAACATATACCAAGATGAAGTTGTGTAGTTGCCACCATAGCCAAATAGCCTCACTTCCCATATTTCGTATATGTTGTAAGTTTTACCCCCGTTGAGCTTTGTTTAGCCTTTATTCTTTGTCAACCCACATTATCCTCACCTAGCCTAGTTTAGGACAATCCACACCTTTGTTCTTAGAAGATAGTGAGCATGACTTAAATGAATTCCTTTTGAGTTACATTATGCAAGAAAATGAGTGTGGGAGAAGGAATGCTTGTTCTTAAGTATGTTTTGAGTTTCAAAAGAAAAGAAAAACAGAAAAGAAAAGAAAGAAAGAAAAAAGAGCTTGAAAAAAAATGAAAGAATGAGTGATTGAAGTAAGGGCTCAAAACACCAATTCTGGCCCTAAATTGTCTCCCTTTTTGTTCCAAAGTTGAGTTTTCATTCAAAAGAAAATTCTAAGTTGATTCAATTGCCTTGCTCACTATTTCTTTAAGAACCTTTGTTTTCCATATCCCTTCTTTGTTATCCACACGCCCCAAGCCCCATTACAACCCGTGACTTCAATCTTGAGTGTTATGTATTTCAATTGTGGAGTTTGAATTTGGTATGAGCATATGGTGTCACTGGTTCTCGCGTCTAAGTAGTAGCATTCCATTCATGAGATCATAATCTAAACATGCTTATTAACTCCAAAAATTGCGTTCTTTGTGATACATATATGTGAGTGTTCATTTTCATGTTTACATCAATCTTCTCACATATGACTAGATTAGGGTGTGTAGTTAGAAAATCTGAGTGAAAATTGAGTGCATATCTTGTAAGGAATTGAGCAAATTCTCTAAGGCATGTTACTACATTCAAAACATGGTTTTAAATGCTTAATTGTGAACTAGTATGTGGTGACTATGATTAAGAATGTACTTAAGGGTAAAGATGGCTAAATTCTGTGGGAATAATAATTTTTAACTTGTCATGTGCATTGGAAATCCCTGAAACGATTATTGGAAGGTGTAGGTTGTGTTTTACGTGTTTAGTGTCGTTTTGTTTATTTGTTTTTATTCTGTATTGCTCGAGGACTAGCAAAAGATAAGTGTGGGGGAGTTTGATAGGAGCATATTTAGGCGACTTACTTAGCTTGTTTTCGTGCATCTATGTTGTTAATTCATAGTTGTTTTAGTAGTTTAAGCCATTTTCGTGTGTTTTTAGGTTCATATGGCTAAGGAAGCAAAAAGATGCATTTTGGAGCATTTTGGAGCAAAATTGGGCTTGGAATGGATAGCATATGATTGGAGCCAAAGTGTTGGACGAATTTGAAGGCCTTGTATTCATTTTGGACATAAAACAAAGGGCCTAGCCCATTCTCTCTTAAACCAACCCTAAGGCCATGCATTTCCTTCCAATTCCAAAGCCCACAATCACTTCAAAAGCCATGCAAAGAACCATCCATTCCATCAAAAACAATCCATCAATTCACATGCAAAACCACCATTAACACACATGCACCCAAACAAAGCCAACCTAGCTAACCCTACATGCATTCTTTATGCAACTCTTCATCATTCCACCATTCATTCTTTATTCCACAAACAAGTCACATGCATTTCCACCTTCCTACTTCATCATTTCACCACATTCTCCCTCTTTAACTCATTTCATTATTCATTCACTTTGCATTCATTCAATTCCACCCCACATGCACCCTTTATTCTTCATCATTGCAACCATGGCACATTTACACCAACAAAACAACTCCCATGCCATGGCCTACTCATATTCCCATTTCCTTTCCAACATCTCACATGCATTTCCACCTTCTTACTTCATCATTTCACCACATTTTCCCTTTTATTTCCACATGCAATTCTTCATCATTGCAACCACAAACACCTTAAACAAATAGCCATATACATCTCCACTCCTCCTATAAATACCCTTGCATTCATTCATTCAAGAATCATCTCATTTCATACACAACACACCACAAACACTTCCATCTTCTCCCTAGCCGTGAGTATCTCTCCCTTAGAATCCAAAAACCATCTTCCATTTCCACCAATCCTCAACCATTTCCATAATTCCCCAACACTTCCATCCCCCCAACCAACCTATCCTTAAACCTTGTGCTACAACAACGAGGAAGAGAAGAGTGCCTAAACGTTCATACAATTCAAGTTTTGAGTTGTTGGAATGTTTAGGTGTTTCTTTGATTTCAAAGTTTCATTTTAATTCTCTTTGTTTTGTACGTATGAGAAATGGAAGAAAATAGTGCTTAAACGTTCATACAATTCAAGTTTTGAGTTGTTGGAATGTTTAGGTGTTTCTTTGATTTCAAAGTTATGAGGAACTAAACCCCCTTTAGCTAGGGGGTGATTCGAAACTATGTTTATGTTTGTAATATGATTTGATTACTTTTAATTACGTTTCATAAGTTGTGAATTCAATTTGTTTAACTGTTTAATTGATAACCTATTTATGTATGTTTATTAAGAATGAACGCTTAATTTTCATGCATGAATTTGACGCTAGAATATAAGTGAGTTTCACGTAATAGTTATGAACTTATATTCACAAGTAGTGGAGGTTGCTTATAAACAATCGTGTTAAACATATTCTTGGCATAAGTTTCATGCAATCATAGTAACGAATGCCTCGTCAACACTTATAGTTTTCATGATGCTTAATGATTCTTGCTTGTATCTCTATTATGCAATTCATATAGGGAACTTGTGAGGAATGCTTTGGATTGTCGTATGCAATCATCCAATTCATTAACTTAAGGAAAACTTGACGGTTAATTTAAGCGGACCTAATTAACCCGGGGCGTTGAGAATTCATGGTTTATTGAAAAGCAATTAGACATCGTTTTGTATGCAAGTATAACATATGTGGAGATGAACCCCTTAGCTAGCTTCCCATCCATTCATTTCCGTCAAATCCATATTTACAATTTGTTTTATTTCCAAGTTTCCATTTTTAGTTTAAAGTCGTCCAAATCCAATCCCCCTTTACTTTATTGTTCAATTTAGTTAGAAATCAATTTAGTTTGTGTTTTTAAAGCATTTTGAGTCTTTTGGTTTGTCTTAGTGTTTTAACGTTTAGTTTCACATTCTTTGAGTCTAGTTTAGTGTTTTATCTTGTTTTTACGTTTTTGAGTCAGTTTCCAAGGTTTTAGCAATCCCTCCTAATCCCCGGTCCAGAACGATCCCTACTTATACTTATACTACAATTGACAAAAAGAGGGTTTAATTTGTGTGCGTATAAATCTAGCATCATTTACGCAGCAATGGAGCTAGTTGATGCACTCACTGGTTCATTTTTTTGGATGGACGACACTAATTCTTACTCATTTAGAGATTCTAGAGGTGGTCTATTGGTCGTAGGATTGGAAAGCACTACGGCAGGCTGCCCTAGGATTTCATGTACAACAGGATTTGTTTGTGGAACTATGGGATTTGGCATGGGTTCAATGGGGGTAATGATCTCAAGGGAGGTAGGTTGAGAAGATGGGAAACTAAAAAATAAATCATGTGAAGAGATCGAACCTGTTTTATCCACACAACCCTTGGTAGGTGTGAGTTCCTGGAAAGGAAAAGAGTCCTCATCGAATAGGACATGGCAAGACAAATAAACTCGTCTTGTGGATAAATCTTAGCATTTATATCCTTGATGGTTAAGTGAATATCCTAAAAACACATAAGACTTTGATTTGGACTCAAGTTTATTATTAGTATACGGTCTCAACCATGGAAAACAACGACTGCCAAATACTTTAAACATCTCATAGTTAGGCTTCCTTTGAAACAATTTTTCAAATGGTGAAATATTTGAGAGACCACGAGTTGGAAGTCTATTTATAATATAAGTGGCTGTTTGAAATGCATCGAACCAAAATTTATTAAGGACATGAGCATGAGACAACATGACTAAACTCGTTTCAACAATATGACGATGTTTTTGTTCAGTGAGACCGTTTTGTTCATGGTGTTTAGGGCACGAAAATCTTTGAGAAATTCCATGTAGTGCAAGAAATTGAGTAGAAGCGTGACTCTTATATTCTCCTCCCTCATCACATTGAAGAGTTTTAATAGTACAATTAAACATATTTTCCACTTTCTTTTTAAACGTGATAAACACTTCAAAGACTTGAGATTTTTGCTTAAGGGGAAAAATCCATGAATATTGTGAAAAATCATCCACAAAAATCAAATAATATTTATATCCTTCAACTTAAACCACAGGAGAACACCAAATATCAGAATGCAAAAGTTCTAATGGAAATTTAGAAATAGACTTGGAGGTACTAAACGGCAATTTAGAAATCTTGCCTAATGGGCATGACTGACAAAACTTTACATCATTGGTGCCATGAATTGGCACTTGATTATTTGAAACTAAAAACTTGATTATTTGAACGGCAGGATGGCCTAAACTAGAGTGCCATTTGTGCCAAGACACGAACTCCTACGAATGCAAACAAAGGATGCTTAGATATTCCACAACCACTTTGAAATGGGTATAAGCCATTCTCACACTTCCATTGGACTAGGTCTTGAGGTCCTTAACAACAAAATGGTATGGAAAAATTAAAAGGTAACAATGGTTATATAGGGTAAATCTATGAGCATATATTATGTTTGTTGAAGCAGATGGACAATGCAAAATATTATTAAGGTTAAACAAGCAAGAAGTAGTATTTATTTGATTCGAACCAGATTGAGCAATAGAAAGGCCAGTGTCATTATCTACACCTCCAATGTTTTCATTACCATTGTACTCTTTAGGATTCACCAAGTTCTATCAAGAGTGATGTGAGCATTTGCTCATGTATCGAGCAACCAGGAACCATTGTTTAGGCGATTCAAAACAATCGGTGAAGACTCCATTGCACTCAGACGCTTGGTGGGAATACGACCTTCATACGTAACATTCATGCGTTGATAACAATCAAGGGCTAGATGCCCTTCCTTTCCACATATTTGGTAGGTAATACGATTGCCTCTACACCCAAACCGATCACGATTACCACCAGAAGCATGCTGGTAGTTGTTGTTGCGAGAACTAGAGACTCGTGGATTAACATCTCCACGATTGGACAAAAAACCATAGTACCACGAGAACGTCCACCACATCCTCTCGCCTTTACAAAAGCATTCACTGGGGCTGATTCAACTAGTGGGACAGTTTGTTCCACCATCATTCTCTCCGTAGTCAAGAGAAAAGCTTTAATAGTTGGGTACGTGATAAATGTATCATGTTCCTGAGCAGCATTGACGGTTATTTCAAACGCATGACCAAGGTTGTTCAAAATGATTTGGGCAAGTTCATCATCGTCCTTAGGCTTACCAGTTGAAGCCAAATTATCAGTAATCGCATTCATCTTATCAAGATAATCAGCAACAGATAACTCACCTTTCTTACTTTGGAGTAGTTCATTGCAGAGGAAAAGGATTCAATTTTGGGATGATGACGCATACCTTTGCTTGAGTGTTGCCCATGTTGTACGAACAGACTGTTTGCTTGCCACAGTAGCAAGAATTGAGGTAGTGAGAAAGCCATTGATCTAGCTGAGGATCATTTGGTCTTGCTGCATCCACTTGTTGTAGGCGGGATTGACAGAGTTGCTCCCAGCAAGGTGTTTGGGAGGGCAAACAACGGAACCATCGACGTAACCCATAAGATCATGACTTTTAAGGATTGGAAGGATTTGAGCTAACCACAGGGGATAGTTAGTCCTATCTAGCTTAATGTTGACAACAGTAGTCATGGAAGAAGCCATGTTGGCAACAGGAAATGCAGGTGGGGGATTTTGGTGGGAATGACTCGCACCAGTGTTGTTGTTGTTGGAAGACATGATGGGTAGAAAAAAAAATTGGATCTTCTATTGTTGGACTTATAAGGCTCTGAATACCATAAAGAACTAGGATTTGTAAAGAACTAGGTTTCCAGTAAACTGGTTTTCCAGGATAGTAAATACCGCACAAGGTTTTTCTTCACTATATTGCATAGCCTCAACAGCGTAGGGTGCAATCTATTTATAATCAACTTCAGATTACATCAGGACTTTCAAAATCCTATTTACAAGGTATAATTCAAAATTCAAAAATAACAAACTATCACTTGAATACACGGTGGAAACTGATTACAACAACTTTGAAAAATCAAATAATAATAACAGAAAAGCTAGCCAATCAGAACTGCTGACCAAGTAAACAAACTCAGGAGTTTGTATTGGAAGAGGATTCACGACTCAGTCTTTCACAAAGTTCCATGCATTTCTTCCTGAGGATTCATTTATTTTTTCATGATTTGAATTTGGTTTGATAAGAAATAAAACAGGAATGCGATAAGGGTTACAAAAGCTTCATTCAAATCCAAAAAATAAAAGAAAAGAAAACGCCATTGCCGAGGATCGAACCTGGGTCATCCGAGTGACAAGCAGGAATACTTACCACTATACTACAATGACTTTGTTGTACTTTTAGAACATATTCAATACATACAACCATGTCATGTTATAAATTTTCTAAATTTCAGTCTCTCATAAGTTCAATAATAAGCTTCTTTTTATTGAATACCTACACATCTTTTGAGAAATAATTTTCACATCTTTTTCTCCTTTCACATTTATTTTTATTCTTTCAATCATCAGATTAAAGAAATTAAAAAAAAAAAAAGGGTAAAATAAAAAGGAAGAAGTGCGAAAGGAGGAAATAAATTGCATTGATATTTTCCCATCTTTGTTACAGACCAAAATAATGCTAAAGAACAAGAGATTTATAGCCCAAGTGATTAAAAGTATTCACTTCTTACAATCAAGTTGTGTTCAGTTTCCAGTTTCTCAATATCGTTTGTATTGTAAAATAGGATACTTATCTTTCGAAAACTAATTACTTTTCCAATTTAGTTTTGGTTCATTGAGGTTAGGTTTGGGTGATGGGGGAAATTATTAATTTTTTTTTTTTGAACAAACGATATTATCTACACTAAGGGAAAGGGGGTAGGCTTAGCCTTACAATGGGCTAGCAATAATGTGGTTCAAACTCACCTTTGGCGAGAATCAAACTTAAGACCTCTCACTTACAAGTGAAGATGAATACCACTAGACCATAGTATTAAGTGGTGGGGAAATTATTCTTTTAGGAATAGTGCCATTCACTTACTCATTTGTACCTCCCACACACTCTTTTTAATTTTGGTCATTGATTTTCTTCAATTCATTAAGTTTGATTGCCATAAATTGAGAAGGATGTGTGTGAGGTAAAAATTAGTATGTGAATAGCACTACCCTTCTTTTAGTTGAAGTGTTTATGGGTTTAACAGGAGATGCCCTATTCAGGATGCTCTACTTTGTATGTTATTGCTTTGGCCCATATTATTCCAACACGGTGACATAGCACACTATGCTCCTTTATTTTTATTTTTTTGTCGTTATATTGTACAAACTAAACGAAAGCAATATATAAAATTAGGGAACTCTAACGAAAAGTTCTAGGTACTGTTCACTTTAACAAAAAACCACATTTTAACACTAAAAAGTCAATCCTGGTACTATTCATTTTACCCTTTGTTTTGTCCTTATCGTTAAAACTCAAAGTTTTCAAACCCTTTTCATTAGTTTTCCTATAAAATTAAGGGACAATTTGAGATTGCTTTGCTTTTTTAAAAAAATTATTTTTGATGTGCTTTAAAAGTAATTATTTGTAAAATAAAGCAGATGAGGTAAAATGTATTTTTTTAAGGGGTGTGCTATCCACACACCCCATTTTGCTTCTCACACACCCCTTGATAATTTATGTCCGTTGATCTTCTTCAATTCATCCGATCTGAAGATCAAAAATTAAAAAAGTGTGCGAGAAGTAAAATGGGATGTGTGGATACCACACCCGCTTTTTAAATATTGTGAGTATGAAAATGAGTGTAAAAACGTTGATAATTTTTAATGTAAAAGGAATATAGTTGTATATAATAACAAATATGGACATGGTAGTAGGGGTGGTGGCGATGATAGCGGTGGTGGTAGAGGCAATGGTGGGGTATAGTGGTTGTGCCAGTAGTGGGGATGGTGGTAGAGGCGATGGTGGTGGCGTTTGTGGTTGTGGTTATGGCGGCGGCGGCGGCGGCAACAATGGTTGTGGTGGTGGTGTAAGGTTAGTGTTTGTAGTGGTAGGTGGTGACAGTCACTTTATTTTCAAAGAAATAAAATGTATGGACAGTTAAAAATAATGTCATTTCAAAATCTAATGAGTAGTACATGAGTTGAAAATATGTATTAAATGTTGAACTCCACTTTTTATTTAAACACCTTTATTTTAACCGAGCGACTCATCACATATAAAAAAATAATTTCCGGACATTCTTCTTCTTTTTACTCACATGTGCCAACTATTTTCCATTCCCAAATCCAATAAACCCTCCCACATGCATTTATTTACCTGATTAAACAACACGTAGTCAATCTTTTCGTGGTTATCATTTAAAGTAGCACTGTCTCTCTCATTAGAAACCAAAAGCTCATCCAATCTGCTCGTCCACCAACCATCCCTCTCTCACCTTATCCATTCAACATCTCTCATCCCATGCCATACAAAACTCAGCCCATTTGGTTTCCCTTCATCTCTCTACTTGTACAAACCACAAACCCCGTAACAAAAAAGGTAACAACATATTTCCTCACCAAAACAATCCATTTTTCAATTAACTTTGTCTAAATATTTGTGTTTTTTCTTCTTCAGAAAGTTATAGCAATGGCAACAGCCTCAGCCACTGTCTCTCCAGCAATGGTTGCTGCCACCACAGTGGCCAAATCAAGGAGGATGAATTCATCAGCAAACAATGTGACGTACATAACAGGACTCAATGCCTTCTCTGGACTCAAAGCTCAGAGCAGTGTGGCCTCCCTTGGCCTTCCACAGAGCACTGAGCAGTCCTTTGCTAGGGTTGTGAGCTCATTGAGAGCCCCATCAAGGGGCAATGGCGGCGGCGGTGGTGGTGCACTGTCTTCCACCTGCAATGCTGTTGGTGAGATTTTTAAGATTGCTGCCATCCTCAATGGACTCACTCTCGTCGGAGTTGCGGTCGGATTCGTGCTTCTTCGGATCGAAGCAGCGGTTGAGGAGGCGGCTGAGGCTGAGTAAGGAGAATTTTCAGATGCCTTTGATTATGTTTGCTTATATCAACACTGTAACATCTCTCTTTCAAAAATACTTGATTTTATGTAGCAATGATTAATATTTTTAGTTTCTTGAATTGCATTGAATTGAATGCTCAACAATCTCATCCTAAATTGTGCCTGCCACTCTGTTAAACATAATTGCAATGCCTAATAAACCATTTCAGAAACTAGGGTTGAACCAAGTTTTGGTTAGAATGTTAATAACATATCCCTTTGCTTATTGTTTTGGTCACTGTTCTAAAAATCTCCGCCTACTGCTGCTTAAACCTTGCCTAGGCACTAGGCGGTTGGCTACTGTCCTGATTAATCTCTAGGCGTTTGAAAATTAAGAAAATGCACCTAGACCTGCTTAGGCGTTCACCTAGTCAGCCTAAACCCGCCCACTTAGACAGAAAATTGATAACTTTCGTTTTGCATTTTAATTTTTCAATAAAATGTAAGAGACTTGTTGAATACTTGGATGAACACTCATTATATGCTTGTTCCCATGTTTTCAATATGTTCTACTACTTTATAATTTATATGTCATTAAGTGAAAATAAGCACTTATATATACAATATATAATAAATTTACTTAAATAAGAAGAAAGATAAAGCATTAAGCAAGGCACATGTGTCATATTCTTTTGGGTAAGGGAGGCAGACGTAGTTCCAGCCACAACAACACGCAGATTGGAAGCTTTATTGCTTTTGCATGTCGGTTGACCATTCGCGCATTCACTCACATCCCCTCCAGTTTTCACACTTGCACAAACACGGGATTCATGAGCGTTCATCGTCACCTTTTCAGTTTTCTTCATAAGCAACGGGAAATGATTTCTGCACACCATTATTTTATTATGCAAGCTTTTGTGTTTGTTTTTGTTCCTTTATTTTACTTTGATTTGTTCAATCTAAAAGGAGAAAATGTTAGATAAGCATTTGTTATGGTAAAAGAAAGATCAAAACGCTCCTCGATCCAGCCCATTTTAATAAATTATTGATCATATAACTATAAATCAGAAGGGATCGAACCCTCGACTTATCATGTTCCCCAAAGGAAGGCTTGCCCCAAATAACTACCAAGTTTTCTAAGGATGTGCTTCCTTGAAATCATTTATGGCTATAGGGACATCTGCTCCTCTACTCTGGAGTTGCTCATACTCTATTGACAGCTCCCTTGGAATGCATTTGCCTGCAAATTTCAGGCATGTGCATCCTGTGAATATCAAAATTCCACAAAGTATCCAACTAAATTGCTAGTTTGCCAATGCTCGTGCCCTAAAATCAGCCTTACTTGTCCCACAAGTTACCGCTCCAAGCGTGCTATCACCGTTACCCTCAACAAAATGGACAACGCAACCCTTCGGAACAAACCTAAGAAACCCATAGCATGAATCCCATGTTCATAAACCAGCAACCCTGAAAAACAACTGAAATCGAAAGAACAAGTGCTGCAGGAAGATTGGTTCGGAAACAAGTTGCTGCTACAGCTGCCATGACGGAAGCAAACACAATGAGCTGCAACAACCAGTGGTAATGCCCTTCAAGCCCAACATGGTCCGCTGAGTGGAAATGGAGTAGGAAAAGCTCTTGGCAAAAAACAGAGGCTACTAGTATTCCAACGACCCGGATAGGCATGGACGGAGCCAATCAAGGCTCACTAGGGACAGATGCTCCCACTCAAGTAATTTGTTTGTTAAATTGCAGACTTCAGTTATATAATATACACGGGTTATCTTTGTAGTAAATATATGTATCTAATGTTCAACATACTTACACACTACTTCACTCCATAATATGAGCAAAAGTGCTCTTGTTCTGACATTCAAACCAAAAAACCTTATCCCGCCTATCATGTAGAAATATTTTTCTCATCATTTTGCCACTTTCCACTACTAGACTAAAATTTTTGTACCATTGGAATTGTGATACACCATCATTTGAAATCATCCATATTATCATATTGGGTATTAAGCCATCCTATAATAAGGTCTTCTTAGTCATTTTTCAGGATGCCCCTACTAAAAGAAATTTCTAGCTTCGTCCTTGCGGATAGGGTGTGAAATGAATGAATCAACTCAGCACAAAGCATAAAGGCTGCAAATACGATGAGGTGGAGGAACATGGTTGCATGCTCCAAGTTATGGAGCTTGAAAGAGAAATGAAGAAAAGGGAAGTCTATAACTTGCATCAGAATTGCCAATACAGAGAAAGATAAGATAAAAATGAGCTCCAAGTGTTTGAGTTTCGAAAGTGGGGAATTGAATGGGTACTAAAACCTTATCG
Organism: Pyrus x bretschneideri; assembly: GCF_019419815.1. NCBI lineage: Eukaryota > Viridiplantae > Streptophyta > Magnoliopsida > Rosales > Rosaceae > Pyrus > Pyrus x bretschneideri. The sequence goes on along the minus strand of NW_025999803.1, from coordinate 496,080 downwards.
TAAAGTTATTAGGGCCTTTGAGAAAATAGGATCTGATAGTGTTGACGGTGTGCCATAAATCAAGGAGGGTGAGAGCAAAGCCGGGTACTATGTGTCAGACAAAGGTCCCCATTGAAAACTAACCTTGACAGATCAGGGTTTTCGGTGCATGATCTGCAGCAGATAGAGCTTAATTCACAATAATCTCCAAACATACCTTAAATACTTGAAGCCAAAGCAGTGGCAGAGGACACTAAAAGCACTTGGTGCATGATGCATGTGTTTCCACAAACAAAATAATTCACAAAACGACACTTGGCTTAGTGTGACAACAAAATTAGTATCTGACATGGAAGTGTCACCCCATGAGAAGATTAACGGTGTTACTTCAAGCTCACGAAAATTACATTATACTGAGATTTCAAGCTGATTAGTTTAAGTTAATGCTTATTAGTCGATTTGCAAGTAGTGGAGAGTGAAGTGGTTTTCAGTATAGTGTGTGTGGCAATTAAGATGTTCCCACTAGTTAAAAATATATCTTTATTCCTGTGGTCCTTATGCAACTAAGGAATTGTAAAGTGAAGGTAAAAGTTGTAAGATTCCTGGGATATTACCTTGCCACTATACGAGTGCGTGGAAGATGGTCATCTTCTGAGTTCAACTGGTCAAGCGAACTGTTGAACTTCTCGGAACCTTGAAAAGAACAACAGTTTTAAATTTCACAGCGATCAAATTTTTGGATTTGATTAACTAAGGCATAGAACACATCTATATCAAGCAGCAGTACCTCAAACCTACTCATGTGAAATCTAAGCAAATACCAGCAAGAACCAAGAAGTTGGCTTCGATTACGACTAAAATATAGCAGTGACCTCGCATTTCAGTTTTCAATTTATCCCAGGAAAACAAAAAAAAAAGGAACAATTCACAATCTAACTAAACTAACATAGTGATTGCAATTTAATGCAGTTTTAAACCTTCTGTTCCAGGTAGAATTGAAAAGGAAACAGGAATAAAGGATGTGGCTGCTCCCAGATATGTATAAAGATCATCAACAAAGAGTATCTAGATACAATGAAATTCCAAAACGCATTTATTGAGCAAATATGACAGACTTTACTGCTATAAATTAACTTGATGACAATACCCTCTTTATGGGGATGCATGATACACCGTTTACAATTAAACAAAATTCAAGTCTAATGTATGCACATGGTATAGCTCATAGCTCACTAGTCATGACCAAAAAGTAAATAAAAAATGACAAAGGAAAAGTTAAATCATCTTACAGCAGTGCGTCCTTTGGGAACCCATTCAGTTATTTCGAATCAACTACGATAAAACTATTGAAATATATAGATATCTGAGATGATTAAGGGCAGAATTTTGGTTTGAGACCACCCGTTTCTCCTTGAAAGCAGAGAACGTGGATGGAAAATTCATGAATCGCCCTTCCTCAAAAATTCATCAACATTCCCAATGCCCTCAATCAGAGAATAATATGTGTTGTCATTAGGTCTGATGCCTCTGCTCGCCATTTCTTTCAGGAGCTCTTCTGCAAGATCGCCTTCTTGGTTTTTGCGTACTCCTTGTATGAGGGCATTGTAAGTTAGAACTCTAGGATTGAAACCTATACTCAACATCTCATTGTGAACCTTAAAGGCATCCTTCAAATCACCTCTTTTACTGTAACCACTAATGAGGGTATTAAAACTAATGTGAATGGGTTTAATTCCTCTTCTCTTCATCTCCTCCATTAGTTGACGGGCTTCCTCAACTTTCCCCTCCCTGGAACACCCTTGCATTAGGGTATTGTAAGTCACTCCATCTGGATGGACCTTCATCTTATCAATCGTCTCCAAAAGTGCAAATGCGCACTCCATGGTACCATTAGCACAGTGACCATCAATCAAGGCGAACATCACAAGATCCAGCAGAACCCTTTCGCAGCAATTTCTTAAACAAGTCATCTGCCTCCTGCATTCTTTTCCTTTTTACTCAAAACATAAATAAGTGACGTATAAGTTACCTTGGTAGGCTCTCTATCCATTACTCAACATTTCGTCACGGAGACTAAAGGCTTTCTTTGCAATCCCACTTCTGCAATAGCCATTAATAAGGATATTATAAGTAATTGCATCAGGATCCATGCCCTTATCTTTGATTTCTTTGACCATATCATCAACTTCGACCATTTTTCCTTCCATTAACAATGCATGAATCAACAAATTGTAAGTTGACACAGTTGGCAGTACACCCTTCTTCACCATCTCGTCTCTATAACCGAAAGCCTTGTCCAGATCCCCTTTGTTGCAATAACCATCAATCAAGGTGTTAAATGTCACAGCAGTTGAAACCAGCCCAATTTCCAGCATTTTATCGAAAAGTCCAGATGCTTCCTCAAGTTTTCTTTCCTTGCACATGCTGCTAATAATCAAACCATAAGTGTAAGAATCCGGCTCCACGCCTTTATCTTTCAATGCACTAAAGAGCATCTGAGCCCTTCCAATTCTCCCAACCGAACAATATCCGTGAATTATAGTATTATAAGTGACAACATTCGACTGAATGCCCAAAATCTCCATAAACCCAAGAAACTCCGTTGCCTCTTCAACTTCCCTTCTTTACACAACACATTGATCATTATGTTAAGGGTAGAAACACTTGATTTGATCTTCAACCTAAACATCTCGGCATACAAAACCCACGCCCTATCCGTGCGATACATCTTCAAGAACATACTCAACATGTCATTGCACGTCAAATTATTAGGTAAAACACCTTTATCTTTCATCAAGTAAAAGCACTCAAGAGCCTCATCAGCCCTCTTCATTTCACAGCAAGCCTGCACCAGCAAATCAAACCCGAGACTGCTTTTCTCACTCAGACGCTCTCTCGAAAGCGCCAATGCCTAAAAAATCTCTCTAACAGTGGCACTGCCACTACCAACCACTTGCTTCAAGATCTAGAGAGCGTTTTGGGGAAGGTTGGGCGACAATGGCGATGGCGAGGCAGCGGATGTCGACATCCAGGAGGTGGAACTCGATGTGGGAGATGAATTTGAGGACAAGTTCGGGGCTTTTGCGGAGGTCGAAGAGGGCGTCAGAGATTAGGGAAGGGGGAATGTTGGGAGAAATGTGTTTGATGAAATACCACTGAGAAGACTGGCTGGAGGTGAGGAGGGTGTTGTGGAGCCAAAAATAATCAAGAGGCGACACGTGAATTTTTGGGTATAAAAGAACAAAATAACCCTCGAGACACACCGGAACGCCTATGCGTGAGCAATGGACAATCATCCTTCAATCAAGTCAAAAGTGTCCAAATAGGTATTTATTTACAACTTATATCATCCATCCTCATCATATTTTCTCCACAAGGTAACCCCAAAATCCTACCTTTTTTATTATATTAATTAGCCAATTAATCAAACAATAATCCCATCAATTAGCTAATTAATCATAAAATCAAGTACCTAACCCACAAATCCATCCAAGTGGCCAGCCCATCTCCTCCCAAGGTGGCTGGCCAAACCCCTATATAAACACCCTCATTCTCTTCAAAACTCAATTCCAATTCTATTTCTAAATTGTCTAAATTCTCCAAACATTTTTCTCTCAAAATTCTAACTTCGGCATCTAAGGTGTTATTTGTTTTGTAGGTGCAATTTTGTCCAAGATCAAGGAGGAAGAAATTCGCATCCACAAATTGGTGCTTTCATTGAGAGTTGAGTCCCACACTCATAGAAGACTCTCGCAATCCAAGGTTTTCTATTTTCTTGTCCATTTGTAGATTTTTCGTACGTTCTTATTTTTAGAATTTTTTATGTGCAAAAATTATATTGTAAAACGTAAAAGAAAAGTTCAATGACAAGAAATTTGGAAACTTCAACAAATGAAAATAAGTGGAGTGGCACCACCACCACAAGGCTCCACCATGGCAAACACCGCGGTGGTCACCATGGTAGCCACCCATGACAAGGTCCAAAAGGAGTTTTGGAAGATGTTTTGGTGTAGGTTGACCATTTGATATTTCCAACTGATTTTTATGTGCTTGAGATGGAAGATTCGGTCCATTCTACAGCTTTGCCAATCTTACTTAGAAGACCTTTCATGAAAAGAGCTCGAACCAAGATAGATGTGTTCAAGGGGACGTTAACAATGGAATTTGATGCAGATGTCATTGATTTTAATATTTCTGAAGCTATAAGGTATCCTATTAATGATCATTCTTGTTTCTCAATGGGAGAGGGTACACTAATTCCTGGACACCCACATGGGTTTATTATCCAAAGTGGGAGGACAAACTCTACACTCTGAATATCCAGAGGTAGGTGAGTTAGGCTGCCCTAGTATAACTAGATGCACGATGGCTTATGCCGGGATTCCTAGAAGTAGCCACAATGGTCTTTTTCAAGGATTAGCTAACTGAAGGATTTTGGGTCTCTTGGCCTGCGGAGAAGCGGGCGCTAGAGACAGAGGGGGCACATTACATAGTACGCTCTATGGATGGCTACCCCAGAAACCTAAAGCTGCTACCGAATGCATTAAGGTAGCCTATAGTTTTCGGAAGACGGTCTACGGGTTGCCCTTGGAGGAGTAAAGCCACGTTAGACTTATACAACTGCATATTCTTGTGAAAGGTTAAACAAGCTAGCGTGTATATATGAAGCCTTATCCACTGCCGACATGCTACGTAGTCGATAAGCTTCACCATTGCCGAGCGCGGAACAACCTGCACCAAGTCCTAAAGTGTTGTGATACTTGCTATGCAACCTACAGAAGTGGAGAAAGCCAATGTTAACAGCCTAATGGTTACGTGGACTTCTCTGTTTCTGTAAGTAAGGCATATGGCTGCCAACCCTATGGCTAGCAACTTTGCAAAAGTTCTACATCAACTCTTACAGTTATGTATTCTACGTAGGCCTGTTTGCTAATAGAAAAGCAGCACACCTGCCACTAGTCTATAAAGTCTAAAGGTTAGGGCATGAACAAAAGAAGCGAAGATGGAGAAAAGCGAAGAAAACAAGTTTATTAAATTTTCCAGCAAAATTGATAAACAACTAGCAAAGACCGAAGGAGTTTCAGCAAAACAAAAGTAACAAGGAAAACAAAGAAAATCCTAAAGGCTGCTTAGAACACTACTCTTCAGCAGCTTGGACATCCCACGAATACTCGGTCGCCACACCTTCAGCAACTGTGACGCCATCAACAGCGACCCATCCGATGCTTCGTCCCCAGCTGCCCCAGCGTGGGCACCAACCTCTCCGACTACTTTGCCAATGGAAGACTCAAAAGTAAAGGCGAGAAGGTCTTCCAGAGAAATAAAGAAAGTTTCGAAGGCTTTACTAGAAAACTCAAAGTCAGATGGCCGCCTAAAGAGATAATCTACAAAACCCAGCTTGTAGAAGTCGACTTAATTGACACACCCCGACCCAGAAAGTCCACTTGGACCCTGAATCGAGCTGTGCTGGCCGACACCTGGAAGGTGACGAAGCCATAAAATGTGATAGTGTATATAAAGTGAATGAATTCGATTCCAAAAGTGTCTAAATACCAGAGTGCGCTACGAGTGGGAGCGAACCCATTTCACGCGCGACGTCAGAGCATAAGTAAGGTACAGTAATGTGAGTAAGAATCATACCCTCAAAAATATCCATCAATACTAAGATTCGCCACAGATTTTTGTCGATACAAACTCAGCAGCTAAAACCTGGAGGGCACCAAACAGAAGGTGTGAGTAAGCAATAAAACCAAGCTTCCCAAAGTTACTACCTCTCTAAAAGTAATGCCCCTAAATGTAAAACCCGTATCGTTTTCCATAAGACAGTATAACATATATACATATATCCAAACCATACTCGGAAATGACCAGAACCACGGTTTGCCATCAAATCCACCATACATTAATAAGTAGGCCAAATGAACTAAATCAATACAAAATGATATATCAGTCAGAGTCATCTAAAATGACATGTACAACTTAACCATATCTCGTCAATCATGGCTAGTATATAAGTCGGAGTCACCTATAGTGACCTGTACGACTTATCCATATCTCGTCAATCCTGGCTAGCATGTAAGTCGGAGTCACCTATAGTGACCTGTACGACTTATCCACTTCTCGTCAATCCTGGCTAGCATGTAAGTCGGAGTCACCTATAGTGACCTGTACGACTTATCCACTTCTCGTCAATCCTGGCTAGCATGTAAGTTGGAGTCACCTATAGTGACCTGTACGACTTATCCACATCTCGTCAATCCTGCGTTCACCTTGCACTTGAAAGCATTCTCAATAATTATATGCAAGTAATATACATATTGATATAACATGATGCAATCTAATACTGAACCATGTCGTAGCATTTTCAATTATAAACAATATGGTGTGAAGTGTACAATCAGTAATGCCCTACTCCCAAACTACTTATTTTCAGAGGAATTAACACTAATTTAACCAACTAATTCATAAAACTAAAACTTGTCTTTACCAATTTCCTTCGCATTACTCAATTTCCCAAGCAAGGCTTTTGTCTCAAATATTTTATGGCTGCATCTAACGTCTCGTTAGACTGCCTACGTACCCTAAACAGGGATCAAGCCATTCGTAGTTCACAATAATTATATATGAAAGTAATATGCCTAATCAATTTAAAGGTGTCGATAGAACTCTCAATAATATGTACGATTAAAAAAGGAAAAGATGCACTCACCTGGAGTCCACGCTATGATTCTCTAGCGCACGTATCGAGACGTCCTGAATGATTGGTCCCTGTGACCAATTATCAAATCACATCTCAGAACTCTTATCCGTAGAATATGTAATTCACATAAAACACAACTTCAACGACATTCTAAAATAGTTTGAGACCCATTGATCACAAGTCAACCGTCGATCAAAGATCGACGGTAGGGTTTACAACCCTGTATAACTTGACCCGGAAGATCCGCATATCAGATTTCCAATCCGTAACTCCCAACGATCCACAATATATTTCTAGAATAACATATTAAAATTTCATTACGATCCAACGGTCAGATCTCCGCCAATTGCCTAAAACAAGTGGCCGTGAACATTTATTTTACTAACTTACAAATCCAATTCAGGAAGATCCGTAAGTCGGATTCCCGATCCGTAAATTCCTATGATCTTTAAATATTACGTATTATAATGTATCCAAGTTTGGTGACGATCCAACGGTCGGATCATCAATTCACATTTTTATCAAGTAACGTATCGTAACGAATTTATGTTCCAACTATCAACCTACGTCATTCAAATGACAAAACTGAATTCAAAACATTTGACATAGCCTAAAAATAACATTGGCGGCCCACTGGCCACGCGCCGCCGAGGGTGGCGGTCGGCCGCCCCGACTCGCCGGAAAATCCAACTATTTCCAAAAATTCTCAAACTTCACAGAAATGAAGATCTCAGTGAGTGGAGCAACTTTCATACCTGCCACGAAGTCCAAAAATGGACGGAAGATGGTCAATTTTGCCCACGAAGCCGGCGGGTGCCTAAAACTTCCCGACGTCGATTCGTCGTCCACGGTGGTCCAACGGGGTCAAGGTTGGTTGGGTTTTGCTCCTGGGATGATGGGCTACAAAGCCCAAGTGGTGGCATCGGCCATTGCTTTGCCGATTTGCCGGAAAATCGAAAAGGGTGGCCGGAGCACCATTGATTTTCGTCAACTTTCGTGGCCTCAAACCGCCTCATATCATGGTTAATCAAGGTGGTTCTTGGGTGGGTTTTGTAGAGGGGAATGAGAGCTTCAAAATGGTGGTGGTGGCATCGAAAAAGTCCACCGGAGTTGGCCGGAATCGGCCTTGGAAGATGGCCTCGCGGTGGTGCGGGTATAGGTGCACGGGAAGCCTTTTTCCCTTTTTTTTTTTTTTTTTTTTTTTTTTCTTTTCTTCTTCCTTTCTGATTGGCTGCAAGCTTCACTTTAAATGTTCTAATTGATTCCTTGTCCCTTTAATTTAATTGGTCCACTAATCCCACAAGGTGGGAATTCAAATATTTAAATAACCAATTTCAAACGTCCATAAGTATACCGTTATAATTCGGACTCGCAAACGGTTTTCGCCTATACGTTCGTACCAATGAGTACTACGAGGATATGCTAAAAGAATAAGTCCCACATCTCACAAGTCAATGGTCAACAGAAGTCAAAGTCCTTGACTCTAGGGCAATTTCGTAAACTCACGCTTTTAAAATAAATTAAAAATGTAAAATTTGGAACGGGTTGTCACATTAATTCTGAGTAAGCGAAGCCTCGAACCCAGCCTCGAACCCTTCAACTACTCATTCTCCTCGAGCATACAAGCACGAACCCACTGCAGCTCATCCATTTCTTTCTTCAGATTGTCATTGATCTTCAAGGCACCTTAGAGTTCCAACACTTGAGGCTCAAGTTTATCAATAACTTTCTTGAAGTGGATCACTTGGTTGTATGCACCGATTAGTTCTTCATCCTTTGCATAAGCAGCGAAGCAAAATTCAGAGATGGTACAGTCAAGATCTTGAATCTAAGGTATATAACACTCAATCTCCTTCTCTGCACTTTCATACTTTACTTAGATCGCGTTAAGCCTAGTCTTCAAATCCATGATCTCTTGACGAGCGATCTCAAGTTGCAGAGAAGTGGGGGCAGAGCTGTTAGACCCCTTTAAAGCCGCAAACTCAGATTCCAATTTCTTGACTTTCTGGGATAAGGAGTAAGTTTCAGCTGCTACAGTTCTTACCACTTCCTTGACAGCCTTAGTATCCTCTTGATCAAGAAGCATAGACTCGGCTATCAAAATCACCGTTTTCTGCATCATGGCCAGCAGAGCAGTCCTCCTATACCCAGTCGTATGCTTCACAAAGGAACTTGGGCCAATAACCCCTTTGACGTCATTAACAAACTTGGCATATACATCCATGTCCTCACGCATATTTGGTTTCAAAAGCGTACAAATCTTAGCAACTTCCCCAGAAACAGACTTGGTGACTAGCTGCACAAGCAATCTCCTTCTTCTCAGCAGACAAGTTGGTCTCGATAGCAGTAGGAACGAATTTTGGTGCCACTTTAGCAGGCAAGGGCACCTTGTTACTCTTTGATGCGTGAATTATACGCACACAAATTAAACCCTCTTTTTGACAATTGTAGTATAGATATGTAAGTAGGGATCGTTCAGGACCGGGGATTAGGAGGGATTGTTAATCACTTGGATTTGACTCAAAAACGTAAAAACACAATATAAAACACTATACTAGACTCAAAGAATGCAAAACTAAACTTTAAAACACCAAAACAAACCAAAAGACTCAAAACAGCACCAAAACACTCAAAACTGCCTTAAAAACACTTTCTGGGCAATTTTGAGCACTTTGAGTACTTTGGACGAATTTGGGTAATAACTTGAATCAAAACACTTAGAAACACAAACTAAGACACTTTAACACTAAACTAGACTCAAAGAATGCAAACCTAAACACTTAAAACACTAAAACAAACCAAAAGACTCAAACATCACCCAAAACACTCAAAACTGCCTTAAAAACACTTTCTGGGCAGTTTTGAGCACTTTGGTGAATTTGGACGAATTTGTATAACAAATTGAATCAAAACACTTATAAACACAAACTAAAACACTTTCTAACTAATTTGGACATTAAAGTAAGGGGGGATTGAGTTTTGGACGAAATTAAACTAATTGCACAGATTCTAATTAAAACAGATTGTAAGTATGAATGTGATGGATTGCTAGCTAAGGGGTTCATCTCCACACATGTTACACTTGCATAATAAAAAGATTTCCAATTGCATTTCAATAAACCATGAATTCTCAACACCCCAAGTTAACCGTGATGCACTAATTAACCTTCAAATCTTCCTAACGTTATTGAATTGGATGATTGCATACGACAACCCAAAACATTCCCCACAAGTCCCCTACATGATTGCATAATAGAGATACAAGCAAGAATCATTACGCTCTATGAAAATTATAAGTGTTGACGAGGCATTCGTTACTATGATTGCATGAAACTTATGCCAAGAATTCGGTTAACGCGATTGTTTATAAGCAACCTCCACTACTTGTGGATATAAGTTCGTAACTATTAGGTGAAACTTACTTATATTCTAGCGTCATATTCATGCATGAAAATTAAGCGTGTACTCTCAATAAACATACATAAATAAGTTATCAATCAAATAGTTAAACAAATTGAATCCACAACTTATGAAACGCAATTAGAAGTAATCAAATCAAAATGCAAGCATAAACATATATTTCGAATCCCCCCCTAGCCAAGGGGGGGTTTAGTTCCTCATACGTACAAAACAAAGAGAATTGAAATTAAACATTGGAATCGAGGAAAAGAAACACCTAAACATTCCAACAACTCAAACTTGAATTGTATGAACGTTTAGGCACTCTTCTCCTCCTCTTCGTTGTAGCACAAGGTCTAAGGATAGGTTTGGAGGGATGGGGAGTTATGGATGGTGTAGAATGATGTGTTTAGGATAGGGATGGATGTAGGGGACCTCAAGGCTTCTTTTTGGGCAGAAAATATGAAGAATGGTGAAGTATGGATGTGTTATAGAGAGGGGATGAATTTCTGGCGTGAATGGTGAATGAATTGTGTATGAATGGGAATCAATCCATTGTGGCTGCAATGGATGCTTATTTATAGGTGAAAAGGAGGGAATATGACAGCTAGGAACTTGGTGGAAATCTGGAATGGTGATGGGAGATGCATGTGGCTGATTTGTGAAGGGAATGCATGTGGCTTAAAGTGGAATGACATCTAGGTTATGATGATGAATGCATGTGCAAAGTTGGTTGAATGATTATGGGTGCATGTGGCTGATTTATATGAAGGGAATGCATGTGGAATGAATGTGTGAATGATGGCAGATTGTGCATGTGAATGATTAGGGTGAATGTGCATGTGCTTTGACAGCTAGGTTGAATAAATTAAAGGGAGTGCATGTGGCTTGGCTGGAATGATTGGAATGCAATCTGAAATGGGATGTGTTGGTGTGAATTTCTAGTACAAAGGGCCTCCTTTGGTCTTCAATTTCGTCCATCTACTTGGCTTCAAGTATATGCAATCCATTTAACGTCCCAAACTACTCCAAAATGCACCAAAATGCACCCTTTTGCATACTTTGCCCTTAGAACCTGAAAACACACAAAAGAAGCATAAAGGACTAAAATAACTAAAGAAACATAACGTAAATGTACGAGAACAAGCCATTTAAGTCGCATGAATATGCTCCTATCACTCTTCATAGTAGCAAGCCTCTCTAAAGGTGAACCAAACTTAGCCCTAGACGGACGTTTTGGCATAAACTTCGGCATTGGAGGCATAGAGGAACTTCTATACTGAGCAATCCTATCAGCAATCGAACTAGTAGCCTTTGGAACGGTAGACACCACCAGCATAGATCTAGCAGCCTCTTCTTTCGTACTATGTGAAGAAGTCAAGTCAATCATAAGCTTAGGAGCAGCCAATGAATCCTCGTGAGTAGCGGAAGAAGTCTTCGACTTCTTCTCAGCAGGCATTTCTTGAACAGTCGGCGAACCCCATGAGCAACGGAAGAAGTCTTCGGTTTCTTTTTAGTAGACATCTCCTAAACAGGTGGAGAATGCCTCTTTTTCCCACCTTCATTTGTAGCAGGTTTCACCACAGTGATAGGATGAGGTAACGCCCCAGCCTTGATTTGTTTTATCTCCTCTATCGAGGGTAGGCCACCTTTTTCCCTACAAAGAGGACTAGGAGATGCCCTTTCTTCATGTCCGGAGAAGTCTTAGGAGTTGAGCCAAATTCCAAATATGCAAAAGCAGTACGAGATAGTCAGAAAATTAAAGAGCAACTTAGCATAAATACAAAGTAGCCGAGAGATTAAGTAGCTTACTAACTGGATATAAAGACCGTTGGAACACACATCTTGGACGAAGGACCAGACTCCCATTGTCCACTTATCTCCAAAGTCTCTTTGGCCCAGTCATGATCTTTTTTGCACGAATTATCAAAACGTTTATGGTGAGATTGCAGCTGCCCAACTCCCTCGACGTGGCCTATGTAAAAAAAGTACCAAAATTCGTTGACGGTTAAATCTAAGTCAAAGAATTCGTTAAGATTGTGGAATCCCACCATCACATAGACCGCATTCGAAGTACATTAAGCGGGGGCACATCTCACGGAGCAAAGCAATTCTTGGAAAGACTAAAGGAAAAGTTTTGTCCTAGCTAAAAACATGTGAGAACATTTGAACAGATAAGCAAACTAATAACACTTTAAAGTAGGCATGCATTCAAAAACAATTCTAAAACCCATGACTTTTAAAGCCTAGTGAATGGTGAAACACAAGACTCTTTAACAACATTAAAGAAAAGAAAGGATTTTGAGATTCATTACCCTTGAAGCTCATCCTTGTTTACACAAGGGATTCACCCAAGTGGAGGGCCTTCAAGTCACCTCCTAGCTCCTTGAATCTTCCTTGTGATTTTTCTTCCTTTTGAATCTCCTTTGCTCCTTAAGGATGTGAGGAAAAAAAACTCCAAAGGTACCAAAGGTTTGGTACATCTAAGTCTCCACACCAAAGATGTAGTCTAAAGAGAAGATGGATGACTCAGAGAGATTTTGATGCTAGTAAAATACTCCCTAAGTGGCCGGCCTCTATAAAGAAAAAGAGAGAAAAGGTTTCTCTTCTTTGCCTCAAGAAAACCCCTAGTGAGAGAATAGCTATAAAGTTGCCTTTATAGCAGCTCACATGTGAGTGGAAAACTTGCAATTAACCCAAGTTTGCTACCACTCAATAGGCCTTGTGGACCAAAAACCCTTTTGGGCCTTGAAACCCAAAACCAACTTAAAAGCCCAATACGGACCTTTCATAAGATTAATTAACTAATTAATTAATCTTGACCCCATTCTTAATTAAACTATATAATTGCTTTTCCATCTCATTTATATTTCTTCACTTTCATCCTTACTCGGTGTATGATCCACTTGGTTCCAATTAGCAAGGCAGTGGGCGATTGTTACTCTTAATGATCGATTGTGAATTGAAACTACATTTCAATTCTCCCTTGGATGAAGATTAGTGTTTGCTAATCCTCAGGGCTTCCACAAACCATGAGTGACACCTAGCAGTATGTCATGGCTACCCAAGCTAAGTAGAAGTGGTTGGAGAACCTATCCAGTTACAATTACAATGCAATACAGTCATTCTCTAATACAATACTCTTAATCACATTGTTTGAGTGATAGTTTGTTTCACGTCTACTATCCAATGTGATACTTCTCTATATGATTCAATTGAATATGATTTGGAACAAACTTCCTAAGTCATATTCGTATGCTTTGGCCAAAGACTCCCGAATCATATCTCAGAGTATTTTCTCTCCACCACGGAAGGTTAGAGATCCCTTGTTGTGCATTCATATGCCTACTTGACTAGATAGCTTGACTCCAACAATGTCGTGGACATTCTCGATGGAATGCCTTTGACATGATCAAAGATCAAGGACCTAACCATTAGACATCTATGATGCCTCAGGTCAAATGACTACTTTGCATATTGCAACTTATGAGTTCTTACATGACATGTATGTTCGAACTCTCTTTTAATCGTTGTTCAGTGTACTCGATTACCATTTCGAGCACCTATGTATTTATCTTAGTGTCGAACACTAAATGACTTAAGGCAAGTCATACTCACGCTTGATTTAATATAACACATACTAACCTTAGCGGATTGTCAATGCCCAATTGGCAATCCTATGGCTAGGAACGTTTTAGGAGTGAACATAAGAGAAAGGTCTCGTTAATCTAACTTATTCAGATCACTTCTCTCTTAGATTAAATACATTCCTTGGATTCCCTTAATTCTTAAAGGCATAATACAATAAATAATGATTCATAATAAGGTTTTCCCTTCATTATACATATAATAGTTTAACACAATTAGTATTCCAAAAGCTATTACATCAAATGAGTGGCTTTGTGGGCATACTTCCAATAATCTCCCACTTGCACTCAAAGCCACCTTCCCATGTATCTAATACCTATCTTTTCCATGTGGCAGTCAAGTTTAATTTGAGACATTGGCTTCATCAGTGATGTGAAAATTATGTTGACACACAAATTAAACCCTATTTGTGACAATTGTAGTAATGTTGTAAGTAGGGATCGTTCTAACCGGGGATTAACTAGGGGTGCTAATCTAATATAAATTGACTTAAAAACACAAAAACTAAACTTAAAGACTCTAACAAGGCTACTATGACTCAAAACATATTTGAAACACTCAAAACTGCCTAAAACAATCAAATCGACTCAAACAGAAACTAAAACTTGAATTGGACGAATTTGGAAGTGTTTGTGACTCCAAATACTTAAAAACACAAAATAAGACAGATTTGAATGATTAAGACTCAACAAAATATTGGGGGATTGTGTTTGGACGAAATTAAACTTAATGGGCAGATTGTAAAGAAAACAGATTGTAAGACAAATTTGTGATGAATCAATGGATGAGGGAATAGCTAAGGGGTTCTTCTCCACACATGAAATATATGCAACGTAAATCAATTTCCAGTTATCAATTCATTAAGTTATGAACCTCGACACTCCAAATTAATTAGGTCCGCTTAAATTAACCTTCAGATTTCCCTAGAATCACTGAATTGGATGAATATGCATCGCAAACAAATTATTTCTAACAAATTCTCTATATGAATAGCATGATAAAGTCACAAGTTAGAATCATTACGTTCTTTGGAAATCATAAGCATCATTGTGTTGGAAGGTATCCTAAGACACAAACACACAAAAACAAACACAAAACTGACTCTTTTTAGTTGTTTCAAACTGTTATTCGGATTTTTTCAAAGGAACACATAAAAAGACTTCAAAACATGTTAAAAACACTTAAAAACAGTGGGAAACAAGTTTAGACATGTTAGGTGGTAATACTCTACGAATTTCATGCAAAAATAGCTCACAACAGAATGTTACCCCCCACACATAAACTAAACATTGTCCTCAATGTTTTAGACTAAACTAACAGCAAAGGAACACATAAATAAACACATCACACATAACATAAAGTAAGCAACAAAGGAAAAGGTTTAGGAACGCAAATCTGAGTTTGGAGCGATTCCTAAGTTCTTCCTTTGTTGATTTCATGGGTTGCCTCCCAAGTACCGCTTTCTTTTACATCTTGCAGCCGGATGATGCCACATTGATCAACCTTCATGGGAACCCATGGCATAGTGGGTTGTCTCCTCCACATCATGTTCTACAAAGCTCTCGTAGTAAGGCTTCAAGCGATGCCCATTCACCTTGAACTCTTGACCTGTTTTGAAACTACAAACTTGGACTGCACCATGAGGAAAAACATTAGTAATAACAAAGGATCCAATGCAACGTGAACGTAACTTACCCGGAAATAGACGAAGACAAGAATTAAACAACAACACTTTTTGTCCAACAGAGAAGGACTTGGTGCGAATCATCTTGTCATGAAAGGCCTTTGTCTTTTCCTTGTAAAGTCGAGCATTCTCGTAAGCTTCATTTCGTATTTCCTCAAGTTCATTCAATTGAAGCTTACGATGAATTCCTGCCTCATCTACATCCATGTTGAACTTCCTCACGGCCCAATGAGCCTTGTGCTCCAACTCCACAGGTAAGTGACATGGTTTGCCATACACAAGTCGAAAGGGGGACATTCCTATAGGTGTTTTGTAGGCGGTCCTATAAGCCCACAATGCATCCTCTAACCTCAAGCTCCAATCTTTTCTTGTTGGCCCAACTGTCTTCTCAAGAATCTGTTTTATCTCCCGATTCGACACCTCGGCTTGTCCGCTTGTTTGAGGATGATAGGGTGTCGAAACCCTATGTGTAACGTTGTACTTCTTGAGCAGTGCCTCGATTGTGCAATTACAAAAATGTGAACCTCCATCACTTATAAGGACTCGAGGTATTCCAAACCTAGCAAAAATGTTAGACTTAACAAAATCTGTAACCACTTTGGAACCGTTAGTACGGGTGGCTTTTGCTTCCACCCATTTGGAAACATAATCCACCGCCAACAAGATATAGAGAAAACCATGTGAGGAAGGAAAAGGACCCATAAAATCAATTCCCCACACATCAAATATTTCAACAGAAAGTATAGGGTTTTGTGGCATTTGATCCTTAACACTTATATTACCCATTCGTTGACAATGATCACGTGTAAGGCAAAATGTCCTAGCATCCCTAAAAATGGTTGGCCAAGAAAACCCACATTCTAAGACTTTAAGGGCAGTGCGTTGGGTGCCAAAATGTTCCCCACATGCATATGAATGACAGAATGTTAAAATAGATTGAAACTCAGATTCATTCACACAACGTCTTACAATCTGATCGGGACAAAATTTCCAAAGGTATGGGTCATCCCAAACATAAAACCTAGCATCCTTTTTAAGCTTATCATGTTGATTCCTATTAAGTGTGCTAGGGGTATGTTTAGACACCAAAAAGTTCACCAAATCTGCATACCAAGGCTCACTTACCTGGATAGACATTAATTGCTCATCGGTGAAGGTTTCAGAAATTGGCGATGCTTCCTCATGCACCATTCAACTTAGGTGGTCAGCCACCACATTCTCCACACCCTTCTTATCCTGAATCTCAATGTCAAACTCTTGTTGAAGCAACATCCATCGAATTAGTCTAGGCTTGGCCTCCTTTTTCATGAGCAAATACTTGAGAGCTGCATGATCAGTAAAAATAATACCTTTAATACCAAGTAAGTATGATTGGAACTTATCTAATGCAAATACCACAGCAAGTAATTCTTTTTCAGTGGTTGAGTAATTTAATTGAGCATCATTTAGTGTCCTAGATGCATAATAAATAACATGAGGTTGTTTGTTCTTTCGCTGCCCGAAAACAGCACCAATCGCATAGTCCGAAGCATCGCACATCAACTCAAATGGAAGGCTTCAATCTGGAGGTGTGATAATGGGAGCCGAAGTGAGAGCCTCCTTTAAGTGCTTGAATGCCGTGGAGCATGCATCATCAAACTCGAAAGCCACCTGTTTTTGAAGCAATCGACATAGTGGCTGTGCAATCTTGGAGAAATCCTTTATGAAACACCTATAAAAACCTGCGTGACCAAGAAACGAACGAACCGCTCTAACCGAAGTTGGAGAGGGTAAGTGACGAACAAGGTCTACCTTAGATTTATCCACTTTAATGCCTTTTTCAGAAATAATATGTCCTAGAACAATACCTTGCTTAACCATGAAGTGACATTTTTCCCAATTAAGCATAAGATTCGTTTCAACACAACGTTTCAAAATTAAGGTCAAATTATTCAAGCAATGATCGAATGAATTACCAAACATGCTAAAATCATCCATGAATATCTCAATAATCTTCTCCACATAATCAGAAAATATACTCACCATGCATCATTGAAATGTCGCAGGGGCATTGCACAAACCAAATGGCATGCGCCTATATGCAAAGGTGCCAAAGGGGCACGTGAAGGTTGTCTTTTCTTGGTCCTCCGGAGCTATCACAATTTGGTTATATCCAGAATATCCATCAAGAAAGCAATAAAATTTATAACCGGCTAACCTTTTTAACAATTGGTCTAGGAATGGCAATGGAAAGTGATCCTTCCTTGTCATGGTATTTAACTTCCTGTAATCAATACAAACACGCCAACCGGTCATAACACGAGTGGGTACAAGCTTTTGTTCTTCATTCTTCACCACCGTGACTCTGGACTTCTTTGGAACAACCTGCACGGGTGACACCCAATGACTATCAGAAATAGGATATATAACACCACAATCAAGCAATTTTATAACCTCATTTTTTACTACTTCCAACATGGGTGGATTAAGGCGACATTGAGCTTCATGAGATGGCTTGGCTCCCTCCTCCAAAAGGATGCGATGCATGCATGTGGTGGGACTAATGCCTTTGATATCCGCCAAGGTCCATCCAATGGCAGATTTGTGCTCCTTTAACACCCTTATCAACTTGTCTTCTTCTTGGGCCGTGAGTGAGCTAGATATGATGACGGGTAGTGTCTGATCTTCTCCCAAGAATACATACTTCAAGTGACTAGGTAGTGGCTTTAACTTAAGTGTAGGTCGCTGCCCTCGAGTCATTGCCCTCACAATCTGGTAACTAGGGGTGCTAATCTAATATAAATTGACTTCAAAACACAAAAACTAAACTTAAAGACTCTAACAGGACTACTATGACTCAAAACAGATTTGAAACACTCAAAACTGCCTAAAACAATCAAATTGACTCAAACAAAAACTAAAACTTGAATTGGACGAATTTGGAAGTGTTTGTGACTCCAAATACTTAAAAACACAAAATAAGACGGATTTGAATGATTAAGACTCAACAAAATATGGGGGGATTGTGTTTGGACGAAATTAAACTTAATGGGCAGATTGTAAAGAAAACAGATTGTAAGACAAATTTGTGATGAATCAATGGATGAGGGAATAGCTAAAGGGTTCTTCTCCACACATGAAATATATGCAACGTAAATCAATTTCCAGTTATCAATTCATTAAGTTATGAACCTCGACACTCCAAGTTAATTAGGTCCGCTTAAATCAACCTTCAGATTTCCCTAGAATCATTGAATTGGATGAATATGCATCGCAAACAAATTATTTCTAACAAATTCTCTATATGAACAACATGATAAAGACACAAGTTAGAATCATTATGTTCTTTGGAAATCATAAGCATCGACAAGGCATTTGTAACTATGAAGAGCATGATACTCCTGCCAGGAATCTACTTAACACGATCGTGACTAGCGACCTTCACTACTTGTGGATATAAATTCATAACGATTAGGTGAAACAAACTTATATCCTAGCACCAAATTCAAGCATGCAAATTAAGCGTGCACTCTCAATCAACATACAAGAATAAGTTCTAAATCAAATGGTTAAGTAAATTGTATTCACGACTTATGCAACGATAACTGGAAGTAATCAACTTATTTCACATATATAATCATGGTTTTGAATACACCCTTAGCCAAAACGAATTTAGCTAATCATACTCAAAGCGAAACAAAGATTACATGAATTAGACATTGAAATATAAGATAGAATACACCTAAAATTGTTCAACAACTCAGAATGAAGAGCCAAACAATTGTGTGAAATTGTCTCCTTTCCCTTGCTTGAGGTAGATTGGATGGTGATGGTTTCTGGGCTGTTTTGATGATGTAGAATGGATTTTGGGGAGTGTAGAGGCACGGCAAGGGGTGTAGGTTGAGTGTGGATGAGTGTTTGATGGTTGGAAGGTGGTGGAGAACTCGGCAAAGAGGGTGGAAGAAGGTGGAGCGGCTGCTTGAATTTCTGGGCTCTAGAATGATGTTTTTGGGGTGTTTTGCTGCCTAGGGTGTGTATGGATGAATTTCTATGATGAATGATGAATGGATGCCTAGGTTGTGTGTTTCAGGGGGTGCGGCACACTAATAGATATGTATATATATATATATATATATAGCATGGCCGAAACCCTAGCAATCAAATTTAGGGTTAACCTAGCTGATACAAGTGTTTTTGGGCCCCTAAGTTGCGGCATGGGTTTGGGAATTAAGTCCTAGCCCAATCAATCTCAGATATGGACTTATACAATCCAAATCCAAGAGAAAAAGAGCCAAATAAAATCAGAATCCAATCAGAAATAGGTTTAAGAATTTTCGTCCAAAATTGGGCCTTCTAGAAACAAAGTGTCTTATGGCTGATTTTGGGTATTCTAGAAGGCATAAATGGGGGAGGGGGGAAGGTTTGGCACCCTTTTAGGGTCAGATAGGGCTTCTAGAAATTAGGTTTTTAGGTCCACTTGTAGCCAGGATTAAGGTGGAACAAGATTAGGTTAGGATAAGATAGGATAAGGTTTTGATAAGATAAGATTGGATAAGGTTTTGGATAATGTTTCCTCTTTTCATGCACTTTCCTTATCTTGTTTGTCATGAACTTTCCTTTTCTGATTTGTAGCATGTTTTTAACCTCTTTTGACTCCAAATTTGTCCATCCACCTTGCTCATATACAAGCTATCCATAATAAGCCCAAAACTGCTCTAAAAGGCTCCAAAATGCATCCTTTTGCCAAATACGTCTTATGAACCTGAAAACACACAAAAGAAGCTTAAAAAACTAAAATAACTAAGAACTAATAACATAAATGCACGAAAACAAGCAACTAAGTCGCATAAATATGCTCCTATCAATCAGTGGATCTACTACTACGTTATCGGCTGAGGCAACCTTAAGGATGTTGAATTTCCTTCCGAAAGCATATCGTCTACTGATATTGAACCGTTTGTCAAAATGCTTGTTCTTTTGATGAGCCCCGGGTTACTTGGCTTGAGCTATCGCCCCACTATTATCACAGTACAAAGTTACTGGTGATGTAATGGTTAGAACGACTCCAAGTTTAGTAATGAACTTCTTCATCCAGAACGCTTATTTATCGACTTCAGCTGCAGCAACATATTCAGCCTCCGTCGTGGAGTCAACAATTACATCTTGTTTCTTGCTTTTCTAGCTGATAGCCTCACCATTCAGAGTGAACCCATATCCAGAGTTGGAACTTCTATCATCGACGTTAGATTGGAAATCTATGTTTTTATAGGCTTCCACTTGCAACTCTGTCGCTCCTGTATAAATGAGGAACATGTCCCTAGTTCTTCTTAAGTACTTAAGGATCTTCTTGATAATTGCCCAGTCTTCTGATCCTGGGTTAGATTGATATCGACTAGTAATGCTTACAGTATATGCGATATCAAGCCTTGTGCATATCATGGCATACATGAGACTTCCTATGGCGGAAGCATAAGGAATCCTACTCATCTGCCATATTTCTTCAGGAATTTTTGGTCCTATGGATTTAGAAAGGTGAATTCCATGTCTCACAAGAAGAAGACCTTTCTTCGATTGTTCCATTTGGAACTGACTTAGCACCTTATCTATGTACATAAATTGGGATAATCCAATTAACTTTCTGGATTTATCATGATAAAGCTTTATCCCCAATACATAAGATGCATCTCCCAAATCTTTCATATGAAAGGGTTTTGGATAACCATACTTTTACAGAAGAAAGTACTGCAGTGACATTCCCAAATAGTAGTATGTCATCTACATATAACACTAGGAATACAACTGCATCCCCAACGACCTTTTGATAAACATAATTTTCCTCTTCTTTTTGAGTAAAACCAAACGATTTGATTTCAGTGTCAAAATGAATATTCCAGCTCATAGAGGCTTGCTTAAGTCCACAAATGGACCTCAGAAGCTTGCATACCTTAGTCTTTTCAGACTTGGACACGAAACCTTTAGGTTGAGTCATATAGAGCTCTTCCTTTAGGTAGCCATTCAGAAAAGCCTTCTTCATGTCCACTTGCCATATCTCATAATCATGGTACGCAGCTATAGCAAGCAAAATCCGAATGGACTTAATCATGACTACAGAAGAGAAGGTTTCTTCTTGGTCAATCCCTTCTCGTTACCTGTAAACCTTGGCTACTAGTCTAGCCTTATAAGTCTCCACGTTCCCATCATCGCCTATCTTCCTCTTGAATACCCGTTTGTTTCCAACATGTACTATACCTTCTGGAGGGTCTACAAGAGTCTATACTTGATTTTGATACATGGAATCCATCTCGGATTTCATGGCCTCTTGCCGTCTCTTTGAATCAATGTCGGATTGCTTCAGTGTAATCTATAGGGTCCTCCTTTTTGTCATTGTCACCAAGAAGGTGCAATTCCCCAAAGTCATTATCCAAGCCATACCTATTAGGTGGCTTACTGACTAGTTCAGATCTACGTAGAGCTAGGGATTTAGGAACATGGTTGTCCGTCTGTTGAATGCTTGTTTGTGGTTCATTAGGAATTTCCTTTAATTCTATCGTTTTCTTGTTACTTCCATTAAGAACGAATTCGTCCTCAAGGAACATAGCAGTTCTAGCAACAAAGACTTTCTGGTCGTTAGGGTGAAAGAATTCGTATCCCAAAGTCTATTTGGAATACCCCACAAAATAGCACTTAACAGACCTTGCTTCAAGCCTGCCTACTTCAAGCCTTATTACGTAAGTTATACAACCCCAAATCTTAATATAATTAAGATTTGTTCTTTTGCCATGCCATATCTCATATGGCGTTTATGGAACTGACTTGGAAGGCACTCTATTTAGCAAATAAGCTTCTGTTTGTAGTGCATACCCTCAGAACGAAACTGGTAGGTCAGTGGAACTCATCATAGAACGAACCATGTTCATCAAGGTTCTATTTCTCTGTTCAGTAACTCCGTTATGTTAAGGAGTTCCTGGTGGAGTCCACTGTGATAGTATTCCACACTCTTTGAGGTAGTCTAGGAATTCATTACTCAGATATTCATCCATTTGATTTGATCTTAAGGTCTTCATCTGTTTCCCATTTTGGTTCTCCACTTCATTCTTGAACTCTTTGAACTTTTCAAAGGACTCTGACTTGTACTTCATAAGATACTGTTTGGGCCCGAAATAATATTATTGGGCCGAGCATAGGGTTGTGTTCGGCCCAAAGCTATGTCAACTACTATGGGCTGCTTGATAGATTCCGGGCCAAATAGCAGGGTCGGTCGAATCCTATCCTAAGAATGAGTAATCCAGATAAACAAAAAGGGTCGAGGAAGTCCTGGTGCAACCAGGATTCCCGGCCAGCAAGGAATAAAGCCTCGGAAGAGGGGAAAGTTCAAAGTCCTAATGGGAGTAGGTTTGATCGAAGTAAAGTTGGAACGGGACAAAGACTCCCAATCCAGATAGAGGCACGATTTGGTCTCAAGGAATGGGTGCTATAAATACAAGAAATCATGCAACAAAAAAAGACCGTTAATTCAACATACAATTGCCTTGTGCAAAACCTCTCAAACACCTTGAGATTTTTCCTTTTCTTTTTTCTGCCGACATATCTTTAGTTTGGATAAACAGCACTGTGAAGGCGATCAGCGAACATCTTCAGTTTGGATAAACAGCACTGTCGTCATAGAATCAGCCCACCAAGGGGCATCTTTAGTTTGGATAAATAGCACTACGTCAAGGCCGACTGGTTACCTATCCAAGTCTCGACCGAGGAGGATTTTTGGATCCTTATTGGCAGGGGTCATCTTATTAGCCTTCTCGGCGAAGTAAGGTGTCACGAGTTACGACATTCGGCATACCGGACGCCGAGTGATTTTATGATTGAGTATTCACAAGTGAGTTTCAGAGTTCGGCATTCTGACGGCCGAACTACATTCACCATCAAGACATACATCACATTTGAGTACTTTTGTCCGTATAGTTTGGTGTCAATTCGACGTGCTTATACTCTTACGAATATAATCACAGTGACTGAATCAAGCGTCGACGATTTGTGAACTTCGCAGAACTAACAGCCTTGTCTTCAGGCTTTAGAACCCAGCCGAGCTCGGCCAACGAGTTGGCACGCCCCGTATTCAACCGAAGGACGTAGTTAAGCTTATTAGTTACTCGGCCTGCGCGCCACGTAGGTTTTGTAATTTTTGGAGTCAACAGATACACATAGCCAAACTGAGAGTGATCATCAGTGAATGTG
Organism: Pyrus x bretschneideri; assembly: GCF_019419815.1. Lineage (NCBI taxonomy): Eukaryota > Viridiplantae > Streptophyta > Magnoliopsida > Rosales > Rosaceae > Pyrus > Pyrus x bretschneideri. The sequence goes on along the minus strand of NW_025999803.1, from coordinate 472,459 downwards.
ATACAGTAGGAGAATCCTCCTTGTGTTGCAATGGACATAGGTCCACATACATCTGTGTGGATTAACCCTAGCAGTTCTTTAGCTCGCTCTCTATTCCCAATGAATGGAGATTTAGACATTTTTCCTAGTAAACAAGATTCAGAAGCACCCATTTGGTCATTACCTAAGAGCAGCTCCAGCGTGTGCTGGAGCCCGAGGGATAGGCCCGCGTACAACGTGTGCTAGCAAGGGAGCCCAAGCAGGCCCAAGGGAAAGGCCCAACATGAGTTACTAGCCTAAGAACCCGAAGGCAACATGACAGAAGGCTGTCGTCAAGGCAATGTCAACCATAATATAAAATTAATAAAAGTATAAAATATTAATAAAAAATATAAAAGATTAATAAAAAATGTAAAAAAATAAATAAATAAATAAATGTAAAATCCAGCAAGCTTCTAACTTAACGGCTTTCGTCGGAGTTTGTCGCCGAGGCTGATGATACACCCACAAAAAAATGGGAGAGATCCAGTCCCTCCTCTGCCTCAGCTGCTGCTGCACCTCACTCTACCTTCACCCCCACGCACTAGTGATCCCTCTCCTTCCACTCGTGCGCCCAGACCACACGATTTGAGATTTGTTTTTAGGGGAAAGAGGGGGGAGAGAGATATATATATATATATATTTTTTAACTAAGGATTTGGCGATCCTTTACCTAGTTAACTGAGGAAAAACTGTGAATTTTTGCACGAATCGGCTATTGATGTTGTCAAAGTCTGAGGCCTTACCTTTGGAGCTCAATTAAGAGAAAGCTGCTGAGCTTGAAAAAGAAAGAAAGAAAAACACACAGCTTTTGGAATGGTGCATTGGCACCATGTGAAAAGAAGAAAAAAATAATAATAATAAAATAAAAGGTTTTCGAATGGTGCATTGTCACCATGTGAAAAAAAACAAAGGTTTTGGAATGGTGTATGGTGTGAAATATTCTAACACTCAAATTAAAAACCTATGATTGTAGTATATGAAAGTAGGGATCATTTTAGGCCAGGGATTAGAAGGATGCTAATCTACTCAAATTAAACTCTAAAACACTAAACTAGACTCAAAAATAGAAAACTAGACTCTAACAACTCAAAACAAGCTAAATAGACTCAATGCACACAAACTAAGTTAAATTGACTCGAAACAAACTCTAAGAAGTTATTTGGACGAATTTTAGAGTAGTAAGACTCAAAACACTAAATTGGACAGATTTGAACACGTTTCTAACTAATCTAACACACTTAATTAAAAGGGAGATTGATTTGGATAAAATTAAAGTAAAAACAAACAGATTTAAAGACTCTAAACAATTTAGATGAAATTGAGTGAAATATAGGTGAACACTTGCATACAAATTGATTTCTAGTTGCTTTTCCAACAAACCATGAACCTCAACACCCCAGATTAACTATGAACAACACTAATTAACCCTCAGATTTTCCTTAAGTCATTGAATTGGATGAAATACGCATCGGCAACCAAATTATTCTTCAATAGTTTCCTATATGAACAGCATAATAGAGATACAATCAAAGATCATTAAGCTTTGTGAAAATCATAAGCATTGACAAGGCATTCGTAACTATGAACAACATGATACACCTGCCAAGAATTTACTTAACATGATTGTGACTAGCAACCTCCACTACTTATGAATATAAGTTCATAACGATTAGGTGAAACTCCCTTATATTCTAGCATCAAATTCATGCATGCAAACTAAGCTCTTAATCAACACACAAGAATAAGTTCTTAATCAAACAGTTAAGTAAATTGTATTCATGATTTATGAAATCAAAACTAAAAGTAACATATTGCAAATACAATCATGGTTTCAAAGTCTTCTCTAGCTAAAACAAGTTTAGCTCCTCATGTTCGCAAAACAATGATAATTAAACTCAAACATTGAAAACAAAGATAGAATACACCTAAAAACACTCCAGGTGGCTCCTCCTTCCTTCCTAGCTGCGGCATAATGGGGATTTTCGGAATTTAGGCTCTTAAGGTGTAGTGGATGGTGTGGTGTGAAATTGTGGTAGAGGGTGGTGCTAAATGATGGGTACGGCATCTTGTATTTATATGGTGAAGGGAAGGCACGAAATTAGGCTGAAAATGAGAGGAATTAGGACTCCAAATCACCAAAGAACAAGGTCGATTTCAATCAGATTCCAGGGAGGACAAGGAATGGTCCCTGCAGCAGATTCTAGAACTTCTAGAAGGGTTACATGCGGCATAAACTTAGGGCACGAAAATAAGGCTTCTAAAGCCTAATATTTAGGTGATTTAATGTGAAAAGGAGTCCTTTTTGTAGCTGGAATTAAGATAGCAAAAGATTAGGATAGGATAAGATAAGATAAGGTTGGATAAGGTTTGGATAAGATAAGGTTTGTTTAGATAATGTTCCTTCTTTGTAGCTGGTTCCTTATCTTGAATGCTTCCAAATTTGTTTCTCTAGATATTAAGCACATTCCTAGCCTCTCTTGATCTTCAAATTCATCCATCCACCTTGCTCCATACACAAGATATCCATTCCATGCCCAAAACTGCTCCAAATAACTCCAAAATGCACTTTCTTGCCAACTTTGCCATTAGGACCTACAAACACACGAAAATAGCTTAAAACACTATAATAAATGGAAACTAACTATGTAAATGCAAGAAAACAAGCTAACTAAGTCGCATAAATATGCTCCTATTAGTGTGCTGCACTATGTGAAAAGAAAAAAATTAAAAAAATAAAAATAAATTTTTTAATAGAAAGTGGTACAACGAGACCGATTAAAAATCCTATCCGAAATTACAAATAAAATTATTTTTCATTATTTAAAAAAAAATATTAATATCTTATTGCCTATTGCCAAGGCTATTCAGTATAGGGGTGGAGATGCAAAAGGTAATTACTGTTCATGAAGGGCAGTTATTGTTCACTAGGTGGATTAAATAGTGAATAGCCTGGGGGGGCTTAGCAATAGTGGAACGGCTCTAATGAGCTGAAATATCGTCTTTCAACATCTTGCGATTCTTATCTTCGTTTACATGTCCAAGTTTAAGATGCCGAAGCTTAACTCGGTTAACTTCGTCTCTAGCCCTTTTGGGTTTTGAGGTATTCCCGCTTTCAATACAGTGCATCCCACTACTTGTCTCTAGGTGAAAAATTCCCTCAATCATATTACCATGAGAGATGATACGACCGTTCAATTATAAAGTGCAACTTATTTTGTCAAACAATACTAAGTGCCTATCTCGTAAAAGCATAGAGATGGAAATCAAATTCTTTATACATGAAGGAAAATATAAACAATTTTTAAGTTCCAAGACTTCCCCAGAGGGTAGTTTAAGCATGTATGTGTCTACTGCTTTTGCAAAGATTTTAGTACCGTTCCCAACTTGGACAATCATCTCCCCATTGCGCAGTGTCCTACTCCCTGTTAGTCCCTGCAATGAATTGCAGATATGTTGACTAGCACCTAAATCAAATATCTAGGAATTGAAGCTTAACGTAAAAGCACTCTCTATGAAAGAAATAGTCCCTTCAAAAGTTCGTGTCATAAGGCTCGCAATGCACACCTTGTATTTCTTCTTCCAACGTTCCTCCTTTCCTCAATGAAAGCATGTTCCTTTGGATTTTCTTGCCTTCTTCTTATGTAACCTTTTCCTTGTGATTGCATTCTCACTCCAACTATCCTTTTTGAAACTTTGTTCAAACTTACAACACATGTCAATCATCTCGGTAAAAGTATGATCGAATCTATTCACTTTATAGTTTACTATAAACTTAGTGAAATCATTCGAGAGAGATGCAAAGAAAAAATCTTGAGCCATTTTCCCATCGATGGAACTTCCTAAACTCTCAAGATCTTGAAAGATCTTTTCCATCTTTTGTCCATATTTTTTGACCAATGTCCCCTTTGCCATTTTGGCATTCAATAGACTACAAACATTTGCGAATCGTATGTTACTTGTCTCAATGTCATGCATCTTATGCAAACTATCAACCATGGCACAAAAAGTGTCCATGTGCTCAAGTAGGTGAGGATTAAGCATTTGGCTTGTAAGTCATCCTCAAAGTGTCTAGCATAATTTTGACACTCCTCCTTTGAAGCTAGTTTCGTAGGAGGTACATGAGGAGGGGATTGATTGAGCACATATGATATGTCATTCATCTTTGAGACATTCTCAATGTGATGATACCAAGCAAGGAAACGTTGGCCCCTAAGTCCCCTTTTGTCAAGTATAATGGTAGGTGTAATTTTAGGTATGTCGTTAACTACATAACAGAAATCGTATTAGATTGTTGATTTTGAAACCACTTGATTGGGTCTTAAATCAAATAGTACCACTCACTATTTTTGTCAAATTCCACATCCCTCTAAATGGAATCTAAGAGTTATGTTGAACTCTTAAGAGGGTATGGGAGACTCATCATTACCAGGCCCACCTCAGAAGAATATCATATTGGCTAGCAACAATAATGATGAGAGGATAACGCCTTAGCCATTTACAACTTTTGTAATTACCTATCTGGTTTGGCCTCTAGAGAATGATACCTCAGAAGAATATCATACTGGCACCATTGCATTTAGTTAAGTCACTCTCACCATGCTAGTTCAAGTCAGGGTTCAAGAATGGCCTCAGAAGAATATCATATTGATCATACTTGTTGCCTACCTTCACTTCATCATATGTTTACAGGCTTCACTGATGCTGACTAAGTAAGCACACAAATTAAAAACCCTCTTGTGACAATTGTAGTAAAGATGCAAGTAGGGATCGTTCTAGACCGGGGATTAGGAGGGATTACTAAATCACTTGGACACTGACTCAAAAACGTAAAACAAAAATTAAAAACACTAAACTAGACTCAAAGAATGCAAAACTAAACAATAAAACACTAAAACAAACCCAAAAGACTCAAAGAATACAAAACACTTATAAACACAAATTAAGACACTTTCTAACTAACTTAGACACTAAGGTAAAGGGGGATTGAGGTTTTGACGAAAATAAATTAAATGCACAGATTGTAAATTTAAGGCAGATTCTAAATATGAATGTGATGAAAATATGGATGAATGCTAGCTAGAAGGTTCTTCTCCACACATGTCACACTTGCATACACTTTGATTTTCAGTTGGTCTTTCGATAAATTATGAAACTCAACACTCCGGGTTAATTAGGTCCGCTTAAATTAACCGTCAAGTCTTCCTTAAGTTAATGAATTGGATGGGTTAGCGCAACGCAATTCAAAACATTCTCCAAAAGTCCTTTACGTGAAAAGCACAATAAAGATACAATCAAAGATCATTAAGCATCATGAAAACTATAAGTGTTGACGAGGCATTCGTTACTATGATGAGCATGAAACTAGTGCCAAGAATTCAATTAACGCGATTGTTTATAAGCAACCTCCACTACTTGTGAATATAAGTTCGTAACTATTAGGTGGAACTCACTTATATTCTAGCGTCAAATTCATGCATGAAAATTAAGCGTGCACTCTCAATAAACATACATAAATAAGTTATCAATCAAACAGTTAAACAAATTGAATCACAACTTATGAAATTCCAACCAAATGTAATCAATTCATCTTGCAAGCATAAACATGGTTTCGAATCACCCCCTAGCTAACTAGGGGGATTTAGCCTCTCATGGTCACAACAAGAAAAATAAAATTGAATTTAAACATAAAGAACAAAGGATGGATTACACCTAGAACGCCCAACGAATCCACTTGAATTTCTGCGCGTCTAAGTCCTCTTTCCTCTTCTCCTTGCTGCGACAGTTTGGTTATGGGTGGTTTTTGGATGGTTTTCTGGGTTAGGGATAGATTTAAGGTGGTTTAGGGATGCGGCAAGGCTATGGGGTGGTGTGTGAAGGTTTGTATGGTGGTGGAAAGTGGATGGTGGTGCTGCGGCAGGCTGGAAAAAGTGTGGAATTGGCTGCACAGTTTTGGGAAAATATGCGGCTGGAATGGAGAGGAGATGGCACGGCCTTTTTGTGTGGAATTATGGGATGGTGCTGCACGGCTGGACAGTTTTTTTGGGGAGAATGGAATGTCACGGCTGAAGAATGAATGGGGTTGAATAATGGCTGCGTGGGTGGTGGAAAGGTTGTAATGGTGTGCCCAATGCACGGCAAAAGAAGAATATTCATATATGGTGGCTGCGGCTTTTTATTCTTTTTTGTTTATTAGGGTTTATGATAAAAATGGGGGGGCCACGGCTGTTTGGGAGTGAATAGCTGAATTAGGTGCGGCTTAGAGTGAAAAGATTAGGGTGAATGATAAAATGGGAAGCCACGGCTTACTAAAGTAATTAGGTGTTTGTGGCTGCTTTGTTTTATTTATTTTTTTGCTGAAAAATATGAAAAGAAAAATAATAAGAGGTCCCTAAGGTGCGGCTAAATGGTGGAAACCCTAGGGTTTAGAAATTCCAACCCTCTTTTATTTTTATTAACTAAAATTCACCTAAAGGCTGCTAGAATTTAGGAAATAAAATCAGAAATTAAAGAGGGAATAATTAAAGGGTGCGGCTAGGAAGGGAAATAGGGCTAGGGCCTTGGTTTTGTGTCCTAAAGTGCATACGAGGCCTATAAAGTGGCTAGAAAATATGGACGTTTAGAATTAGGAAAGGTTACCAAAACGGGAAACTTAGGGTCAACTTTCCTAAAATAGGAAGCCTTGTTTGAGTACGATTCCTCGTTTTGGTAAGAATTCATCGTTGGAATAGGAATTCGTCGTTTCTTCACGTCTTCAACTCATTCGTTCCTCTTTCGCTCCAAAAGACTACAATTTGCATCTTCTTGCACACTTTGACCTTATAATCTGAAAATACACAAAAGTGGCCTTAAACACTAACATAGATAAGTAAACACAACATAAATGCACGAGAACAAGCTAATTAAGTCGCATGAATATGCGCCTATCAAATTCCCCCACACTTAACTTTTGCTAGTCCTCGAGCAAAACAAAACAACTAAAGTAACCAAGACGAAACAGAACAAACAAACAAAACCTAAACCTTCCAACGATTGCCTCAGGGATTTCCAATGAAACATGACATATCAAAGATCATTACTCACATAGCTTTTAGTCTTCTTTCCCCTCGAGCACATACTTAATCATAGTCACCATTCACTAGTTCGCATTTAATCAATTAAAACACATTTTGAATGTAGTAACATGCCTTAGAGAATTCCCTCAATTCCTCACTAGTTATGCACTCAATTTTCACTCAGATTTTCTGACTACACACCCTACACTAGTTATATGTGAGAAGATTGATGTAAACATGAAAGACTAGTACTCACATACGTTATAACAAAGAAAGCAATTTCTGGAGTAATTACACGTGTTTAGATATGATCTCATGAATGGAATGCTACTACTTAGATGCGAGAACCAGTGACACCATATGCTCATACCAAATTCAAACTCCACAATTGAAATGCACAACACTCAAGATAGAAGTCAAGGGTTGTAACAGGGCTTGGGGTTTTGGCTCACAAGGAAAGGTAGGGATAAACAAAAGTTCTTTAAGCAATAGTAAGTAAAGTAATGAAATTAAGACCTAGAATTCCCTTAGAATGCAGAAATCAACTTTTAAACAAATAGGGGAGATTTAAACAACTCTCAGGGCCTAATTCATTGTTTTGGGCCCTTACTTCAACAACCAATACTTTGGAACTCTTTTTCACTTCTTTTTTCATTTTTTTTTTTCATCCTTTTTTTTCTTTTCTTCTTTTTTTTTTTTTTTTTTTTTTAGCCATGCCTATGGCACAAAAACTCACATCCATAATCCTTCCCCCACACTTATTTTCTGCACACATTAATCAAAGGGAATTCATTCATGCTTACTATGCTTTTAAGAACAAGGGTACGGATGGTCCTAATCTAGGCTAGGTGAAGATAATGTGGGTTAACAAAGAAAGTAGGCTACACAAGGCTCAACGGGGTTAAATCCTACAAAACAAATGAAAAGGGAAATATGGCAATTTGGCTATGGTGTTCACTACACAACTTCATCTTGAATACGTGTTATGCAAATCAATGACATGCTTTGAATGAAATGGGCATGAGTTCTAGCATTTGGAACTAAGTGATGAAACGCCTTCTAAGTAGTAACCAAGCAAAGAATAATGAGATCATGCAACGACTTAGAAAACAATGATGCAAAGATTATAACTCTCCAAATAACGTTTAGGCTCAAGTCTCACAGGGATGTAGCGTTTGTTTAAGTTCCTTCCTTCAAGCATGTTACAAAAACTGATTTTTTCTTTTGTGATTACATGTGAATTCGTAAACTATAACTACAACCAAGCATAAACCAAAGAGTATATCAAACGTCCAACCATGTTGGTAACTTTCTTTAACCATCATGCAATTAAAAACCAAATCCTCATCATTGCGTTGGAAGGTGACCTACGACACAAACAAACACACAAAAACAACTCTTTTTGGGTTTTTCAAAACAATTTTTCAAATTTTTATGGTATTTTCGGATTTTTAAGTCAACACACACTAAAACACTCTAAAATAACTTAAAAACACTTAAAAACAGTGGGAAACAAGTTTAGACATGTTAGGTGGTAAAACCCTGCGAATTTCATGCACAAATATCTCAAAACAGAATGTTACCCCCCCACACTTAAACTAAACATTGTCCTGAATGTTTGAGACACAATTAAAAACATTACACAAAACATAAAGTAAGCAACAAAGGGAAGGGTTTAGGGATGCAAATCTGAGTGTGGAGCGATTCCCAAGTTCTTCCTTTGTTGATTGCATGGGTTGCCTCCCACGAAGCGCTTGCTTTAACGTCTTCCAGCCGGACGAAACCTTCTTTTACTCCTCACTCTGGCTCACGGAATGGAGGGTTATGTCCTCCACGGTATACTCCTTGAAATTTCTCATAGTACGGCTCGATGAATGGGAGGGGATAGTGATCCTCCCTGATTTTGGTGCTTGGGTTCTGACACTCCATGTACATGCTCCCACCACCTTTAAATTGGTTTGTCACCTGCACCACAGAAGGTAACAACCTATTACTTGAAATGGGAATCGGAATTGGGATTGGAGACTTACTAGGATGTTGTGGCAATGTCCCTAGGGCAGCCACTATCTTGCCAATTTTAGCACAAGGCACGACCATATTGGATGTTTTTATGGTAATGGCGTGCTCGTTGTGCTCCAATCCAATTCCTTCCTTGATGGTGATTCTAGATGCATCCTTCTTGATTGGTGCGGATCCTTTCGGCCCTAAGTCCTTATGCACATCTATAACACAGCAAGAATGAACATCATTAGTACTCTTAATGGATTCAGAAACTTTAAAGTTAATTATATCACCACCAAACTCCATAGTTAAAGCTCCCTTGGCCACATCAATCTTGGTGTGGGCTGTTTTCATGAAAGGTCGTCCAAGTAAAAGTGGCGATGGTGGAGAGTGGGTTGAATCCTCCATGTCAAGCACATAGAAATCTGCAGGAAAAATCAAGTGTTCTACCTGCACCAAAACATCTTCCAAGACTCCTCTCGGGTATGCATTAGATCGATCAGCTAATTGTATAACAACACCATCATCTTTCAATGCTCCTAAGTTCATAGATGCATAAATGGAATATGGCATAACATTTATAGAAGCACCTAAATCAAGCATGGCAGATTCAAATCTAGTATTCCCAATGACACAAGGGATAGTGAAACTACCTGGATCTTTGCATTTGGGAGGTAGTTTGCGTTGCAAGATGGCAGAGACATTCTCACTTACATGAACCACCTCTTTTTCCCGAATCCGCTTCCTTGTTGTACAAATCTTCTTCAAAAACTTCGCGTACTTTGGAATTTGTTTTATTGCATCAAGGAGCGGGATATTGACATGCACCTTCCTAAACGTCTCCAGGATGTCTTTTTCATCCTCTTCCTTCTTTGTTTGCAAAAATCTGCTAGGAAAAGGAACATCGGGTGGAACAAAGTTAGAATTAATCAAGTTTGAACCCAAATTACCTTTGGTGGCCGAATGGGATGAGTTGGGTGCATTAATGTCCCTAGGTAGTTGCGGCAAGGGTGTTTGTACCCTTGTCATGGGCTTGCTTGCTTCCTCCTCTTCATGTTGCAGCTTTTCATCCTCTTCTTCGCTTGATTTTGGTGGTTGGGGGGTGGTTCCAACTTCCTTGCCACTTCTCAAGGTAATTGCGTTGGCGCTTTCAAAGCCTCCCTTCGGATTTGGAATGGTTGAGCTAGGGAGCTTGCCTTGGTCTCGGAATTGCCCTACAAACTCCGCAATTTGGCCAATTTGTTTTTCCAATTGATCCACCCTCTTTTCTTGATTCTGCATCGCTTTGGCTTGATTTTCTTGCCCCTGAGACAAATTCGTTAGTAACTTCAGAAGTGTATCATTATCTAACGTGTTACCTGAACTTGTTTGGGCAGGTTGTGGAGGTGCTTGTGTGGGGACGAATGGCTTGGTGAAAAATCCCGGAGGTTGTTGCCTAAAGCCCCCTTGTTGTGGTGGTTGTTGGGGCTCCCTCCACTTGAAGTTCGGGTGGTCTCTCCAACCCGGATTGTAAGTGTTCGAGTACGGGTCGTTCCTCGGTTGGTTTTGACCCTGAAATCCAATCACGTTGGCGCTTTCCCATCCACCATTTTCTATGAGTTGCGGGCACTTCTCAGAAGCATGTCCTTGGATTGAACACACCGCGCATACAATCGGTCCTTGCATCCTCATGCCTTCGGCCATCTGAGACACAATGGAGGTAAGATTAGCTAACTGTGAATGAATATCAGGTGTAGAACTTACCTCATGCACTTGCTGCCGTGGGGGTCCTCTTTAGCCTACTCCCTCATATTGTTGAGCGTTCAACGCTCGGTTCGCGATCAAGACCTTGGCCGCCATGGGTGTCTTGTCCACCAATGCTCCACCCGCCGATGCGTCGAGCATTTGTCGTTCGATTGGCAGGAGCCCCTCGTAGAAGTATTGCAGAAGCAACTCCTCCTTCATCTGGTGCTGTGGACAAGAAGCAACAAGAGATTTAAAACGTTCATAGTATGTAGGAAAAGACTCACCATCTTCTTGCTGGATTCCACTTATCCTTTTTCGTAAAATGATGATTCGAGAAGTTGGGAAAAACTTCTCCAGAAAGGCCCTCTTCATGCTCTCCCACGATGTAACGGTTCCGGGAGCTAAGTCATACAACCAATCCTTGGCTTTGTCCATCAAAGAAAATGGAAAAGCCTTCATCTTCAATATACTTCCGTCAACGTTGACGGGAGTCATACTTGAGCACACCACCTCGAATTCCTTTAGATGCTTGTTCGGATCCTCCATGGACATCCCATGGTACTTCGGAATGTGGTGGAGCAAGCTTGACTTCAACTCAAACTCCTCGGTCTTCCCTTCGGCCGGTGGGGGATATTGGATGCACAAAGGTGCTGCATTAGCCAATCCCGAAGCGGAAAGCTCCTTAAGTGTCCGGTTGTCTACGGCCATGTCTTGGACTTCTTCAAATACTCTTGCCGTGGGTTCCTCAAAGATCCCTGCCGTGGCCTCTTCTTCCTCTTCTAGAACTTGTTCTTCAAGCTCAGGTTCCGGGCTTGGCGGATTTGATTCGTGATGCTTCTTCCTTCGTCTCAAAGTCCTCTCAAAGTCACTGTCAAAGTCCGAGATATGCTCACGAATCGGTTGAGAACTCCGAGTCATGCACTAGTACATAAAACAAGAAAAACAAAACAAAATCAGAAACTTCAACAAAATAAATAAATAAACAGAAAGTAAACAATCCAAGGGATTAGCAAAGTTGCTAATCCCCGGCAACGGCGCCAAAAATTTGATGCTGACTAAGTAAGCACACAAATTAAAAACCCTCTTGTGACAATTGTAGTAAAGATGCAAGTAGGGATCGTTCTAGACCGGGGATTAGGAGGGATTACTAAATCACTTGGACACTGACTCAAAAACGTAAAACAAAAATTAAAAACACTAAACTAGACTCAAAGAATGCAAAACTAAACAATAAAACACTAAAACAAACCCAAAAGACTCAAAGAATACAAAACACTTATAAACACAAATTAAGACACTTTCTAACTAACTTAGACACTAAGGTAAAGGGGGATTGAGGTTTTGACGAAAATAAATTAAATGCACAGATTGTAAATTTAAGGCAGATTCTAAATATGAATGTGATGAAAATATGGATGAATGCTAGCTAGAAGGTTCTTCTCCACACATGTCACACTTGCATACACTTTGATTTTCAGTTGGTCTTTCGATAAATTATGAAACTCAACACTCCGGGTTAATTAGGTCCGCTTAAATTAACCGTCAAGTCTTCCTTAAGTTAATGAATTGGATGGGTTAGCGCAACGCAATTCAAAACATTCTCCAAAAGTCCTTTACGTGAAAAGCACAATAAAGATACAATCAAAGATCATTAAGCATCATGAAAACTATAAGTGTTGACGAGGCATTCGTTACTATGATGAGCATGAAACTAGTGCCAAGAATTCAATTAACGCGATTGTTTATAAGCAACCTCCACTACTTGTGAATATAAGTTCGTAACTATTAGGTGGAACTCACTTATATTCTAGCGTCAAATTCATGCATGAAAATTAAGCGTGCACTCTCAATAAACATACATAAATAAGTTATCAATCAAACAGTTAAACAAATTGAATCACAACTTATGAAATTCCAACCAAATGTAATCAATTCATCTTGCAAGCATAAACATGGTTTCGAATCACCCCCTAGCTAACTAGGGGGATTTAGCCTCTCATGGTCACAACAAGAAAAATAAAATTGAATTTAAACATAAAGAACAAAGGATGGATTACACCTAGAACGCCCAACGAATCCACTTGAATTTCTGCGCGTCTAAGTCCTCTTTCCTCTTCTCCTTGCTGCGACAGTTTGGTTATGGGTGGTTTTTGGATGGTTTTCTGGGTTAGGGATAGATTTAAGGTGGTTTAGGGATGCGGCAAGGCTATGGGGTGGTGTGTGAAGGTTTGTATGGTGGTGGAAAGTGGATGGTGGTGCTGCGGCAGGCTGGAAAAAGTGTGGAATTGGCTGCACAGTTTTGGGAAAATATGCGGCTGGAATGGAGAGGAGATGGCACGGCCTTTTTGTGTGGAATTATGGGATGGTGCTGCACGGCTGGACAGTTTTTTTGGGGAGAATGGAATGTCACGGCTGAAGAATGAATGGGGTTGAATAATGGCTGCGTGGGTGGTGGAAAGGTTGTAATGGTGTGCCCAATGCACGGCAAAAGAAGAATATTCATATATGGTGGCTGCGGCTTTTTATTCTTTTTTGTTTATTAGGGTTTATGATAAAAATGGGGGGGCCACGGCTGTTTGGGAGTGAATAGCTGAATTAGGTGCGGCTTAGAGTGAAAAGATTAGGGTGAATGATAAAATGGGAAGCCACGGCTTACTAAAGTAATTAGGTGTTTGTGGCTGCTTTGTTTTATTTATTTTTTTGCTGAAAAATATGAAAAGAAAAATAATAAGAGGTCCCTAAGGTGCGGCTAAATGGTGGAAACCCTAGGGTTTAGAAATTCCAACCCTCTTTTATTTTTATTAACTAAAATTCACCTAAAGGCTGCTAGAATTTAGGAAATAAAATCAGAAATTAAAGAGGGAATAATTAAAGGGTGCGGCTAGGAAGGGAAATAGGGCTAGGGCCTTGGTTTTGTGTCCTAAAGTGCATACGAGGCCTATAAAGTGGCTAGAAAATATGGACGTTTAGAATTAGGAAAGGTTACCAAAACGGGAAACTTAGGGTCAACTTTCCTAAAATAGGAAGCCTTGTTTGAGTACGATTCCTCGTTTTGGTAAGAATTCATCGTTGGAATAGGAATTCGTCGTTTCTTCACGTCTTCAACTCATTCGTTCCTCTTTCGCTCCAAAAGACTCCAATTTGCATCTTCTTGCACACTTTGACCTTATAATCTGAAAATACACAAAAGTGGCCTTAAACACTAACATAGATAAGTAAACACAACATAAATGCACGAGAACAAGCTAATTAAGTCGCATGAATATGCGCCTATCATTCACTTGAATGCAAGCACATACTTTGTATACCCTAGAATTGGACGAATACGGTGTATGAGTCACAAACGATTGGAGCCCACTACGGTGGAAGGCCTACGAAGAGATATTCAAAGCATCTCTCGCTTATCAACTTAATATTCATTTTGTTGAGGGAGTAGTGTTGGGCTACATCAATTTCATTTTAGATCTTAGGATGATTATGAACCGTTTGATTTGATCCAACACGAGCCTTGTGTTGGACCTTGGGTCTAAGGTAGGTATTTGTTGATTTTAGTCACGCGTTTCATCTAATTAAACCGTCATTTCCTATTGGGCGTTGGACCCAACTATTCCAATTTGCATACAAATAAACAAAAAGGAACACATGAAATAAAGAGGAGGGCTTATGCCCTTTTACAACACATTTGAAGGACTTACGCCCTTTTACAACACATTTGAACTAATCAAATTACATTCAAATCTAAACTACTTAACCCAAACATTCATAATGTAAAGTAGCCAATCACATAGCTCAATTATCAAGGCCTTTGGTTCATAATCACCCTTTTCTTAATCAATCACATTAACTAAGAAAGCAACTTAAACAATTGGTTTTCGGATTCATAGAATTAATTTAAAATAGAACTAAATGAAATGAAAATCTAATTCTCATTAAAGAGATAAAACCGTTTCGTTCTCATCATAATTTGGGCCGAAAATACAATGGCCACAACTATTGGGCCACAACTCAAAAAACATAAACTTTTGGGGTCATTTTGTAAAAACACAAGAGTCCACAACTTCATGTAATTACAAATAGAACCCAAAAATTTCAACAATTATAAAAATTCATTAAAGGAGCAAAATAATTTGTCCTTTAGTGTTTTTGGGCCTTTACGTAAAAATGTAAACTTTTGGGTCAAAGCGCAAATACACAAAAGTATCATAACTTTATGTAATTGCATAAAAGCCTCAAAAGTACCCCCACTAAGGGGTGCCCGGTCATGGTAGTTGAATGATGGGTTGGCTTTGTTGAAAATACAACGAAGTCCTAAAGTTTGTTGAAAAGGTGATGGGTTGGTTTTTGTTGAAAAAATAGGTATGGGTGTTTACACCAGTCATGATTGAAATAGTCATACCTACCATCACAAAACAAGACTTTATGTAAACATCCAAAAACTTTGAATCATAACGCTAAACACTTTTGTTCTTGGTATGAACAACAAGAACAAACCAAGAACATTGAAGAACGTCCATGAAAACCCATAAGAGCTCCATGAATGTTTTCACTCAATAAAACTCAAATTTTCACTACTCAAAAGGGAGTTAACATCCTGGGTACTTAGGGGTTCCAAAAGTCACTTTAAAACACTTTTAACAAGACAAACATGAACCCAAAAGTCCACCCTTTGGATTTGGCCGAATTTCCCCACATACATGGCAGCAAATTTTAGTTCCAATATTCATGCTTAAATGAACTACATCTACAACATTTGAGATGCTAAATTTTCAAGTAAAATTTATATTCCAAAAGCTAGAACAAAGCTTGTAACATTTACAACATTTAAATCACAAACCATGAAAAACACAAAACCCAAAAGGATTCACCATACACTAGACCTAGGCTCTGATTCCACTTGAAGGAAAAATTTTGTCCTACCTAAGAACATGTGAGAACATTTGAACGCATAAGCAAACTAATAAAACTTTAAAGTAGGCATGCATTAAAAAACAATTCTACCCATGACTTTCAAAGCCTAGTGAATGGTGAAACACAAGACTCTTTAACAACATTAAAGAGAAGAAAGGATTTTGAGATTCGTTACCCTTGAAGCTCATCCTTGTTTACACAAGGGATTCACCCAAGTGGAGGGCCTTCAAGTCACCTCCTAGCTCCTTGAATTTTCCTTGTGATTTTTCTTCATTTTGAATCTCCTTTGCTCCTTAAGGATGTGAGGAAATGAACTCCAAAAGTACCAAAGGTTTGGTACCTCTAAGTCTCCACACCAAAGATGTAGTGTGAAGACAAAATGGATGACTTAGAGAGATGTTGATGCTAGTAAAATACTCCTTAAGTGGCCGGCCTCTATAGAGGAAAAGAGAGAAAAGGTTTCTCTTCTTTGCCTCAAGAAAACTCTGAAGGAAGATTTGTGAAAAACAAGTTCATTTGAGCAACATCAACAACATGCAATTAACAATTAAAAGGCGGAATCATGTTTATATGCACTCAAAAACAAAACTTAACCCATGAACTTCAAAGCCTAGTAGATAGGTGAACCAAGACTCAACTCAAAACAAAGTGAGTTGAGAAACCAATACCTTTGTAGATTCCTCTTTGCATAAGCAAAGGCTAATCACCCAAAGAGAGGGCCTTCATTCCTTGCATCTTAGATCCATGGATTTGGATGGATGAAAAGGTTTCTCCAAGTTCCCAAAATTGAGAACCTCTAAGTCTCCACACCAAGGCATAATGAAGAAGAAATAAGTGACCTTGAGGAAGTAAGATTGCTAGATGTTTTCCTCAAGGGTGGCCGAAATTTTAGAGAGAAAGGAGAGCTTGTGTTCTCATCCTTTCCCCAAAAATAACCCTTAATGAATTTTGGTTATTAAGTCATACTTATTCCTTAATTCATTTGAGTGGCAAACTTGTAAATAAGTCCAAAACCACTCCTTCTCTAACATGGCCGGCCTAAGGGGATTTATTGGGCTATTTGGGCCTTTGTGAATCATTATTCATTAAGTTGTCATACAACTTAAGTCAATGGACTTGACGTTCGAAGCCCATTGGGCCTTAAGGTCCAAAACTATCCCGAAGTCTTTTAACGAACTTATTTGTTTGATTAATTAACATATTAATTAATCCTTGCCATAAATAATTAAACCATTTAATTATTCTTACTCATCTCCGTTGAATCTTCAATCTCTACCTTACACGGTGTACGATGATGCGAGAATTATACGCACACAAATTAAACCCTCTTTTTGACAATTGTAGTATAAGTATAAGTAGGGATCGTTCTTAACCGGGGATTAGGAGGGATTGCAAATCACTTGGAAACTGACTCAAAAACGTAAAAACAAGTTTAAAACACTAATTAATGCGAAGAATGCAAAACTAAAAGTAAGAAAGACTAAGACTTAAACTTAAACAAAATATGGGGGGGGGGGTTTAGGTTTGGACGAGATTAAACTAAAATGGATAGATTGCAATTAAAACAGAATGTAAATATGAAATTGATGAAATGGAATGAATGGATGCTAGCCAAGGGGTTCATCTCCACACATGTTATACTTGCATACAAAATGATTTCTAATTGCTTTTCAATAAGCCATGAATTCTCAACGCCCCGGGTTAATTAGGTCCGCTTAAATTAACCGTCAAGTTTTCCTTAAGTTAATGAATTGGATGATTGCATACGACAACCCAAAGCATTCCTCACAAGTTCCCTACATGAATTGCATAATAGAGATACAAGCAAGAATCATTAAGCAACATGAAAACTATAAGTGTTGACGAGGCATTCGTTACTATGATTGCATGAAACTTATGCCAAGAATTTGTTTAACGCGATTGTTTATAAGCAACCTCCACTACTTGTGAATATAAGTTCATAACTATTACGTGAAACTCACTTATATTCTAGCGTCAAATTCATGCATGAAAATTAAGCGTCAATTCCCAATAAACATACATAAATAGGTTATCAATCAAATAGTTAAACAAATTGAATTCACAACTTATGAAACGTAATTAGAAGTACTCAAATCATATTGCAAGCATAAACATATATTTCGAATCACCCCCTAGCTAAGGGGGGTTTAGTTCCTCATACGTACAAAACAAAGAGAATTGAAATTAAACATTGAAATCAAAGAAACGCCTAAACATTCCAACAACTCAATCTTGAATTGTATGAACGTTTAGGCCCTCTTATCTTCCTCTTCGTTGTAGCATAAGGTCTAAGGGATGTTGTTGGTGTGTTGAATGGATTGGGGAATTATGGAAATGGATGAGGAGTGGTGTAAATAGAAAAGGGTTGGTGTTTGGATTATAAGGGAGAGGGGGACTCACGGCTAAGGAAGGAATGGAAGTGTTTGTGGTGTGTTGTGTATGAAATGAGATGATATATGAATGAATGAATGCTAGGGTATTTATAGGAGTAGTGGAGGGAACATATGGCTGTTTGTTTAAGCATGCATGTGCTGGAATGTGGTGGAAAACAGCTAGGAAAGCTGGAAAGCACAAGGATCCCACGGCATTGACAGTTTTTTATGTTGGAATTGCATGTGTGTGCTGGAAATGGTGTGTGTATGCATGTGTTTGGGAAGCTTTCTTGCTCATTTTCTGGATGCATGATGAAGAGTTAATAAATAATGCATGTAGGTGGCTGCAATGATGAAGAGTTAGAGCTGGAAATGAAAGGGAAAGCTG
Source organism: Pyrus x bretschneideri (assembly GCF_019419815.1). Taxonomy (NCBI): domain Eukaryota; kingdom Viridiplantae; phylum Streptophyta; class Magnoliopsida; order Rosales; family Rosaceae; genus Pyrus; species Pyrus x bretschneideri. Next base: position 453,971 of record NW_025999803.1, on the reverse strand, counting down.
GAAAGGGGAATGAATGCCACGGCAAAGGGTGAATGGTGCTGTTTTGCATGTGAAGTGTGGAGATGTTTTGCACGGCAAAGGGTGGAATATGTGGCTGCATGTTTGAATGATTAAAGGGACATGTGGGGTGGCTAGAACAAAGGGGAAAGCACATGGAAATGCTGGAAATCTGATGGTAGTAATGCACGGCAAGGTGGAGTGGTTTTGGAAGAAAGGTGGATGAATGTGCATGTGGATTAGGTTGGAAAAGCATGTGAATGCATGTGTTGATTTAAAGAATAGGTATGCATGTGAATCAGGTTGGAAAGAGGTGGAAATGGAATGTTATGCAATGATAATGTCTTGTGGCTGAATTGGTGGAGTAATTATGATGGGAGGCACGGCATAGTTGGATTTGTGGTGGGTTGATGAAAGAATAATTGCATGTGGCTGAATTGAATGAATGCAAAGTGAATGAATAATGAAATGGGAAAGCATGACCAAGGTGGAAATGCATGTGAAATGTTGGAAAGGAATTGGGAATGTGAGTAGGCCACGGCATGGAGTGTTTTCTTGATGGTTTTGGGGTTGTGATGCATGTGAATGCATGTGAATGATAGCTAGGGTGTGTGATGATGAGTGTATGTTGAGTAAAGAATGAATGGTGGCTGAATTGAAGGAGTGGGAAGCTGGAAAGTTGAAGTGCAATGCACGGCAAAGGGGGGAGAAATGATGGCAGGTTGTGAATGTGATTGATTTAGGGTGAATGTGCATGTGTTTTAGGTTGTGAAAGCATGTGGATTAGGTGGAAAAAGGTGGGTGTGCATGTGAGTTGAAATGCATATGTTTAAATGGTTGAAATGTGTAGATGATTATGAGTATGATAAGTGATAAATGTATTGTTATGATAAGTGATAAGTGAATGATATGTTAAGTGATAAATGAATGATATGTTAAGTGATAAATGAATGATATGTGGTGAGTGATAAGTGAATGGAAGTGATAAGTGAATGGTTTGATCTTCAATTTCGTCCATCTACTTGGCTCCATGGATAAGTGATAGGAGCATATTTAGGCGACTTACTTAGCTTGTTTTCGTGCATCTATGTTGTTAATTCATAGTTGTTTTAGTAGTTTAAGCCATTTTCGTGTGTTTTTAGGTTCATATGGCTAAGGAAGCAAAAAGATGCATTTTGGAGCAAAATTGGGCTTGGAATGGATAGCATATGATTGGAGCCAAAGTGTTGGACGAATTTGAAGGCCTTGTATTCATTTTGGACATAAAACAAAGGGCCTAGCCCATTCTCTCTTAAACCAACCCCAAGGCCATGCATTTCCTTCCAATTCCAAAGCCCACAATCACTTCAAAAGCCATGCAAAGAACCATCCATTCCATCAAAAACAATCCATCAATTCACATGCAAAACCACCATTAACACACATGCACCCAAACAAAGCCAACCTAGCTAACCCTACATGCATTCTTTATGCAACTCTTCCTCATTGCACCACAAATCATTCACCCACATGCACTCATATTCCCATTTCCTTTCCAACATCTCACATGCATTTCCACCTTCCTACTTCATCATTTCACCACATTTTCCCTTTTATTTCCACATGCAATTCTTCATCATTGCAACCACAAACACCTTAAACAAATAGCCATATACATCTCCACTCCTCCTATAAATACCCTTGCATTCATTCATTCAAAAATCATCTCATTTCATACACAACACACCACAAACACTTCCATCTTCTCCCTAGCCGTGAGTTTCTCTCCATTTCCCTTCCATTTCTCCTCCACTTCTTCCATTTCCATAATCCCCCAATCCATTCAACACACCAACAACATCCCTTAGTCCTTGTGCCACAATAAAGAGGAAGATAAGAGGGCCTAAACGTTCATACAATTCACGTTTGAGTTGTTGGAATGTTTACGCGTTTCTTTGATTTCAATGTTTAAATTCAATTCTCTTTGTTTTGTAATATGAGGAATGGAAGATAAGAGAGCCTAAACGTTCATACAATTCACGTTTGAGTTGTTGGAATGTTTAGGTGTTTCTTTGATTTCAAAGTTATGAGGAACTAAACCCTTTTTGGCTAGGGGTGATTTCAATACCATGATTATTTATGTAATATGAATTGATGAATTCCGGTTATGAACTCTTGATTCGTGAATGCAATTGGCTTAACTATTTGATGATTAACTTATTTGTGTTTGTTGATTGAGGGTCGACACTTAATTAGCATGCATGAATATGTGGCTAAAGTTTAAGAAGGTTTCACATAATCGTTACTAACTTATACTTGAAAGTAGTAAAGGTCGCTTGTCACGATCGCGTTAAGTTTAATTCTTAGCATGAGTAACATGATGTCATAGTTGCAAATGCTTTGTCAATGCTTATGGTTTTCATTATTCTTAATGATCTTCGATTGTATCTCTATTATGATGACATGTAGGGAACTTTTGAGAATGTTTTGGGTTGTCGAATGATGTCATCCAATCCAATAATATAAGGAAAATCTGAGGGTTAACTAGTGATGTCATGGTTAATTTGGGGCATTGTCGTTCAAAATTCAATGAAGGAATAACTAGAAATTGATTCATATGCATAAATATCATGTGTGGAGAAAGAACCTCTAGCTAATTCACCAACCATCTAATTTCACAATACTTGTTTGCAATCTATCCATATTTACAATTTGTTTTGTTTCCAAGTATCCATTTTAGTTTAAATTCGTCCAAATCCAATTCCCCCCTATTTCGTTGAAGTATTAGTCTTAATCTTTCTTATTTTTAGTTTTGCTTTCTTCGAGCATTAAATAGTGTTTTATATTGAGTTTTTATATTTTTAAGTCAATTTAGAAGGTTTTAGCAAGCCCTCCTAATCCCCGGTCTAGAACGATCCCTCACTTATCCATTCTACTACAATTGTCAAACGAGGGTTTAATTTGAGTGTCAAGTAATTCTTGCATCAATAAGCTATCCAATCCATGCACAAAAATGCTCCAAATAGCCTCAAAATGCACTTTCTTGCTCCCTAAGCCCTTAGAACCTGAAAACACACAAAAGAAGCATAAAGGACTAAAATAACTAGATAAACATAACGTAAACGTACGAGAACAAGCCATTTAAGTCGCATGAATATGCTCCTATCATACGATCCATTAGGTTCCTTTTAGCGAGGCAGTGGGCGATTCAAACTCTTTCAAATCGATTGTGAATTGAAACTTACTTTCAATTCTTCCTTTAGTGTTTATACACGTTTAGGGCTTCCACAAACCATGGTTGACGCCTAGCAGCATATCATGGTTACCCAAGCTAATCAGAAGAGGGGGAGAACCTATTCAGTTTTGAGGATTACAAATGCAATACGGTCTTTCTCTAATACAATACTCGTGACCACATTGTTTGGTTTGATAGTTTATTCATGTCTACTATCCAATGTGAATCTTGTACTTATATGATTACTTTGAATGTGATCTGGAACGCATTCCAACATCTCATTCATACTCTGGCTAGAGATTCTAAATCATATCATAGAGTATTCTCCCTCAAACAGTTTGAAGGTTAGAGATCCCTTGTTGCGCATTCACTTGCCTCCATGGCTAAGTGGCTTAACCCCGACGATGCCGTGGACACCCTGATAGAGTGACTTTGACATAATCAAAGATCAAGTACCTAACCACAAGACAGCTATGATGCCTCAGGTCAAAGGACTACTTTGCATTATCCCAACCATGAGTTCTCATGTGACATGAATATGAGAACTCCTCGTTGATCGTGTTCAGTGAACTCATTCTCTATTGAGCACCTACATGCTTGTCTTGGTGTCACTCACACCAATGACTCGAGACTAGTCACTCTCCCTGGGAGAAGACACAGCACGTACTGATCTTAACGGACTGTCAATGCCCAATTGGCAATCTTATGATCAGGAACGTTTAGGATGTGTCTACGAAAGAATGGTCTCATGAATCTAACTTCTTTAGATCGCATTCTCCCAATTGGCAAAGTGCATGTGGTTGATTTGTGGTGCAATGATGAAAAGGCAAAGTGCATGTGGCTGATTTGTGGTGCAATGATGAAAGGTAAAGTGCATGTGGCTGATTTGTGGTGCAATGATGAAATGATGGGAGTGCATGTGGCTGCAATGGATTAAAGGATGGAAGTGCATGTGGCTGCAATGTAGCCTTCTAGAAATCAGGTTTTTAGGCCCCTTGCAACTCCCTAACTGAATTCAAGCCTTTCAAATTCGTCCATCCTCATGCCTCCATGCTTGCACTATCCAATCTTGGCCCAAAAATGCTCTAGAATGCTCCAAATTGCTTCTTTTTGCATACTTTGACCTTAGAACCTGAAAACACACAAAAGAAGCATAAAAGACTAAAATAACTAAAGAAACATAACGTAAATGCATGAGAACAAGCCATTTAAGTCGCATGAATATGCTCCTATCAATTAGATTCATAATCTAATACATTTACGCTTCCATTACGTTACTCTAATTCTTCCTCATTCTTGAGGAATCCATCCTTAGTATTTCTTAAATACCTAAGGATTCACTTGACAGTTGTTATGGTTCTGATCCTGGGCTTGCACTGATATCATCTTGTACCGTTCTAGGTACAACTTATATCAATGTTTTCATACAATATGAAATACATAAATCACCTTTCTGCGTATGCATAAAGGATTCTATTTACGCATTATTTCTTTGGGAGTCAAAAGGTACATTCCCTTTGAGAAGAACAACTTCCTAGTCTCACTAGAATTGTCATTCTAATTGAAGTTTATTATCATATGAGAAACTTCCTAGCATCTCTTGTCTATTTTAGGGATTGATATAATCCAATTATATCTTGAAATCTATCATTATAGATTTCCATCCCATGTATATAGACAATGTCTCCCATATACATTCTATCATTATAGAATGTTTAAAGTCATAACTTTAACGATGAAGAATTCTTTTCGAAATTAATATATATCATGTATATATATTCAAATTTAGGAATATGATTATCTCCCACTAATCTTTTGTAAACCTAGTAAACAAAAGATTCATTTACATCTTTATGAGAAATCAAACGATTTGATCCTTTTTCTCATAAGATGCTTATAGCTCCCACTAACTTGCTGAGATTCATGATGGATGGATCTCTACAACTTATATGTCTTGTGATTCTTAGTTTTAGACATATATTATCAAGACTATCTTGATAATGGTTTCGGAAACCCATATTATGTCCAAACATTGAATCACCATTTAGTTGTTTCTTGCAATCTTCGATTTAATTGAAACTAAGACTATGTCAAAGACGGTTTCTTCAAAGTCAACCATTTTCTTTGAGTGTAGTCACCTTAAGCTACCGATTAGCTATTAAGGTTTCATTATTTCGATTCAAATGGTACTTTACCATTTCCTTGAGTATATATCATATATATACACTCAGTGTAGTCATAAGGATTTTCATTCTTATTTCTTTCGAATTAAGAGGTGTAACTCTATGATATAGTCATAAAGTTCAAACCATTCAACTGAGACGATTTATAAATCCTTCTCGACTACCTTGGAGCTTGTGGTGTAGGAACTAGGTTATTAATTTTGTTGATCATATCAAACAAATATTGCTTATTAGCACACAACCCCAAATCTTAACATGTTTAAGATTTGTCTTTCTTTACAACTACATCTTATGGAGTTATGAAAATTTTGGAAGATCTTCTAATTGACAATCATATTGTTTTTAGAAGTATATATATATATATATATATATCCTATATATGGGTTATAAATAACATCCAACGAACTAAATTTTATTCAAGTTCGTTCTTCTCCTAATGGAGAAATTCATTATCTTATGATGCTATTTTCCTTGATATCTTTCAAGAAAACTCATCTAAAGTGTTATCTTTCCTTGGATCAAATCCAAGGAGGTAAATACTTTAGACGTCTTACTCATCAACTCACATTTCTTGAATTCTTTGAAACCTTTTGCAAAGTATTCGGACTTGTGTTTATTCAAAATAAACTATAGTCCAACCGAGAGTGATCTTCGGTGAATGTCATACAACATGAGTAGTATTATGTTGTGGATAAGAGCCACTAACATCTAAGTGAATTAATCTCAACAACTTTGTGATTCTTTCTTCTTTCCAAAAAGAATAAAGATTCGAACATTTCGCCTCTATACAATTTTAACAAGAAGGCATTGGATCCGGATCTAACGATTCAAAGCATCCATCTATTACCAACTCGTAATTTATGTTTTAGAGGTGTCACAACTCAGTTGGGATTAGTCACTCCCTTGCAACCTTTTGGGTTTTAAGCATCATCGTATTCTAAACAGTTAAACTACCACATCATCTCTACTATAGAGACAACCAATTAAATTACAATAATCTAATTATTGATTAATACAGAACAATGTTTTGTCAAACAAAACATTTATCCATCTCTACTATAGTGACGAATTTAAGTTCCTTAAAATTTGAATGTAACGACAATCTTTAGTATTTTTCAATTTCTTTAGTAGTTCATATGAGGAAGTAAGTACAATCCGCTTTAGCAGAGATCTATATTTTATTCACTTTCCGAATGTGAAGTATTTTTTCTTCTCTCATTAATCTTCTACTTCTTATTAGCACACTTTTACAACAATTGTAAAACATAGTTACTAATACATAATCATGCATTCAAGTAGAAGAACCAACTGTTATGAACTTTTCAAGAACATTTTACAACACCTTCAAAAGGTGTGTTCTTGACACTTGCAAGACATTTCTTACAAATACCCCTTCCAATGTTCATCCTTTCATAAAGAAAGTTTGTTCCCTTGGAGTTATTTTGCCTTCTTCATTTGACTTCCCTTTTAACTACAATAGTCATGGTCCCTAAACTCCCACTATCTCTCTTGAAACTTATTTCAAATGTGTTGTACACATCAAACGATTTGGAGAGCGTGCGGTTATTGTTCACTATATAGTTTACAATAAACTTAGTGAACCATTAGGATAGGGACACAAAGGCGAAGTCCTTGCCTAGTTTCCGTCTCGTTAAGTGGTTTAACACTTCAACACTCAATGATTCAAAATCATCATAAGTCCATATAAATGGACTATTTTTGTCAACCAACCATTATGTTCTAAACATAATAACAAACTTTCAAGAGTTGTTCAAGGCAACTCTCATTTCTTCATACAACAATTTGTATTTGAAGAATTATGACATTAAAAGTGTTGTCCTTCTCATGTTAGACCTATCTAACATATTCTTCCAATGATACATTATCAATAGGAAAATTGTGAGGATGAGACTACTTATTTACATCTACAAGCTATAAAAGACAATCTATGGGATTGTAGAACTAAGTCCGGAAATTAAAACATTCGGCTTTTCTTTGTCAAGTTTTGGATAGCGTTTGCAAATATATTGGTAAACAAATACATAACGAATATAAATTGATTGATTTTAAGCCATTTGATTCGGGTCTTTAAATCAAATAGCACCACCCACTATTTTTGGCAAATTCCATATCCCTCATCGGAATTCGAGAGTTTTGTTGAACTCTTAGCAAGGTATGGGAGACTCACCATTACCAAACCCACCTCAGAATTATATCATTTTGGTTAGCAAAAATAATGATGAGAGAATAACACTTTAGTCATTTACAAATCTTGTAATTATCCATCTAGTTTGGCCTCTAGAGAATGAATGCCTCAGAATTATATCATGTTGGCACCATTGCACTTAGTTAAGTTATTCCCACCATGCTTAGTTTATGTAGAGGTTCAAGCACAACCTCAGAATTATATCATGTTGGTCATACTCGTTGTCTACACTCACCTCATCATATGTTTATGGACTCCTCCTGGATGTAAGCACATACTTTGTACTTCCCCATTATAGGGTGAAGCCGGTGCATGAGTCACAAACGATTGGAGCCCACCACGGTGGAAGGCCTACGAAGAGATATTCAAAGCATCTCTCGCTTATCAACTTAATAATGGTTTGTTGAGGGTTTTAGGTTTCATCACATATAAACATACATTTTAATCCAATTAAAACATTTTGGTCCTATTACAACTATTGGTCCATTTGATTGATTTAGTTGTATATAATACTCCCACTAAGCTTTTAAAACGGTTTTTAAAGCAAGAGTATATGATACTACTAACATAAGATTTGCATTCATTGATGGACTATATAGTTGCCTTAGGGCCTTAGGATGACTATGAACCTTTGATTCGATTCAACACGAGCCTAGTGTTGAATCTCGGTCTAGGGATGGTGATTGATTTTAGTTACGCGTTTAATCACATTAAGGCGTGTTGTCTTATTAGGTGTTGGACCCAACTACTCCAATTTCATGCATATCGAATAAAACAAGAAAGGAGTACTTCAAAGTAAATAAGAGCTTATGTTCTTTTACAACAATTGATCATATCAAATTACAACCAAAATTTAATCTACACATTCCCATGGTTCAAACAAATTTGAAACGGCCTTTCACATAGCTCAATTATAGTAGGCTTAGGTTCATAATCACCCTTTCTTTAATTAATTAACGCTTTAACTAATTAAACTTGAATGCAACATTTTCATTTGGTTTTTGTATCCATAGAATTGATTTAGATGGAGCTAAATGAAATGAAAATCCAATTCTCATTTAAATAGACAAAACAATTTTGTTCTCTACCTAATTTGGGCCAAAATGCTATGACCTCAACTTGTTTGGGTCATAGTGCAATTAACCTCAACTTTTGAGCTATTTTGCAAAAACTTAAACTTTTGGGGTCACTTTGTAAAAACACAAAAGTTCACTATTTCATGTAATTACAACTAGAATCCCAAAATTTCCACAAAAGCTAAAACTTCATTAAAGGAGCAAAACAATGTCCTTTTAGTGATTTTAGACCTTTACGTAAAAACGTAAACTTTTGGGTCAAAATGCAAATACACAAAAGTATCAAAACTTTATATAATTGCACAAAAACCCCACAAGGACCCTAATTGAGTAGGGTGGCCGGTTTTGAAGCAAAGTAATAAAAAAAATTTCAAAGTTTTTGTAAGTGGGGTGTGTGTAATGGAATAAATCATTACACACCTACCTACTAAAATTTCTTTAATTTTTCAAAATAAATATCTAATATATTTAAACATAAGAAATATTTCAAAACAAAAACTTTATGAAATAAATCAAAACTTGGAATCAAAACACCAAACATTTTGTTCTTGGCAAGAACATATCAAGAACAATGAAGAACATCCATGAAAACCCATAAAAGCTCCATGAACATTCTTCACCCAAAAACATACCAAAACCACTCAAACTTAAGGGAAATAACATACAACCATACTAGGGTACATAGGGGTTCCAAAAGTCACTTTAAAACACTTTTAACAAGTCAAACAAGAACCCAAAAATCCACCCTTTGGATTTGGCCGAATTTCCCCAAAAACATGGCACCAAATTTTAGCTCCAAAATTCATGCTCATATGAATTACATCTACAACATTTGAGATGACAAATTTTCTAACAAAATTTACATTCAAAGAAGCAAGAATAAAACTTGTAACAATTACAACATTCAAATCACAAACTATGAACTACAAAACCCAAAAGGATTCACCAACTACTAGACTTAGGCTCTTGATACCACTTGAAGGAAGATTTGTGAAAAACAAGTTCATTTGAGCAACATCAACAACATGCGATTAACAATTAAAAGGCGGAATCATGTTTATATGCACTCAAAAACAAAACTTAACCCATGAACTTCAAAGCCTAGTAGATAGGTGAACCAAGACTCAACTCAAAACAAAGTGAGTTGAGAAACCAATACCTTTGTAGATTCCTCTTTGCATAAGCAAATGCTAATCACCCAAAGAGAGGGCCTTCATTCCTTGCATCTTAGATCCATGGATTTGGATGGATGAAAAGGTTTCTCCAAGTTCCCAAAATTGAGAACCTCTAAGTCTCCACACCAAGGCATAATGAAGAAGAAATAAGTTTCATTAAAAAGTGGGTGAAGAAATAGGACAATTGACTGAGTTTAAGACTACTCTTTATTTTTACTAGTATCAGAATACAAATAATAAATGTCAAACAAACACTTATAATAGCTCAATTAAGACTCTAAGAATGGCCTCAGCATATCACATTCTACTTTTTTCTTTGCTGGTTGAATACAAAAAGATTCCTCATCCGTCACCCCTCACTCAAACACATCATATCTACCTAAGAATCTCACAAAACTTGCGAAGAATCCTTCTGCCCACTTTGCGACCTCCGGGTAATGCCATCTACAAGACACAAGCATTAGCAGAAGAGCATTAGAAGGATCACAAGCTACACCGAAATGAAATTATTTTTAAGTAGCTGCGTGAAAACCCACGAGCCATGCACAATACAGCAATTCTTATGTGAAAGTAATGATTTCCAATTGATTTTTATCCATGCGAGCTTCAATTCTCCCGTCAAGCTAAATGCAGCAACACAACCTAAACGAACCTAAAAGTGATGTCCAGTCACCGTGCTGCTGCTACTATTCATGCTCAAAATGCTTTACAAAATTATAATAAGCCATTTTTCATAATAGCACAAAACAAAAAATTACATTAGCTTTTTACTCCACTGATCTATACAGAACTATGTTAACCACCTCTTCATCTTTGGAATCAACTTATGGAACTGCAATGAAGGAATGCCCAAAGCAGCACAAATGGAAAAATATTTGAACCAATAGGTGAAACCGCTCGAAATTCATTTTTTTCTTAACAAGGGCGAAAGGCAAAAGATGAAATAAACTACAAACAAATCAATTAACCTTGACTTGAATGGGCAGAAACAAAGTCCAGCACTTTCCAGTGAGAGCAAAAGGCAACACAACAACAACAAAGCCTTTTCCCACAAAGTGGGGAGAGCAAAAGGCAACACTATCAATTTATTTCCTACACACATGAGAAAGGCCGGAGCACGCTTTCCTATTAGAGTGTTAGTATAGAAGTAACAAGGCTCCAAAGGGTGATAATGTCCAATACTTTGCTGCAGCAACACTGAAGCTAGTGATGTGGTCAGTTTCAACCATGACTTTGGGGCATCCCTTCCCCAAGGCAAACTTCAGCTTCAAGTAAAGAATCCAGAGCTCAGCTAATTGGTAAATTAGCAGGAAACCCAAACCTCAAAGAATGATTGCAGTCCCTCAGGACACCACAGCTCCAGTCCACCCTGACAAACTAACTATGGAACCATCCACTTCCGCGTTAAGTTTCCACACTTGAAACTGCCAACAACTCAGGCATCATACTCTCTGAACAAAGTATACTGCCTAAAAGGGTAAATTTGAGTTTCCATTCAAAGCCGATTAGACTCCAGAAATACCACTAATTTCCTCATAAGCACTATCCCAAATCACACTTTTCATAGAAAAGAAGAAACACGCAAAGAGCTTCCTATGGCGGTTTCATAAGGGTATAGTTCGAGTCCCATTTAACACGCATTCGAAAAGTAACGGAAACATACATCTGCAAACCAATCCATCCCAGCTTCAACATCATGATGGGCATTCCCAGAAATGGGAAACAGTCGAAAAGCCGAACTGACTAATTCACACTAAACATTATTCACAACAAAAAAATAAAAAATAAAAAATAAAAAAATAGACCCCATTTTTTTTTCTCTCCAGAAACAGGTACCGCACATTGAAGTTGATAAACAGAGTAATCGACAGAAATTCATAAGATAATTATTACAAAAAATTAAGAAAACTAAATCACAGAACAATTTTATATCAAAATTAACCTGAAATTTTACGCGACGGTGATGGGCTGCAGCTTTGGGGGCTCGATGGGCTTGCTGCTTTTCTTATCCAAGAAATCTTCGATGTTGTAAACGACGGTGATGTAGAGAGAGCAGCTAGGGCACCGAGCGATCTCTTCCCCCAATTTCAGGTCGTCCTTCGTGATCTGAAACACGTCACCGCACGGGCACGGGTACGTGTAAGCCTGCAGCTCCTCGTTCCACTCCATATCTTCGATCTCCACGTCGTCGTACGACATCGTTTCAGCTTCTGATTCAGCGAAAGCTTCCCCCTGGATTTTGGATTTAGGGTTTGCTTGAGTTTCGGTACCGTGCAAAAGCACTAAAATTGTAGAAATTTAGAGTAGCACGGTAGTGCCACATCAGCCGTGCTACTTCCATTCAAATTTTGCCATTTGTCATATTTTTAAGTTGTTGGAATTTAATATTATTTTTACCTTTTAACAAATTTAAGAAAAGAAAAAAAGAAGAACATCGGAGATCGCGATCTCCTTCCCCCTTTGACCCAATCCAGTAATCCCTTTCATGCACCATTTTGCTCTGATTATTTCCTCTAATTACTCATGCGTTTTTTGTCTTTGGAAGAAACAAAAGATGCAAGAAGGAAGCTGGTTTGATTTAAAGGTTAGACGATTAGGGTTTGCTGCGCTTTGCCGTTGAAGGCGGCACGGAGTAAACTGGGATTTGGCCCAGATGAGGGAGAGAGAGAGAGATCGAAATCATGTCCCTAGTCTGATTATCACCAACACCATCCCTGCATCCAAACGGAGGAGGGGAAAGGAGACGTCCGATCTCCTATTTTCATTTTTTCTGTTTTTAATTTATTTAAAAAGAAAAACAAATATTAAATTCCAGGTGTATAAAAGTAATAATAGATGGCGAAATTTAAACTTTCACGGCCGACATGGTACTACTGTACTACGCTATAATTTCTCCAAAAATTAAAGGAGCCAAAACCTTGATTGGAAATTTGATGAAGTCGCCTGGGAAGATCAGTCGTTGATAAATTGCCTTAATCCAATATAATATCATATTATATCCGAAAAAAAGAAGAGGATTAAATACGCGATGATTTTCAAAAATATCGGCTAACCTTTTTAGGAAAATTACACTTAGAGTACACTTCGCACACAATGTACACATGACATGCACATATCATCTCCATATGATTTGCGCTGTGCTTGTATATTGTTATCAGTATATACAAGGTGTTGGATTTTGGGTTTCAAAAGGTCATTCAGGCGATGAGTTAAAACCATAACATTGGGTATAGAAAGAAAAAAAAAATATGTAAAAACCTCTAAGTTTCGAACCTATGTCTTGTTGAAACTATGAATGTATAGTCCCCACCATTACAAAGTAGTTATATATTGTTTGGGCCCAAAATAATATTGTTAGGCCAAGCAGCAGGATGTGCTCGGCCCAAGGCTATGTCAAATGCTATGGGCCGAATGATAAATCCCGGGCCAGTTGGCAGGGTCGGTCAAGTCCTATCCTAAGTTGTCCAGATAAATAGAAAAGGGCAAGGAAGTCCTGGTGCGACCAGGATTCCCGACCGGCAAAGAATAAAGCCTAAAAAAGAGGGAAAGTTCAGAATCCCAGTGGGAGTAGGTTTGTTCGAATTAGAGTTGAAACAGGACAAGGACTCCCAATCCAGATCAGGATGCAAATCGGTCTCAAGGAATGGGGTGCTATAAATACAAGAAATCATGCAACAGAAAAGGACCTTCAATCCAGCATACAATTGCCCTGCACAAAACCTCTCAAATACCTTGAGATTTTTTTCCTTTTCTTTTTCTGCCGACATACCTTCAGTTTGGATAAACAGCACTGTGGAGGCACCCGGCGAGCACCTTCAGTTTGGATAAACAGCACTGCTGCCGCAGAATCAGTCGACCGAGAAGCATCTTCAGTTTGGATAGACAAGACTGCGTCGAAGCCGACCGATTACCTATCTAAGTCTCGGCTGAGAAGGGTTCGGACCCTTGTTGGTAGAGGTCACCTTGCTAGCCTTCTCGGCATAGTCAGGTGTTACGAATTGTGTTGCTCGGCGTACTGGACGTCGAGCAATTTTATGATTGGATACTCGCAAGTAAGTTTCAGGGTTCAGCATTCCGACGGCCGAACTACATTTACCATCAAGACATACATCACGTTTGAGTACCTGTGCCCGTACAGTTTGGTCTCAATTCGACGTGCTTATACTCTCACGAATATAATCACAGTGACCGAATCGGGCTCCAACGATTTGTGAACTCCGCAGAATTAATAGCCTTGTCTTCAGGCTATAGAACCCAGAGACCGAGAGGGTTTCTTCCTTGGTCGCAATCGCAAGATAGAGAAGTCAACGACGCGCTCAACGCGACATCAACGAATTTTACTCCTCGGCCGAGCTCGGCCGACGAGTTGGCACGCCCCGCATTCAACCGAAGGACGTAGTTAGCTTATTAGTTACTCGGCCTGCGCGCCACGTGAAGGAAGATTTGTGAAAAACAAGTTCATTTGAGCAACATCAACAACATGCAATTAACAATTAAAAGGCGGAATCATGTTTATATGCACTCAAAAATAAAACTTAACCCATGAACTTCAAAGCCTAGTAGATAGGTGAACCAAGACTCAACTCAAAACAAAGTGAGTTGAGAAATCAATACCTTTGTAGATTCCTCTTTGCATAAGCAAAGGCTAATCACCCAAAGAGAGGGCCTTCATTCCTTGCATCTTAGATCCATGGATTTGGATGAATGAAAAGGTTTCTCCAAGTTCCCAAAATTGAGAACCTCTAAGTCTCCACACCAAGGCATATTGTAAAAGAAATGGGTGACCTTGAGGAAGTAAGATTGCTAGATGTTTTCCTCAAGGGTGGCCGGCCTCTTTGAGAGCAAAGGGAGGTTTGTGTTCTCATCTTTACTCCTAAGAAAACCCTTAGGATGAAATGGCTATAAAGATGTCTTTATACCACCTCACAATGGAGTGGCAAACTTGCAATTAAGCCAAGTTCACTACCCTCCTCTAAATGGCCGGCCATATGGGATTTATTGGGCTATTTGGGCCTTTGTGAATCATTATTCATTAAGTTGTCATACAACTTAAGTCAATGGACTTGACGTTCGAAGCCCATTGGGCCTTAAGGTCCAAAACTATCCCGAGGTCTTTTAACGAACTTATTCGTTTGATTAATAATCATATTAATTAATCCTTGCCATAAACAATTAAACCATTTAATTATTCTTACTCATCTCCGTTGAATCTTCAATCTCTACCTTACACGGTGTACGATCCATTAGGTTCCTTTTAGCGAGGCAGTGGGCGATTCAAACTCTTTCAAATCGATTGTGAATTGAAACTTACTTTCAATTCTCCCGTTAGTGATAATACACTTTTAGGGCTTCCACAAACCATGGTTGACGCCTAGCAGCATGTCATGGTTACCCAAGCTAATCAGAAGAGGTGGAGAACCTATTCAGTTTTAGGATTACAAATGCAATACGGTCTTTCTTTAATACAATACTCTTGACCACATTGTTTGGTTTGATAGTTTATTCATGTCTACTATTCAATGTGAGTCTTGTGCTTATATGATTACCTTGAATGTGATTTGGAACACATTCCTAAATCTCATTCATACTTTGGCCAAAGATTCTTAATCATATCATAGAGTATTCTCCCTCAAACAGTTTGAAGGTTAGAGATCCCTTGTTGCGCATTCACTTGCCTCCATGGCTAAGTGGCTTAACCCCAACAATGCCGTGGACACCCTTGATAGGCGCATATTCATGCGACTTAATTAGCTTGTTCTCGTGCATTTATGTTGTGTTTACTTATCTATTTCAGTGTTTAAGGCCACTTTTGTGTATTTTCAGATTATAAGGCCAAAGTGTGCAAGAAGATGCAAATTGGAGTCTTTTGGAGCGAAAGAGGAATGAATGAGTTGAAGACTTGAAGAAACGACAAAGTCCTACGCCAACGATGAATTCTTACCAAAACGAAGAATCCTACTCAAACAAGGCTTCCTATTTTAGGAAAGTTGGCCCTAAGTTTCCCGTTTTGGTAATCTTTCCTAATCTTAAACGTCCGTATTTTCTAGCCACTTTGAAGTCCTTGTAGGCGCTTTAGGACACAAAACCAAGGCCCTAGCCGCACCATTTTAATCTTCCCCCTTTAATTTCTGATTTTTCCTAAATTCTAGAAGCCTTTGAATTTATTTTAGTTAATAAAAATAAGCTAGGGATTAATTTCTGGAACAAAAACATTTTTCAAACCCTAGGTTCTACCATTCTAGCCGCATCTCCCATTGCTCCATTATTCATATTAGCCACCATAAAATAATTTCCATTTAAGCCGTCACCCTTTTTCCTCCCATTCAATTTTAAAACCGTAACCTAAAACCATCCCATATTTATTCCAGCCGTGGGTTTTCAATTCATGCCATTGATTATGCAGCCCATTATCCCATTAATCTAACCTAAGCCGCAAGCCATAACCCTAGTTCAACACATAACCCTACCATTCTCCCATTCAAACCTACAAGCCGCAAATCCCATTTTCATTCCATTTAATTATTTAGCCATTCTTTCCCATTTTTGTCTTCAATTGCCGCAATCATTCTCTCCAATGTTTATTCCCTAAGCCGTGGCCCCCCCATGGAATGATCCCATTTATGCCATTTTGAATCAGCCACCATAATTCCATAACCCTAAGCTATATAGCCGTCACTATAATCCCATTATTCATTCTAAGCCGCAGCAACCATATTTTTTTCCCAAAATCTTTTCAGCCGTAGCCTCCCTCAACCAAAAACCTTCACTGCTGTGCTTTTTCCCACACCATTCCACCACCATTGCCGCCCACTTTAACACCCTAAATCCATCCCAAAGTCAGAAAAATCACCCAAATAAACCTAGACTTTCACTGCCGCAGCAAGGAGAAGAAGAAGGAGGGCTTAGACGCGCAGAAATTCAAGTGGATTCATCGTGCGTTCTAGGTGTAATCAATCCTTTGTTCTTTATGTTTAAATTCAATTGTATTTCTCTTTTTGCGAATATGAGAGGCTAAATCCCCCTAGTTAGCTAGGGGGTGATTCGAAACCATGTTTATGCTTGCAATATGAATTGATTACTTTCGGTTGGAATTTCATAAGTTGTGGATTCAATTCGTTCATCTATTTGATTGATAACTTATTTGTGTATGTTGATTGAGAGTGCACGCTTAGTTTTCATGCATGAATATGATGCTAGATTATGAGGGAGTTTCACCTAATAGTTACAATCTTATAATCACAAGTAGTGAAGGTCGCTTGAAAACGATCGCGTTGAATGAATTCTTAGCATAAGTTTCATGCAATTCATAGTAACGAATGCTTCGTCAATGCTTATGTTTTTCATAGAACTTAATGATTCTTGCTTGTATCTCTATTATGCAATTCATGTAGGGAACTTGTAGGGAATGCTTTGGGTTGTCGTATGCAATCATCCAACTTAATAACTTGTGGAAAAACTGAGGGTTAATTAGTGCAATTCACGGTTAATTTGGGGCGTTGAGTTTCATAATTCATCGAAAGACCAACTGAAAATCAAATTGTATGCAAGTGTGACATGTGTGGAGAAGAACCTTCTAGCTAGCATTCATCCATATTTTCATCACATTCATATTTACATTCTGCCTTTAAATTACAATCGTTGCATTTAGTTTAATTTCGTCAAAACCTCAATCCCCCTTTACTTTAGTGTCCAATTTAGTTAGAAAGTGTCTTAGTTTGTGTTTATAAGTGTTTTGTATTCTTTGAGTCTTTTGATTTGTTTTAGTATTTTATTGTTTAGTTTTACATTCTTTGAGTCTAGTTTAGTGTTTTTAACGTTTGTTTTACGTTTTTGAGTCAGTTTCCAAGTGATTTAGTAATCCCTCCTAATCCCCGGTCTAGAACGATCCCTACTTGCATCTTTACTACAATTGTCACAAGAGGGTTTTAATTTGTGTGCTTACTTAGTTAGCATCAAATTTTTGGCGCCGTTGCCGGGGATTAGCAACTTTGCTAATCCCTTGGATTGTTTAATTTCTGTTTATTCATTTATTTTGTTGAAGTTTCTGATTTTGTTTTGTTTTCCTTGTGTTAGGTACTAGTGCATGACTCGAAGTTCTCAACCGATTCGTGAGCATATCTCAGACTTTGACAGCGATTTTGAGAGAACTTTGAGACGAAGGAAGAAGCACCACGAGTCGAATCCACCAAGCCCAGAACCTGAGCTTGAAGAACAAGGCTTAGAAGAGGAAGAAGAGGCCACGACAGGGATCTTTGAGGAGCCACAAGACATGGCCGTAGACAACCGGACACTTAAGGAGCTTTCCGCTTCAGGATTGGCTAATGCAGCACCCTTGTGCATCCAATATCCCCCACCGGCCGAAGGGAAGACCGAGGAGTTTGAGTTGAAGTCAAGCTTGCTCCACCACATTCCGAAGTACCATGGGATGTCCATGGAGGATCCGAACAAGCATCTAAAGGAATTCGAGGTGGTGTGCTCAAGTATGACTCCCGTCAATGTTGACGGAAGTATATTGAAGATGAAGGCTTTCCCATTTTCTTTGATGGACAAAGCCAAGGATTGGTTGTACGATTTAGCTCCCGGAACCGTCACATCGTGGGAGAGCATGAAGAGGGCCTTTCTGGAGAAGTTTTTCCCAACTTCTCGAATCATCCTTTTACGAAAAAGGATAAGTGGAATCCAGCAAGAAGATGGTGAGTCTTTTCCTACGTACTATGAACGTTTTAAATCTCTTGTTGCTTCTTGTCCACAGCACCAGATGAAGGAGGAGTTGCTTCTGCAATACTTCTATGAGGGGCTCCTGCCAATTGAACGACAAATGCTTGACGCATCGGCGGGTGGAGCATTGGTGGACAAGACACCCATGGCGGCCAAGGTTTTGATTGCGAACCGAGCATTGAATGCTCAACAGTATGAGGGAGTAGGCCAAAGAGGACCTCCACGGCACCAAGTACATGAGGTAAGTTCAACGTCCGATCTTCATTCACAATTGGCTAATCTTACTTCTATTGTTTCACAGATGGCCGAGGGAATGAAAATGCAAGGACCTGTGGTATGTGGCGTATGTTCTATTCAAGGACATGCCTCCGAAAAGTGTCCTCAACTCATCGAGAATGGCGGATGGGAGAGTGCGAATGCCATTGGGTTTCAAAGCCAAAATCAGTCAAGACATGATCCGTACTCCAACACGTATAATCCGGGGTGGCGAGACCACCCAAATTTCAAGTGGAGGGATTCCCAGCAACCTCAGAACCAAGGAGGCTTTAGGCAACAACCCCCGGGGTTCTTTCCCAAACCCTACGGCCCACCCCAAAATCAAGCCCAATCCGGCCCAAGTGCCTCAGGGACGTCTCTTGACAATGATGCACTTCTTAAAATACTAACTAAGTTGTCTAATGGGCAGGAAGATCAAGCGAAGGCTATGCAAAACCAAGATAAGAGGGTGGATCAACTTGAGAAACAAATTGGGCAGATTGCCGAGTTTGTAGGTAAGTTTCGAGATCCTGGACAACTCCCTAGTTCCACCATTCCAAATTCGAAGGGAGGTTTCGAAAGCGCAAAGGCCATACTTTTGAGAAGTGGAAAAGAAGTCGGGGCAGGTCCTACACCATCATCATCAAGCCCCGAAGAGGATGAAAAACGAAGAATTGAAGAGGAAGAAACAAGGTTGCCCACGGCAAAGGTGGACATACCTTTGCCGCAAGTCTCAATGGTCCCAAATCTGCCCAATTCGGCCAATAAAGGTAAAAATGTGTTAAATTCAGTTCCTACTAATGATTTCCCTTCAAATGTTCCTTTTCCTAGTAGGTTCAGGCAAACGAAGAAAGAAGAAGCCGAAAAGGACATCCTTGAGACGTTTCGGAAAGTGCAAGTAAACATACCCCTTTTGGATGCAATAAAGCAAGTCCCGAGGTATGCCAAGTTTTTAAAGGAGCTTTGCACCACAAGGAAGAGGATGTCAACCAAGGAAGTGGTAAAGGTAGGTGAAAATGTCTCTGCCATCTTGCAACGCAAACTACCTCCCAAATGCAAGGATCCAGGTAGTTTTACCATTCCTTGTGTCATTGGGAATACTAGATTTGAATCTGCCATGCTTGATTTAGGTGCTTCTATAAATGTTATGCCATATTCCATTTATGCATCTATGAATTTAGGAGCATTGAAAAATGATGGTGTAATAATACAATTGGCCGATAGATCTAACGCTTATCCAAAGGGAGTTTTGGAAGATGTGTTAGTGCAGGTAAAAGGTTTAATCTTTTCGGCGGACTTCTATGTGCTCGAGATGGATGAATCTGACCATGCCCCTTCGTTGCCAATCCTACTAGGCCGGTCATTCATGAAGACGGCGAGGACGAAGATTGACGTGTTTAATGGAACATTGTCCATGGAATTTGATGGGGAAGTTGTTAATTTTAGTCTTTCAGATTCTATTAAGTATCCTAGTGAGGATCACTCATGTTTCTCCATTGATGTAATTGATTCTTTGGCGCAGGGATATATGGAAGATTTGAATGCCGATGCGCTTGAAAACGTCATTACAAGGAGCATGGAGCTCAAAACCAAGGGAGGGGAGCTTTTGCTAGGCCACGGCATACAAGAGTCCTCCCATGCCGTGGCCCCTAGTGAGGAATGTATGGAGTTGGTGGCTGCCCTAGAGTCACTTCCTAGGTACGAGGGTAAGTTTTCTAAAATTGAGTCGATTCCCGTTTCGACTAACAAGTTGTTACCATCCATAGTTCAGGCACCTACCCTTGATCTCAAACCACTACCGGGCCATTTGAAGTACATTTTCTTGGGGGAAGAGGAGACATTACCGGCCATCATTTCTTCATCACTCACGGCACAAGAAGAGGACAAACTAGTGCGTGTGTTGAAGGAGTTCAAATCTGCCATAGGGTGGACGTTGGCCGATATCAAAGGTATTAGTCCCGCCACATGTATGCATCATATATTTCTTGAGGAGGGGGCCAAACCAACTAGAGAGGCTCAACGCCGTCTTAACCCTCCGATGATGGAAGTTGTGAAGAAGGAAATAATCAAGCTGTTAGATTGTGGAGTTATCTATCCTATCTCGGATAGTAAGTGGGTGTCACCGATCCAATGTGTGCCGAAGAAATCTGGAGTAACGGTTGTGGAGAACGCGGAGAATGAGCTAGTGCCCACTCGAATCCAAACTGGTTGGCGCGTATGCACTGATTATAGGAAGATAAACGCCACCACAAGGAAGGACCACTTCCCATTGCCGTTCTTAGATCAAATGTTGGAAAGGTTAGCGGGTCATTCATTTTATTGTTTTCTTGATGGATATTCTGGTTATAACCAAATTGTGATTGCCCCGGATGATCAAGAAAAGACCACTTTTACATGTCCCTTTGGTACATTTGCTTATCGTCGCATGCCATTTGGTTTATGTAATGCACCTGCTACATTTCAAAGATGCATGATGAGCATATTTTCTGATTATGTCGAGAAAATTATTGAGGTTTTTATGGATGATTTCAGTGTGTTTGGTAATTCATTTGATGGTTGTTTGAGTAATCTTAGTTTGATTTTGAATCGTTGTGTTGAAACAAATCTTGTGCTTAATTGGGAAAAATGTCACTTCATGGTTAAACAAGGTATTGTTTTAGGACATATTATTTCTGAAAAAGGCATTGAAGTAGATAAATCTAAGGTAGACCTTGTTCGTCACTTACCCGCTCCAACTTCTGTTAGAGAGGTTCGTTCGTTTCTTGGTCATGCAGGTTTTTATAGGCGGTTCATAAAGGATTTCTCAAAGATTGCACAGCCACTATGCCGATTGCTGCAAAAAGAGGTGGCGTTTGAGTTTGATGATGCATGCTCCAAGGCATTCAAGCACCTCAAGGAGGCTCTCACCTCGGCTCCCATTATCACACCTCCAGATTGGAGCCTTCCATTCGAGTTGATGTGCGATGCTTCGGACTATGCGATTGGTGCTGTTTTGGGGCAGCGAAAGGACAAACAACCTCATGTTATTTATTATGCGTCTAGAACATTAAATGATGCTCAATTAAATTACTCAACCACTGAAAAAGAATTACTTGCTGTGGTATTTGCATTAGATAAGTTTCGGTTGTACTTACTTGGGACTAAAGTTATTATTTTTACTGATCATGCAGCTCTCAAGTATTTGCTCACGAAGAAGGAGGCCAAGCCTAGACTAATTCGATGGCTTTTGCTCTTACAAGAGTTTGACATTGAGATTCGGGATAAGAAGGGCGTGGAGAATGTGGTGGCTGACCACCTGAGTCGGATGATACATGAGGAAGCAACGCCAATTTCTGAAACCTTTCCTGATGAGCAATTAATGTCTATCCAGGTAAGTGAGCCTTGGTATGCAGATTTGGTGAACTTTTTGGTAACTAAACATACCCCTAGCACATTTAATAGGAATCAATGTGATAAGCTTAAAAAGGATGCTAAGTGTTATGTTTGGGATGACCCATATCTTTGGAAATTTTGTCCCGATCAGATTGTACGACGTTGTGTGAATGAATCTGAGTTTCAATCTATTTTAACATTCTGTCATTCATATGCATGTGGGGGACATTTTGGCACCCAACGTACTGCCCGTAAAGTCTTAGAATGTGGGTTTTATTGGCCAACCATTTTTAGGGATGCTAGGACATTTTGCCTTACATGTGATCGTTGTCAGCGAATGGGTAATATAAGTGTTAAGGATCAAATGCCACAAAACCCTATACTTTCTGTTGAAATATTTGATGTGTAGGGAATTGATTTTATGGGTCCTTTTCCTTCATCACAGGGTTTTCTTTATATTTTGTTGGCGGTGGATTATGTTTCCAAATGGGTGGAAGCAAAAGCCACCCGGACTAACGATTCAAAAGTGGTTGCAGATTTTGTGAAGTCTAACATTTTTGCTAGGTTTGGAATGCCTCGAGTCCTTATAAGTGATGGAGGTTCTCATTTTTGCAATCGCACAATCGAGGCACTGCTCAAGAAGTATAACGTGACACATAGGGTTTCTACACCCTATCATCCTCAAACAAGCGGGCAAGCCGAGGTGTCGAATCGGGAGGTAAAACAGATTCTTGAGAAGACGGTTGGGCCAAGAAGAAAAGATTGGAGCTTGAGGTTAGAGGATGCATTGTGGGCTTATAGGACCGCTTACAAAACACCCATAGGAATGTCCCCCTTTCGGCTTGTGTATGGCAAACCATGTCACTTACCTGTGGAGTTGGAGCACAAGGCTCATTGGGCCGTGAGGAAGTTCAACATGGATTTAGACGAGGCGGGAATTCATCGTAAGCTTCAATTGAATGAACTTGAGGAAATACGGAATGACGCTTACGAGAATGCTCGACTTTACAAGGAAAAGACGAAGGCCTTTCATGACAAGATGATTCGCACAAAGTCCTTCTCTGTTGGACAAAAAGTGTTGTTGTTTAATTCTCGTCTTCGTTTATTTCCGGGTAAGCTACGTTCACGTTGGTTTGGACCCTTTGTTATTACTAATGTTTTTCCTCATGGTGCAGTCCAAGTTCGTAGTTTCAAAACAGGTCAAGAGTTCAAGGTGAATGGGCATCGCTTGAAGCCTTACTACGAGAGCTTTGTAGAACATGATGTGGAGGAGACAACCCACTATGCCGTGGGTTCCTATGAAGGTTGAGCAATGTGGCATCGTCCGGCTGGAAGACGTTAAAGCAAGCGCTTCGTGGGAGGCAACCCATGCAATCAACAAAGGAAGAACTTGGGAATCGCTCCACACTCAGATTTGCGTCCCTAAACCCTTCCCTTTGTTGCTTACTTTATGCTTTGTGTAATGTTTTTAATTGTGTCTAAAACATTGAGGACAATGTTTAGTTTAAGTGTGGGGGGGTAACATTCTGTTTTGAGACTTTGTGCATGAAATTCGTAGGGTATTACCACCTAACATGTTTAAACTTGTTCTTTTCTGTTTTTAAGCGTTTTTAAGCTATTTTAGAGTGTTTTAGAGTGTGTTGATTTAAAAATCCGAAAATACCATAAAAATTTAAAAAAAAATTGTTTTGAAAAACCCAAAAAGAGTTGTTTTTGTGTGTTTGTGTCGTAGGTCACCTTCCAACACAATGATGAGGATTTGGTTTTTAATTGCATGATGGTTAAAGAAAGTTACAAACATGGTTGGACGTTTGATATACTCTTTGGTTTATGCTTGTTTGTAGTTATAGTTTATGAATTCACATGTAATCACAAAGGAAAAAATTAGTTTTTGTAACATGCTTGAAGGAATGAACTCAAACTAACGCTACATCCCTGTGAGACTTGAGCCTAAACGTTATTTGGAGAGTTATAATCTGTGCATTAATGTTTTCTAAGTCGTTGCATGATCTCATTATTCTTTGCTTGGTTACTACTTAGAAGGCGTTTCATCACTTAGTTCCAAATGCTAGAACTCATGCCCATTTCATTCAAAGCATGTCATTGATTTGCATAACACGTATTCAAGATGAAGTTGTGTAGTGAACACCATAGCCAAATTGCCATATTTCCCTTTTCATTTGTTTTGTAGGATTTAACCCCGTTGAGCCTTGTGTAGCCTACTTTCTTTGTTAACCCACATTATCTTCACCTAGCCTAGATTAGGACCATCCGTACCCTTGTTCTTGAAGCATAGTAAGCATGAATGAATTTCCTTTGATTAATGTGTGCAGAAAATAAGTGTGGGGGAAAGTGTATTCATGTGAGTTTTTGTGCCATAGGCACGGTTAGAAAAAAAAAAAAAAAAAAAAAAGAGAGAAAAAAAAAAAAAAGAAAGAAAGAAAGAAAAAGAAAAGAAAAAAAAATGGAAAAAGAGTTGAAAATAGTTGAAAAGTATTGGTTGTTGAAGTAAGGGCCCAAAACAATGAATTAGGCCCTAAGAGTTGTTTGAATCTCCCCTATTTGTTTAAAAGTTGATTTCTGCATTCTAAGGGAATTCTAGGTCTTAATTTCATTACTTTACTTATTATTGCTTAAAGAACGTTTGTTATTCCTTACCTACCCTTGTTAGCCAAAACCCCAAGCCCCGTTACAACCCTTGACTTCTATCTTGAGTGTTGTGCATTTCAATTGTGGAGTTTGAATTTGGTATGAGCATATGGTGTCACTGGTTCTCGCATCTAAGTAGTAGCATTCCATTCATGAGATCATATCCAAACACGTTTAATTACTCTAGAAATTGCTTTCTTTGTTATAACATATGTGAGTACTAGTCGTTCATGTTACATCAATCTGCTCACATATAACTAGTGTAGGGTGTGTAGTCAGAAAATCTGAGTGAAAATTGAGTGCATAACTAGTGAGGAATTGAGGGAATTCTCTAAGGCATGTTACTACATTCAAAATGTGTTTTAATTGATTAAATGCGAACTAGTGAATGGTGACTATGATTAAGGATGTGCTTAAGGAGAAGTAAGACTAAAAGCTATGTGAGTAATGATCTTTGACATGTCATGTTTCATTGGAAATCCCTGAGGCAAACGTTGGAAGGATTAGGTTATGTTTTGTTGTTTTGTTTCGTCTTATTTTCTTTAAGTTGTTTTGTTTTGCTCGAGGACTAGCAAAAGTTAAGTGTGGGGGAATTTGATAGGCGCATATTCATGCGACTTAATTAGCTTGTTCTCGTGCATTTATGTTGTGTTTACTTATCTATTTCAGTGTTTAAGGCCACTTTTGTGTATTTTCAGATTATAAGGCCAAAGTGTGCAAGAAGATGCAAATTGGAGTCTTTTGGAGCGAAAGAGGAATGAATGAGTTGAAGACTTGAAGAAACGACAAAGTCCTACGCCAACGATGAATTCTTACCAAAACGAAGAATCCTACTCAAACAAGGCTTCCTATTTTAGGAAAGTTGGCCCTAAGTTTCCCGTTTTGGTAATCTTTCCTAATCTTAAACGTCCGTATTTTCTAGCCACTTTGAAGTCCTTGTAGGCGCTTTAGGACACAAAACCAAGGCCCTAGCCGCACCATTTTAATCTTCCCCCTTTAATTTCTGATTTTTCCTAAATTCTAGAAGCCTTTGAATTTATTTTAGTTAATAAAAATAAGCTAGGGATTAATTTCTGGAACAAAAACATTTTTCAAACCCTAGGTTCTACCATTCTAGCCGCATCTCCCATTGCTCCATTATTCATATTACCCACCATAAAATAATTTCCATTTAAGCCGTCACCCTTTTTCCTCCCATTCAATTTTAAAACCGTAACCTAAAACCATCCCATATTTATTCCAGCCGTGGGTTTTCAATTCATGCCATTGATTATGCAGCCCATTATCCCATTAATCTAACCTAAGCCGCAAGCCATAACCCTAGTTCAACACATAACCCTACCATTCTCCCATTCAAACCTACAAGCCGCAAATCCCATTTTCATTCCATTTAATTATTCAGCCATTCTTTCCCATTTTTGTCTTCAATTGCCGCAATCATTCTCTCCAATGTTTATTCCCTAAGCCGTGGCCCCCTGATGCGAGAATTATACGCACACAAATTAAACCCTCTTTTTATCAATTGTAGTATAAGTATAAGTAGGGATCGTTCTTAACCGGGGATTAGGAGGGATTGCTAAACACTTGGAAACTGACTTAAAAACTCAAAAACAAAGTTTAAAACACTAAACTTGACTCAAAGAATGCAAAACTAAACTTTAAAACACCAAAACAAACCAAAAGACTCAAAACAGCACCAAAACACTCAAAACTGCCTTAAAAACACTTTCTGGGCAGTTTTGAGCACTTTGAGTACTTTGGACGAATTTGGGTAATAACTTGAATCAAAACACTTAGAAACACAAACTAAGACACTTTAACACTAAACTAGACTCAAAGAATGCAAAACTAAACACTTAAAACACTAAAACAAACCAAAAGACTCAAACATCACCCAAAACACTCAAAACTGCCTTAAAAACACTTTCTGGGCAGTTTTGAGCACTTTGGTGAATTTGGACGAATTTGTATAACAAATTGAATCAAAACACTTATAAACACAAACTAAAACACTTTCTAACTAATTTGGACATTAAAGTAAAGGGGGATTGAGTTTTTGACGAAATTAACTAAAATGCACAGATTGTATTTAAAAACAGATTGTAAAGATGAATGTGATGGAATTGAATGGATGGGATGGCTAGCTAAGGGGTTCATCTCCACACATGTTACACTTGCATAATAAAAAGATTTCCAATTGCATTTCAATAAACCATGAATTCTCAACGCCCCGGGTTAATTAGGTCCGCTTAAATTAACCGTCAAGTTTTCCTTAAGTTAATGAATTGGATGATTGCATACGACAACCCAAAGCATTCCTCACAAGTTCCCTACATGAATTGCATAATAGAGATACAAGCAAGAATCATTAAGCAACATGAAAACTATAAGTGTTGACGAGGCATTCGTTACTATGATTGCATGAAACTTATGCCAAGAATATGTTTAACGCGATTGTTTATAAGCAACCTCCACTACTTGTGAATATAAGTTCGTAACTATTAGGTGAAACTCACTTATATTCTAGCGTCATATTCATGCATGAAAATTAAGCGTATACTCTCAATAAACATACATAAATAAGTTATCAATCAAACAGTTAAACAAATTGAATCCACAACTTATGAAACGCAATTAGAAGTAATCAAATCAAAATGCAAGCATAAACATATATTTCGAATCCCCCCTAGCCAAGGGGGGGGTTTAGTTCCTCATACGTACAAAACAAAGAGAATTGAAATTAAACATTGGAATCGAGGAAAAGAAACACCTAAACATTCCAACAACTCATACTTGAATTGTATGAACGTTTAGGCACTCTTCTCCTCCTCTTCGTTGTAGCACAAGGTCTAAGGATAGGTTTGGAGGGATGGGGAGTTATGGATGGTGTAGAATGATGTGTTTAGGATAGGGATGGATGTAGGGGACCTCAAGGCTTCTTTTTGGGCAGAAAATATGAAGAATGGTGAAGTATGGAGGTGTTATAGAGAGGGGATGAATTTCTGGCGTGAATGGTGAATGAATTGTGTATGAATGGGAATGAATGAATTGTGGCTGCAATGGATGCTTATTTATAGGTGAAAAGGAGGGAATATGACAGCTAGGAACTTGGTGGAAATCTGAAATGGTGATGGGAGATGCATGTGGCTGATTTATGCATGTGATTAAAGGGTAATGACAGCTAGGTTATGATGATGAATGCATGTGCAAAGTTGGATGAATGATTATGGGTGCATGTGGCTGATTTATGGTGCAATGATGAAAGGCAAAGTGCATGTGGCTGATTTGTGAAGGGAATGCATGTGGAATGAATGTGTGAATGATGGCAGATTGTGTATGTGAATGATTAGGGTGAATGTGCATGTGCTTTGACAGCTAGGTTGAATAAATTAAAGGGAGTGCATGTGGCTTGGCTGGAATGATTGGAATGCAATCTGAAATGGGATGTGTTGGTGTGAATTTCTGGTACAAAGGGCCTCCTTTGGTCTTCAATTTCGTCCATCTACTTGGCTTCAAGTATATCCAATCCATTTAACGCCCCAAACTACTCCAAAATGCACCAAAATGCACCATTTTGCATACTTTGCCCTTAGAACCTGAAAACACACAAAAGAAGCATAAAGGACTAAAATAACTAATGAAACATAACGTAAATGCACGAGAACAAGCCATTTAAGTCGCATGAATATGCTCCTATCAAATACCCCCACACTTATCTTTTGCTAGTCCTCGAGCAAAACAGAAAGAAAAACAAAACAAAACGAAACAAAACAAAACAAGTAAAACACAACCTAAACCTTCCAACAATCGTCTCAGGGATTTCCAATGCACATGACATGTTAAAAATCATCATTCTCACAGATTTTAGTCATCTTCACACTTAAGTACATTCTTAATCATAGTCACCACATACTATTTCACAATTAAGCATTTAAAACCATGTTTTGAATGTAGTAACATGCCTTAGAGAATTTGCTCAATTCCTTACAAGATATGCACTCGATTTTCACTCAGATTTTCTAACTACACACCCTAATCTAGTCATTTGTGAGAAGATTAATGAAAACGAACACTCACATATATATATCACAAAGAGAGCAATTTCTGGAGTTAATAAGCATGTTTAGATATGATCTCATGAATGGAATGCTACTACTTAGACGCGAGAACCAGTGACTCCATAAGCTCATATCAATTCCAAACTCCACATTTTGAAACACATAACACTCAAGATAGAAGTCAAAGGGTTGTAACGGGGCTAGGGTATTGGCTAACAATGAAAGGTGAAGGATAAACAAACATTCTTAAAGCAATAGTGAGCAAAGTATTGAATTAGGCACTTAGAATTCCCTTAAGAACGCAGAAGTCAACTTTGAACACCCAAGGGAAAATCACACAAAACTTAGGGCCATATTCAACTTTTTGGACCCTTTCTTCAACCATCAACGCTCGTGAGTTCATTCTAACTTATTTTCACTCTTTTTTTTTTTTTTTTTTTTTTTTTTTCTTCTTCTTTTCTTTTTTTTTTTTGAATCTCAAAACATACATATAAACGTAAGAACAAACTTTTACTCCCCCACACTCATTTTCTTGCATAATGTAACTCAAAAGGAATTCATTTAAGTCATGCTCACTATACTTTAAGAACAAGGGTATAGGAAAGTCCTACTCTAGGCTAGGTGAGGAAAATGTGGGTAAACAAAGAATAAAGGCTAAACAAGGCTCAACGGGGTTAAAACTTACAACATATATGAAATATGGGAAGTAAGGCTATTTGGCTATGGTGGTGGTTACACAACTTCATCTTGATATGTGTTATGCAATTCAATGTCATGCTTTGAATGAAACGGATATAAGTTCTAGCATTTAGTTCTATCATGATATAATTGCATTCTAAGTAGCAACCAAGCAAGGAATAATGAGATCATGCAACAACTTTAGAAAACAAAGAATCACAGATTATAACTCTCCAAAGAAGGTAATGGCTCGAGTCTCACAGGGTTGTAGCGTTTGTTTGAGTTCCTTCCTTCAAGCATGTTACAAAAACGAATTTTTCTTTTATGATTGCATGTGAAGTCATACATTATAACCATAACCAAGCATATACCAAGAGTAAATCAAACTTTTCTCTATGTTTATAACTCTTTTTAACAGTCATGCAATTACAAACCAAATCCTTATCATTGTGTTGGAAGGTATCCTAAGACACAAACACACAAAAACGACTTAAAACACTCTTTTTAGGCTTTTCAAAACATGTTTTTCAAATTTTTATGTGATTTTCGGAGTTATAAAACAAAACATACTAAAACACTCTAAAACATCTTAAAAACACCTTAAAACAGCAAGGAACAACATTTGAAGTTATGGGTGATAAAATCCCACGAATTTGCATCAAATATACTTAGTTACCCCCCCACACTTAAATCAAACATTGTCCTCAATGTTTTAAGCATAGATTCACACAAAACATAAGTAAACACACAAAAAGCAACTAAACATACTAAACATGGCAGAATGTAGTTAACAAAGAGAAGAGTTTAGAGACGCAAATCTGGTTATATAGTGTAAATTCCATCTTCTCCTTGGTAATTGCATTGAGGCTTGGATCTTTGTGATTCCACAGGCTTACTCTTGAACTGCGCTGCTCCCATCGTTGATTTTCCTTTGTGCTACTCTTGAACTGGGCAGCAGGCTTCCTTTGGTCTCCCCCGAAGGTCTGAGCTTCATTCTCTTATCTGTTTCTTTGTTCAATCTCTCCAATTCGTATTGAAGAGGGTTAGAGGATAGCTCAGCAAAGCTAGGTAAGCAACCAGGGAATAGAGTCTAGATAGACTCCAAGTGCCGGCTGATTGCTTCTTTCACTTTGCCATGCAAGTAATAACAAAGACAAAGGAAAAGACAGGGAAAGAGCATGATATGAGATACCTTTGCTTTTGACCTTGATGATATGAGATACCTTTGCTTTTGAAGAAGCGGTGAATGAATCAGCACATGTATTTGTTGTGCTGCTTCCTCCTGGGTCATCTGTACTCCAGGCATCTGGTATCATCTTTGGGGAAGAAGAAAGAATTGAGTGTTTCGAAAGGCTTTGCTGGGAGTGCGCCCTCAGAGGTGAGGAAGAGTCGGGCATTTTCTTCAGGTTTGCCTTGCCATAAAAGATGAAAGTCGACAAATATAGGGATTTCCCAATAGCAAGTGGTGGTACTGTTCTTTTACCCTTGTCGACAAACGTTTTGATCCCGCAAATCCAGCTTTTTGAAATAGTGATGACTCTTCGATCTTTGAAGACGCCTCTTCGATTTCTGAGCAGGCGCTTTCTGAAAAGCAGAGAAAGCGTCGCCGAACTTTGCGCTTGTCGGCTAAAGACGTGTAGTTGTGATGGTGGCCTCCACGTGTCGAACGCGTTTTCTGAAAAAGCCGAGGGAGCGTCGTCGAACTTTACGCCTCAAATTCCAGCTTTTTGAATCGGTGGACGCGTTGCCTTGGCTTTTTATAGAGCTATCGATCACTGCCAACTTACACACTCTGAAGATTTCCCATTCTTGATACTCGTCTCCGGCCCTTTTGAAAATTTACTCCGTCCACCCCTTCTCTTTGAACACTTTTGAAAAATGGCAAACCCATCGAACCTTAGCTTAGAATTGAGTCTCCGCAGTGATACGGGCGTGCCGCGTCAAGGTAACGTATGGCGCCCTTCTTTCTTATCTTCTAACGGTCCTCTTACAGGTGAAGACTCCGTGATGCAGGACGCCACAACAGCTACGATAGTAGCTCGGAACCTCCTCACTCCCAGAGATAGTCAGCTGCTTTCAGGACGGTCCGATGAGTTGGCCGTTCAAGAGTCCCTGGCTCTCAGCGTTCAGTGCGCAGGCTCTGTGTCCAACATGGGCCAACGCCTCCTTGCTCGCTCCCGTCAGGTTGAATCTTTGATGGCGGAGGTGGAGAACCTGAAACAAGAGATCAAACAACTTAAGTACGAGAATAGAACTTTGCATGTGCTTGCCAATAACTATTCGTCGGGCATGAAGAGGAAGCTTGATGAGATGCAAGAATCTCAAGGTCGGATGCAAAGTGACCGTCAACGGCTTGCGTCTTTCTTCCAGGGGCACCTTTTTCCTGGGTCATCCAGCGTTCCGCCAAGTATTGGGGCCTGGAATGCTCTATATCCGATGCCTCCCGCTCCTATGCCTCTCGCTCCGATGCCTCTTGCTCCGATGCCTCCTACTTCGATGCCTCCTGCTTCGATGACTTCCGCTTCTAGAGTTTTGCCTCGTGGTGGGTCTTCACGCAAACAAAAACAAAAACAACCTTTGTGAAGCTCCATTTGTTAGATACATTTGTAATTTCTCGAAAATTAATGAAAAAGCTTTGTTTTATTCACTGTATTGGGTTGCCTCCCAAGTAGCGCTTTCTTTAACGTCTTGCAGCCGGACGAAGAACACAATCATGCCTTAATGGAACCCACGGCATGGAGTTGATCATTGAATGGATGATGATACTTGAAATGTTCCGGCAATGGTTGAATTTCAAGAGTGGGTGCTCTAATCATTGACATCAACAACATATTAGTCAAAAACGACTTTGGATTTTGAGTTGGTGGCTTACCTACATGCTCCAATAAGAACTTAAGTACATCCTCCACGAAATGCTTCTCAAAACATTCAAGAATTGGATCTTTGTATGGAGTGGAATAGAGATCTGTCCTAAGATCCATGTAAACTCTTTCACCAAATTGGATTTGAGTAGGTGCCTGCAATGAAGAATGTAACACACGATTAATTGAAGTGGGAATTGGAATTTGAGTTGGTGGCTTACCTATGGGCTGCAATATTGGCTCTAAAGTCGCAGCACATTCAACAAATGCACAAGGGATGTTTTCATTCAGATTGGACATTCTGAAGGTTGTGGCTGTGTGATCCACTCCAATTTCCTCCTTGATGAATTCAAGATGCTCCTCAACCACTTTTTCCTCGTGAATTGTTGGAAAGGTGTCCAAGATGTCTTTCTTCCCCTCATCTTTCATGGATTGCATGATCCTGCCAGGAAAGGGTGCATTTGGGGGAACAAAGTTAGAAATAATTAAATTTGGAACAACCTTACTTGAATGGGGTGGTGTAGGAATATTGGGAGGTTGCGGCAAGGGTTGTTCTTCCCTTGCCGTGCCTTGTGCATCCTCCTCCTCTTCGAGCAGTAGCAATTCATCCATGGGCTCATCTTCAACCATTTGTTCTTGAATTTGTTCCATGCATTCTGCATTCTGCCTAAATTGACTGTTCCACTCAGCCAACTTTTTTGCTTGATAGAAATCCTCAATTGGTCGCCAAAATGCGTCTTGTTGAAATGGTTGAGCTTCCCTGCCCTGCTCCACAGAATTCAGTTGTTGAATAACTTCCTTATAATAATTTGATATACCTGAATTTGGATGTGAAGATTGAGGGGAAGGCTGTGGTGGTGCATATGAATCCTCATATGGTTGCCAATATGTTTCTTGGTGAGTCTCCTTAGCTTGATTTTGTGAACCCTGCACCAAAGAGTTTAATTCATTAAGAATTTGATTATAATCTATTGACGAATTTGAGTTTGGTTGGGCATATTGAATATGAGGTGGCTCCCAATATCTTTCTTGTTGAATATTTTGAGGTTCCCACCACATAGAAGTTGAATGATCACTCCAATCCGAATTGTAAGTATTGGAAAACACGTTATTCCTTGATTGAAGATCAACTATATCAACGTTTTGCATTTGGGACCTTTCCATGAGCTGTGACAAAAGATAAGCATTATCAAGTGCCATGTTGTGCTTCTAAAATCAACAAAATAAAACTAAAAATATATACACACAAACGAAAATAAAACAATCCAAGAGATTAGCAAAGTTGCTAATCCCCGGCAACGGCGCCAAAATTTGATGCGAGAATTATACGCACACAAATTAAACCCTCTTTTTATCAATTGTAGTATAAGTATAAGTAGGGATCGTTCTTAACCGGGGATTAGGAGGGATTGCTAAACACTTGGAAACTGACTTAAAAACTCAAAAACAAAGTTTAAAACACTAAACTTGACTCAAAGAATGCAAAACTAAACTTTAAAACACCAAAACAAACCAAAAGACTCAAAACAGCACCAAAACACTCAAAACTGCCTTAAAAACACTTTCTGGGCAGTTTTGAGCACTTTGAGTACTTTGGACGAATTTGGGTAATAACTTGAATCAAAACACTTAGAAACACAAACTAAGACACTTTAACACTAAACTAGACTCAAAGAATGCAAAACTAAACACTTAAAACACTAAAACAAACCAAAAGACTCAAACATCACCCAAAACACTCAAAACTGCCTTAAAAACACTTTCTGGGCAGTTTTGAGCACTTTGGTGAATTTGGACGAATTTGTATAACAAATTGAATCAAAACACTTATAAACACAAACTAAAACACTTTCTAACTAATTTGGACATTAAAGTAAAGGGGGATTGAGTTTTTGACGAAATTAACTAAAATGCACAGATTGTATTTAAAAACAGATTGTAAAGATGAATGTGATGGAATTGAATGGATGGGATGGCTAGCTAAGGGGTTCATCTCCACACATGTTACACTTGCATAATAAAAAGATTTCCAATTGCATTTCAATAAACCATGAATTCTCAACGCCCCGGGTTAATTAGGTCCGCTTAAATTAACCGTCAAGTTTTCCTTAAGTTAATGAATTGGATGATTGCATACGACAACCCAAAGCATTCCTCACAAGTTCCCTACATGAATTGCATAATAGAGATACAAGCAAGAATCATTAAGCAACATGAAAACTATAAGTGTTGACGAGGCATTCGTTACTATGATTGCATGAAACTTATGCCAAGAATATGTTTAACGCGATTGTTTATAAGCAACCTCCACTACTTGTGAATATAAGTTCGTAACTATTAGGTGAAACTCACTTATATTCTAGCGTCATATTCATGCATGAAAATTAAGCGTATACTCTCAATAAACATACATAAATAAGTTATCAATCAAACAGTTAAACAAATTGAATCCACAACTTATGAAACGCAATTAGAAGTAATCAAATCAAAATGCAAGCATAAACATATATTTCGAATCCCCCCTAGCCAAGGGGGGGGTTTAGTTCCTCATACGTACAAAACAAAGAGAATTGAAATTAAACATTGGAATCGAGGAAAAGAAACACCTAAACATTCCAACAACTCATACTTGAATTGTATGAACGTTTAGGCACTCTTCTCCTCCTCTTCGTTGTAGCACAAGGTCTAAGGATAGGTTTGGAGGGATGGGGAGTTATGGATGGTGTAGAATGATGTGTTTAGGATAGGGATGGATGTAGGGGACCTCAAGGCTTCTTTTTGGGCAGAAAATATGAAGAATGGTGAAGTATGGAGGTGTTATAGAGAGGGGATGAATTTCTGGCGTGAATGGTGAATGAATTGTGTATGAATGGGAATGAATGAATTGTGGCTGCAATGGATGCTTATTTATAGGTGAAAAGGAGGGAATATGACAGCTAGGAACTTGGTGGAAATCTGAAATGGTGATGGGAGATGCATGTGGCTGATTTATGCATGTGATTAAAGGGTAATGACAGCTAGGTTATGATGATGAATGCATGTGCAAAGTTGGATGAATGATTATGGGTGCATGTGGCTGATTTATGGTGCAATGATGAAAGGCAAAGTGCATGTGGCTGATTTGTGAAGGGAATGCATGTGGAATGAATGTGTGAATGATGGCAGATTGTGTATGTGAATGATTAGGGTGAATGTGCATGTGCTTTGACAGCTAGGTTGAATAAATTAAAGGGAGTGCATGTGGCTTGGCTGGAATGATTGGAATGCAATCTGAAATGGGATGTGTTGGTGTGAATTTCTGGTACAAAGGGCCTCCTTTGGTCTTCAATTTCGTCCATCTACTTGGCTTCAAGTATATCCAATCCATTTAACGCCCCAAACTACTCCAAAATGCACCAAAATGCACCATTTTGCATACTTTGCCCTTAGAACCTGAAAACACACAAAAGAAGCATAAAGGACTAAAATAACTAATGAAACATAACGTAAATGCACGAGAACAAGCCATTTAAGTCGCATGAATATGCTCCTATCACCCCCCCATGGAATGATCCCATTTATGCCATTTTGAATCAGCCACCATAATTCCATAACCCTAAGCTATATAGCCGTCACTATAATCCCATTATTCATTCTAAGCCGCAGCAACCATATTTTTTTCCCAAAATCTTTTCAGCCGTAGCCTCCCTCAACCAAAAACCTTCACTGCCGTGCTTTTTCCCACACCATTCCACCACCATTGCCGCCCACTTTAACACCCTAAATCCATCCCAAAGTCAGAAAAATCACCCAAATAAACCTAGACTTTCACTGCCGCAGCAAGGAGAAGAAGAAGGAGGGCTTAGACGCGCAGAAATTCAAGTGGATTCATCGTGCGTTCTAGGTGTAATCAATCCTTTGTTCTTTATGTTTAAATTCAATTGTATTTCTCTTTTTGCGAATATGAGAGGCTAAATCCCCCTAGTTAGCTAGGGGGTGATTCGAAACCATGTTTATGCTTTCAATATGAATTGATTACTTTCGGTTGGAATTTCATAAGTTGTGGATTCAATTCGTTCATCTATTTGATTGATAACTTATTTGTGTATGTTGATTGAGAGTGCACGCTTAGTTTTCATGCATGAATATGATGCTAGATTATGAGGGAGTTTCACCTAATAGTTACAATCTTATAATCACAAGTAGTGAAGGTCGCTTGAAAACGATCGCGTTGAATGAATTCTTAGCATAAGTTTCATGCAATTCATAGTAACGAATGCTTCGTCAATGCTTATGTTTTTCATAGAACTTAATGATTCTTGCTTGTATCTCTATTATGCAATTCATGTAGGGAACTTGTAGGGAATGCTTTGGGTTGTCGTATGCAATCATCCAACTTAATAACTTGTGGAAAAACTGAGGGTTAATTAGTGCAATTCACGGTTAATTTGGGGCGTTGAGTTTCATAATTCATCGAAAGACCAACTGAAAATCAAATTGTATGCAAGTGTGACATGTGTGGAGAAGAACCTTCTAGCTAGCATTCATCCATATTTTCATCACATTCATATTTACATTCTGCCTTTAAATTACAATCGTTGCATTTAGTTTAATTTCGTCAAAACCTCAATCCCCCTTTACTTTAGTGTCCAATTTAGTTAGAAAGTGTCTTAGTTTGTGTTTATAAGTGTTTTGTATTCTTTGAGTCTTTTGATTTGTTTTAGTATTTTATTGTTTAGTTTTACATTCTTTGAGTCTAGTTTAGTGTTTTTAACGTTTGTTTTACGTTTTTGAGTCAGTTTCCAAGTGATTTAGTAATCCCTCCTAATCCCCGGTCTAGAATGATCCCTACTTGCATCTTTACTACAATTGTCACAAGAGGGTTTTAATTTGTGTGCTTACTTAGTTAGCATCAACCCTCCTGATGGAGTGACTTTGACATAATCAAAGATTAAGGACCTAACCACAAGACAACTGTGATGCCTCAAGTCAAAAGACTAATTTGCATTATCCCAACCATGAGTTCTCATGTGACATGAATATGAGAACTCTTCGTTGATCGTGTTCAGTGAACTCATTCTCTATTGAGCACCTACGTACTTGTCTTGATGTCACACACACCAATGACTCGAGACTAGTCACTCTCCCTGAGAGAAGACATAGCACGTACTGATCTTAACGGACTGTCAATGCCCAATTGACAATCCTATGACCAGGAACGTTTAGGATTTGTCAACGAAAGAATGGTCTCATGAATCTAACTTCTTTAGATCGCATTCTTCCAATCACATATTCCTTGGACTTATCGTTTAAGCATATAACATTTATATGAGACGGCTCAAACAATAATCTTTGCCCTTTACATTTAAACTACATTAGTTTGAAATGTCCGTAAAGTATCATCATATGATTGGTTTTAGGGCACATTTCCAATAATCTCCCACTTGCACTAGAGCCAATCAGCTTAGTCATCATTGATGATACCTCTTCTGTAATTCATTTCATAAGTGGCTGAGTAGTAGGCCTAAACAATGGATATCTATATGTTATCCATAGAAGCAACCTTGAGAATAACGACGTCACCATTATACATGATTCTCAATCATGTGGTTCAGTCTCTCATTTGAGTTCGGACCTTGATGAGACCTTGATTCCCTGGCTTGAGCTATCGCCCCATTAGTGTCATACACTTTCTGGTTGGAACCGAATGGAGAGTTCATGAATGAACTTTCCCATCCAAACAACAATGTTGTAAGCTTCTATATGGCAATATATTTTGCATACATGATGGAACACATTAAAGTCATTTACTTTTAACGTTTCCACCCAAATATCTCTTTAGTCATAATAAAGAGATATCTCATTATCACTTCATTCATAATGAAGAGATATTCTATGATGGATTAGATTCATAATCTAATACATTTATGCTTCCATTACGTTACTCTAATTCTTCCTCATTCTTGAGGAATCCATCCTTAGTATTTCTTAAATACCTAAGGATTCACTTGACAGTTGCCATGGTTCTGATCCTGGGCTTGCACTGATATCATCTTGTACCGTTCTAGGTACAACTTATATCAATGTTTTCATACAATATGTAATACATAAATCACCTTTCTGCGTATGCATAAAGGATTCTATTTACGCATTATTTCTTTGGGAGTCAAAGGGTACATTCCCTTTGAGAAGAACAACTTCCTAGTCTCACTAGAATTGTCATTCTAATTGAAGTTTATCATCATATGAGAAACTTCCTAGCATCTCATTGTCTATTTTAGGGATTGATATAATCCAATTATATCTTGAAATCTATCATTATAGATTTCCATCCCATGTATATAGACTATGTCTCCCATATACATTCTATCATTATAGAATGTTTAAAGTCATAACTTTAACGATGAAGAATTCCTTTCATTTTCAAAATTAATATATATCATGTATATATATTCAAATTTAGGAATATGATCAACTCCCACTAATCTTTTGTAAACCTATTAAACAAAAGATTCATTTACATCTTTATGAGAAATCAAACAATTGATCTTTTCTCATAAGACGCTTATAGCTCCCACTAGCTTGCTAAGATCCATGATGGATGGATCTCTACAACTAACCTGTCTTGTGATTTTTTAGACATATATTATCAAGACTATCTTAATAATGGTTTCGGAAACCCATATTATGTCCAAACCATTCAACTGAGACGGTTTATAAATCCTTCTGGACTACCTTGGAGCTTGTGGTATAGGAACTAGGTTGTCTTAGAAGTATATATATATGGGTAATTGATAATGTCCAACGAACTAAATCTTATTCATGTTCATTCTTCTCCTAATGGAGAAATTTATTATCTTACGATGCTACTTTCCTTGATATTTTTCAAGGAAATTAATCTAAAGTGTTACTTTTTCCTTGGATCAAATCTAAGGAGGTAAATACTTTAGACGTCTTACTCATCTACTTACATTTCTTGAATTCTTTGAAACATTTTGCAAAGTATTCGGACCTGTGTTTATTCAAAATAAACTATAGTCCAACCGAGAGTGATCTTCGGTGAATGTCATACAACATGAGTAGTATTATGTTGTGGACAAGTGCCACTAACATCTAAGTGAATTAACCTCAACAACTTTGTGATTCTTTCTTCTTTCCAAAAGAATAAAGATTCGAACATTTCGCCTCTATACAATTTTAACAAGAAGGTATTGGATCCGGATCTAACGATCCAAAGCATCCATCTATGACCAACTCGTAACTTATGTTTTAGAGGTATCACAACTCAGTTGGGATTAGTCACTACCTTGCAACCTTTTGGGTTTTAAGCATCATCGTATTTTAAACAGTAAAACTACCACATCATCTCTACTATAGAGACAACCAATTAAATTACAATAATCTAATTATTGATTAATAAAGAACAATGTTTTGTCAAACAAAACATTCATCCATCTCTACTATAGTGACGGATTTAAGTTCCTTAAAATTGGAATGTAAAGACAATCTTTAGTATTTCCCAATTTCTTTGGTAGTTCATATGAGGAAGTAAGTACAATCCGCTTTCGTAGAGATCTATATTTTATTCACTTTCCGAATGTGAAGTACTTTCTCTTCTCTCATTAATCTTCTACTTTTTATTAGCACACTTTTACAACAATTGTAAAACATAGTTGCTAATACAGAATCATGTATTCAAGTAGAAGAACCAACTGTTTTGAATTATTCAAGAACATTTTACAACACCTTCGAAAGGTGTGTTCTTTGACACTTGCAAGACATTTCTTGCAAATACCCCTTCCAATGTCCATCCTTTCATAAAGAAAGTTTGTTCCCTTGGAGTTATTTTGCCTTCTTCATTTGACTTCCCTTTTGACTACAATAGTCATGGTCCCTAAACTCCCACTATCTCTCTTGAAACTTATTTCAAATGTGTTATACACATCAAACGATTTGGAGAGCGTGCGGTTATTGTTCACTATATAGTTTACAATAAACTTAGTGAACCATTAGGATAGGGACACAAAGGTGAAGTCCTTGCCTAGTTTCCGTCTCGTTAAGTGGTTTAACACTTCAACACTCAATGATTCAAAATCATCATAAGTCCATATAAATGGACTATTTTTGTCAACCAACCATTATGTTCTAAACATAATAACAAACTTTCAAGAGTTGTTCAAGGCAACTCTCATTTCTTCATACAACAATTTGTAAGTGAAGAATCATGGCACATAAAGTGTCCATGCCCTTGTGCTTACTTCTCAAGTTCCTTGTTCGTGTAACAAAGAGACAAGCACTAGAGTTTGCATTGTCCTCTTCATGGTAGACTTATCTAACATGTTCTTCCATTGATACATTATCAATAGGAAGATTGTGAGGATGAGACTACTTAGGTACTTTTACAATCCATTCAAGACAATCTATGGGATTGTGGTACCAAGTTCGGAAACTAAAGCGTTCGGTTTTTCTTTGTCAAGTTTTGGATAGCGTTTGCAAATATATTGGTAAACAAATACATAACGAATATAAATTGATTGATTTTAAGCCATTTGATTCGGGTCTTTAAATCAAATAGCACCACCCACTATTTTTGGCAAATTCCATATCCCTCATCGGAATTCGAGAGTTTTGTTGAACTCTTAGCAGGGTATGGGAGACTCACCATTACCAAGCCCACCTCAGAATTATATCATTTTGGTTAGCAAAAATAATGATGAGAGAATAACACTTTAGTCATTTACAACTCTTGTAATTACCCATCTAGTTTGGCCTCTAGAGAATGAATGCCTCAGAATTATATCATGTTGGCACCATTGCACTTAGTTAAGTTATTCCCACCATGCTTAGTTTATGTAGAGGTTCAAGCACAACCTCAGAATTATATCATGTTGGTCATACTCGTTGTCTACACTCACCTCATCATATGTTTATGGACTCCTCCTGGATGTAAGCACAT
This sequence comes from Pyrus x bretschneideri, assembly GCF_019419815.1. Lineage (NCBI taxonomy): Eukaryota > Viridiplantae > Streptophyta > Magnoliopsida > Rosales > Rosaceae > Pyrus > Pyrus x bretschneideri. Next base: position 412,594 of record NW_025999803.1, on the reverse strand, counting down.
ACTTTGTACTTCCCCATTATAGGGTGAAGCCGGTGCATGAGTCACAAATGATTGGAGCCCACCACGGTGGAAGGCCTACGAAGAGATATTCAAAGCATCTCTCGCTTGTCAACTTAATAATGGTTTGTTGAGGGTTTTAGGTCTCATCACATATTAACATACATTTTAATCCAATTAAAACATTTTGGTCCTATTACAACTATTGGTCCATATGATTGATTTAGTAGTATATAATACTCCCACTATGCTTTTAAAACGGTTTTTAAAGCAAGACTATATGGTACTACTAACATAAGATTTGCATTCATTGATGGACTATATAGTTGCCTTAGGGCCTTAGGATGACTATGAACCTTTGATTAGATCCAACACGAGCCTTGTGTTGAATCTCGGTCTAGGGATGGTGATTGATTTTAGTTACGCGTTTAATCACATTAAGGTGTGTTGTCTTATTGGGCGTTGGACCCAACTACTCCAATTTCATGCATATCGAATAAAACAAGAAAGGAGTACTTCAAAGTAAATAAGAGCTTATGCTCTTTTACAACAATTGATCAAATCAAATTACTTTAAAGTAAAGAAGAGCTTATGCTCTTTTACAACAATTGATCATATCAAATTACAACCAAAATTTAATCTACACATTCCCATGGTTCAAACAAATTTGAAACGGCCATTCACATAGCTCAATTATCGTAGGCTAAGGTTCATAATCACCCTTTCTTTAATTAATTAATACTTTAACTAATTAAACTTGAATGCAACATTTTCATTTGGTTTTTGTATCCATAGAATTGATTTAAATGGAGCTAAATGAAATGAAAATCCAATTCTCATTTAAAGAGACAAAACAATTTTGTTCTACCTAATTTGGGCCAAAATGCTATGACCTCAACTTTTGGGCCATTTTGCAAAACTTAAACTTTTGGGGTCACTTTGTAAAAACACAAAAGTCCACTACTTCATGTAATTACAACTAGAACCCAAAAATTTCCACAAAAGCTAAAACTTCATTAAAGGAGCAAAACAATTTGTCCTTTTAGTGATTTTGGACCTTTACGTAAAAACGTAAACTTTTGGGTCAAAGTACAAATACACAAAAGTATCAAAACTTTATGTAATTGCATAAAAGCCCCACAAGGACCCTAATTGAGTAGGGTGGCCGGCCATTGAAGCAAAGTATATAAAAAAATTTCAAAGTTTTGTAAGTGGGGTGTGTGAAATGGAATAAATCATTACATACCTACCCACTAAAATTTCTTTAATTTTTCAAAACAAATATCTAAGATATTTAAACATAAGAAATATTTCAAAACAAAAACTTTATGAAATAAATCAAAACTTTGAATCAAAACACCAAACCTTTTGTTCTTGGCAAGAACATATCAAGAACAATGAAGAACATCCATGAAAACCCATAAGAGCTCCATGAACATTCTTCACCCAAAAACATACCAAAACCACTCAAACTTAAGGGAAATAACATACAACCATACTAGGGTACATAGGGGTTCCAAAAGTCACTTTAAAACACTTTTAACAAGTCAAACAAGAACCCAAAAATCCACCCTTTGGATTTGGCCGAATTTCCCCAAAAACATGGCACCAAATTTTAGCTCCAAAATTCATGCTCATATGAACTACATCTACAACATTTGAGATGGCAAATTTTCTAACAAAATTTACATTCAAAGAAGCAAGAATAAAGCTTGTAACAATTACAACATTCAAATCACAAACTATGAACTACAAAACCCAAAAGGATTCACCAACTACTAGACTTAGGCTCTTGATACCACTTGAAGGAAGATTTGTGAAAAACAAGTTCATTTGAGCAACATCAACAACATGCAATTAACAATTAAAAGGCGGAATCATGTTTATATGCACTCAAAAACAAAACTTAACCCATGAACTTCAAAGCCTAGTAGATAGGTGAACCAAGACTCAACTCAAAACAAAGTGAGTTGAGAAATCAATACCTTTGTAGATTCCTCTTTGCATAAGCAAAGGCTGATCACCCAAAGAGAGGGCCTTCATTCCTTGCATCTTAGATCCATGGATTTGGATGGATGAAAAGGTTTCTCCAAGTTCCCAAAATTGAGAACCTCTAAGTCTCCACACCAAGGCATATTGTAGAAGAAATGAGTGACCTTGAGGAAGTAAGATTGCTAGATGTTTTCCTCAAGGGTGGCCGGCCTCTTTGAGAGCAAAGGGAGGTTTGTGTTCTCATCTTTACTCCTAAGAAAACCCTTAGGATGAAATGGCTATAAAGATGTCTTTATACCACCTCACAATGGAGTGGCAAACTTGCAATTAAGCCAAGTTCACTACCCTCCTCTAAATGGCCGGCCATATGGGATTTATTGGGCTATTTGGGCCTTTGTGAATCATTATTCATTAAGTTGTCATACAACTTAAGTCAATGGACTTGACGTTCGAAGCCCATTGGGCCTTAAGGTCCAAAACTATCCCGAGGTCTTTTAACGAACTTATTCGTTTGATTAATAATCATATTAATTAATCCTTGCCATAAACAATTAAACCACTTAGTTATTCTTACTCATCTCCATTGAATCTTCAATCTCTACCTTACACGGTGTACGATCCATTAGGTTCCTTTTAGCGAGGCAGTGGGCGATTCAAACTCTTTCAAATCGATTGTGAATTGAAACTTACTTTCAATTCTCCCGTTAGTGATAATACACTTTTAGGGCTTCCACAAACCATGGTTGACGCCTAGCAGCATGTCATGGTTACCCAAGCTAATCAGAAGAGGTGGAGAACCTATTCAGTTTTAGGATTACAAATGCAATACGGTCTTTCTCTAATACAATACTCTTGACCACATTGTTTGGTTTGATAGTTTATTCATGTCTACTATCCAATGTGAGTCTTGTGCTTATATGATTACCTTGAATGTGATTTGGAACACATTCCTAAATCTCATTCATACTTTGGCCAAAGATTCTTAATCATATCATAGAGTATTCTCCCTCAAACAGTTTGAAGGTTAGAGATCCCTTGTTGCGCATTCACTTGCCTCCATGGCTAAGTGGCTTAACCCCAATGATGCCGTGGACACCCTCCTGATGGAGTGACTTTGACATAATCAAAGATTAAGGACCTAACCACAAGACAACTGTGATGCCTCAGGTCAAAAGACTAATTTGCATTATCCCAACCATGAGTTCTCATGTGACATGAATATGAGAACTCTTCGTTGATCGTGTTCAGTGAACTCATTCTCTATTGAGCACCTACGTACTTGTCTTGATGTCCCACACACCAATGACTCGAGACTAGTCACTCTCCCTGAGAGAAGACATAGCACGTACTGATCTTAACGGACTGTCAATGCCCAATTGACAATCCTATGACCAGGAACGTTTAGGATTTGTCAACGAAAGAATGGTCTCATGAATCTAACTTCTTTAGATCGCATTCTTCCAATCACATATTCCTTGGACTTATCGTTTAAGCATATAACATTTATATGAGACGGCTCAAACAATAATCTTTGCCCTTTACATTTAAACTACATTAGTTTGAAATGTCCGTAAAGTATCATCATATGATTGGTTTTAGGGCACATTTCCAACACCACGTAGGTTTTTTGTAATTTTAGAATCAACATTTTGGCACGCCCAGTGGGACCAGTGCTAAACCTTCGGAGTTCATGACCATTGAGACATAGTCTGTAAAGAAGAAAACAATCATGGGAAAGTCGACAGCTGACTTACCAGTGCAAGGCCCTGGGCAGGATTTGCGCCCTGCAAAAAATCCGATCATTGTGGCGCCACCCGAGGCCACAAGCGCGACACGCCGAGAGAATGAAATCTATCTCGGCGGACAACCTCGCAACTCAGAGGTCCCTAACCAAACAGCAGGCATGTTCGTGGAAGGAATCGTGGAAGATTACAACGACAATGGTGGGGAGGGTTCTGATTCACCAACTAGGTCCTTTCTTCGAAGACGACTTGATGAACAGTATCGACAGGTCGAGCAGTCGATGGGTCAAAAAATGAATGATTTACTAGAAGCAATACGAAGTAACAACGACACACAGACCAGGATGCTTGAACTGTTGGTGAGTAAAGCCTTCGAAGATGGCCAGGTCGGCCAGCCTCGGCAGCTTTCTACGAATGTTCTAATACAAGCCGAGAAAGGGCCCGCCCGGCCACAACCAATCACCTTAGATAAAAGAGGTGGACCAGGCAATAGATCCGAGGGACCAAGCCAGGGAGAAGAAGCCGCTTCTGTGAACATGACCGAAGTCCAGAGAATGATTGACTCGGCCCTAAAGAAGGGGCCGAAGTTTCCAAAATTCATCCATCCATACCCGGTTTATGTAGAAAGGTTTGAATACCCGCGAGGTTTTAAGATCCCTGATTTCAGTCTCTTCGCCGAGGAATCGTCTTTATCCTCATTAGAACATGTGCCTCGGTTCACAGCGCAGTGTGGAGACATCAATAACGACTTCTATAAATTACGGCTGTTTAATTTTTCACTGACAGGCTCAGCTTTCGCCTAGTACATTAATCTCCCACCCAACTCCGTCCAGAGTTGGGAAGAGTTAGTCGAGAAGTTCCATGAACAATTCTATCGGCCAGGGATGGAAATGTCCGTATCATCGTTGGCCAGGATGGCTCAAGCATCCAACGAATCTCCAATGGAATACCTAACAAGGTTTAAGTCGGCCAGGAATTGGTGCCGAGTACCTCTCCCCGAAGTGGAATTCGTCAGGATCACTCTCAACGGATTGGACGTGGAATACAAAAAGAAGTTTCTAGGGGCAAACATTCGGGATATGTACGAACTCGCTCAACACGTTGAACAGTATGATTATTTGCTCTGAGAAGAAAAGATATCGAAGTCACCATCCCGGGGGATGTTGTATAAGAATCCCACGGTTAGCTATGCATTGGCCGAAAGCGAGGACCCTCAATATGCTAGTGTGGATGCGGCCGAGATAGTAATAGATAAACCTTACGTCTGCAAGGCTTTGGCTCAAGTGAGCCCCAAAGATACCAAAACCCGTTCGGCCGCCGAGGAGATGAGTAAGTCATCGAAAGCATACACTTTCGATATCACTAAAGCCGATGCAATTTTTGATCAATTGTTGGCAGCAAAGATCATCAAGCTTCGGCCGGGACATACTATCCCTAAGGCCGATGAATTGAAGGGAAAGATATACTACAAGTACCACAATTCTAATAAGCATGCAACCAATAATTATGTTGTATTCCGAGACACAATTCAAAGTTGGATCGAGAAAGGAAAGTTGAAATTTCCGGAAAAACAAATGGCGGTCGACGTTAATCCCTTCCCTTCGACAACAATTGGTATGGTGGATGCTCATCTTCCTAAAAACAAAGGCAAAGCCGAATACGTCCCGGTGCAGCATACCCGTAAACGGAATGGTCAAAGGAGACTAAAGCTTGATTTATTTTCAAATGCACCACCTACGGAACGCTCGGGGCCACCCACCGATGAGCCTATAACGGGGTCGAGTTCCAACGAAACTCATAAATCAAAGGTTTTATGCGACCATTGTAAAACACCAGTTGAACCTGGGAAGTCATCTTTGACACCCTCCACGGCCCCTACAACATCACAGGGGGGACTTGGTAAAGGTCCATGACGTCAAGTGTTTGATAGACTCGGCCCACAGGTACGGCCGAAAGACCAAGCCCCGGTCAGGCGGCGTCTTGACTTCGACGTACCTTTCTATAATAAGGATTATTACTCGCGCAATACCAGCAGTTTGGGCTCACCAGCTGATCGCAAAACTTTCAAACTACCCAGGACATCGGATCAACGCTGGTACAGTTACAATTCTCCGACTAGCTTATATATGGCGTTGTCTAAATCTCAAAAACGGCGTCGCCAACGGATAGATTGCATGGCTTGACGACAAGAAGCACAGGCCAGCCCTGCCAACCGGTGGCAACCAAAAAAGGCCGTGGAAAACATTAGTGAACGGCCAACCCCGACTATCATGATCGAGTTAGTCGAAGGGAGAAAAGTAGCGACTCCCGACTTCGAAACCACCATTGAGGAATCTGAGAAACGTATCAAGCTCCTTCTCCGGCCTGGGGAGACGAGAGCTTGTCTCGAGCATTTTAGACAAGAGGCCGAAAGAAACCTTTCTCTGTTACCACCGCGCGAGCCGTTCATCAAAATACGACGCAATTTACATCCTCCATTCCTTGGTGAATCCCTGGAATACATGCGAGAGTTTCATAGGAAATATTCCGCCAATGACTTGTACGGACTACCCAAGGCATGCCAAGAAGCCCTTAACCTAGCTCTAACTTGCCCGGATGCCGAGCAAATTATCCAGAAAACTTCCGACCCAGCGATTAAAGCTAGATTCCAACATATACGGGAGGCTCGGGTCCTTGGCTTTGAGGTCGACCCTTACACAAATATTGACACCGCCGAATTACCCTTTTCACTCGAAGACCTTCAGCATTTGCGCTATCATTTTGACGTGTTCTCGGCGGTATCTCTCTTCGGCCTCACGGTCGACGAGGAAAAACGGATAGCACGGTTGGATACATATCTAGACACGAGGAACGCCCGTATCGCCTATGAAGAACGAGCTCGTATAACGCAGGACCAACATAAATCTTTGGCAGAAAACATAGTCGAGGAAAATAGCCAAAACAGACTCGACTTGGTCAACACGCCTCAGATGCCAGTTTATACCGAGGCACTCGAAAATTCGGTTGAGGATGTTCCGCCGACTGATACTATGGTTACTTCTGCAAAAGACGACGACCACGATCCGATGGGTCCCTCGGTCCTCGAACATATGGAGATCAGTATGGTCTACGTCTTATCAGCTGAATTCCTACCAAGTACCCACCAGTCAAATTTCTTGGACGGGGACGTGGTTGCCGAGGAAGCAACACAAGTAGATTTCATCGCCAACGACGACGACAGGGAAGTCCGAAACGGGGACAACCTTAAGGCGGCTTTGGCCGAACTATTTCCCCGTTCCCCCTCGGTTAATCTCCAGAACCTAAAGCCGTTGTACGTCACGGCTCACATCGAAGGATTTCCCATTTCTTAAGTGTTTGTCGACTGTGGAGCCACAGTCAACATTATGCCGATGTCCGTCATGAAGGCTTTATGCCGTTCGGATAATGAACTCATTCCGTCAGGTATCACTATGAGCAGCTTCGTTGGTGACAAGTCTCAGACGGAGTGTTCCCGTTGGAAGTCAGCATTGCCGGTCGACAACACATGACGGCATTCTTTATAATTGACTCTAAGACCAACTATAACGCATTACTTGGCCGCGATTGGATCCACCAAACCAGTTGCATTCCTTCATCACTATACCAAGTTCTTATCTTTTGGGATGGCAAATCGGTCGTAGTCCACCCAGCCGATAACCAACCATTTGAAACCAACATGATTCAGGCTCGCTATTACGATGATCACGTCGGCTACATCACCCTCCAAGGCCTTAACGAGGATGGGCGATCGATGAGAATTTCGGTACAAAAAGTGATTGAGGTCGGCGCCGAGACTGTCCAACAGGATTCGGCGAGACTTGGCTTGGCAGATTTAGTCACCAATGCTGATGATTGATAACACTAAGCAAGACCGGCGTCAGGCCGTGGTTTCATCTACAATGGAACGTCTGCTGGCCCATTGGTACGCCATTACCAAACAACCAAATTCCGGCATCAATTTAATCGAATTTTTGGCCGAAGCGGATAACGGCCCCGTTCTGTCTTTCGATAAAGTTCAGGCCGCACCAGCCGAACACGAAGACCATCGGCCCCAGGTTAAGGACCCATTAGAAGAAGTTAATGTAGGCACGGCCGATGATCCTCGAACATTGTTTATCAGCGCGTTACTCCCACAGTCCATGAAGGTCGAACTCCGTAAGTTACTCCAGGAATTTAGAGATTGCTTCGCGTGGAGCTACCATGAAATGCCAGGCCTCGATCGAAACCTTGTAGAGCATGAACTACGCATCAAGGATGAGTGTAAGCCTTTTCGACAACCTCCTCGCCGATTTTTGACCGAGGTACAACTCGGCATTAAAGAAGAATTAGTTCGGCTTCTAAAAACCGGGTTTATTAGGACCGCTCGGTACGTCGAATGGTTGGCCAATATCGTCCCAGTGTTGAAGAAAAATGGTGCCCTTCGCATTTGCATCGATTTCCGTAATCTAAATTTGGCCACTCCCAAGGATGAATATACAATGCCAATCTCAGACTTGCTAATTGATGCCGCAGCTAATCATGAACTGCTATCTTTTATGGACGGCCATGCGGGTTACAACCAGATTTTCATCGCCAAAGCCGACGTCCACAAGACGGCTTTCCGCTGCCCTGGGGCCCTTGGTACTTACGAATGGGTAGTCATGCCATTTGGCCTTAAGAATGCCGGCGCCACATACCAACGAGCCATGAATATGATATTCCATGACTTAATTGGTACAATCGTTGAGGTTTATATCGATGATGTGGTGGTAAAGTCTAAACGCCGCCAAACGCACCTGGATGATCTGCGGCAAGCGTTCCTTCGCATGCACAAGAATAATCTCAAAATGAACCCGACCAAGTGTGCTTTCGGTGTTTCGGCCGGTAATTTCCTTGGATTTCTGGTGCACCATCGCGGCATCGAAGTCGACGAAAATAAAGCTCGCGCCATCATTAGCGCCCCACCTCCGACAACAAAGAAGCATCTCCAGTCGTTACTCGGGCAGATAAATTTCCTCCGCCACATCATCGCCAACTCGCTCGGTAAGATGAAGGCATTCTCTACGCTCCTAAAACTTAAGGATGCCGACAAATTTGAATGGCGCGAAGAGCATCAAACTGCATTTACGCAAATCAAGGTGGCCCTGTCCACCCTACCCGTGCTAGTTCTACCTTGTCGTGACAAACCCTTTAAATTATACATTTCGGCAGCCGCTGAATCCATTGGTTGTCTCCTCGCGCAAGATAACAATGTAGGACGTGAGCAAGCTATCTTTTATCTTAGCCGAAATCTGAATTCACCAGAGCTCAATTATTCACCTGTCGAAAAACTTTGCTTAGCTTTGTTTTTTGCCGCATCCAAGCTTCGGCATTACATGCTCCCATCAGTTACGCAGGTCATCACCCAAACAGACGTAATTCGTTACATGCTCACTCGGCCCATCGTCAAAGGCCGAATCGGGAAATGGACGCTCGCTTTACCGAGTTCAACCTTCAGTACGTACCTCAAAAGGCCGTCAAGGGGCAAGCTCTCGCCGATTTTTTGGCCCAACACCCTTCCCCTTATGGTTTTGAAGGAGGCGACGTCGACATCGGTTTAGTCACCACCCGTGATAATCATTGGACTATGCATTTTGATGGTTCCAGTACTTCGACCTCGGCGGGTGTCGGTATTGCAATTCAGTCACCTGACCACTGCCGATGGTATTTTTCTCTCAAGTTGGATTTCAGCTGCATAAATAATCAGGCCGAATATGAAGCCCTCATTATCGGCCTCCACGTTTTACACGATCTACGGGCCTCCCGCGTTCTCGTCCTCGGTGATTCCGAACTTGTGATTAACCAACTGAACGACATGTTTCGTTGCATGAGTTGTACCTTAGTGCCCTATCACATGGTTGCCACCTACCTGGCCGAGTCGTTCGAACGGATCAAATTTGAACATATTTCACGTATCCACAACACAGACGCTGACGAACTCGCCCAAATCGCCTCCGGAGCACAACTCACGGGGGGCAAACTAGGCCGAGTTGTAGCCACAAGTCTGCGATCGTACCCAGCCTTGATCAATCGGCAAACTCTCCAGCGCGCGCACGTAATACACACAAGGGTAATGTCGCTCCCATCCCTACTAGAACGAGGAGACCCCGTAGAAGTATGTGCCGTCGAGGTAGAACCAGATGACTGGAGAAAGACGATGTTACGGTACCTCGATAACCCCAATAGGAAACACGACTGGAGAACGAAGGTCCTCGCCACGAATTACGTGTCGTACCAAAATGAATTATACCGCAAGGGTAAGGACGGGTTACTACTATTGTGCCTCAGCCCACACGAGGCTGCCCAAGCAATGGCCGAGGTACATGAAGGAATTTGTGGGGCACACCAATCTGGACGAAAGATGCGCTGGTTGCTTCGACGACACGGTTATTTTTGGCCCAGTATATTAAAGGATTGCATCGAATATGCACGAAGATGGGTACCATGCCAAATTCATGGACCCGTGCAGAGAGCCCTGGCCGAATTACTCCACTCGGTTACTAAACCATGGCCGTTCAGGGGATGGGCGATGGACGTAATTGGCAAAATCACGCCATCGTCAGGAGCAGCGAAACACGCGTGGATAATTGTAGCAATTGACTATTTCACTAAATGGGTCGAGGCAAGATCATACGCCGAATTAACGCCCAAAGAGGTATGCAATTTCGTAGAGGAGAATATTGTGACCAGATTCGGCGTGCCAAAAACGATCATAACTGACAATGGCACCATATTCACGGCCGACAGGTTTAAGGAATACGCGGCAAGTTTGAATATCCGACTTGAGCAATCTACACCATACTACCCGCAGGCAAACGGACAGGCCGAGGCAAGCAATAAGGTGTTGATCGGCATCCTCGAAAAAATGGTAAGGGAGAAACTTGGGTTGTGGCATTTGAAGTTAAATGAAGCATTATGGGCATAGCGAACTTCACCCCGGTCAGCCACTGGAACCACTCCTTACGCGTTAACTTATGGACACGACGCTATGTTACCGGTCGAGTTGAGTATAAGCTCATTACGAGTAATTAAGCAGAGCAGTTTGTTCAGTGTCGAATATAGTCAAGCGATGTGACAAGAATTAGAAGACTTGGAAGAAAATCGAATGGACGCGGGTAACTTATTGATAGCACAAAAGAAAATTACCGAGCGAGCGTATAACCAGCGTGTAAGACAAAAAACGTTCGGCGAAAGAGAATTGGTTTGGCAAACTGTGTTGCCTGTCGGGATTAAAGACCCCCGATTTGGTAAATGGTCGCCGAATTGGGAAGGGCCATTCATCGTTCATAAAGTCCTCGGCAAGGGGGCATATCATCTTAGAGATCGGGCGGGTTCAGTTCACAAATTACCAATTAATGGAAAGTTTTTAAAAAAGTATTATCCAATTACATGGGAAATGCAAGAGTAAAAGACCATTGTGCAGATAAGAACCATTGTATTGATAATAAGACCATTGTATTGACAGCAAAAGAACCATTGTATTGATAATAAGAGAACAAATACAAAGATAAATGCCTAGGGGGTCGAGGGTAGGAAAGTCTCAAGGGCAGCTTTTAGCTCCAGCCACTTCGCTTCGCTCAAAATTATCTCGGCCTGCCTCGTCTTTTTGTTCACCTGCAGTTGCTGGATATGCCGTGCGCCGGCAGCGAAGGCCGTCAGCCAAGCCCTGTTGGCTTCGAAGTCCTTCTCAAGCTCTGAAGCGGCAATAGACCTTTGCCGCTGAAGGTCAGAAATTTGATGCTGGAGGTCAGAAATCTGGCGATCAAACTCGGTTAGCTTCGCTTTCTTGGCTTTTATTGCCTCCATCTCCACTCGACCTGCAGTGCTCGTTCAAAAATATTGAAGTGTTGCCGAGTCCACTCCAGAAGGTCGGTGAGGAGGGAGATATTCTCCGTGCTCAGGTAATCGCCGCTGGCGAGGTCATTAAGACACTCCCCAACAGAGTCAAGACCCTTGCATCGGAGAATCTGGGAAGCAGAAAGAGACAGGACTTCGTGCAGCTTCACGAAGGCTTGGGCCTCGGGCATGGCTCCCGCTGGTTCGGCAGGAGCAGCAGAGGAGCCGGCCTCACCGGTCGTGCTCTGAAGAAGAGCGTCGAGCTCCACTTTCCACGATGGCTGCACACAAAAGGAAAACTTTGTGAAGAAAAATAAGGCGTCGTAATATAGTGCATGACAAAGGGATTGTTTTAAACCTGCCGGGAGGAGACTTCGGCCATGCCCTCTGGGTCATTGCTCGAACCTAGAGAACTTAATGGTCGAGCCCAGTGCCTTAGACCACTTCTCAATTCACGCGGCCGATGGAGGTCATCTACATTTGACGGCCACGATGGTGGCCAGGAAATATAGACAACGCCTGTCGGCGCATAAAATTGTCGGTGAAATGAACGTTCGGGCACCTGACATTTAAGTCTTTTAAGAACATGTGTCATGATAAAATCAACGCAAGGGGAACAAGACTTACAAAGGCCGAAGAGATTTCCTACGGAAGAATGGGAAAGTCTTCATCCTGCGGATGGATCGACGTTTCGGCCGTTGCCTCAGGATCGGCTATGGGTCTCTTGTCGTAATCCGCCGTCGGGGGACACGGTCGAGCGGTCGCCTCGACCACCGGAGGAGGATGGACGGGAGGAGAGTTGACTGGTCGAGGACGGCGCTCCAGCGGGACTTCGTCACTCTCGCTCTCGACGTCCTGAGAAAAATTTCGTTACGACTAGAAGCCCAAAGAAATGAAGGATGGAAGTAGAATTATACCTCTTCCAGAAAGACCGTCGGCCGCTGAGTGGAGGGTGCCTCGACAGGTGCAGCCGACTCCTCCACGACAAGTGCCATGACCGGCTCCGAAGCTAGAGCTGATACGACGACTGGATCGGCCGTGGTCCCAGGCAGGGAGACGGCTAGAGGAATCAGGTTTGGAGAAGCTGGGGTAGCCGGTACAGAAGGAGAGCCGGCAGGAGCAGTTGTCCCTGTGGTGTCACTGGGAACAACATGAATCTCCCAGTCGCCCTTCTTCGCCAATTTCTTGACGTGTTTAGAAGGACGAGGAGCATCATTCTCCGGCTCGGCTTCTCGATGTGGGCGTTTCGCGGGGACTGTCTGCTCGGTGGCGATGGTCCTCTTCATGGGAACCATTTTCTTCGACCTCGCCACTGCGGCGACCACTTCCACCTTCCTCGACACGCGAACCCCTGAAATAGCGAAGTAAGTAATAACCGAGGACAAGTAACTGAAATACGGAGAGCGAAAGGACAATATACCTTGGGTCGACTCCTTGGGTTGGGCCGAGGGTGCTGGTCTAGGCCGGTCACCGAAGATTTTGCTTACCACGTTGTCGGCCGAGACGCCGAAGAAGTCGCTGGTGTACTCCTTCCACTAGTCCCCAAAGGTATCGGTTCCTAAGGATTCAGGAACCGTCGGTCGGAGCCGGAATTTCTTGCACTTCTCCTGAAACTCCTACTCCGACGTCTTCCATTCCCTCTCAGAGGAACCAGAAAGACGCCCTCGACTTAGGAGAGACCGAGAGGCAAGCAGGGGTACAAGGTAGCCTTGGAGGTAGCCGAGCTGCCGGGCGACAAAATGGGGATGGTAGACCTCCCAACTGGCTCGGCGGGCATCGCAACCAAGAGGAAGATCGCGAGCCAAAACGAATGACCCCCAGCATTGACGAATGTCCGCATCTTTGGACTCAGCCCACGCTGCCGTGGGGAGCCTGATCGAAGAAGGGTACTCCTGGTGCCGGCATACCAGGAACTCGTCGTCCGAAAGGACGTCGAGGCTGAGAAAATGTTTAAGAACCTCGTTGGCTCGGTGAGGAGGCGCCGGTCGAGAGGCCAGTTGAAGGTCGAGGGCGGCCGATTGCTGGAAGGCAGAAACCTCCGGCCGAAGGGTGGAAAAGTAAACCTGCAACCAGAGTTGGAACACCCAGAGGGGTCCGTTCTGGTGCGGGTTAATCTTGTTAATGGTCGCCTCGGCCAAGCAACGGTAGAGGTTGGCAAGTATCATCGGGCTAAGCGCCAAGGAGCGACCATTAGCCAGTGCCTGGGCCACCGGCATGTTCTCGACCAGGCATTTGTTTGACCTGGTACAACAAATGAATTTGTTGTACCAGTAGAAGAGGAAGGCCTCGTGTTCTCCCTTCCTAAGACTTTCCTCGCCTCGGCCGGCGAAGTGAAGGATGAGAGTGTTGTAGTTGAAAAAGTTCTTGTGGAGCTTCTGAACTTCTTCCCTTCAGGGCTCCCGATCGCCCCGACTAAGCGTCTCGACAGCCCGTTCGTCGAATAACGCCTTCAGGTCGAGAGGAGAAGGGCATCCGGAAAGGGCGGCATCGATGGGAAGGCCAATTGGAGAAGTCCCAAGGATGGCCGAAATGTCGAGGACTGTGGGGCCGAGAGGGCCGAAAGGCAGGATCATGGTGTTGGTAGCCGAACACCACAAACTCAGGGCCGCCATGAGCAGCTCCTTATCCATGGCAATCTCCATGGTCGAAAGAATGATGGCATCATAGATACCAAGAGCCCTCCACTCCTTGCCGAAGAATGTGCTCATTCGGTCAACCCAGGCGGCCCAGGCAGTGGTGGTCGAGGGCCAGGCCCCTTGAGGCCGCGCCAGAGTCCATTTCGACCAATCGAACCCCTGCAGTAGGGGTATTAAACACTGCTCCTTGAGAAGGTTGGTGATGGACGACGGCACTGCGTCTTTGAAAAGAGGACCCAGAATCTGGTGAGTGGTGGCCATGTCGTTTTCGAATCGCAGCGTCTTGATGGCGTTCCGATCGATGAAATCCATGCATTTGCTATACTCGTTAGAAAGCTTTGAGATAAAGGAGGCCATTGATGGAAGAAAGGATTTGGAGTTAAAAGAGGAGGTTGCAGGAAGAAGAGCTTGAAGGCTTTGCTTGAACAAACAGGAATGATAAAATAAAGGTTTCAAAATTTCTGAAGGCGTGAGATGCGAATGACAGAAGTCTGGGTATTTATAGGCTTTTCAGAATGAAGCTTAAACGTTTGGTATTCAAAAAGCACTGGTTCAAATTGGGGGGAAATTTAACCGGGAAAAGGTCCCAATCATTTCGGATATGTTGGGAACCTGCGAAGATAGGATCTAGGTTTCGAAGATCTAGGACGCACGATTGCGTGCGGCAACGGTTTCAATGGATTAATGAGGAAAAGACGCTTCGGTAGGTGCACGATTTCGAGGGCCATGATTGAAAGCTTTTAAGATCGACGGAGAATCGACACGTGGCTGTACGTTGGAGGTAACGAGGAGAGTGCAATCATGTCTCATAAATGTGCATAAGTAATGGTCAAGGAAAGTAAAGTCCGAAAAGCAATAGGCGTTTCCGCTTCTTCAAGGCCGAGGCCCGACCAAAAGTTAATAGTCGGTGACCTAAGAAGCGAGGGGGCAATGTTTGGGCCCAAAATAATATTGTTAGGCTAAGCAGCAGGATGTGCTCGGCCCAAGGCTATGTCAAATGCTATGGGCCGAATGATAAATCCCGGGCCAGTTGGCAGGGTAGATCAAGTCCTATCCTAAGTTGTCCAGATAAATAGAAAAGGGCAAGGAAGTCCTGGTGCGACCAGGATTCCCGACCGGCAAAGAATAAAGCCTCGAAAAGAGGGAAAGTTTAGAATCCCAGTGGGAGTAGGTTTGTTCGAATTAGAGTTGAAACAGGACAAGGACTCCCAATCCAGATCAGGATGCAAATCGGTCTCAAGGAATGGGGTGCTATAAATACAAGAAATCATGCAACAGAAAATGACCTTCAATCCAGCATACAATTGCCCTGCACAAAACCTCTCAAATACCTTGAGATTTTTTCTTTTTCTTTTTCTGCCGACATACCTTCAGTTTGGATAAACAGCACTGTGGAGGCACCCGGCGAGCACCTTCAGTTTGGATAAACAGCACTGCTGCCACAGAATCAGTCGACCGAGAAGCATCTTCAGTTTGGATAGACAGCACTGCGTCGAAGCCGACCGATTACCTATCTAAGTCTCGGCTGAGAAGGGTTCGGACCCTTGTTGGTAGAGGTCACCTTGCTAGCCTTCTCGGCATAGTCAGGTGTTACGAATTGTGTTGCTCGGCGTACTGGACGCCGAGCAATTTTATGATTGGATACTCGCAAGTAAGTTTCAGGGTTCGGTATTCCGACGGCCGAACTACATTTACCATCAAGACATACATCACGTTTGAGTACCTGTGCCCGTACAGTTTGGTCTCGATTCGACGTGCTTATACTCTCACGAATATAATCACAGTGACCGAATCGGGCTCCGACGATTTGTGAACTCCGCAAAATTAGTAGCCTTGTCTTCAGGCTATAGAACTCAGAGACCGAGAGGGTTCCTTCCTCGGTCGCAATCGCAAGATAGAGAAGTCAACGACGCGCTCAACGCGACATCAACGAATTTTACTCCTCGACCGAGCTCGGCCGACGAGTTGGCACGCCCCGCATTCAATCGAAGGACGTAGTTAGCTTATTAGTTACTCGGCCTGCGCGCCATGTAGGTTTTTTGTAATTTTAGAATCAACAGATATGCCTAGACTAACCCATGCACAACATGATGTAAGGGGTGTGAGATTTGATAACACACTAACCTTTATGTTGGAAATGAAGTAACAACATTTGGAAGCATTGTTCAAGTTGGGGGACAAAAGTGGTGGGGATTCTTACAACTTTTGAAGGTCACATGCATCACATCCTCACCACATAAACACCTTCAACACATTCCCTTCCTAAAAAATTAGACTTCTTAGATAGCCAAAACAATTGAGAACACAAACATGTCCAAGTTCCCACATGAAACCAAGGACTTTAACACAGAGTTCCACGGGTGGTACAACATGGAACCTCCTCCAATTCCGGGGTCGCCGAAGGCAAATCCTATGTCATCATTTAGGTTTGTGGACTCGAAGACACTGCTGAAAAGTATAGATTAGGTCCGCGAGAAACTTGACTATGAGATAGGCGTTGCCGAGTATTGGAACCATAATCTAATAAAGGTAGAAAAAGAGCTTGTGGACCTTAATGGTGAAGCCAACAAAGCGCTCTACCGTGAAAACAAGCAGAAAACGAAGGTTGACACTTCTGGAGAAAGGATCACATTCCTAATTTTGAATTGTTCCAAAAGCGTCGAGGCCATATTGAGTCATATTGAGTCGTATGAGCATTTTTGGGAGGGAAATGTCGAAATGGAGGAGGAGCGCAACAAGGTATTTGAGGATTCTCATCGACTAGTGAAGGGAAAAGAACCGCATCAACCATAATGGGATTATATGACATTTTATTGTTGTGCAAATGTATTAGCTAAGTGTTTTATGATAATAAACATGCGTACTATGTATCCTTGTTATATGAGCATAACATGCACATACAATGCACATTAAATGCACATAATATGCATATCACCTTATAATATCATATGCACATAATATGCCATGCACACCGTATGTACACAACCTGCACTGCATATGCACATCTTATGCACACATCGGAAAAATTTTGTGAAATTTATACAATTGAAGTGAAACAAAAATTGGAACATACCCAATATTGTACCACATCAAATATCAAATTCTTTCCACACATTACTGTAAACCCAGTCATGTTGGTCTTTGGATTCTTTTCAAGACTAGGCGCCAAAAGAGACCCAGACTTACCCCATTATTTTAGGGTTTCATATCTTCGAAAATGCACCATCCTCATAGTAGTGAAATCCTAAATAATAAAGTGCAAATTGGATAGCAAATTTTATCTTCCATGCTTTGTTTCTAAATTGATTGGTTGGCAAACTAGTTAGCAAATTGACAAGACAAGGTAGATGTGGTGTACATGATCCTCATGTCTTGTTGTAACCTACTTGAGGTGTGCATTGCATTCAATATATGTAAGATGTGATTTTTCCACATGTCAACTCATAAATTTTCCAATGTTTAATAGTAATATATTACAAAAGTAGTGGGTTTTAATTAATATTTTGTTTGGGTACTTAATTTGACGGAAAAGGATTTTGGAAAATGTTAATTTTTCCAATCCTAGAATATATGTTTTTAGTATTCAAGACACAGCATGCAGTGTGCATATCCTGGCCATAAGAGATCATTCAGTGTCGCCTTTAAGATTTCGGGGACCCTGTGCGAAATTTATAAAATGGCCCCTCCTTCAGATAGTATTAAAAAAAGAAAAACAATGTATTGATGTTATAAAACAATCACTTAAATCAAAATAAACTTTAGCACTCACTGATTGCAAGTTTACAAATGTCATTAATTATAAGTAAAAGAACTACAAATATAACCTTCACTAGATAATCAAAAGTAGTTCAATCTTAAACAACCAAAAATGAAAAAAGAAAAAAACTTTAAAACTCTAACTTTAAAGTTCACTTGAATATATAACCTTATTATATAATAAAATTGGAAAACTATCGTTTTTAGGGTGTTATTATTGACAATCAGAATATCTCATTGTACTAGAAATTTTTATATTGAGTGATGCTAGGGATACTAAATTTGTAGACAAAATTTTGTAAATTAAATGACATGTAAGTTGATGATTGGATTATTACTTAAGCATTGATAAACATGATCATTTCCTATTGGTGACTCATCATTTAGTTGACAAATTTAGTCTCTCTAGCATTACTGTGACAACCCGTTCCAAATTTTACGTTTTTATTTTATTTTAAAAGCGTGAATTTACGAAATTGCCCTAGAGGCAAGGACTTTGACTTCTGTTGACCATCGACTTGAGAGATGTGGGACTTATTCTTTTAGCATATTCTCGTAGTACTCGTGGATGTGAACGCATAGGCGAAAGCCGTTTGCGAGTCCGGATTATAACGGTATAGTTATGGAAGTTTGAAAATGACTATTTAAAGTTTAGTTATAAATTATTTGAATTCTCACCTTGTGGGAAAGTGGCCAATCTGATTTTAGGCATGAATAGGAAGGAACCAATTAAATTAGAGGGAGAGGGTGAGACCCAATCAGAAATAGAAAGAAGAAAAGGAAAAAAAAAAAAAAGAAAAAAAAAGAAAAACTCCTAGCTTCCCGTGGGTTTTTCCACTCGCGACCACCCATTTTTCAAGGTCGATTCCGGCCAACTCCGGTGGAGTTGTTCGACGCCACCAGTACCATCTTGAAGCTCTCATTCCCTTCTACAAAACCCACCTAGGAACCACCTTGATTAGCCATGGTATGTGGCGGTTTGAGGCCACGAAAGTCGACGAAAATCAACGGTGCTCCGGCCACTCTTTTTGATTTTCTGGCAAATCGGCAAAGTGATGGCCGATGCCACCACTTGGGCTTTGTAGCCCATCATCCCAGGAGCAAAACCCAACCAACCTTGACCCTGTTGGACCACTGTAGAAGACGAATCAACACCTGGAAGTTTTTTCACCCGTCGGCTTTGTGGGCAAAATTGACCATCTTCTGTCCACTTTTGGACTTCGTGGCAGGTATGAAAGTTGCTCCACTCACTGAGATCTTCATTTCTATGATGTTTGAGAATTTTTGGAAATAGTTGGATTTTCCGGTGAGTCGGGGCGGCCGACCGCCACCCGTGGCGGCGCGTGGCCAGTGGGCCGCCAATGCTATTTTTAGGCTATGTCGAATGTCTTGAATTCAGTTTTGTTATTTGAATGACATAGGTTGATCGTTGGAACCTAAATTCGTTACGATACGTTACTTGATGAAAATGTGAATCGACGGTCCGACCGTTGGATCGTCACCAAACTTGGATACATTATAATACATAATATTTAAAGATCATAGGAATTTATGGATCGGGAATCCGACTTACGGATCTTCCTGAATTGGATTTGTAAGTTAGTAAAATAAATGTTCACGTCCACTTGGTTTTGGGCAAATGGCGGAGATCCAACCGTTGGATCGTAATGAAATTTTAATATGTTATTCTAGAAACATACTGTGGATCGTTGGGAGTTACGGATTGGAAATCTGATATGCGGATCTTCCAAATCGAGCTATACAGGGTTGTAGACCCTACCGTCGATCTTTGATCGACGGTTGACTTTTGGTCAATGGGTTTCAAATTATTCTTGAAGGTCCTTGAGGATATGTTTTATGTAAATTATGTATTCTATCGGTAAAAACTTTGAGACAAGATTTGATAATTGGTCACAGGCGACGATAGATTGTGATGTCTCGATGTGCGTGCAAGATAATCATAGCGTAGACTCCAGGTGAGTGGGCCTTTTTCTTTCATAGGCATATAATTGATAGTTCCACAAGCACTTCTATAGGGATCTATGCTTGTTACCTATAATTAATCATTTCGAACTACGAATGGCTTGATCCCTGTTTAGGGTACGTAGGCAATCTAACAAGACGTTAGATGCAGCCATATAATAAATGAGATTAAATAATTGAGACAATAGCCTTGTTTAGTGAATTAAGCAATGTGAAGGACATTGGTGGGAAGTGTGAGATTTAGTTTTATGATTTGGCGATTAATGTTGATCATGAATCAATGTGTGAAGAATCAAGAAATTGAAGTAAGGAAAGGTAAGTAATAATAGTTAATGTAACTAGGGTCTAATTGGGCTTAACACTGATGATTACTCTTAAAAGTAAATAGTTTAGGAGTAGAGTGTTATTGATTGTACATGTTACGCCGTATTATATATTTTGGGAATATCATGAAATGTTTGGGTATAGATTGCATCATGGCATATTCATATGGATATTACTTGAACCTAACTATTGTGAATGCTTTGAAGTGCTATATGACGCCGCGGACGCCCAGGTAAGCTTCAGGTGAGTACATGTTGATGTTAGTGATGGTAGTGAGTACAATTGTGCTGAGATATAGTATAGCTCATAAACCTGCACCCCAGTGTTAGTGCTTCCGCCCGTGGCTAGGGCACAGTCCTTCACGTGATGTTCACCTCCCACACCTTATGCTCACCTTAGATCTAAGGTAGGTGCACAGTCCTGTCGTACTGACCACTTTAGGTGGTTCCGACTCGTAGGTGACCCGCGATTATTCGCACAATCTTCACGTGATCGTAGCACTTGAGCGTATTTATTTACACCTAGTCCTGTCGTATAGACCACTTTAGGTGGTTCCGACTCGTGTGCAGGTATACCTATTGAGCTATTAGCTAGCCATGATTGATGAGATATGGATAAGTCGTACAGGTCACTATAGGTGACTCCGACTTATATGCTAGCCATGATTGATGAGATATGGATAAGTTGTACATGTCATTTTAGATGACTCTGACTGATATATCATTTTGTATTGATTAAGTTCATTTGGCCTACTTATTAATGTATGGTAGAGTTGATGGCAAACCATGGTTTTGGTCATTTCTAAGTATGGTTTGGATATATGTATATATGTTGTCCTATAGAAAACGATAAGGGAATTACAGTGAGGGGTTATTACTGATAGAAAGGTAATAGTTTTGGGAAGCTTGGTTTTACTGTTTACTCACACTTTTTGTTTTGTACCCCCTTCAGGTTTTAACTGCTGAGTTCGTATCGACGAGGATATATAGCTAATCTTAGTATTGGTGGCTACTTTTAAGGGTATGATTCTTACCTACACTACTGTACCTTACTTATGCTTTGACATCGCGTGTGAAATGGGTTCGCTCCCACTCGTAGCGCACTCTGGTATTTAGACACTTTTAGATTCAAATTTATTCACATTTTATACACTATCACACTTTATGGCTTCGTCACCTTCCAGGTGTCGGCCAACACAGCTCGATTTGGGGTCCTAGTGGACATTCCGGGTTGGGATGTGTCAATTACCCTTTTATATTTAGAAAGGAAAAAAAATTTACTCTTATAAAGAATGCACAATGAATTTTAAAGTACTAAAAAGCAATTTTGTAAATATATAACATGATTACATAACATTAGATGGCAAAATTTTTGAAGGCCCCTTCAAATTTGGGGCCCTGTGCGACTGCATTTTTCACTCCCCCTCAACGGCCCCTCTGCTTAGTGTGTGCATAGTATGTGGATATTAGACCTAACAATTTCTTAAACGACCCGTTAACACGACACGTAAACGACACGAAAATAACGGTTTTCGGGTCAACATGACAACTAATCGGGTTATTATCAGGTCACACGATAATAACTCGTTAATAAATAATGGGTCCTTAACAGGTTTACACGAGAATGACACATGGGTAACCTATTTCGACACGATAAGAAAAAAGTTATTTTAATGATTTTAATTTTTTAAACTACTAAAAAAAACTTACTATAAAATACAATAGATATAATGAATATGTATATATTGTTTATTAACTATTATTCTATATAAATTTTAAATTTTAAGTTTTATTTATTTATTTATTTTTATAGTATATTATAGGCAAAGATTGAGATTAAAAATCATAAAACACATTAAAAATAAAAATATCAAGTAATTTAAAAATACCAAACACATTAAAAAAAATTATAATAATTAATTTACATGTGTGAAAAATATGAAAAAATATGCAAACGCTCGTAGTTGCATCCTCTACGCTTTGAGGATGGGTATATGATCGTTTGAATTTTTAAAACCATACAAACTCTCATGAATAGTATTTTTAAGGGAGTTCAAGATAAACAAAATTCATAATCATTAATATATAAGTCTGAAAGATGTGAAAGCATAATAAATGTTCATAATTGCATCCTCAACTCTTAGATGATGGTTACATAGTTGTTTAGATTTTTACAACCCTTCAAATCTCATGAACAATGTTTTTTGTTTGAGTGCAAAATTAATAATAATTATTGTAGAAGTGTGAAAAATGTAATCACTCGTAATGAAAAGTTTTACAACTTTCATGAAGGGGTTAACTTCGAAATTTAGTATGTATATACTAATTTAGCATTATGCTTTACATTTTTTGGGTCAAATTATATTTTTCATTTTCATTTTCATTTTTATTGATTTAAAATATATTTTTCTTAACGGGTAACGGGTTGGATCATATTACCTGATAATATTAATGGGATGATTTCAAGTCGGGTTGTGACAGCCCGTTCTGGAATTTTTAAAACGTACGCATGAAAAGACGATTTTGCCCCTAGTGTGATTTCTTTACGTTGTGTGGTTGTTTTTGGTTGGTTGTTGGCTGATGGTGGACCACACATTCCCCCACACTCACACACTCACCCTTTCCCTGTCCCTGCTACCTGTCCCGTGCCATTTCCCTTCCCATTTTCCATCCAAACGTATGGACACACCCCAAAACCCATCAAATCTTCACAGATCAAAGAAACAAAGTTTATATCCATGCTCGTGAGGTCCGTAGGAGTCCAACCATACCCATTTCAGGTGAAGATACCTTCGTTTTCACGCCGAACTCGGGATACCCGATTCTTGTCACTGTTCATGCACACGTAAATTCTTATGTTTTTGGGAATTTCAAGCTTGTAGGAAGCTTGGTGAGGTCCCTAGGAGGCTCGGGGTGGTTCGTTTGAAGGTTTTGGACGTCGGGATCGTGAGTTTCGAGGTTGGCCGGAGTTGGTGGTGTTTTCCCGGCGAGATTTCTTGGATTTTAGCACTTGAAAGTGGTATGAACTTGTTCCTCTCGTTGTAAGCTTCAATTTGGTACCAATTTTGTGAAATTTGGTTGAAAAACGAAGAAGATACCACGATTTGAAAATTTCCCGATTTTCCGGCGCCGGCAACGGCGCCGAAGCCTCGCCGGAGAAGACAACGGAATATTCCGTCAAAACTGATGGAATATTCCTAACGGCGTTGACGGAATCCGTTAAAGATAACGGAATATTCCTGACGGCATTAACTGACGCCGTCAGCGTGCCAGGCACGTGCCTGCGCGTGGCCGGCGCATGTGATGGTGAAATTTTTTTCTAAAAATATGGGGATGTTCCTGAGGTTGAGTAGATCACGTTGGTGTATTCATGCACCCCATTTGAGCATTGTATGAGAAGTTATTTCATAAGGTTGGTTATGTGCTTTAAAATTAACGTTTTTGTAGTTGTTTCGCATATAGGTGAGACCTATCCCGAGGACGAGCGTGGTCATTCGAGGCAAGGGGGTTACGACCCTTCTACATACCAGTGAGTGGGCTTTTGGTTTTTCCGTATATACCTATATACCTATACTTTTCCCAGAAATTGATTTGAAACATTTATTCGTTATATGCCATGTTTATTGTTTGCCATTTATTTACGCATTATTAATAGTATATATATATGTGTGTATTGGTGCTGTGGACACACAGGTAAGTGCCAGGTGAGTATGATTTATATTTACGTTCAGTAGTGATTTGTGATACTTAGAGAGCTCATAACCTGCACCCCCGGTGTTAGTGCTCCTGCCCAGGGTTGGGCACAGTCCTTCACGTGATGTTCACCTCTCGCACCACACGCTCATCTTGGATCCAAGTTAGGTGCACAGTCCTGTCGTACAGACCACTTTAGGTGGTTCCGACTCGTAGGTGACCCGCGATTATTCGCCCAGCCTTCACGTGATCGTAGCACTTGAGCGTACTTACATTACACCCAGGCCTGTCATACAAACCACTTTAGGTGGTTCTAACTCGTGTGCAGGTATAGCTAGTGAGATAGAGATTTGAGCTCTAGATTCAGTTGTACAGGTCACGATAGGTGACTCCAGCTGACAATTTATATGACATTGATTTGACATTCCTAAGCACTTGCATTCTATTTAGAGACATTTGGCATGGCATATTCCCGAGCATGATTTATATGTATGTATATCATATTTTCTGGTAAGAATACAGGTTTTACGGCGAGGGGTTAGAACTTGTTTTTGAAATGGTTTTTGAAAAGCTTTGTTTTTGCCCACTCACGCTTTTGTTTTGCGCCCCTCCAGGTTCTAGTTGGCTTGCACGTTTGGTGGCTTCCCTGAGGATTTCCCCGGCATTACTGACAGACTATCACCAGAGTAGGACTATCCTTGGGTGTGCTTTTATAGTGTCGTTTTCTCCCGGACTGCACTAGGTCTTCGTGCTCTGAACCTTGTTTCACATTTTGCTTGCACATGTATGCTTTTACCTTGTGTTAAACAGTTGGTTTTTATTTATTCGTACTACTTTTATTATTATTTTATTAGCTTCCGTACTGTGCACATGGCTACGTCACTTCCACGTGACGGCCAGCATACCCTGATCTCGATTGGGGTGTGACACGGGTCATATTACCCATTTACTTTAATGGGTATTACATGACACGACCCGTTAAGCTATCAGGTATGACACGAAAACAACACGAAAACGAGAAACATGACACGAATGCCAGGTTTAGTAGATATAGTGCGCATGCGTTGTGCATATAATGCATACGCATGAAGGACGTTTATCTTTAATTTACTTATGTAATGGTATTGGGTGGTTTTGTTTTTGAATTATTACGTGCATAAGAAGTTAACTTTTTGTCATGGGAAGTTGCACCGTTTGAATGACCCTTTTTCGTGATGGGAAGTTGCACTGTTTGAATGACCCTTATTCTCCATCTATTTAAGTTGTCTTGTGGGTTTGTGTTTCATTACAAAACCACAAGTTCAATTTCCATCCTCCAAAAAAAAAAAAAAAAAAAAAAACTAGAAGTTGAAAATGATGAAGAAAGGCCACACCACATCTTCCTTTATGTAGTCTATTTTTGACGAACTTTGTGACAGCCCGTCCCGAAAAATTTTAAAACGTACGCGTGAAGAGACGATTTTGCCCTTAGTGTGACTTTTTACGTTGTATGGTTGTTTTGAGCTTGCTGTGGCTGGTTGTGGACCACACACATTCCCCTACACATTTCCTTCACCCCTCTCCTGCCCTGCATCCTGTCCCGTGCCATTTCCCTTCCCATTTTCCCCTCCATTTGTACGGACATACCTAGAAACCACCCAAATCTTCACAGATCGAAGAAACAAAGTACATATCCATGCTCGTGAGGTCCGTAGAGGTTCAACCATACCCATTTCAGGTAAGGATACCTTCGTTTTCACGTCGAACTCGGGATACCCGATTTTTGTCACTGTTCATGCACACGTAAATTCTTATGTTTTTGGGAATTTCAAGCTTGTAGGAAGCTTGGTGAGGTCCTTAGGAGGCTCGGGGTGGTTCGTTTGAAGGTTTTGGACGTCGGGATCGCGAGTTTCAAGGTTGGCTGGAGTTGGTGGTGTTTTCCCAGCGAGATTCGTGGATTTTAGCACTTGAAAGTGGTATGAACTTGTTCCTCTTGTTGTAAGCTTCAATTTGATACCAATTTTGTGAAATTTGGTTGAAAAACGAAGAAGTTACAAAGGTTTGAAGTTTTCCCGATTTTCCGGCGCCGGAGCCTCGCTGGAGAAGACGACGGAATATTCTGTCAAAACTGACGGAATATTCCTAACGGCGTTAACGGAATCCATTAAAGTTAACGAAATATTTCTGACGGCGTTAACTGACGCCGTTAGCGTGCCAGGCACGTGCATGCGCGTGGCCGGCGCGTGCGACGGTGAAATTTTTTTCTAAAAATATGAGGATGTTCCTGAGGTTGAGTAGATCACGTTGGTGTATTCATACACCCCATTTGTGCATTGTATGAGAAGTTATTTCTTAAGGTTGGTTATGTGCTTTAAAATTAACGTTTTTATAGTTGTTTCGCATATAGGTGATACCTATCCCGAGGACAAGCGTGGTCACTCGAGGCAAGGGGGTTACGACCCTTCTACATACCAGTGAGTGGGCTTTTGGTTTTCCGTATATACCTATATACTTATACTTTTCCCAGAAATTGATTTGAAACGTTTATTCGTTTATATGCCATGCACTATATTGCCGTTTGTTATGCATTGTTAGTTGCATATATATATATATGTATGTTGGTGCTGTGGACGCACAAGTAAATGCCAGGTGAGTTGTGATTTATGTTTATGTTCAGTAGTGATTTGAGATGCATAGAGAGCTCATAACCTGCACCCTCGGTGTTAGTGCTGCCGCCCAGAGTTGGGCACAGTCCTTCACGTGATGTTCACCTCCCGCACCACACGCTTATCTTGGATCCAAGTTAGGTGCACAGTCCTGTCGTACAGACCACTTTAGGTGGTTCCGACTCATAGGTGACCCGCGATTATTCGCCCAGCCTTCACGTGATCGTAGCACTTGAGCGTACTTATATTACACCCAGGCTTGTCGTACAGACCACTTTAGGTGGTTCCGACTCATAGGTGACCCGCGATTATTCGCCCAACCTTAACGTGATCGTAGCACTTGAGCGTACTTATATTACACCCAGGCTTGTCGTACAGACCACTTTAGGTGGTTCCGACTTGTGTGGAGGTATAGTTAGTGAGATGGAGATTTGAGCTCTAGATTCAGCCGTACAGGTCACGTTAGGTGACTCCGGCTGACAGATTACATGGCGTTGATTTGTTATTACCTGAGCACTTGCATTTTACTTCGAGGTTTTGGCATAGTATATGTTCTGAGCATGATTTATATATGTACATTATTTTCTGGGAAGTATAAAGGTTTTACAGCAAGGGGTTAGAACTTGTTTATGAAATGGTTTTTGAAAAGCTTTGTTTTTGCCCACTCACGCTTTTGTTTTGCACCCTTCCAGGTTCTAGTTGGCTAGCACGTTTGGTGGCTTCCCCGAGTATTTCCCAACATATCTGACAGACTTTCACCAGTGTAAGATCACTTTTGGGTGTGCTTCTGTAGTGTCGTTTTCTCCCGAACTGCATTAAGTCTTCGTGCTCTGAACTTTGTTTTCACACGTACGCTTGCACATGTATGTTATTACCTTGTGTTAAGATGGATTTTATTTATTCGTACTACTTTTATTATTATTATTTTATTAGCTTCCACACTGTGCACATGGCTACGTCACTTCCACGTGACGGCCAGCATGCCCTGATCTCGATCGGGGTGTGTTAGTTTGGTATCAGAGCCTAGGTTTGGCAGTCCTGTACTTTTGTGAGTATTCTAATGGTTTTGGTGTCTTCTGTCAGAATTATGCAGCCTCATCGGGAACCACGTCGCTCTGCTGAGCCTAGTTTCCCCGATATAGCTCAGCTGGGCGAAGCTATTGCTACAACTATTCATTCGGCGATCCGCCCTCCCCAGAGGACCCCTCTGGAGACTATGTAGAATTTGAAGTTGGATAAGTTTGAAGGCAACAAGGGTTATGAGGGTGCAGAGCGGTGGCTATAACATATTGAGAAGACTTTTCGTGTTTTGCATAATCAAGGGAATCTCCCTATCGAGAAGTGGGTAGAGACGACGTCGTGGTTTTTGGGTAAGGATTCTGTATCCTGGTGGGAGCAGGAACTTCGTCGTTTGACTCTAGCTGAGAAGACTGATTGGGATGTATTCCGAGAGTTGTTTAGGAGAAGGTTTGTGCCTTTTGAGTATATTGACCGAAAGAAGCAGGAATTCACTGAGTTGAGACAGGGGAAGTTGATGGCAAATGAGTACTACTTGAGGTTCACTGATTTGTCTCGCTATCATCCAGATGTTGCTGGCAATCCAGCGGAGATGCTTCGTCGTTTCCGTTTAGGCACTGATGCGAGAATTATACGCACACAAATTAAACCCTCTTTTTGTCAAATTGTAGTATAGAATGTAAGTAGGGATCGTTCTAGACCGGGGATTAGGAGGGCTTGCTAAAACCTCTAAATTGACTCAAAAACATAAAAACAAAGTTAAAAACGTTCACAAAGACTCAAAGGACTCAAAACAGGTTCAAAAGACTCAAAACTGCCTAAAAACACTAACTAGGCAGTTTCTGACCTTAAACACAAATTTGGACGAATTTAAGATTATAGGTTGATTCAAGACACTTTAAAACACAAATTAAGACACTTTAACACTAAACTAGACTCAAAGAATGCAAAACTAAACACTTAAAACACTAAAACAAACCAAAAGACTCAAACAGCACCAAAACACTCAAAACTGCCTTAAAAACACTTTCTGGGCAGTTTTGAGCACTTTGAGTACTTTGGACGAATTTGGGTAATAACTTGAATCAAAACACTTAGAAACACAAACTAAGACACTTTCTAACTATATTGGACACTAAAGTAAAGGGGGATTGAGTTTTTGACGAAATTAACTAAAATGCACAGATTGTAATTAAAAACAGATTGTAAAGATGAATGTGATGGAATTGAATGGATGGGATGGCTAGCTAAGGGGTTCATCTCCACACATGTTACACTTGCATAATAAAACGATTTCCAATTGCTTTTCAATAAACCATGATGCTCAACACCCCGGGTTAATTAGGTCTGCTTAAATTAACCTTCAAATCTTCCTAACGTTATTGAATTGGATGATTGCATACGACAACCTAAAACATTCCCCACAAGTCCCCTACATGATTGCATAATAGAGATACAAGCAAGAATCATTATGCTCTATGAAGATTATAAGTGTTGACGAGGCATTCGTTACTATGATTGCATGAAACTTATGCCAAGAATTCGTTTAACGCGATTGTTTATAAGCAACCTCCACTACTTGTGAATATAAGTTCGTAACTATTAGGTGAAACTCACTTATATTCTAGCGTCATATTCATGCATGAAAATTAAGTGTGCACTCTCAATAAACATACATAAATAAGTTATCAATCAAATAGTTAAACAAATTGAATCCACAACTTATGAAACGCAATTAGAAGTAATCAAATCAAAATGCAAGCATAAACATATATTTCGAATCCCCCCCCTAGCTAAGGGGGGGTTTAGTTCCTCATGATACAAAACAAAGAGAATCAAAGAAACACCTAAACATTCCAACAACTCAAACTTGAATTGTATGAACGTTTAGGTCCTTTTCTCTTCCATTCCTCATTCGTACAAAACAAAGATTATTGAAATTAAACATTGAAATCAAAGAAACACCTAAACATTCCAACAACTCAAACTTGAATTGTATGAACGTTTAGGTCCTCTTATCTTCCTCTTCGTTGTAGCACAAGGTCTAAGGATAGGTTTGGAGGGATGGGGAGTTATGGATGGTGTAGAATGATGTGTTTAGGATAGGGATGGATGTAGGGGACCTCAAGGCTTCTTTTTGGGCAGAAAATATGAAGAATGGTGAAGTATGGATGTGTTATAGAGAGGGGATGAATTTCTGGCGTGAATGGTGAATGAATTGTGTATGAATGGGAATGAATTGAATGAATGCAATGCATGGTTTTATAGGGAGAGAAGGGATGGGAGAACATGTGAATGGCAGCTAGGAATGATTAAAGAAGGGAATGCATGTGTAATGACAACTAGATTGGTTGGTGGAAATCTGAAATGGATGGGAGAGGGAACATGACAGCTAGGTAAAGTGAATGTGGCTGCATGTTTGAATGATTAAATGATGCATGTGGGTTGGAAATGCATGTGCAATGATTCTTTGGTGCTGAAAATGCATGTGTAAGCATGTGTTGGCTGAATTAAAGAATGTGAGGGAATGATGAAAGGGGAAACATGACAGCTAGGTTGAATTATGAAAAGTGAATGCATGTGGCTGATTTATGTGAATGATTATGGGTGATTATGATAAGTGATAAGTGGTGATGATAAGTGTATGATATGTGATTATGATAAGTGATAAGTGGTGATGATAAGTAATGATTTATGATAAGTGATAAGTGGTGATGATAAGTAATGATATGTGATTATGATAAGTGATAAGTTGGTGATGATAAGTAATGATATGTGGGAGTGTGGCTGAAATGAAGGAGTGGAATGTTGCAATGTTATGCACGGCTAAGGATATAGGAAAGGTTTAAATGTCCTAAAACTAAAGGGAACAAGGTTCCAACACTTTGGTCTTCAATTAGGTCTTCAATTTCGTCCAACACTTTGGCTCCAAGCATAGGCTATCCATCCTTAGCCCAAAAGTGCTCCAAAAGTCTCCAAAATGCATCTTTTTGCTCCTTTAGCCCTTTGGACCTACAAACACACGAAAATAGCTTAAAGTACTAAAATAACTAAAGAAACATAACGTAAATGCACGAGAACAAGCCATTTAAGTCGCATGAATATGCTCCTATCAAATACCCCCACACTTAGCTTTTGCTAGTCCTCGAGCAAAACAAAACAAAAGAAACCAAAAACAAAACGACACTGAACAAGAAAAACACAACCTAAACCTTCCAACAATCGTCTCAAGGATTTCCAATGTACATGACAAGTTAAAAATCATTATTCCCATAGATTTTAGCCATCTTTACACTTAAGTACATTTTTAATCATAGTCACCACATACTAGTTCACAATTAAGCATTTAAAACCATGATTTGAATGTAGTAACATGCCTTAGAGAATTTCCTCAATTCCTTATTAGAATGCACTCTATTTTCACACAGATTTTCTGACTACACACCCTACACTAGTTATATGTGAGAGATTGATGTAAACATGAAAGACTAGTACCTCACATATGTTATAACAAAGAAAGCATTTTCTGGATTTACGATAATGACATGAATATGATCTCATGAATGGAATGCTACTACTTAGAATGAGAACCAGTGATTCCATAAGCTCATATCAATTCCAAACTCCACATTTTGAAACACATAACACTCAAGATAGAAGTCAAAGGGTTGTAACGGGGCTAGGGTATTGGCTAACAATGAAAGGTGAAGGATAAACAAACATTCTTAAAGCAATAGTGAGCAAAGTATTGAATTAGGCACTTAGAATTCCCTTAAGAACGCAGAAGTCAACTTTGAACACCCAAGGGAAAGTCACACAAAACTTAGGGCCATATTCAACTTTTTGGACCCTTTCTTCAACCATCAACGCTCGTGAGTTCATTCTTACTTATTTTCACTCTTTTTTTTTTTTTTTTTTTTTTTTTTTTTTTTTTTTTCTTTTCTTTTCTTCTTCTTTTCTTTTTTTGAATCTCAAAACATACATATAAACGTAAGAACAAACTTTTACTCCCCCACACTCATTTTCTTGCATAATGTAACTCAAAAGGAATTCATTTAAGTCATGCTCACTATACTTTAAGAACAAGGGTATAGGAAAGTCCTGCTCTAGGCTAGGTGAGGAAAATGTGGGTAAACAAAGAATAAAGGCTAAACAAGGCTCAACGGGGTTAAAACTTACAACATATACGAAATATGGGAAGTAAGGCTATTTGGCTATGGTGGTGGTCACTACACAACTTCTTCTTGAATATGTGTTATGCAAATCAATAACATGCTTTGAATGAAATGGGCATGAGTTCTAGCATTTGGAACTATATGATGAAACGCCTTCTAAGTAGTAACCAAGCAAAGAATAATGAGATCATGCAACGACTTTAGAAAAAAAGAAATCACAGATTATACTCTCCAAAGAATGTAATGGCTCGAGTCTCACAGGGTTGTAGCGTTTGTTTGAGTTCCTTCCTTCAAGCATGTTACAAAAACGAATTTTTCTTTTATGATTGCATGTGAAGTCATACATTATAACCATAACCAAGCATATACCAAGAGTAAATCAAATTTTTCTCTATGTTTATAACTCTTTTTAACAGTCATGCAATTACAAACCAAATCCTTATCATTGTGTTGGAAGGTATCCTAAGACACAAACACACAAAAACGACTCAAAACACTCTTTTTAGGCTTTTGAAAACATGTTTTTCAAATTTTTATGTGATTTTCGGAGTTATAAAAACAAAACATATGAAAACACTCTAAAACATCTTAAAAACACCTTAAAACAGCAAGGAACAACATTTGAAGTTATGGGTGATAAAATCCCACGAATTTGCATCAAATATACTTAGTTACCCCCCCACACTTAAATCAAACATTGTCCTCAATGTTTTAAGCATAGATTCACACAAAACATAAATAAACACACAAAAAGCAACTAAACATACTAAACATGGCAGAATGTAGTTAACAAAGAGAAGAGTTTAGAGACGCAAATCTGGTTATAGAGTGTAAATTCCATCTTCTCCTTGGTAATTGCATTGAGGCTTGGATCTTTGTGATTCCACAGGCTTACTCTTGAACTGCGCTGCTCCCATCGTTGATTTTCCTTTGTGCTACTCTTGAACTGGGCAGCAGGCTTCCTTTGGTCTCCCCCGAAGGTCTGAGCTTCCTCCTTTTATCTGTTTCTTTGTTCAATCTTTCCAATTCGTATTGAAGAGGGTTAGAGGATAGCTCAGCATACGCAGTTGTAGCTTGTCTCCACATGCTTCAATGTATCATTTTCACTTGCCTTACTTGCTCCCCTTTGCAGAAGTGGTCCCTTCTCTGGAAGTGTATCAACCGTTGAAGATGACTACTCGAGAGCAACGCTAGGTAAGCAATCAGGGAAGGGATTCCAGGCAGTTGGTTCTAGATCGGAAGACTGACTCCAAGTGCCGGCTGATTGCTTCTTTCACTTTGCCATGCGAGTAAGAACAAGGACAAAGAAAAGGACAGGGAAAGAGCATGATATGAGATACTTTTGCTTTTGACCTTGATGATATGAGATACCTTTGCTTTTGAAGAAGCGGTGAATGAATCAGCACATGCTTCCATCTACCGTTTCCTCCTGGGTCATCTGTACTCCAGGCATCTGGTATCATCTTTGGGGAAGAAGAAAAAATTGAGTATTTCGAAAGGCTTTGCTGGGAGTGCGCCCTCAAAAGTGAGGAAGAGTTGGGCATTTTCTTCAGGTTTGCCTTGCCATAAAAGATGAAGGTCGACATATATAGGGATTTCCCAATAGTAAGTGGTGGTATTGTTCTTTTACCCTTGTCGACAAACGTTTTGATCCCGCAAATCCGGCTTTTTGAAATAGTGACGCCTCTTCGATTTCTGAACGACGCCTCTTCGATTTCTGAGCAGGCGCCCCTTCGATTTCTGAGCGACGCCCCTTCGCTTTCTGAACGACACGTAGTAGTGCGGATGCGGCTCTTTTGACAAAGCTGCATGCGTTTTCTGAAAAGTAGAGAAAGCGTCGTCGAACTTTGCGTTTGTCGGCTAAAGATGTGTAGTTGCGATGATGGCCTCCACGTGTTTTCACTTTGTCAGAGATCTTTTGACAAAGTGAACGCGTTTTCTGAAAAGCCGAGAGATCGTCGCCGAACTTTGCGCAGGAAATTCCGGCTTTTTGAATTGGTGGACGCGTCGCCTTGGCTTTTTATAGAGCTACTAATCACCTCAAACATACACACTCTGAAGACTGCCCATTTTTGAAAATTGTCTCCGGCCCTTTGAAATTTAACTCCATCCACCCCTTCTCTTGAACACCTTTGAAAAATGGCAAACCCATCGAACCTTAGCTTGGAATTGAGTCTCAGCAGTGATACGGGCGCGCCGCGTCAAGGTAACGTATGGCGCCCTTCTTTCTTATCTTCTAACGGTCCTCTTACAGGTGAAGACTCCGTGATGCAGGATGCCACAACAGCTACAATAGTAGCTAGGAACCTCCTCACTCCCAAAGATAGTCAGCTGCTTTCAGGACGGTCCGATGAGTTGGCCGTTCAAGAATCCCTCGCACTTAGTGTTCAGTGTGCGAGCTCTGTGTCCAACATGGGCCAACGCCTGCTTGCTCGGTCCCGTCAAGTGGAATCATTAATGGCAGAG
The DNA here is from genome assembly GCF_019419815.1 of Pyrus x bretschneideri. Taxonomy (NCBI): domain Eukaryota; kingdom Viridiplantae; phylum Streptophyta; class Magnoliopsida; order Rosales; family Rosaceae; genus Pyrus; species Pyrus x bretschneideri. Next base: position 378,297 of record NW_025999803.1, on the reverse strand, counting down.
GTGGAAAATCTTAAGCAGGAGATCAAACAGCTTAAGTACGAGAATAGAAGTTTGCATGTGCTTGCAAATAACTATTCGTCGGGCATGAAGAGGAAGCTTGATGAGCTGCAAGAATCTCAAGGTCGCGTTCAAAGTGACCGTCAAAGGCTTGCGTCTTTCTTCCAGAGGCACCTCTTTCCTGGGTCATCCAGCGTTCCACCAAGGTTTGGGGCCTTGAATGATCTATCTTCGGTGCCTCCTGCTCCTATGCCTTCTGCTCCGATGCCTCCTGCTCCGATGCCTCCTGCTCCGATGCCTTCCGCTCCGAGAGTTTCGCCACGTAGTGGGTCTTCACGTAAACTACCTTTGTGAAGGCTACATTCTTTTATTTTTCTTTCTTTCTTTTTTTTTTTTTTTTTTTTTTTTTTTTTCTATTTGAATCAAACGGCATGGAATTGATCTTTGAATGGAAGGTGATACTTGAAATGATCCGGTAATGGTTTAAATTCAAGATTGGATGCCTGAATCATTAACAACATGTTAGTATAAAAGAAAATTGAAATTGGAGGAGGTGGCTTACTTATGTGATCCAATAAGAACTCAAGAATAAACACCCCTTCTTTGAACGTTTCAGGGACTTTGCACTTGGTTAGATTTGATGTGAGGATTGGTCCTTGTCTTGTGTCATAAAATTCAACTTCTTTGGGGTTGTTTATCTCAAGAACGTCCTCTTTGATGAATTCATGATATTCCCTACTTTTCACCCTTGGAAGGGCTTCCAAGGTGTCTTTTTCACTTTCTTCTTCCTTGGAATTCATGAACCTGCAAGGAATAGGGATATTAGGTGGAATGGGGTTAGAACTAATTAAATTTGGAACAACCTTACTTGAATTAGATGGCGTAGGAGCAATAGGTGCCTCCGGCAAAGGTGTTTCCACTCTTGCCGTGGGTTGGGTGTATTCCTCTTCCTTGTGATTTGATTTTGATGGTTGAGGGTCCGTTCCAACCTCCTTGCTACTTCTCAAGGCAGTTTCAAATCCTTCCTTCGGATTTGCAATGGTTGAAATAGGGAGTTTGCCTTGGTCTTGAAATTGTCCTACGAACTCCGCGATCTGCCCAATTTGCTTTTCCAAGTAGTCCAACCTTTTGTCTTGATTTTGCCTTGCTTTGTTTAGATCTTCTTGCCCCTGAGACAAATTGGTGAGTAACTTACTAATCGTATCATTATACAAAGACTCACTTGAATTTGTTTGGGCAGGTTGTGGTGGCTGCATAGGTGTTGTGTAGAACTCCTCATATGGTTGCCAATATCCTTCTTGTTGAATATGTTGAGGTTCCCACCACATAGAGTTTGAATGATCACTCCAATCCGAATTGTAAGTATTGGAAAACACGTCGTTCCTTGATTGATTATGATCAAATGTACCAACTCTTTGCGTTTGGTACTCTTCCATAAGCTGTGACAAAAGAGAAGCACTATCAAGTGCCATGTCTTGCTTCTAAAATCAACAAAATAAAACTAAAAATATATACACACAAACGAAAATAAAACAATCCAAGAGATTAGCAAAGTTGCTAATCCCCGGCAACGGCGCCAAAATTTGATGCGAGAATTATACGCACACAAATTAAACCCTCTTTTTGTCAAATTGTAGTATAGAATGTAAGTAGGGATCGTTCTAGACCGGGGATTAGGAGGGCTTGCTAAAACCTCTAAATTGACTCAAAAACATAAAAACAAAGTTAAAAACGTTCACAAAGACTCAAAGGACTCAAAACAGGTTCAAAAGACTCAAAACTGCCTAAAAACACTAACTAGGCAGTTTCTGACCTTAAACACAAATTTGGACGAATTTAAGATTATAGGTTGATTCAAGACACTTTAAAACACAAATTAAGACACTTTAACACTAAACTAGACTCAAAGAATGCAAAACTAAACACTTAAAACACTAAAACAAACCAAAAGACTCAAACAGCACCAAAACACTCAAAACTGCCTTAAAAACACTTTCTGGGCAGTTTTGAGCACTTTGAGTACTTTGGACGAATTTGGGTAATAACTTGAATCAAAACACTTAGAAACACAAACTAAGACACTTTCTAACTATATTGGACACTAAAGTAAAGGGGGATTGAGTTTTTGACGAAATTAACTAAAATGCACAGATTGTAATTAAAAACAGATTGTAAAGATGAATGTGATGGAATTGAATGGATGGGATGGCTAGCTAAGGGGTTCATCTCCACACATGTTACACTTGCATAATAAAACGATTTCCAATTGCTTTTCAATAAACCATGATGCTCAACACCCCGGGTTAATTAGGTCTGCTTAAATTAACCTTCAAATCTTCCTAACGTTATTGAATTGGATGATTGCATACGACAACCTAAAACATTCCCCACAAGTCCCCTACATGATTGCATAATAGAGATACAAGCAAGAATCATTATGCTCTATGAAGATTATAAGTGTTGACGAGGCATTCGTTACTATGATTGCATGAAACTTATGCCAAGAATTCGTTTAACGCGATTGTTTATAAGCAACCTCCACTACTTGTGAATATAAGTTCGTAACTATTAGGTGAAACTCACTTATATTCTAGCGTCATATTCATGCATGAAAATTAAGTGTGCACTCTCAATAAACATACATAAATAAGTTATCAATCAAATAGTTAAACAAATTGAATCCACAACTTATGAAACGCAATTAGAAGTAATCAAATCAAAATGCAAGCATAAACATATATTTCGAATCCCCCCCTAGCTAAGGGGGGGTTTAGTTCCTCATGATACAAAACAAAGAGAATCAAAGAAACACCTAAACATTCCAACAACTCAAACTTGAATTGTATGAACGTTTAGGTCCTCTTCTCTTCCATTCCTCATTCGTACAAAACAAAGATTATTGAAATTAAACATTGAAATCAAAGAAACACCTAAACATTCCAACAACTCAAACTTGAATTGTATGAACGTTTAGGTCCTCTTATCTTCCTCTTCGTTGTAGCACAAGGTCTAAGGATAGGTTTGGAGGGATGGGGAGTTATGGATGGTGTAGAATGATGTGTTTAGGATAGGGATGGATGTAGGGGACCTCAAGGCTTCTTTTTGGGCAGAAAATATGAAGAATGGTGAAGTATGGATGTGTTATAGAGAGGGGATGAATTTCTGGCGTGAATGGTGAATGAATTGTGTATGAATGGGAATGAATTGAATGAATGCAATGCATGGTTTTATAGGGAGAGAAGGGATGGGAGAACATGTGAATGGCAGCTAGGAATGATTAAAGAAGGGAATGCATGTGTAATGACAACTAGATTGGTTGGTGGAAATCTGAAATGGATGGGAGAGGGAACATGACAGCTAGGTAAAGTGAATGTGGCTGCATGTTTGAATGATTAAATGATGCATGTGGGTTGGAAATGCATGTGCAATGATTCTTTGGTGCTGAAAATGCATGTGTAAGCATGTGTTGGCTGAATTAAAGAATGTGAGGGAATGATGAAAGGGGAAACATGACAGCTAGGTTGAATTATGAAAAGTGAATGCATGTGGCTGATTTATGTGAATGATTATGGGTGATTATGATAAGTGATAAGTGGTGATGATAAGTGTATGATATGTGATTATGATAAGTGATAAGTGGTGATGATAAGTAATGATTTATGATAAGTGATAAGTGGTGATGATAAGTAATGATATGTGATTATGATAAGTGATAAGTTGGTGATGATAAGTAATGATATGTGGGAGTGTGGCTGAAATGAAGGAGTGGAATGTTGCAATGTTATGCACGGCTAAGGATATAGGAAAGGTTTAAATGTCCTAAAACTAAAGGGAACAAGGTTCCAACACTTTGGTCTTCAATTAGGTCTTCAATTTCGTCCAACACTTTGGCTCCAAGCATAGGCTATCCATCCTTAGCCCAAAAGTGCTCCAAAAGTCTCCAAAATGCATCTTTTTGCTCCTTTAGCCCTTTGGACCTACAAACACACGAAAATAGCTTAAAGTACTAAAATAACTAAAGAAACATAACGTAAATGCACGAGAACAAGCCATTTAAGTCGCATGAATATGCTCCTATCAGGCACTAAAAAGAAGTGGCGTTCGATGACGACCACTACCCATTGTGATACCTACCAGCAGTTTTATGAGATTCTGCTGAGAATTGAGGATTCAGAAAATATGCCGAGCGAGAGTGAGGAGGAAGAGAAAAACGGTAATCAGATGAAGGATGATAAGGGTAAAGGTCAGGCGTCGCTCGGACCTCGTAGGACACAGAACTTCAAGAGGGGTGGCACTAGTTCTAGCTCTTCTAGCGGTGGTTTTAATGCCACTGGTCAGGGTCGTGGAGGTAGGTTTGCTGGAGGTGCTAGAGGCCAGAGACGGGGTGATGCTGGTAGAGGTAGGGCCCCAGTTTGCCGCAGGTACAATAATCGACATTTTGGTGAGTGTAGGCGAGGCAGCAGTGGTTGCTTTACTTGTGGGCAGGTGGGACATCGGGCTGCAAATTATCCCCAGAGTCAGCATAAGCCTCAACAGACTTTCTTGCCACCACCTGTATCGATTCAGCAGATTCTTGGCCTCGGTAGTTATGGGCAGACAGGTCGAGGTGGTGCCTATTACTATCAGGGCGATGCTGTTCCTTATGCCCCGGGACAGTATCAATATCCCCAGGACCCATATTCTCAGGGTGGTTATCCTCAGCATTCTGGCGGCTATATGCTGTATCCTCCAGTTCCAGCAGGCGGGTCTCAGTGGTTTCAGGGAGGACAGACTCAAGAGGGAGAGATTGCTAAAAGTAGTGTGGGGTCTTCGAGGCAGTCTGGTCAGCCTAGTCAGGGGCGTGGCACTCAGAGTCGTGGTGGCCAGACAAGTAGAGGTCGAGGTGGACAACAGCAAACCTAGGGGCGTATTCATAACATTTCTCTGTAAGACGCTCAAAACAATCCAGATTTGATCATAGGTACGTTAAATATCCTTGGTTATTTTGCTAGAGTATTAATTGATTATGGTGCTACACATTCTGTGATTTCTCATACATTTGCTCAAGTGACGCAACCTCGCCCCACACCTCTAGGGTATGATTTAGAGTTCGCTATGCCTAGAGGGGAGAGATGTATTGTAGATCGTGTGTACCCAGGATGTCCAGTGAAAGTGGAGGATGTGGTTATGCTAGCTGATCTTATCCCGTTGGATATTGTTGACTTTGATGTGATTCTGGGCACAGATTGGTTGCATTTCTATCGTGCCAATATTGATTGTTACGAGAAAATAGTTACGTTCCATCGTCCTGGATTACCTGTGGTTACTTTTGTGGGTGAGCAGAGTGGGGTGAGACATGGCGTTATTTCGGCCGCACGAGCGAAAAGGTTGTTATCTAAAGGTTGCCAGGGGTACTTAGCTCATGTGGTGTTGGATGAGGCTACTCCTAGTAGAGTAGAGGATGTGAGGGTAGTCAGACTTTTTCCTGATGTTTTTCCTGAGGATTTACCTGGTTTGCCGCCAGATCGAGACATGGAGTTCATTATTGAGTTGCTTCCAGGTACTAATCCTATTTCCTTGACTCCTTATCGTATGGCTCCCGCTGAGTTAAGGGAATTGAAAGTTCAGTTGCAGGAGTTAGTGGATAAAGGTTTTATTCAGCCTAGTACTTCACCTTGGGGAGCTCCAGTGTTGTTTGTGAGAAAGAAAGATGAGACTTTAAGGCTGTGTATTTATTACAGGCAATTGAATCGGGTGACGATTAAAAACCGTTATCCATTGCCGCGTATTGATGATTTGTTTGATCAGCTTCGAGGTGCTTGTGTATTCTCCAAGATTGACTTGAGGTCTGGATATTATTAGCTGAAGATTAGTAGGGATGACGTTCCTAAGACGGCGTTCAGGACTCGTTATGGTTATTACGAGTTTCTGGTTATGTCATTTGGTTTGAAGAATGCACCAGCTGCTTTTATGGATTTGACGAACCGGGTGTTCTAGCCATATTTGGATAGATTTGTTATTGTTTTCATCGACGACATTCTGGTGTACTCTAAGTCTAAAGCGGAACACGTTCGAAATCTCACTTTGGTGTTGAAAAGGTTGAGGGAACACCAATTGTATGCTAAGTTTAGCAAGTGCCAGTTTTGGTTAGACCAAGTTGCGTTTTTGGGGCACGTCATTTCAGCTCAAGGTATCTTGGTGGATCCTCAAAAGGTGGCAGCTGTGGATAAATGGGCGCAACCGCGAACCGTCACGGAGGTGAGGAGTTTCCTTGGTTTAGCAGGGTATTATCGACGGTTTGTTAAAGATTTTTCTGTGATTGCTTTACCACTGACGAGATTAATGAGGAAAGACGTTAAATTTGAGTGGGATGATAAGTGTGAGCAGAGTTTCCAGCAGTTGAAGTATTGTCTCACTCATGCACCTGTTTTGGCACTCCCGGATGATAGTGGTGACTTCGAGGTTTATAGTGATGCTTCTTTGAATGGTTTGGGATGCGTGTTGATGCAGCATGGTAGGGTGATTGCTTATGCTTCACGACAATTGAAACCTCATGAGTTGAATTACCTTACACATGATTTAGCGTTAGCCGCTATTATTTTTGCATTGAAGTTGTGGAGACACTACCTTTATGGAAAGAAATGTAAGATCTTTACAGATCACAAGAGTCTTTAGTAACTTTTTACGCAGAAGGATCTTAATCTTCGTCAGCGGAGGTGGATGGAGCTATTCAGTGATTATGACTGCACGATTGATTATCACCCCGGTCGTGTAAACATTGTGGCTGATGCACTTAACAGGAAGTCTCAGGGTCGTATCAATGCATTGTACGCTAGTCGCATTCCTCTTCTGGCAGATTTGAGATCTACGGGAGTGAGTTTAGAGGCAAAAGATCGAAAGGTGGCTTCACTTGCTAATTTTCAAGTTAGGCCAATTTTAGTTGATCGAGTGCTTGAAGCTCAGGTAGCTGATAAGGAAACTCAGAGTTCGTGATTCGGATGGCATGCTGATGCAGGAAGGTAAGATGTTTGTGCCTAATAATTTGGATTTAAAGAAAGCAATTCTCCATGAAGCACATATCTCGGCTTATGCTATGTGATGCGAACTGATGCGAACATTATATGCATACAAATTAAACCCTATTTGTGACAATTGTAGTAATGATGTAAGTAGGGATCGTTTTATCCGGGGATTAACTAGGGGTGCTAAACACTTGACTCAAATAAATAAAACTAATCTTTAAACACTTAATTCACTTAACGAAAACTCAAACTAAGTCCACAAGACTCCAAATACTTAAAAACACAAAATAAGATAGATTAAGACTAAACAAAATATGGGGGGGATTGAGGTTTTGACGAAATTAAACTAAAATGCACAGATTGTAATTAAGGGCAGAATGTAAATATGAATGTGATGAAAATATGGATGAATGCTAGCTAGAAGGTTCTTCTCCACACATGTTACACTTGCATACAAGATGATTTTCGGTTGGTCTTTCGATGAATTATGAAACTCAACACCCCGGGTTAATTAGGTCCGCTTAAATTAACCGTCAAGTTTTCCTTAAGTTAATGAATTGGATGATTGCATACGTGATGCGAGAATTATACGCGCACAAATTAAACCCTCTTTTTGACAATTGTAGTATAAGTATAAGTAGGGATCGTTCTGGACCGGGGATTAGGAGGGATTGTTAATCTCTTGGAAACTGACTGAAAAACGTAAAAACAATATAAAACACTAAACTAGACTCAAAGAATGTGAAACTAAACGTTAAAACACTAAGACAAACCAAAAACTCAAAATGCTTTAAGAACACAAACTAAATTGATTTCTAACTAAATTGAACAATAAAGTAAAGGGGGAATGAGTTTTGGACGGAATTAAACTAAATGGACAAATTGTAATTAAAGGCAAAACGTAAATATGAATGAGATGAAAATATGGATGATGGAATAGCCAAGGGGTTCTTCTCCACACATGTTACACTTGCATACAAGATTGATTCTCAGTTGGTCTTTCGATAAATTATGATTTCTCAACACCCCGGGTTAATTAGGTCCGCTTAAATTAACCGTCAAGTTTTCCTTAAGTTAATGAATTGGATGACATCATACGACAACCCAAAGCATTCTTCAAAAGTTCCTTACATGACATCATAATAAAGATACAATCAAAGATCATTACGTTCAATGAAAACTATAAGTGTTGACGAGGCATTCGTTACTATGATTGCATGAAACTTATGCCAAGAATTTATTTAACGCGATTGTTTATAAGCAACCTCCACTACTTGTGAATATAAGTTCATAACGATTAGGTGAAACTCACTTATATTCTAGCGTCATATTCATGCATGAAAATTAAGCGCGCATTCTCAATAAACATACATAAATAAGTTATCAATCAAACGGTTAAACAAATTGAATCCACAACTTATGAAATTCCAACGAAAGTTAATCAATTCATATTGCAAACATAAACATAGTTTCGAATCACCCCCTAGCTAAAGGGGGTTTAGTTCCTCATAACTTTGAAATCAAAGAAACACCTAAACATTCCAACAACTCAACTTGAATTGTATGAACGTTTAGGCACTCTTTTCTTCCGTACAAAACAAAGAGAATTGAATTTAAACATTGAAATCAAAGAAACACCTAAACATTCCAACAACTCAAACTTGAATTGTATGAACGTTTAGGCCCTCTTATCTTCCTCTTTATTGTAGCATAAGGTCTAGGGATAGTTGGTTGGGGGGATGGAAGTGTGGAATGGAGTGGGGAGTGATGGAAATGGAAGATGGTTTTTGGATTCTAAGGGAGAGAAACTCATGGCTAGAGAGAAAGAATGGATGTGTTTGTGTATGAAATGAGATGCTCCTTGAATGAATGAATGCAAGGGTATTTATAGGAGGAGTGGAGATGTATATGGCTATTTGTTTAAGGTGTTTGTGGTTGCAATGATGAAGAATTGCATGTGGAAATAAAAGGGAAAATGTGGTGAAATGATGAAGGAGGAAGGTGGAAATGCATGTGAGATGTTGGAAGGGAAATGGGAATATGAGTAGGCCATGGCATGGGAGTTGTTTTGTTGGTGTAAATGTGCCATGGTTGCAATGATGAAGAATAAAGGGTGCATGTGGGGTGGAATTGAATGAATGCAAAGTGAATGAATAATGAAATGAGTTAAAGAGGGAGAATGTGGTGAAATGATGAAGTAGGAAGGTGGAAATGCATGTGACTTGTTTGTGGAATAAAGAATGAATGGTGGAATGATGAAGAGTTGCATAAAGAATGCATGTAGGGTTAGCTAGGTTGGCTTTGTTTGGGTGCATGTGTGTTAATGGTGGTTTTGCATGTGAATTGATGGATTGTTTTTGATGGAATGGATGGTTCTTTGCATGGCTTTTGAAGTGATTGTGGGCTTTGGAATTGGAAGGAAATGCATGGCCTTGGGGTTGGTTTAAGAGAGAATGGGCTAGGCCCTTTGTTTTATGTCCAAAATGAATACAAGGCCTTCAAATTCGTCCAACACTTTGGCTCCAATCATATGCTATCCATTCCAAGCCCAATTTTGCTCCAAAATGCTCCAAAATGCATCTTTTTGCTTCCTTAGCCATATGAACCTAAAAACACACGAAAATGGCTTAAACTACTAAAACAACTATGAATTAACAACATAGATGCACGAAAACAAGCTAAGTAAGTCGCCTAAATATGCTCCTATCAATACGACAACCCAAAGCATTCCCCACAAGTTCCCTAAATGAATTGCATAATAGAGATACAAGCAAGAATCATTAAGTTCTTTGAAAACCATAAGTGTTGACGAGGCATTCGTTACTATGATGAGCATGAAACTAGTGCCAAGAATTCATTTAACGCGATTGTTTATAAGCAACCTCCACTACTTGTGAATATAAGTTCATAACAATTAGGTGAAACTCACTTATATTTTAGCGTCATATTCATGCATGAAAATTAAGCGTGCACTCTCAATAAACATACATAAATAAGTTATTAATCAAACAGTTAAACAAATTGAATCCACAACTCATGAAATTCCTACCAAAGGTAATCAATTCATATTGCAAGCATAAACATGGTTTCGAATCACCCCCTAGCTAATGGGGGGTTTAGTTCCTCATACGTACAAAACAAAGATAAGTAAATTTAATCATTGAAATCAAGGAAAAGAAAACACCTAAAAATTCCAACAACTCAAACTTGAATTGTATGAACGTTTAGGCCCTTCTCCTCCTATTTGTTGCGGCACAAGGTCTAAGGATAGGTTTGGGGATGTGTTTGTATGTGGAATGGATTGGGGAATGGTTGGGTATTGTTTTGGAGGGATGGGGAGTGGTGGAAATGGAAGAGAAGATGCTGGAAATGGAAGTGGGGTGCACGGCAATGAAGTTTCAGGATGTGTTTTTGTTGTTGTTGTTGTTGTGGTAATGAGAATGATCCTTTGTGGCTGCAATGGATGTTTATTTATAGGTGGATGAATGATTAAAAGAGGGAATATGACAGCTAGGGAGAGAATGTGGCTGCCATCATGAAGAGTGAATGGATGTGCTGGAATTGAGTGGATGTGTTGCTGCCAGGATGGGGGAAAATATGGAAAATGGAAGTGTGATGCACGGCAAAGCTGGAAGTGTTTGTGTTTGGGGAGAGAATGGGAATGCATGTGAGAGAATGTGAGAGAATGTGAGAGAATGATTAAGGAGGGAATGCATGTGGATTAAAGAGTGAATGGTGGCTGCAATAATGAAATGGAATGCTGGAAAGGCTATGAAATGCACGGCAATGAATTTGTGTTAGGTGATGGGTGCATGTGTTGGCTGAATTATTTGTTGGGAAAGCATGTGAGGGAATGATTATGGTGAATGATGATGAATGCATGTGGAAGCGTGGCTGAAATGAAGGAGTGGAATGCTGGAATGTTATGCACGGCAATGGTGGAAATGGAGGTGCTGGAATTGATGGAATGCACGGCTAAGGATTGAACATGGCTTGGGTGATTAATCAAAGGGAGAGACAGCTAGGGGGGTGGGAATATATGCATGATGGTGGCTGAATTATATAATGAAAAGTGAATGATTAATGCTCTAGTGTTAGGACAAAGGTGCGGCTAGGATATAGGAAAGGTTTAAATGTCCTAAAACTAAAGGGAACAAGGTTCCAACACTTTGGTCTTCAATTAGGTCTTCAATTTCGTCCAACACTTTGGCTCCAAGCATAAGCTATCCATCCTTAGCCCAAAAGTGCTCCAAAAGGCTCCAAAATGCACTTCTTTGCTCCTTTAGCCCTTAGAACCTGAAAACATACGAAAATAACTTAAAAGACTTAAAGAACTAAGAAATAGCAACGTAAATGCACAAGAACAAGCCAACTAAGTTGCCTAAATATGCTCCTATCAAATTCCCCCACACTTAGCTTTTGCTAGTCCTCGAGCAAAACAAAAAAACAAAACAAAACCTATACCTTCCAACAATGGTCTCAGGGATTTTTAATGCACATGACATGTTAAAAATTTATTATCTCCACAGATTTTAGTCATCTTCACACTTAAGTACATTCTTAATCATAGTCACCACATACTAGTTCACAATTAAGCATTTAAAACCATGTTTTGAATGTAGTAACATGCCTTAGAGAATTTGCTCAATTCCTTATAAGATATGCACTCAATTTTCACTCAGATTTTCTAACTACACACCCTAATCTAGTCATATGTGAGAAGATTGATGTAAACATGAAAACGAACACTCACATATATGTATCGCAAAGAAAGCAATTTCTGGAGTTAATAAGCATGTTTAGATATGATCTCATGAATGGAATGCTACTACTTAGACGCGAGAACCAGTGACACCATAAGCTCATACCAAATTCAAACTCTACAAATTGAAATGCACAACACTCAAGATAGAAGTCAAGGGTTGTAATGGGGCTTGGGGTGTTTGGCTAACAAAGAAGGGATATGGAAAACAAAGGTTCTTTAAAGAAATAGTGAGCAAAGCATTCTAATCAACTTAGAATTTACCTTTGAATGAAAACTCAACTTTTGAACAAAAAGGGAAAATTTAGACAATTTAGGGCCAGATTTGGTGTTTTGGACCCCTTCTTCAACATTCAACACTTAATCACTCATTCTTACATCTTTTCAAGCTTTTTTTTCTTTCTTTCTTTTCTTTTCTCTTTTTTTTTTTCTTTTCTTTTGAATCTCAAAACATACATTTAAACTTAAGAACAAACATTCCTTCCCCCACACTCATTTTCTTGCATAATGTAACTCAAAAGGAATTCATTTAAGTCATGCTCACTATCTTTTAAGAACAAGGGTGTGGACTGTCCTAAACTAGGCTAGGTGAGGATAATGTGGGTTATCAAGGAATAAAGGCTTAACAAGGCTCAACGGGTTAACTTAAACAAATAATGAAGTAGGATACACGGCAATTTGGCTTTGGTGGTGGTCACTACACAACTTCTTCTTGAATATGTATTATGCAAGTCAATAACATGCTTTGAATGAAATGGGCATGATTTCTAGCATTTGGAACTATATGATGAAACGCCTTCTAAGTAGTAACCAAGCAAAGAATAATGAGATCATGCAACGACTTTAGAAAACAATAATGCACAGATTTGAACTCTCCAAATAAACGTTTAGGCTCAAGTCTCACAAGGTTGTAGCGTTTGTTTGAGTTCCTTCCTTCAAGTATGTTACAAAAACTAATTTTTCTGCATGTGAAGTCATACATTATAACCATAACCAAGCATATACCAAGAGTATATCAAACTTTTCTCCATGTTTATAACTCTTTCTTAACAGTCATGCAATTAAAAACCAAATCCTCATCATTGTGTTGGAAGGTACCCTAAGACACAAACACACAAAAACGACTCAAAACACTCTTTTTAGGCTTTTCAAAACATGTTTTTCAAATTTTTATGTGATTTTCGGAGTTATAAAACAAAACACACTAAAACACTCCAAATCAGCTTAAAAACATTTTAAAACAGCAAGGAACAACACTTGAAGTTATGGGTGATAAAATCCAACGAATTTGCATCAACAACTTAGTTACCCCCCCACACTTCAATCAAACATTGTCCTCAATGTTTTAAGCCTAAATTCACACCAAACAAAAGTAAACACATAAACAGCAACTAAACATACTAAACATGGCAGAATGTATCTAACAAAGAGGAGTTTAGGGACGCAAATCTGGTTATGGAGTGTAAATTCCTTCTTCTCCTTGGTGATTGCATTGAGGCTTGATCGTGAGTTTTTCCACAGGCTAATCTTGAACTGGGCTGGAGGATTCTGACACATGGCAGGCAAGCACGAGGTGGAGGTGATGACCTGTTTCTTTGTTCAATCTTTCTAATTCTTACTGAAGAGTACGAATTAGTAAGATTGATTTTTCATTGTCACTCGTCTTTCTCCAAGCAGATGTGGTCCCTTCTCTGGAAGTGTATCAACCTTTGAAGATGACTACTCGAGAGCAGCGCTAGGTAAGCAAACAGGGAATAGATTCCAGGTAGTCGGTTCCAGATCGGAAGACTGACTCCAAGTGCCGGCTGATTGCTCACTTCACTTTGCCATGCGAGTAATAACAAGGACAAAGGAAAAGACAGGGAAAGATCATGATATGAGATACCTTTGCTTTCGCCCTTGATGATATGAGATACTTTTGCTTTTGAAGAAGCAGCGAATGAATCAGCACATATATTTGTTGCGCTTGTCTCCACATGCTTCGATCCACCGTTTCCTCTTGCCTCATCTGTACTCCAGGCATCTGGTATCTTCTTTGGGGGATACATCAATGGTTGAATATGTGTTCTCAAGGGAAGAAGAAAACTGAGCATGTTTGAGAGGTTTGATTGCAGCTACATTCTCGGCCGAGAAGGAAAGTCATGCGTTTTTGGGTGTATGCCTTGCCATGAATGTTGATGTATATAGGAATTGTAATGGCAAGTAGTAGTGCGGATGCGGCAATGACCTCCACGCGTCTTCAACTTTGTCAGAGATCTTTTGACAAAGTTGCACGTGTTATCTGAAAAGCCGAGATTGCGGCTTTGTCACCCACGCTTGTCGGCAAAAGTGTGTAGCTGGGATGATGACCTCCACGTGTTTTCAACTTTGTTAGAGAGCTTTTGACAAAGTTGCACGCGTTATTTGAAAAGCCGAGATTGTGTCTGAAGAGTTGGCGAACTTTACGTAGGAAAATCCGGCTTTGAAGAGTGGTGTCTCTTCAATTCTGAATCGGTGATTGTGTCGCCTCTCCTTTTATAGAGGTGATCGATCACCTCTAACATGCACACTTTGAAGATTGCCCATTCGTGAAAATCGTCTCTGGCCCTTTGAGATTTTACTCCATCCAACCCTTCTCTTTTAACTTTTTGAAAATGGCTAACACATCTAACCCATCTAACATTTGCTTAGATTTGAGTCTCAGCAGTGATCCGGTCGCGCCGCGTCAGGGTAAGGTATGGTGCCCGTCTTTCTTATCTTCTAATGGCCCTCTTATAGGTGAAGACTCCGTGATGACGGATGCAACAACAGCTACGATAGTAGCTCGGAACCTCCTAACTCCTAAAGATAGTCAGCTGCTTTCAGGACGGTCCGATGAGTTGGTCGTTCAAGAGTCCCTAGCTCTCAGTGTTCAGTGTGCAGGCTCTGTGTCCAACATGGGTCAACGCCTACTTGCTCGATCCCGTCAAGTTAAATCATTGATGGCAGAGGTGGAAAATCTCAAGCAAGAGATCAAACAGCTTAAGCACGAGAATAGAAGTTTGCACGTGCTTGCAAATAATTATTCGACAGGCATGAAGAGGAAGCTTGATGAGATGCAAGAATCTCAAGGTCGAATTCAAAGTGACCGTCAAAGGCTTGCGGCTTTCTTCTAGAGGTACCTTTTTCCTACGTCATCTAGCGTTCCACCAAGTATTGAGGCCTCGAATGATCTATCTTTGATGCCTCCCGCTCCGATGCCTCTTGCTCCGATGCCTCCTGCTCCGATGCCTCCTGCTCTGATGCCTCCCGCTCCGATGCCTCTTGCTCTGATGCCTCCCAGTCCGATGCCTCTTGCTCCTAGAGTTTTGCCACGTAGTGGGGCTTCACGTAAACAACCTTTGTGAAGGCTCCATCTTTTCATTGTTAGATACATTTTTTTTTTCGCACTTGTAATTTCTCGGAAATCAATGAACATGCTTTGTTTTATTCAGCGTATTGGGTTGCCTCCCAAGTAGCGCTTTCTTTTACGTCTTGCAGCCGGACGAGACCTTCTTTTCTCACTTAGGACCCACAGCATGCAATGGGATCTCCTCCACAACATGCTCAATCAAGTTCTCGTAGTACGACTCAATGAATGGGAGGGGATAGTGATCATCCCTGATTCTGGCATTTGGATTCCTCAAGTCCCTGTAACTGCTCCCACCACCTTGAAATTGATTGGGTACCTGCACCAAAGAAGGTAACAACCTATTAGTTGAAATGGGAATCGGAATTGGGATTGGAGACTTACTAGGATGTTGTGGTACTGCCCCAAGGGCAGCCACCTTCTCGCCAATTTTAGCACACGGCACGGCCATATTGGATGTTTTTCGGGTAGTGGCATGCTCGTTGTGCTCCAATCCAATTCCTTCCTCGGTGGTGATTCTAGATGCTTCCTTCTTGATTTGTGCGGATCCTTTCGGCCCTATGTCCTTATGCACATTTATGACAAAACAAGAATGAACATCATTAGTATTCTTAATAGATTCAGAAACTTTGAAGTTAATCGTATCACCACCAAACTCCATAGTTAAGGCTCCCTTGGCCACATCAATCTTGGTGTGGGCTGTTTTCATGAAAGGTCGTCCAAGTAAGAGTGGCGATGGTGGAGAGTGGGTTGAATCGTCCATGTCAAGCACATAGAAATCTGCAGGAAAAATCAAGTGATCTACCTGCACCAAGACATCTTCCAAAACTCCTCTCGGGTATGCATTAGATCGATCGGCTAATTGTATAATAACCCCATCGTTTTTAAGCTCTCCTAGATTCATAGATGCATAAACAGAGTATGGCATGACATTAATTGATGCACCTAAATCTAGCATAGCATGTTCGAACTTTGTATTACCAATTACACAAGGGATAGTGAAACTACCTGGATCTTTGCATTTAGGTGGCAGCTTTCTTTGCAATATGGCAGAGACATTCTCACTTACATGTACCACCTCTTTTTCCCGAATCCGTTTCCTTGTTGTACAAATCTTCTTCAAAAACTTCGCATACTTCGGAATTTGCTTTATTGCATCAAGGAGCGGGATATTGACATGCACCTTCCTAAATGTCTCCAGAATGTCTTTTTCATCCTCCTCTTTCTTGGCTTGCATAAACCTGCTAGGAAAGGGCACATTTGATGGAATCACATTAGAAACATTTGAGTTTGGACCTACCTTACATTTGTTGGACGGCCTAGGAGCTTGAAGTGGTTGCGGTAAGGGTTACTCCACCCTTGCCGTGGCCTTGCCCTTCCTCTCTTCCTCTTGCAACAGCTTTTCCTCCTCGTCTTGGCTTGATTTTGGTGGTTGTGAGGTGGTTCCAACTTCCTTGCCACTTCTTAAGGTGATTGCATTGGCGGTTTCAAAGCCACCCTTTGGATTTACCATCGTAGTGCTTGGTAACTTGCCATTTTCACGAAATTGTCCCAAAAATTCGGCCATTTGTCCCATTTGCTTCTTTAGCTCATTAACCTCTTTTACTTGGTTCTACATTCCCTGTACCATTGTGGTTAATAATTGATATGTTTTATCATCATTCATAGACGTACCTGAGTTGGTTTGGGATGATTGTGCTTCAGGGGGTGGTTGTGGTGCCATTGGCCTTGGAAAGAAACCCAGGGGTTGTCGGAATCCACTTTGTTGGGCAGGTTGTTGTACATCTCTCCATCTGAAATTTGGGTGGTCACGCCATCCTGGATTGTAAGTATTGGAAAACGGATCACTAGGTGATTGGTATTGGTTGCCATATCCCACGGCATTGAGTGTCTCCCACCCTCCATTCTCGATCAATTGTGGGCACGTGTCCGTAGGGTGTCCTTGCATGGAGCATACGCCACAAGAAGCTACGGTTTTGACTTTTAGACCTTCCACCACCTGAGAAAGCAACGTAGTAAGGTTAGCCATTTGATTTTGAAGTTCGGTTATGGCACTTACCTCATTGACTTGGTGTTGCCGTGGGGTACTCCTCTGTCCAACGCCTTCGTATTGTTGAGCGTTCAATGCTCGATTAGCAATCAAGACCTTTGCAGCCATGGGTGTCTTGTCCACCAATGCTCCACCCGTCGAGGCGTCGAGCATTTGACGTTCCATTGGTAGGAGCCCCTCATAGAAGTATTGCAGAAGCAACTCCTTCTTCATCTGATGCTGTGGACAAGAAGCAACAAGAGATTTAAAACGTTCATAATACGTAGGAAAAGACTCACCTTCATCTTGTTGAATTCCACTTATCCTTTTACGTAAAAGGATGATTCGAGAAGTTTGGAAAAACTTCTCCAGAAATGCCCTCTTCATGCTCTCCCATGATGTGACGGTTTCGGGAGCTAAGTCGTACAACCAATCCTTGGCTTTGTCCATTAAAGAGAATGGAAAAGCCTTCATCTTCAAAATACTTCCGTCGACGTTGACGGGAGTCATGCTCAAACACACTACCTCGAATTCCTTTAAATGCTTATTGGGGTCCTCCATTGATAACCCATGGAACTTGGGTATATGATGTAGCAAATTGGACTTCAACTCAAACTCATCGGTCTTCTCAGGGGCTGCATTGGGGTATTGGATGCAAAGAGGGGCTGCATTGGCCAAACCCGAGGCAGAAAGCTCCTTGATGGTTCGATTGTCCGCTGCCATGGTTGGTACTTGATGCGAGAATTATACGCGCACAAATTAAACCCTCTTTTTGACAATTGTAGTATGGATGTAAGTAGGGATCGTTCTGGACCGGGGATTAGGAGGGATTGTTAACCACTTGGATTTGACTTCAAAAACGTAAAAACAAGATAAAACACTAAACTAGACTCAAAGAATGTGAAACTAAACGTTAAAACACTAAGACAAACCAAAAGACTCAAAATGCTTTAAAAACACAAACTAAATTGATTTCTAACTAAATTGAACAATAAAGTAAAGGGGGATTGGATTTGGACGACTTTAAACTAAAAATGGAAACTTGGAAACAAAACAAATTGTAAATATGGATTTGACGGAAATGAATGGATGGGAAGCTAGCTAAGGGGTTCATCTCCACATATGTTATACTTGCATACAAAACGATGTCTAATTGCTTTTCAATAAACCATGAATTCTCAACGCCCCGGGTTAATTAGGTCCGCTTAAATTAACCGTCAAGTTTTCCTTAAGTTAATGAATTGGATGATTGCATACGACAATCCAAAGCATTCCTCACAAGTTCCCTACATGAATTGCATAATAGAGATACAAGCAAGAATCATTAAGCATCATGAAAACTATAAGTGTTGACGAGGCATTCGTTACTATGATTGCATGAAACTTATGCCAAGAATATGTTTAACACGATTGTTTATAAGCAACCTCCACTACTTGTGAATATAAGTTCATAACTATTACGTGAAACTCACTTATATTCTAGCGTCAAATTCATGCATGAAAATTAAGCGTTCATTCTTAATAAACATACATAAATAGGTTATCAATCAAACAGTTAAACAAATTGAATTCACAACTTATGAAATGTAATTAAAAGTAATCAAATCATATTACAAACATAAACATAGTTTCGAATTACCCCCTAGCTAAAGGGGGTTTAGTTCCTCATAACTTTGAAATCAAAGAAACACCTAAACATTCCAACAACTCAAAACTTTGAATTGTATGAACGTTTAAGCACTCTTTTCTTCCATTTCTCATACGTACAAAACAAAGAGAATTAAAATGAAACTTTGAAATCAAAGAAACACCTAAACATTCCAACAACTCAAAACTTGAATTGTATGAACGTTTAGGCACTCTTCTCTTCCTCGTTGTTGTAGCACAAGGTTTAAGGATAGGTTGGTTGGGGGGATGGAAGTGTTGGGGAATTATGGAAATGGATGAGGATTGGTGGAAATGGAAGATGGTTTTTGGATTCTAAGGGAGAAAGGAATGTGTTTGTGGTGTGTTGTTGTGTTGTGAATGAGATGATTTTTGAATGAATGAATGCAAGGGTATTTATAGGAGGAGTGGAGATGTATATGGCTATTTGTTTAAGGTGTTTGTGGTTGCAATGATGAAGAATTGCATGTGGAAATAAAAGGGAAAATGTGGTGAAATGATGAAGTAGGAAGGTGGAAATGCATGTGAGATGTTGGAAAGGGAATGGGAATATGAGTAGGCCATGGCATGGGAGTTGTTTTGTTGGTGTAAATGTGCCATGGTTGCAATGATGAAGAATAAAGGGTGCATGTGGGGTGGAATTGAATGAATGCAAAGTGAATGAATAATGAAATGAGTTAAAGAGGGAGAATGTGGTGAAATGATGAAGTAGGAAGGTGGAAATGCATGTGACTTGTTTGTGGAATAAAGAATGAATGGTGGAAATGTGAGTGAATGATGTGCATGTGTGTGAATGCATGTGTTGATTTAAAGAATAGGTATGCATGTGAATTAGTTTGGAAAGAGGTGGGTGTGCATGTGAGATGAAATGCATATGTTTGAAATGTGTAGATGATTATGAGTATGATAAGTGATAAATGAATGATATGTGGTGAGTGATAAGTGAATGGAAATGATAAGTGATAAGTGAATGGAAGTGATAAGTGAAAGGTTTGATAAGTGATAAATGAATGATATGTGGTGATAAATGAATGATATGTGGTGAGTGATAAGTGAATGGAAGTGATAAGTGATAAATGGACTAGTTTAAAGGGCTAGGGTTTAAGTACATAGAATGGGCCTAAAATAGGTTGGTTTGCATGGCATAATATGTTTGATTGGGCTAGAGGTTTTCCATGGCTCAAAGGATTTGTTTGATTGGGCTAGGCCCTTTGTTTGATGTCCCCAAAGAGCATACAAGGCTTCAATTTCGTCCATCCTCTTTGCTCCATGATTAAGCTATCCAATCCATGCCCAAAAGTGCCCCAAATAGCCTCAAAATGCACTTTCTTGCTCCCTAAGCCCTTAGAACCTGAAAACACACAAAAGAAGCATAAATGACTAAAATAACTATGAATTACCAACATAGATGCACGAAAACAAGCTAAGTAAGTCGCCTAAATATGCTCCTATCAAACTCCCCCACACTTAACTTTTGCTAGTCCTCGAGCAAAACAGAATAAAAACAAATAAACAAAACGACACTAAACACTTAAAACACAACCTAAACCTTCCAACACCCGTCTTAGGGATTTCCAATGCACATGACATGTTAGAAATCATCATTCTCACAGATTTTAGTCATCTTCACACTTAAGTACATTCTTAATCATAGTCACCATATACTAGTTCACATTTAAGCATTTAAAACCATGTTTTGAATGTAGTAACATGCCTTAGAGAATTTGCTCAATTCCTTACAAGATATGCACTCGATTTTCACTCAGAATTTCTAACTACACACCCTAATCTAGTCATATGTGAGAAGATTGATGTAAACATGAAAACGAACACTCGCATATATGTATCACAAAGAACGCAATTTCTGGAGTTAATAAGCATGTTTAGATATGATCTCATGAATGGAATGCTACTACTTAGACGCGAGAACCAGTGACACCATATGCTCATACCAAATTCAAACTCCACAATTGAAATACATAACACTCAAGATTGAAGTCACGGGTTGTAATGGGGCTTGGGGTGTGTGGATAACAAAGAAGGGATATGGAAAACAAAGGTTCTTAAAGAAATAGTGAGCAAGGCAATTGAATCAACTTAGAATTCACTTTTGAATGAAAACTCAACTTTGGAACA
Source organism: Pyrus x bretschneideri (assembly GCF_019419815.1). Taxonomy (NCBI): domain Eukaryota; kingdom Viridiplantae; phylum Streptophyta; class Magnoliopsida; order Rosales; family Rosaceae; genus Pyrus; species Pyrus x bretschneideri. Next base: position 357,340 of record NW_025999803.1, on the reverse strand, counting down.
AAAAGGGAGACAATTTAGGGCCAGAATTGGTGTTTTGAGCCCTTACTTCAATCACTCATTCTTTCATTTTTTCAAGCTCTTTTTTCTTTCTTTCTTTTCTTTTCTGTTTTTCTTTTCTTTTGAAACTCAAAACATACTTAAGAACAAGCATTCTTTCTCCCACACTCATTTTCTTGCATAATGTAACTCAAAAGGAATTCATTTAAGTCATGCTCACTATCTTCTAAGAACAAAGGTGTGGATTGTCCTAAACTAGGCTAGGTGAGGATAATGTGGGTTGACAAAGAATAAAGGCTAAGCAAAGCTCAACGGGGGTAAAACTTACAACATATACGAAATATGGGAAGTGAGGTTATTTGGCTATGGTGGCAATTACACAACTTCATCTTGAATATGTTATGTAAATCAATAACATGCTTTGAATGAAATGGGCATGAGTTCTAGCATTTGGAACTATATGATGAAACGCCTTCTAAGTAGTAACCAAGCAAAGAATAATGAGATCATGCAACAACTTTGGAAAACAAGAAATCACAGATTATACTCTCCAAAGAACGTTATAGGCTCAAGTCTCTCAGGGTTGTAGCGTTTGTTTGAGTTCCTTCCTTCAAGCATGTTACAAAAACGAAAATTTTTTATGATTGCATGTGAAGTCATACATTATAACCATAACCAAGCATATACCAAGAGTAAATCAAACTTTTCTCTCTGTTTATAACTCTTTTTAACAGTCATGCAATTAGAAACCAAATCCTTATCATTGTGTTGGAAGGTGACCTACGACACAAAAACGACTCAAAACACTCTTTTTAGGCTTTTCAAAACATGTTTTTCAAATTTTTATGTGATTTTCGAATTTTTAAGTCAAAACACACTAAACACACTTAAAAACAGCAAGAAACAACATTTGAAGTTTATGGTGGATAAAACCCTACGAATTTGCATCAAAACACTTTAGTAACTCCCCCACACTTAAATCAAACATTGTCCTCAATGTTAAAAACCACACTAAACATAAACAAACATATAAACAACAATTAAACATACTAAACATGGCATAATGTATCTAACAAAGAGAAGAGTTTAGAGATGCAAATCTGATTATGGAGTGTTCGTTCCATCTTCTCCTTGGTGATTGCAGTGAGGCTTGGATCTTTGTGATTCCACAGGCTTACTCTTGAACTGCGCTGCTCCCATCGTTGATTTTCCTTTGTGCTACTCTTGAACTGGGCAGCAGGCTTCCTTTGGTCTCCCCCGAAGGTCTGAGCTTCCTCCTCTTATCTGTTTCTTTGTTCAATCTCTCCAATTCGTATTGAAGAGGGTTAGAGGATAGCTCAGCAAAGCTAGGTAAGCAACCAGGGAATAGAGTCCAGATAGACTCCAAGTGCCGGCTGATTGCTTCTTTCACTTTGCCATGCAAGTAATATCAAGGACAAAGGAAAAGACAGGGAAAGAGCATGATATGAGATACCTTTGCTTTTGCCCTTGATGATATGAGATACCTTTGCTTTTGAAGAAGCGGTGAATGAATCAGCACATGTATTTGTGGTGCTGTTTCCTCCTGGGTCATCTGTACTCCAGGCATCTGGTATCATCTTTGGGGAAGAAGAAAGAATGGAGTATTTCGAAAGGCTTTGCTGGGAGTGCGCCCTCAGAGGTGAGGAAGAGTTGGTCATTTTCTTCAGTTCTGTCTTGCCATAAAAGATGAAGGTCGACATATATAGGGAATTCAATAGCAAGTGGTGATACTGTTCTTTTACCTTGTCGACAAACATTTCGATCCCGCAAATCCGGCTTTTTGGAATAGTGACGACTCTTCGATCTTTGAAGACGCCTCTTCGATAAAGCTGCACACGTTTTCTGAAAAGCAGATAAAGCGTCGCCAAACTTTGCGCTTGTCGGCTAAAGACGTGTAGTTGCGATGATGGCCTCCACGTGTTGAACGCGTTTTCTGAAAAGCAGATAAAGCGTCGCCGAACTTTGCGCTTGTCGGCTTTTTGAATCGGTGGACGCGTTGCCTTGGCTTTTTATAGAGCTATCGATCACCGCCAACTTACACACTCTGAAGATTTTCCATTCTTGAAACTTGTCTCCGGCCCTTTGAAAATCTACTCCGTCCACCCCTTCTCTTTTAACTTCGTGAACAATGGCTAGCTCATCCAACCCATCGAACCTTTGCTTAGATTTGAGTCTAAGCAGTGATCCGGTCGCGTCTCGTCAGGGTAAGGTATGGTGCCCGTCTTTCTTATCTTCCCATGGCCCTCTTACAGATGAGGACTCTGTGATGACGGATCCCACAACGGCTACGATAGTGGCTCGGAACCTCCTCACTCCCAAAGACAGTCAGCTACTTTCAGGACGGTCCGATGAGTTGGCCGTTCAAGAATCCCTGGCTCTGAGTGTTCAGTGCGCTGGCTCTGTGTCTAACATGGGCCAACGCCTTCTTGCTCGCTCCCGTCAGGTTGAATCCTTGATGGCGGAGGTGGAGAGTCTTAAGCAGGAGATCAAACAGCTTAAGTACGAGAACCGAAGTTTGCACGTGCTTGCCAACAATTATTCGTCAGGCATGAAGAGGAAACTTGACGAGCTTGATGACCGTCAAAGGCTTGCAGCTTTCTTCCAGAGGCACCTCTTTCCTGGGTCATCCAGCGTTCCACCAAGGTTTGGGGCCTTGAATGATCTATCTTTGGTGCCTCCCGCTCCTATGCCTTCCGCTCCGATGCCTCTTGCTCCAATGCCTTCTGCTCCGAGACCTCCTGTTCCGATGCCTCCTGCTCCGATGCCTCTTGCTCCGAGAGTGTTGCCACGTAGTGGGGCCTCACGTACTCAACCTTTGTAAAGGCTCCATCTTTCTGCCATGTTTAGATACAATTGTAATTTATCGAAAAAAATCAATAAACAAGCAAAAGTTTTATTTACTGTATTGGGTTGCCTCCCAAGTAGCGCTTTCTTTTACGTCTTGCAGCCGGACGAAGAACCCAATCACTCCAGGATATGTTCACGAATCGGATGAGAACTCCGAGTCATGAACTAGTACCTAAAACAAGAAACAAAACAAATTTAAGAATCTGGAAAAATAAAAACAAACGAAAATAAAACAATCCAAGGGATTAGCAAAGTTGCTAATCCCCGGCAACGGCGCCAAAATTTGATGCGAGAATTATACGCGCACAAATTAAACCCTCTTTTTGACAATTGTAGTATGGATGTAAGTAGGGATCGTTCTGGACCGGGGATTAGGAGGGATTGTTAACCACTTGGATTTGACTTCAAAAACGTAAAAACAAGATAAAACACTAAACTAGACTCAAAGAATGTGAAACTAAACGTTAAAACACTAAGACAAACCAAAAGACTCAAAATGCTTTAAAAACACAAACTAAATTGATTTCTAACTAAATTGAACAATAAAGTAAAGGGGGATTGGATTTGGACGACTTTAAACTAAAAATGGAAACTTGGAAACAAAACAAATTGTAAATATGGATTTGACGGAAATGAATGGATGGGAAGCTAGCTAAGGGGTTCATCTCCACATATGTTATACTTGCATACAAAACGATGTCTAATTGCTTTTCAATAAACCATGAATTCTCAACGCCCCGGGTTAATTAGGTCCGCTTAAATTAACCGTCAAGTTTTCCTTAAGTTAATGAATTGGATGATTGCATACGACAATCCAAAGCATTCCTCACAAGTTCCCTACATGAATTGCATAATAGAGATACAAGCAAGAATCATTAAGCATCATGAAAACTATAAGTGTTGACGAGGCATTCGTTACTATGATTGCATGAAACTTATGCCAAGAATATGTTTAACACGATTGTTTATAAGCAACCTCCACTACTTGTGAATATAAGTTCATAACTATTACGTGAAACTCACTTATATTCTAGCGTCAAATTCATGCATGAAAATTAAGCGTTCATTCTTAATAAACATACATAAATAGGTTATCAATCAAACAGTTAAACAAATTGAATTCACAACTTATGAAATGTAATTAAAAGTAATCAAATCATATTACAAACATAAACATAGTTTCGAATTACCCCCTAGCTAAAGGGGGTTTAGTTCCTCATAACTTTGAAATCAAAGAAACACCTAAACATTCCAACAACTCAAAACTTTGAATTGTATGAACGTTTAAGCACTCTTTTCTTCCATTTCTCATACGTACAAAACAAAGAGAATTAAAATGAAACTTTGAAATCAAAGAAACACCTAAACATTCCAACAACTCAAAACTTGAATTGTATGAACGTTTAGGCACTCTTCTCTTCCTCGTTGTTGTAGCACAAGGTTTAAGGATAGGTTGGTTGGGGGGATGGAAGTGTTGGGGAATTATGGAAATGGATGAGGATTGGTGGAAATGGAAGATGGTTTTTGGATTCTAAGGGAGAAAGGAATGTGTTTGTGGTGTGTTGTTGTGTTGTGAATGAGATGATTTTTGAATGAATGAATGCAAGGGTATTTATAGGAGGAGTGGAGATGTATATGGCTATTTGTTTAAGGTGTTTGTGGTTGCAATGATGAAGAATTGCATGTGGAAATAAAAGGGAAAATGTGGTGAAATGATGAAGTAGGAAGGTGGAAATGCATGTGAGATGTTGGAAAGGGAATGGGAATATGAGTAGGCCATGGCATGGGAGTTGTTTTGTTGGTGTAAATGTGCCATGGTTGCAATGATGAAGAATAAAGGGTGCATGTGGGGTGGAATTGAATGAATGCAAAGTGAATGAATAATGAAATGAGTTAAAGAGGGAGAATGTGGTGAAATGATGAAGTAGGAAGGTGGAAATGCATGTGACTTGTTTGTGGAATAAAGAATGAATGGTGGAAATGTGAGTGAATGATGTGCATGTGTGTGAATGCATGTGTTGATTTAAAGAATAGGTATGCATGTGAATTAGTTTGGAAAGAGGTGGGTGTGCATGTGAGATGAAATGCATATGTTTGAAATGTGTAGATGATTATGAGTATGATAAGTGATAAATGAATGATATGTGGTGAGTGATAAGTGAATGGAAATGATAAGTGATAAGTGAATGGAAGTGATAAGTGAAAGGTTTGATAAGTGATAAATGAATGATATGTGGTGATAAATGAATGATATGTGGTGAGTGATAAGTGAATGGAAGTGATAAGTGATAAATGGACTAGTTTAAAGGGCTAGGGTTTAAGTACATAGAATGGGCCTAAAATAGGTTGGTTTGCATGGCATAATATGTTTGATTGGGCTAGAGGTTTTCCATGGCTCAAAGGATTTGTTTGATTGGGCTAGGCCCTTTGTTTGATGTCCCCAAAGAGCATACAAGGCTTCAATTTCGTCCATCCTCTTTGCTCCATGATTAAGCTATCCAATCCATGCCCAAAAGTGCCCCAAATAGCCTCAAAATGCACTTTCTTGCTCCCTAAGCCCTTAGAACCTGAAAACACACAAAAGAAGCATAAAGGACTAAAATAACTATGAATTACCAACATAGATGCACGAAAACAAGCTAAGTAAGTCGCCTAAATATGCTCCTATCAGTACTTTCTCTTCAAACCTTGCCTTGGCCTCCTCTTCAACCTCAACTTCTTGCTCTTCTACTTCAGGTTCGGGACTAGGAGGATTAGACTCTTGGTGCTTCTTCCTTCGTCTCAAAGTCCTCTCAAAATCACTGTCAAAGTCAGAGATATGCCCACGAACAGGTTGTGAGCTACGGGTCATAAACAAAACACATACACACGGTGCAAAAAAATTAAAACAAAATAGAAACCAAACAATTTAAACAAGACTCAAAACAAGGGATTAGCAACTTTGCTAATCCCCGGCAACGGCGCCAAAATTTGATGCGAACATTATATGCACACAAATTAAACCCTATTTGTGACAATTGTAGTAATGATGTAAGTAGGGATCGTTCTATCCGGGGATTAACTAGGGGTGCTAAACACTTGACTCAAATAAATAAAACTAATCTTTAAACACTTAATTCACTTAACGAAAACTCAAAATAAGTCCACAAGACTCCAAATACTTAAAAACACAAAATAAGATAGATTAAGACTAAACAAAATATGGGGGGGATTGAGGTTTTGACGAAATTAAACTAAAATGCACAGATTGTAATTAAGGGTAGAATGTAAATATGAATGTGATGAAAATATGGATGAATGCTAGCTAGAAGGTTCTTCTCCACACATGTTACACTTGCATACAAGATGATTTTCGGTTGGTCTTTCGATGAATTATGAAACTCAACACCCCGGGTTAATTAGGTCCGCTTAAATTAACCGTCAAGTTTTCCTTAAGTTAATGAATTGGATGATTGCATACGACAACCCAAAGCATTCCCCACAAGTTCCTTACATGAATTGCATAATAGAGATACAAGCAAGAATCATTAAGTTCTTTGAAAACCATAAGTGTTGACGAGGCATTCGTTACTATGATGAGCATGAAACTAGTGCCAAGAATTCATTTAACGCGATTGTTTATAAGCAACCTCCACTACTTGTGAATATAAGTTCATAACAATTAGGTGAAACTCACTTATATTTTAGCGTCATATTCATGCATGAAAATTAAGCGTGCACTCTCAATAAACATACATAAATAAGTTATTAATCAAACAGTTAAACAAATTGAATCCACAACTCATGAAATTCCTACCAAAGGTAATCAATTCATATTGCAAGCATAAACATGGTTTCGAATCACCCCCTAGCTAATGGGGGGTTTAGTTCCTCATACGTACAAAACAAAGATAAGTAAATTTAATCATTGAAATCAAGGAAAAGAAAACACCTAAAAATTCCAACAACTCAAACTTGAATTGTATGAACGTTTAGGCCCTTCTCCTCCTCTTTGTTGCGGCACAAGGTCTAAGGATAGGTTTTGGGATGTGTTTGTATGTGGAATGGATTGGGGAATGGTTGGGTATTGTTTTGGAGGGATGGGGAGTGGTGGAAATGGAAGAGAAGATGCTGGAAATGGAAGTGGGGTGCACGGCAATGAAGTTTCAGGATGTGTTTTTGTTGTTGTTGTTGTTGTGGTAATGAGAATGATCCTTTGTGGCTGCAATGGATGTTTATTTATAGGTGGATGAATGATTAAAAGAGGGAATATGACAGCTAGGGAGAGAATGTGGCTGCCATCATGAAGAGTGAATGGATGTGCTGGAATTGAGTGGATGTGTTGCTGCCAGGATGGGGGAAAATATGGAAAATGGAAGTGTGATGCACGGCAAAGCTGGAAGTGTTTGTGTTTGGGGAGAGAATGGGAATGCATGTGAGAGAATGTGAGAGAATGATTAAGGAGGGAATGCATGTGGATTAAAGAGTGAATAGTGGCTGCAATAATGAAATGGAATGCTGGAAAGGCTATGAAATGCACGGCAATGAATTTGTGTTAGGTGATGGGTGCATGTGTTGGCTGAATTATTTGTTGGGAAAGCATGTGAGGGAATGATTATGGTGAATGATGATGAATGCATGTGGAAGCGTGGCTGAAATGAAGGAGTGGAATGCTGGAATGTTATGCACGGCAATGGTGGAAATGGAGGTGCTGGAATTGATGGAATGCACGGCTAAGGATTGAACATGGCTTAGGTGATTAATCAAAGGGAGAGACAGCTAGGGGGGTGGGAATATATGCATGATGGTGGCTGAATTATATAATGAAAAGTGAATGATTAATGCTCTAGTGTTAGGACAAAGGTGCGGCTAGGATATAGGAAAGGTTTAAATGTCCTAAAACTAAAGGGAACAAGGTTCCAACACTTTGGTCTTCAATTAAGTCTTCAATTTCGTCCAACACTTTGGCTCCAAGCATAAGCTATCCATCCTTAGCCCAAAAGTGCTCCAAAAGGCTCCAAAATGCACGTCTTTGCTCCTTTAGCCCTTAGAACCTGAAAACATACGAAAATAACTTAAAAAACTTAAAGAACTAAGAAATAGCAACGTAAATGCACAAGAACAAGCCAACTAAGTTGCCTAAATATGCTCCAATCATGAACTTAGTAAGCACACAAATTAAAACCCTCTTGTGACAGTTGTAGTATATGTATAAGTAGGGATCGTTCTTAACCGGGGATTAGGAGGGATTGCAAAATCACTTGGAAACTGACTCAAAAACGTAAAATAAAGTTTAAAACACTAAACTAGACTCAAAGAATGCAAAACTAAACAATAAAAACACTAAAACAAACGAAAAGACTCAAACAGCACCCAAAACACTCAAAACTGCCTTAAAAACACATTTTGGGCAGTTTTGAGCACGTTGACTACTTTGGACGAATTTGGGTAATAAAATGAATCAAAACACTTAGAAACACAAACTAAGACACTTTCTAACTAAATTGGACACTAAAGTAAAGGGGGATTGAGGTTTTTAAGAAATTAAACTAAATGCACAGATTGTAATTAAGGGCAGAATGTAAATATGAATGTGATGAAAATATGGATGAAATGGTAACTAGAAGGTTCTTCTCCACACATGTTACACTTGCATACAAGATGATTTTCAGTTGGTCTTTCGATAAATTATGAAACTCAACACCCCGGGTTAATTAGGTCCGCTTAAATTAACCGTCAAGTTCTCCTTAAGTTAACGAATTGGATGGGACAGCGCGTACGCAATTCAAAACATTCTCCAAAAGTCCTTTACGTGAAAAGCACAATAAAGATATAATCAAAGATCATTAAGCATCATGAAAACTATAAGTGTTGACGAGGCATTCGTTACTATGATGAGCATGAAACTAGTGCCAAGAATTCATTTAACGCGATTGTTTATAAGCAACCTCCACTACTTGTGAATATAAGTTCATAACTATTAGGTGAAACTCACTTATATTCTAGCGTCATATTCATGCATGAAAATTAAGCGTGCACTCTCAATAAACATACACAAATAAGTTATCAATCAAGTAGCTAAACAAATTGAATCCACAATTCACGAAATTCCAACCAAAGGTAATCAATTCATATTGCAAGCATAAACATGGTTTCGAATCACCCCCTAGCTAACTAGGGATTTAGCCTCTCATGTTCACAGAAAGAGAAATAAAATCGAATTTAAACATAGAGAACAAAGGTTTGATTACACCTAGAACGCCCAACGAATCCACTTGATTTCAGCGCGTCTAAGCTCCTCTTTCTTCTTCTCCTTGCTGCGGTAGAGAGGTTGTATGGATGATTTGGATGTTATTTTGGGTTGGGGATAGATTTAGGGAGGTTTGGTGGTGCGGCAATGTGATGGGAAGGTGTATGGAGGTGTGGATGGTGGCTGCGGCAAGGATGGGGGAAGACTGGAATGGAGGGGGAATGCACGGATTGAATGGTGGGGGAATGCACGGATTGAATGGTTTTGGGTGATGGTGGCTGCGGCAAAAGGGAGAGAATGGGAGAGAATGTGGCTGATGGTAGTGACGGCTTAGGGTGAATGGCTGAAAAATAGAATATATATGAATGAATGAAAAGGCTCTAGGGTTCAATTAAAGGGTACGGCTGAGATTAGAACTAGAAGGCTTAGGGTTTATGGATGATGGATGGGAGATGCGGCTGATATGTTGGTGAATGAATGAAAAGTGTGAATGAATAGAATAGGGTGCGGCTAGAGGTTTAAAACATACATGATTTCAGAAATAAAACCCTAGCTTGTTTTTATTAACTAAAATAAATTCAAAGGCTTCTAGAATTTAGGAAATAAAATCAGAAATTAAAGAGGGAATGATTAAAGGGTGCGGCTAGGGTTAGGTTAGGAGAAAGAAATAGGTTTTAAGTGCACAACATTGGACAAAAGTGCCCCCCCTTGCACGGCAAGGGAAAGGAACTAGGGTTAAGGCACGGCAAGGTTGTGTAATTGGGCTACGGCCTTGGTTTTGTGTCCTAAAGTGCCTACAAGGCCTTCAAAGTGGCTAGAAAATACGGACGTTTAAGTTTAGGAAAGGTTACCAAAACGGGAAACTTAGGGTTAACTTTCCTACTTCAAGTAGGAATCCTTGTTTGAGTAGGAATCCTCGTTTTGGTAGGAATTCATCGTTGGAGTAGGAATTCATCGTTTCTTCAAGTCTTCAACTCATTCATTCCTCTTTCGCTCCAAAAGACTCCAATTTGCATCTTCTTGCACACTTTGGCCTTATAATCTGAAAATACACAAAAGTGGCCTTAAACACTAAAATAACTACGTAAACACAACATAAATGCACGAGAACAAGCTAAGTAAGTCGCATGAATATGCTCCTATCAAATTCCCCCACACTTAGCTTTTGCTAGTCCTCGAGCAAAACAAAACAACTAAAGTAAACAAGACGAAACAAAACAAACAAAACATAACCTAAACCTTCCAACGTTTGCCTCAGGGATTTCCAATGAAACATGACATGTCAAAGATCATTACTCACATAGCTTTTAGTCTTCCTTCCCCTCAAGCACATACTTAATCATAGTCACCATTCACTAGTTCGCATTTAATCAATTAAAACACATTTTGAATGTAGTAACATGCCCTTGAGAATTCCCTCAATTCCTCACTAGTTATGCACTCAATTTTCACTCAGATTATCTGACTACACACCCTACACTAGTACTCACATACGTTATAACAAAGAACGCAATTTTTGGAGTAATTAAACGTGTTTAGATATGATCTCATGAATGGAATGCTACTACTTAGATGCGAGAACCAGTGACACCATATGCTCATACCAAATTCAAACTCCACAATTGAAATGCACAACACTCAAGATAGAAGTCAAGGGTTGTAACGGGGATTGGGGTATTGGCTAACAAGGAAAGGTCGGGATAAACAACAGTTCTTTAAGCAATAGCAAGCAAAGTAATGAAATTGAGACTTAGAATTCACTTAGAATGCAGAAATCAACTTTTAGACAAACAGGGAAGATTCAAACAACTCTTAGGGCCTAATTCATTGTTTTGGGCCCTTTCTTCAACAAACAATACTTTGGAACTTTTTTTTTTCAACTCTTTTTAACTTTTTTTTCACTTTTTTTCTTTTTTTTCTTTTTTTTCTCTTTTTTTTTTCTTTTTTTTTTCTAACCGTGCCTATGGCACATAAACTCACATCAATACTCCTTCCCCCACACTTATTTTCTACAACACATTGATAAAAGGGAAGTCACTTTTAGTCATGCTTACTATGCTTCAAGAACAAGGGTAAGGATGGTCCTATTCTAGGCTAGGTGAGGATGATATGGGTTAACAAAGAACATGGCTAACACGGCTCAATGGGGTTAAACTTAAACACAAAATGAGTTAAGGGCACATGGCTATTTGGCTTTGATGGTGGTCACTACACAACTTCATCTTGAATATGTGATATGCAAATCAATAACATGCGAATGAAATGGGCATGAGTTCTAGCATTTGGAACTAAGTGATGAAACGCCTTCTAAGTAGTAACCAAGCAAAGAATAATGAGATCATGCAACGACTTTAGAAAACAATGATGCACAGATTATTACTCTCTAAATAAACGTTTAGGCTCAAGTCTCATCGGGATGTAGCGTTAGTTTGAGTTCATTCCTTCAAGCATGTTACAAAAACTAATTTTTTCTTTATGATTACATGTGAATTCGTAAACTATAACTACAACTAAACATAAACCAAAGAGTAAATCAAACGTCCATCCATGTTTGTAACTTTCTTTAACCATCATGCAATTAAAAACCAAATCCTCATCATTGTGTTGGAAGGTGACCTACGACACAAACAAACACACAAAAACAACTCTTTTTGGGTTTTTCACAACAATTTTTCAAATTTTTATGGGATTTTCAGATTTTTAAGTCAACACACACTAAAACACTCTAAAATAGTTTAAAAACACTTAAAAACAGCAAGGAACAACATTGGAAGTTATGGGTGATAAAATCCCACGAATTTGCATCAACACATTTAGTTACCCCCCCCACACTTAAATCAAACATTGTCCTCAATGTTTCAAGCTTAAAATCACACTAAACACAAGCAAACACACAAACATGGCAGAATGTAAATAACAAAGAGAAGAGGTTAGGGACGCAAATCTGGTTATGGAGTGTAAATTCCATCTTCTCCTTGTTGAATGCATGGGTTGCCTCCCAAGAAGTGCTTGCTTTAACATCTTGCAGCCAGACGACGTTATGCTCATTCCCCATTGGAGCCCACGGCATGCAATGGGATCTCCTCCACAACATGCTCAACAAAGTTCTCGTAGTAGGGTTTCAACCTATGGCCATTCACCTTGAATTCTTGTCCAGTTTTCAAACTTTGTATTTGGACTGTACCATGCACAAAAACATTAGTGATAACAAATGGACCAACCCACTTAGAACGTAACTTACCGAGGAATAATCGAAGACGGGAATTGAATAACAACACTTTCTGCCCGATTGAGAAGGTTTTGCCTCTAATCATCTTGTCATGGACGGCCTTGGTCTTCTCCTTGTAAATCCGGGCATTCTCATACGCCTCATGCCTAATCTCTTCAAGCTCGCTCAATTGTAGCTTCCTATGGTTTCCAGCCGTGTCCACATCCATATTGAAAGTCTTGACCGCCCAATGTGCCTTATGCTCAAGCTCTACGGGTAGATGGCACGGCTTGCCATAGACTAGCCGAAATGGGGACATACCAATGGGCGTTTTGTAAGCCGTTCGATAGGCCCACAGTGCATCCTCCAAACGCAAGCTCCAATCTTTTCTATTCGGCCCAACGGTCTTTTCCAGGATTTGCTTGATTTCTCGATTTGAAACTTCGGCTTGGCCACTGGTTTGGGGGTGATAAGGTGTGGAAACCTTATGCAACACGTTGTACTTCTTGAGCAACACCGCAATGGTGCGGTTGCAAAAATGTGACCCACCATCGCTTATGAGCACTCGCGGCATCCCAAATCTAGAGAAAATGTTAGATTTTACAAAATCTGCAACAACTCTAGAATCGTTAATTCGGGTGGCTTTAGCTTCCACCCACTTTGACACATAATCAACAGCAATTAAAATGTACGTAAAACCAAAAGACATAGGGAACGGACCCATAAAATCAATACCCCAAACATCAAAGATTTCAACAACAAGGATTGGGGTTTGCGGTATTTGGTCTCTTTGGCCTAAACTTCCGGTCTTTTGACATCTATCACATGTTAAGCAAAAAGCCCTAGCATCTCTAAACAATGTAGGCCAATAAAAACCACTTTCAAGAACCTTAAACGCTGTGCGTTGTGTGCCAAAGTGTCCACCACATGCATATGTATGGCAAAAACTCAAAATGGAATTAAATTCAGATTCATGAACACAACGACGCACAATCTGATCCGGGCATATTTTCCACAAATAAGGGTCGTCCCAAACATAAAAACGTGCATCCTTTTTTAACTTATCACGTTGAGCCTTGCTTAAGGTGTTAGGAACTTGCTTAGACACCAAAAAATTAACCAAATCGGCATACCAAGGAGTACTTACCTCAACGGACAGAAGTTGTTCATCCGGAAACGTTTCTAAAATGGGAAGGTCCTCTTCTTCACGCACCATTCGACTTAGGTGGTCAGCCACCACGTTTTCACATCCCTTCTTGTCCCTAATTTCAATGTCGAATTCTTGAAGTAGGAGCATCCAACGAATGAGCCTTGGTTTGGCCTCCTTTTTGGTGAGAAGATACTTCAAGGCTGCATGGTCAGTGAAAACAATTACTTTAGTACCTATGAGATATGATCTAAACTTATCTAATGCAAATACAACCGCCAAAAGTTCTTTTTCGGTTGTAGAATAATTCAATTGAGCATCATTTAACGTGCGTGAAGCATAATAAATAACATGTGGCTGTTTGTTTTTCCTTTGGCCCAAAACAGCTCCAAGGGCGTAATCCGATGCATCACACATCAACTCAAAGGGAATGGACCAATCCGGCGGAGTGATAATTGGTGCCGTGGTGAGGAGTTCTTTGAGGTGGTTGAATGCTTTCTCACACGCCTCGTTGAACTCGAAAACCACCTCTTTTTGAAGCAATCGGCATAGTGGTTGCGCAATCTTGGAGAAATCCTTTATGAACCGCCTATAAAGACCTGCATGACCAAGAAACGAACGAACCTCTCTAACCGAAGTTGGAGAGGGTAAATGACGAACAAGGTCTACCTTAGATTTATCTACTTCAATTCCTTTTTCAGAAATAATATGTCCTAGAACAATACCTTGCTTAACCATGAAGTGACATTTTTCCCAATTTAACACAAGGTTTGTTTCAACATAACGGTTCAAAATCAAACTAAGATTATTCAGACAACCATCAAATGAATTACCAAAAACACTGAAATCATCCATAAAAACCTCAATAATTTTCTCAACATAATCTGAAAATATGCTCATCATGCATCTTTCAAATGTGGCAGGTGCATTACATAAACCAAATGGCATGCGACGATAAGCAAATGTACCAAAGAGGCATGTAAAAGTAGTCTTTTCTTGATCATCCGGGGCAATAACAATTTGATTATAACCAGAATATCCATCAAGAAAACAATAAAATGAATGACCCGCTAACCTCTCAAGCATTTGATCTAGGAACGGCAATGGGAAGTGGTCCTTCCTCGTGGTGGCGTTTATCTTCCTATAATCAGTGCATATGCGCCAACCGGTTTGGATTCTAGTGGGCACAAGCTCATTCTCCGCATTTTCCACCACCATCACTCCAGATTTCTTGGGAACACATTGGATAGGTGAAACCCAACGGCTATCGGAGATGGGGTAAATCACTCCACAATCAAGGAGCTTGATTATCTCCTTCTTCACTACTTCCATCATCGGAGGGTTAAGACGGCGTTGAGCCTCTCTAGTTGGTTTGGCCCCCTCCTCAAGAAATATGTGATGCATGTATGTGGCAGGACTAATACCTTTGATATCGGCCAAAGTCCAACCTAGGGCAGATTTGAACTCCTTCAAAACACGCACTAGTTTCTCCTCTTCTTGTGCCATGAGTGATGAAAAAATAATGGCCGGTAATGTCTCCTCTTCCCCCAAGAAAATGTACTTCAAATGGCTTGGTAGTGGTTTGAGATCAAGGAGAGGTGCCTGAACTATGGATGGAAGCAACTTATTAGTCGAAATGGGAATTAACTCAAAGTTAGAAAACTTACCCTCATGCCTAGGCAGTGACTCTAGGGCAGCAACCAACTCAAGGCATTCCTCAATAGGAGGCACGGCATGCAATGGAGTGTGTGTGCCGTGGGTTATCAAAAGCTCTCCTCCCTTGGTTTTGAGTTCCATGCTTCGTGTAATGACATTTCCAAGTGCATCGGCGTTCAAATCTTCAAGATATCCCTGCGCTAAAGAGTCAATTATATCAATGGAAGAACATGAATGATCCTCAATAGGATACTTAATAGAATCAGAAAGACTAAAATTAACAACTTCCCCATCAAATTCCATGGACAACGTTCCATTAAACACATCAATCTTTGTCCGAGCCGTCTTCATGAATGGCCGGCCAAGTAGGATTGGCAACGAAGGGGCATGGTCAGATTCATCCATCTCGAGCACATAGAAGTCCGCCGGAAAGATTAAATGATTTACCTGCACTAACACATCTTCCAAAACTCCCTTTGGATAGGCATTAGATCTATCGGCCAATTGTATGATTACACCATCATTTTTCAATACTCCTAGGTTCATAGATGCATAAATTGAATATGGCATAACATTTATAGAAGCACCTAGGTCTAGCATGGCAGATTCAAAACGAGTATTACCTATCACACAAGGAATGGTAAAACTACCCGGATCTTTGCATTTGGGGGGTAGTTTGCGTTGCAAGATGGCGGAGACATTTTCACCTACCTTTACCACTTCCTTGGTCGACATCCTCTTCCTCGTGCTGCAAAGCTCCTTTAAGAACTTGGCGTACCTCGGGACTTGCTTGATTGCATCCAAAAGGGGTATGTTTACTTGAACTTTCCGAAATGTCTCAAGGATGTCCTTCTCAGCTTCTTCTTTCTTCGTTTGCATGAACCTACTAGGAAAAGGCACATTCGAAGGAACAACATTAGTATAAACTGAATTTGACACATTCTTACCCTTTTTGGCCGAATTAGACAATTTGGAGTCATTTGAAGCTTGCGGCAAAGGTGTTTCCACCTTTGCCGTGGGTTGTCTTGAGTCCTCCTCTTCGATCCTTAGTTTTTCGTCCTCGTTAAGACCTGATGTTGATGGTGTAGGACATGCCCCGACTTCTTTTCCACTTCTCAAGAGTATGGCCTTTGCACTTTCGAAGCCTCCCTTGGGGTTTGGAATGGTAGAACTAGGAAGTTGGCCTTGCTCACGAAACTTCCCTACAAAATCTGCAATCTGCCCAATTTGTTTCTCCAATTGCTCCACCCACTTATCTTGGTTTTGCATGGCTTTGGCTTGATTTTCTTGCCCCTGAGACAAATTCGTTAGTAACTTAAGAAGTGTATCATTGTCTAAAGTGTTACCTGAACTTGTTTGGGCAGATTGTGGAGGTGCTTGTGTGGGTGCGTATGGCTTGTTGTAGAAGCCCGGGGGTTGTTGCCTAAAGCCTCCTTGTTGTGGTGGTTGTTGAGGCTCCCTCCACTTGAAGTTCGGGTGGTCTCTCCAACCTGGATTATAAGTGTTAGAATACAAATCGTTCCTTGGTTGGTTTTGGCCCTGAAATTCAATTGCATTTGCGCTTTCCCATCCACCATTCTCTATGAGTTGTGGGCACTTCTCAGAAGCATGCCCTTGGATAGAACACACCCCGCATACAATTGGTCCTTGCATCCTCATGCCTTCGGCCATCTGAGACACAATGGAAGTAAGATTAGCTAATTGTGAATGAATGTCGGGTGTGGAACTTACCTCATGAACTTGCTGCCGCGGGGGTCCTCTTTGGCCTACTCCTTCGTATTGTTGAGCGTTCAACGCTCGGTTAGCGATCAAGACCTTGGCAGCCATGGGCGTCTTGTCCACCAATGCTCCACCTGCCAAGGCATCGAGCATTTGACGTTCAATTGGTAGGAGCCCCTCGTAGAAGTATTGCAGAAGCAACTCCTCCTTCATCTGATGTTGTGGACAAGAAGCAACAAGAGATTTAAAATGTTCATAATACGTAGGAAAAGACTCACCTTCATCTTGCTGAATTCCACTTATCCTTTTACGTAAAAGGATGATTCGAGAAGTTGGGAAAAACTTCTCCAGAAATGCCCTCTTCATACTCTCCCATGATGTGACGATTCCGGGAGCTAAGTCGTACAACCAATCCTTGGCTTTGTCCATTAAAGAGAATGGAAAAGCCTTCATCTTCAAAATGCTTCCGTCGACGTTGACGGGAGTCATGCTTGAACACACCACCTCGAATTCCTTCAAATGCTTGTTCGGATCCTCCATGGACAACCCATGGTATTTCAGAATGTGGTGAAGCAAACTTGACTTCAACTCGAACTCCTCGGTCTTGCCTTCGGCCGGTGGGGGATATTGGATACACAAGGGTGCGGCATTATCCAATCCCGAAGCGGAAAGCTCCTTGAGTGTCCGGGTGTCCACGGCCATGCCTTGTGGTTCTTTAAATACACTTGCCGTGGCTTCTTCAAAGATCCCTGCCGTGGCCTCTTCTTCCTCTTCTAGGCCTTGTTCTTCAAGGTCAGGTTCCGGGCTTGGCGGATTTGATTCGTGTTGCTTCTTCCTTCGTCTCAAAGTCCTCTCAAAATCGTTGTCAAAGTCCAAGATATCCTCACGAATCGGTTGAGAACTCCGAGTCATACACTAGTACCTAAAACAAGAAAAACAAAACAAGGTCAGAAACTTTAACAAAATTAACAAACAGAAAATAACAATCCAAGGGATTAGCAAAGTTGCTAATCCCCGGCAACGGCGGCAAAAATTTGATGCGAACTTAGTAAGCACACAAATTAAAACCCTCCTGTGACAGTTGTAGTATATGTATAAGTAGGGATCGTTCTTAACCGGGGATTATGAGGGATTGCAAAATCACTTGGAAACTGACTCAAAAACGTAAAATAAAGTTTAAAACACTAAACTAGACTCAAAGAATGCAAAACTAAAATATAAAAACACTAAAACAAACCAAAAGACTCAAACAGCACCCAAAACACTTAAAACTGCCTTAAAAACACATTCTGGGCAGTTTTGAGCACGTTGACTACTTTGGACGAATTTGGGTAATAAAATGAATCAAAACACTTAGAAACACAAACTAAGACACTTTCTAACTAAATTGGACACTAAAGTAAAGGGGGATTGAGGTTTTGACGAAATTAAACTAAATGCACAGATTGTAATTAAGGGCAGAATGTAAATATGAATGTGATGAAAATATGAATGAAATACTAACTAGAAGGTTCTTCTCCACACATGTTACACTTGCATACAAGATGATTTTCAGTTGGTCTTTCGATAAATTATGAAACTCAACACCCCGGGTTAATTAGGTCCGCTTAAATTAACCGTCAAGTTCTCCTTAAGTTAACGAATTGGATGGGACAGCGCATACGCAATTCAAAACATTCTCCAAAAGTCCTTTACGTGGAAAGCACAATAAAGATACAATCAAAGATCATTAAGCATCATGAAAACTATAAGTGTTGACGAGGCATTCGTTAGTATGATGAGCACGAAACTAGTGCCAAGAATTCATTTAACGCGATTGTTTATAAGCAACCTCCACTACTTGTGAATATAAGTTCATAACTATTAGGTGAAACTCACTTATATTCTAGCGTCATATTCATGCATGAAAATTAAGCGTGCACTTTCAATAAACATACACAAATAAGTTATCAATCAAGCAGTTAAACAAATTGAATCCACAATTCACGAAATTCCAACCAAAGGTAATCAATTCATATTGCAAGCATAAACATGGTTTCGAATCACCCCCTAGCTAACTAGGGATTTAGCCTCTCATGTTCACAGAAAGAGAAATAAAATCGAATTTAAACATAAAGAACAAAGGTTTGATTACACCTAGAACGCCCAACGAATCCACTTGAATTTCAGCGCGTCTAAGCTCCTCTTTCTTCTTCTCCTTGCTGCGGTAGAGAGGTTGTATGGATGATTTGGATGTTATTTTGGGTTGGGGATAGATTTAGGGAGGTTTGGTGGTGCGGCAATGTGATGGGAAGGTGTATGGAGGTGTGGATGGTGGCTGGAAGGGTTATGGTGGCTGCGGCAAGGATGGGGGAAGGCTGGAATGGAGGGGGAATGTATGGATTGAATGGTTTTGGGTGATGGTGGCTGCGGCAAAAGGGAGAGAATGGGAGAGAATGTGGCTGATGGTAGTGACGGCTTAGGGTGAATGGCTGAAAAATAGAATATATATGAATGAATGAAAAGGCTCTAGGGTTCAATTAAAGGGTATGGCTGAGATTAGAACTAGAAGGCTTAGGGTTTATGGATGATGGATGGGAGATGCGGCTGATATGTTGGTGAATGAATGAAAAGTGTGAATGAATAGAATAGGGTGCGGCTAGAGGTTTAAAACATATATGATTTCAGAAATAAAACCCTAGCTTGTTTTTATTAACTAAAATAAATTCAAAGGCTTCTAGAATTTAGGAAATAAAATCAGAAATTAAAGAGGGAATGATTAAAGGGTGCAGCTAGGGTTAGGTTAGGAGAAAGAAATAGGTTTTAAGTGCACAACATTGGACAAAAGTGCCCCCCCCTTTCACGGCAAGGGAAGGGAACTAGGGTTAAGGCACGGCAAGGTTGTGTAATTGGGCTAGGGCCTTGGTTTTGTGTCCTAAAGTGCCTACAAGGCCTTCAAAGTGGCTAGAAAATACGGACGTTTAAGTTTAGGAAAGGTTACCAAAACGGGAAACTTAGGGTTAACTTTCCTACTTCAAGTAGGAATCCTTGTTTGAGTAGGAATCCTCGTTTTGGTAGGAATTCATCGTTGGAGTAGGAATTTGCATCTTGCGCTCCAAAAGACTCCAATTTGCATCTTCTTGCACACTTTGGCCTTATAATCTGAAAATACACAAAAGTGGCCTTAAAAACTAAAATAACTACGTAAACACAACATAAATGCACAAGAACAAGCTAAGTAAGTCGCATGAATATGCTCCTATCACTATGCATCCAGGAGCTACTAAAATGTATCCTACCATTCGACCGTTTTATCATTGGCCGGGTATGAAGAGGGAGATAGCTGAGTATGTCAGTTGGTGTGTTGTTTGTCAGCAAGTCAAGGCGGAAAGGAAGAAACCGTTTGGGTTGTTGCAGCCGTTTCCCGTTCCAGAGTGGAAATGGGAAAATATTACTATGGATTTTGTGTACAAGCTTCCGCGTACACATAATGGTTTTGACGGCATTTGGGTGTGTTGGAAATGTGCCCTAAAACCAATCATATGATGATACTTTACGGACATTTCAAACTAATGTAGTTTAAATGTAAAGGGCAAAGATTATTGTTTGAGCCGTCTCATATAAATGTTATATGCTTAAACGATAAGTCCAAGGAATATGTGATTGGAAGAATGCGATCTAAAGAAGTTAGATTCATGAGACCATTCTTTCGTTGACACATCCTAAACGTTCCTGATCATAGGATTGTCAATTGGGCATTGACAGTCCGTTAAGATCAGTACGTGCTATGTCTTCTCTCAGGGAGAGTGACTAGTCTCGAGTCATTGGTGTGTGTGACATCAAGACAAGTACGTAGGTGCTCAATAGAGAATGAGTTCACTGAACACGATCAACGAAGAGTTCTCATATTCATGTCACATGAGAACTCATGGTTGGGATAATGCAAATTAGTCTTTTGACCTGAGGCATCACAGTTGTCTTGTGGTTAGGTCCTTAATCTTTGATTATGTCAAAGTCACTCCATCAGGAGGGTGTCCACGGCATCGTTGGGGTTAAGCCACTTAGCCATGGAGGCAAGTGAATGCGCAACAAGGGATCTCTAACCTTCAAACTGTTTGAGGGAGAATACTCTATGATATGATTAAGAATCTTTGGCCAAAGTATGAATGAGATTTAGGAATGTGTTCCAAATCACATTCAAGGTAATCATATAAGCACAAGACTCACATTGGATAGTAGACATGAATAAACTATCAAACCAAACAATGTGGTCAAGAGTATTGTATTAGAGAAAGACCGTATTGCATTTGTAATCCTAAAACTGAATAGGTTCTCCACCTCTTCTGATTAGCTTGGGTAACCATGACATGCTGCTAGGCGTCAACCATGGTTTGTGGAAGCCCTAAAAGTGTATTATCACTAACGGGAGAATTGAAAGTAAGTTTCAATTCACAATCGATTTGAAAGAGTTTGAATCGCCCACTGCCTCGCTAAAAGGAACCTAATGGATCGTACACCGTGTAAGGTAGAGATTGAAGATTCAACGGAGATGAGTAAGACTAATTAAATGGTTTAATTATTTATGGCAAGGATTAATTAATATGATTATTAATCAAACGAATAAGTTCGTTAAAAGACCTCGGGATAGTTTTGGACCTTAAGGCCCAATGGGCTTCGAACGTCAAGTCCATTGACTTAAGTTGTGTGACAACTTAATGAATAATGATTCACAAAGGCCCAAATAGCCCAATGAATACCCTAAGGCCGGCCATTTAGAGAAAGAGTGGGTTTTGGACTTATTTACAAGTTTGCCACTCAAATGAATTAAGGTATAAGTGTGACTTTATAGCCAAAATTCATTTAGGGTTTTTTTTGGGGAAATTGGAGAAACACAAACTCTCCTTTCTCTCTAGAAATGGCCGGCCACCCTTGAGGAAAACATCTAGCAATCTTACTTCCTCAAGGTCACTCATTTCTTCTACAATATGCCTTGGTGTGGAGACTTAGAGGTTCTCAATTTTGGGAACTTGGAGAAACCTTTTCATCCATCCAAATCCATGGATCTAAGATGCAAGGAATGAAGACCCTCTCTTTGGGTGATTAGCCTTTGCTTATGCAAAGAGGAATCTACAAAGGTATTGATTTCTCAACTCACTTTGTTTTGAGTTGAGTCTTGGTTCACCTATCTACTAGGCTTTGAAGTTCATGGGTTAAGTTTTGTTTTTGAGTGCATATAAACATGATTCCGCCTTTTAATTGTTAATTGCATGTTGTTGATGTTGCTCAAATGAACTTGTTTTTCACAAATCTTCCTTCAAGTGGTATCAAGAGCCTAAGTCTAGTAGTTGGTGAATCCTTTTGGGTTTTGTAGTTCATAGTTTGTGATTTGAATGTTGTAATTGTTACAAGCTTTATTCTTGCTTCTTTGAATGTAAATTTTGTTAGAAAATTTGCCATCTCAAATGTTGTAGATGTAGTTCATATGAGCATGAATTTTGGAGCTAAAATTTGGTGCCATGTTTTTGGGGAAATTCGGCCAAATCCAAAGGGTGGATTTTTGGGTTCTTGTTTGACTTGTTAAAAGTGTTTTAAAGTGACTTTTGGAACCCCTATGTACCCTAGTATGGTTGTATGTTATTTCCCTTAAGTTTGAGTGGTTTTGGTATGTTTTTGGGTGAAGAATGTTCATAGAGCTCTTATGGGTTTTCATGGATGTTCTTCATTGTTCTTGATATGTTCTTGCCAAGAACAAAAGGTTTGGTGTTTTGATTCAAAGTTTTGATTTATTTCATAAAGTTTTTGTTTTGAAATATTTCTTATGTTTAAATATCTTAGATATTTGTTTTGAAAAATTAAAGAAATTTTAGTGGGTAGGTGTGTAATGATTTATTCCATTTCACACACCCCACTTACAAAACTTTGAAATTTTTTTATATACTTTGCTTCAATGGCCGGCCACCCTACTCAATTAGGGTCCTTGTGGGGCTTTTATGCAATTACATAAAATTTTGATACTTTTGTGTATTTGTACTTTGACCCAAAAGTTTACGTTTTTACGTAAAGGTCCAAAATCACTAAAAGGACAAATTGTTTTGCTCCTTTAATGAAGTTTTAGCTTTTGTAGAAATTTTTTGGGTTCTAGTTGTAATTACATGAAGTAGTGGACTTTTGTGTTTTTACAAAGTGACCCCAAAAGTTTAAGTTTTGCAAAATGGCCCAAAAGTTGAGGTCATAGCATTTTGGCCCAAATTAGGTAGAACAAAAATTGTTTTGTCTCTTTAAATGAGAATTGGATTTTCATTTCATTTAGCTCCATTTAAATCAATTCTATGGATACAAAAACCAAATGAAAATGTTGCATTCAAGTTTAATTAGTTAAAGCGTTAATTAATTAAAGAAAGGGTGATTATGAACCTTAGCCTACGATAATTGAGCTATGTGAATGGCCGTTTCAAATTTGTTTGAACCATGGGAATGTGTAGATTAAATTTTGGTTGTAATTTGATATGATCAATTGTTGTAAAAGAGCATAGGCTCTTCTTTACTTTAAAGTAATTTGATTTGATCAATTGTTGTAAAAGAGCATAAGCTCTTATTTACTTTGAAGTACTCCTTTCTTGTTTTATTCGATATGCATGAAATTGGAGTAGTTGGGTCCAACGCCCAATAAGACAACACACCTTAATGTGATTAAACGTGTAACTAAAATCAATCACCATCCCTAGACCGAGATTCAACACAAGGCTCGTGTTGGATCTAATCAAAGGTTCATAGTCATCCTAAGGCCCTAAGGCAACTATATAGTCCATCAATGAATGCAAATCTTATGTTAGTAGTAGCATATAGTCTTGCTTTAAAAACCGTTTTAAAAGCATAGTGGGAGTATTATATACTACTAAATCAATTATATGGACCAATAGTTGTAATAGGACCAAAATGTTTTAATTGGATTAAAATGTATGTTTATATGTGATGAGACCTAAAACCCTCAACAAACCATTATTAAGTTGATAAGCGAGAGATGCTTTGAATATCTCTTCGTAGGCCTTCCACCATGGTGGGCTCCAATCGTTTGTGACTCATGCACCGGCTTCACCCTATAATGGGGAAGTACAAAGTATGTGCTTACATCCAGGAGGAGTCCATAAACATATGATGAGGTGAGTGTAGACAACGAGTATGACCAACATGATATAATTCTGAGGTTGTGCTTGAACCTCTACATAAACTAAGCATGGTGGGAATAACTTAACTAAGTGCAATGGTGCCAACATGATATAATTCTGAGGCATTCATTCTCTAGAGGCCAAACTAGATGGGTAATTACAAGAGTTGTAAATGACTAAAGTGTTATTCTCTCATCATTATTTTTGCTAACCAAAATGATATAATTCTGAGGTGGGCTTGGTAATGGTGAGTCTCCCATACCCTGCTAAGAGTTCAACAAAACTCTCGAATTCCGATGAGGGATATGGAATTTGCCAAAAATAGTGGGTGGTGCTATTTGATTTAAAGACCCGAATCAAATGGCTTAAAATCAATCAATTTATATTCGTTATGTATTTGTTTACCAATATATTTGCAAACGCTATCCAAAACTTGACAAAGAAAAACCGAACGCTTTAGTTTCCGAACTTGGTACCACAATCCCATAGATTGTCTTGAATGGATTGTAAAAGTACCTAAGTAGTCTCATCCTCACAATCTTCCTATTGATAATGTATCAATGGAAGAACATGTTAGATAAGTCTACCATGAAGAGGACAATGCAAACTCTAGTGCTTGTCTCTTTGTTACACGAACAAGGAACTTGAGAAGTAAGCACAAGGGCATGGACACTTTATGTGCCATGATTCTTCACTTACAAATTGTTGTATGAAGAAATGAGAGTTGCCTTGAACAACTCTTGAAAGTTTGTTATTATGTTTAGAACATAATGGTTGGTTGACAAAAATAGTCCATTTATATGGACTTATGATGATTTTGAATCATTGAGTGTTGAAGTGTTAAACCACTTAACGAGACGGAAACTAGGCAAGGACTTCACCTTTGTGTCCCTATCCTAATGGTTCACTAAGTTTATTGTAAACTATATAGTGAACAATAACCGCACGCTCTCCAAATCGTTTGATGTGTATAACACATTTGAAATAAGTTTCAAGAGAGATAGTGGGAGTTTAGGGACCATGACTATTGTAGTCAAAAGGGAAGTCAAATGAAGAAGGCAAAATAACTCCAAGGGAGCAAACTTTCTTTATGAAAGGATGGACATTGGAAGGGGTATTTGCAAGAAATGTCTTGCAAGTGTCAAAGAACACACCTTTCGAAGGTGTTGTAAAATGTTCTTGAATAATTCAAAACAGTTGGTTCTTCAACTTGAATACATGATTCTGTATTAGCAACTATGTTTTACAATTGTTGTAAAAGTGTGCTAATAAAAAGTAGAAGATTAATGAGAGAAGAGAAAGTACTTCACATTCGGAAAGTGAATAAAATATAGATCTCTGCAAAAGCGGATTGTACTTACTTCCTCATATGAACTACCAAAGAAATTGGAAAATACTAAAGATTGTCTTTACATTCCAATTTTAAGGAACTTAAATCCGTCACTATAGTAGAGATGGATGAATGTTTTGTTTGACAAAACATTGTTCTTTATTAATCAATAATTAGATTATTGTAATTTAATTGGTTGTCTCTATAGTAGAGATGATGTGGTAGTTTTACTGTTTAAAATACGATGATGCTTAAAACCCAAAAGGTTGCAAGGTAGTGACTAATCCCAACTGAGTTGTGATACCTCTAAAACATAAGTTACGAGTTGGTCATAGATGGATGCTTTGGATCGTTAGATCCGGATCCAATACCTTCTTGTTAAAATTGTATAGAGGCGAAATGTTCGAATCTTTATTCTTTTGGAAAGAAGAAAGAATCACAAAGTTGTTGAGGTTAATTCACTTAGATGTTAGTGGCACTTGTCCACAACATAATACTACTCATGTTGTATGACATTCACCGAAGATCACTCTCGGTTGGACTATAGTTTATTTTGAATAAACACAAGTCCGAATACTTTGCAAAAGGTTTCAAAGAATTCAAGAAATGTAAGTAGATGAGTAAGATGTCTAAAGTATTTACCTCCTTAGATTTGATCCAAGAAAAAAGTAACACTTTAGATTAATTTCCTTGAAAAATATCAAGGAAAGTAGCATCGTAAGATAATGAATTTCTCCATTAGGAGAAGAATGAACATAAATAAGATTTAGTTCGTTGGACATTATCAATTACCCATATATATATGATATATACTTCTAAGACATGTTAGTTGTAGAGATCCATCCATCATGGATCTTAGCAAGCTAGTGGGAGCTATAAGTGTCTTATGAGAAAAGATCAATTGTTTGATTTCTCATAAAGATGTAAATGAATCTTTTGTTTACTAGGTTTACAAAAGATTAGTGGGAGTTGATCATATTCCTAAATTTGAATATATATACATGATATATATTAATTTTGAAAATGAAAGGAATTCTTCATCGTTAAAGTTATGACTTTAAACATTCTATAATGATAGAATGTATATGGGAGACATAGTCTATATACATGGGATGGAAATCTATAATGATAGATTTCAAGATATAATTGGATTATATCAATCCCTAAAATAGACAAGAGATGCTAGGAAGTTTCTCATATGATGATAAACTTCAATTAGAATGACAATTCTAGTGAGACTAGGAAGTTGTTCTTCTCAAAGGGAATGTACCCTTTGACTCCCAAAGAAATAATGCGTGATGCGAACTAAGTAAGCACACAAATTAAAACCCTCTTGTGACAATTGTAGTAAAGATGCAAGTAGGGATCGTTCTAAACCGGGGATTAGGAGGGATTACTAAATCACTTGGACACTGACTCAAAAACGTAAAACAAACGTTAAAAACACTAAACTAGACTCAAAGAATGCAAAACTAAACAATAAAACACTAAAACAAATCAAAAGACTCAAAGAATACAAAACACTTAAAAACACAAATTAAGACACTTTCTAACTAAATTAGACACTAAGGTAAAGGGGGATTGTGGTTTTGACGAAAATAAATTAAATGCATAGATTGTAAATTTAAGGCAGAATGTAAATATGAATGTGATGAAAATATGGATGAATGCTAGCTAGAAGGTTCTTCTCCACACATGTCACACTTGCATACACTTTGATTTTCAGTTGGTCTTTCGATAAATTATGAAACTCAACGCCCCAAATTAACCGTGAATTGCACTAATTAACCCTCAGTTTTTCCACAAGTTATTAAGTTGGATGATTGCACACGACAACCCAAAACATTCCCTACAAGTTCCCTACATGAATTGCATAATAGAGATACAAGCAAGAATCATTAAGTTCTATGAAAAACATAAGCATTGACGAAGCATTCGTTACTATGAATTGCATGAAACTTATGCTAAGAATTCATTCAACGCGATCGTTTTCAAGCGACCTTCACTACTTGTGATTATAAGATTGTAACTATTAGGTGAAACTCCCTCATAATCTAGCATCATATTCATGCATGAAAACTAAGCGTGCACTCTCAATCAACATACACAAATACGTTATCAATCAAATAGATGAACGAATTGAATCCACAACTTATGAAATTCCAACCAAAAGTAATCAATTCATATTGCAAGCATAAACATGGTTTCGAATCACCCCCTAGCTAACTAGGGGGATTTAGCCTCTCATGTTCACAAAAAGAGAAATACAATTGAATTTAAACATAAAGCATAAAGGGTTGATTACACCTAGAACGCCCAACGAATCCACTTGAATTTCTGCGCGTCGAAGCTCCTCTTTCCTCTTCTCCTTGCTGCGACAGTGAGGTTAAATGGTGTTTTTGGTTGATTTTCTGGTTTGGGAATGGGTTTAGGGTAGTGTGGTGGTGCGGCAAGGTGGTGGAGTGATGGAGGAAGGTTGGTATGGTGGCTGGAAGGGTGGAGGAAGGCTGCGGGCAGATTGGAAGTGTGTGGAAGTGGCTGCACTGGCTGGGGACAAGCACGGCAGAGAAGGAATTCAAATATATGGTGCTGCGGCTGTTGTTGTTTTGTGGGAGAATTTGGGAGGTTAGTCACGGCTGATGGTAATTATTAGGTTTGAATAATGGGAGTATATGGTTGTGGTGGCTGCGTGAATTAGAGGGGGTGAGAAGAATGGCCTTTTGCGGATGGAATGGAATAAAAGGGTGAAAGGGATTTGCGGCTTATGGTTACAATAATGGGATAATGGGCTGCATAATCAATGGCATGAATTGAAAACCCACGGCTGGAATAAATATGGGATGGTTTTAGGTTACGGTTTTAAAATTGAATGGGAGGAAAAAAAGGGTGACGGCTTAAATGGAAATTATTTTATGGTGGCTAGATAAAAAAAATGCATGAATTGGGAACCTACGGATGGAATAGAATATGGAATGGTCACGGCTTAAATGGAATGTTGAATGAATTCAAAGTTGCGGCTGATTAGAATATGGAGGAATTAGGGTGTGAAATAATGGGAATGAATGGATACGGTTTATGGAATAATAATTAAAATGAGATGGTGGCTGCATGATGTGAGAAAAAGGATGGGGTTTTGCGTCTAGGGTTAGAAAAATGTATGATTTCAGAAAACTAACCCTAGCTTATTTAAAATTAAATCAAAGGCTTACGACAATAGGAAATTAAAACATAAATATAAAGGTGCGGCTAGGAAGGGAAATAGGGCTAGGGCCTTGGTTTTCTGTCCTAAAGTGCCTATAAGGCCGTCAAAGTGGCTAGAAGATATGGACGTTTAAGTTTAGGAAAGGTTACCAAAACGGGAAACTTAGGGTTAACTTTCCTAAAATAGGAAACCTTGTTTGAGTAGGATTCCTCGTTTTGGTAAGAATTCATCGTTGGAGTAGGATTTCGTCGTTTCTTCAAGTCTTCAACTCATTCGTTCCTCTTTCGCTCCAAAAGACTCCAATTTGCATCTTCTTGCACACTTTGGCCTTATAATCTGAAAATACACAAAAGTGGCCTTAAACACTAAAACAACTAAGTAAACACAACATAAATGCACGAGAACAAGCTAATTAAGTCGCATGAATATGCTCCTATCAAATTCCCTCACACTTAACTTTTGCTAGTCCTCGAGCAAAACAAAACAACTAAAATAAACAAAATGAAACAAAACAAACAAAACATAACCTAAACCTTCCAACGTTTGCCTCAGGGATTTCCAATGCAACATGACATGTCAAAGATCATTACTCACATAGCTTTTAGTCTTCCTTCCCCTCAAGCACATACTTAATCATAGTCACCATTCACTAGTTCGCATTTAATCAAATAAAACACATTTTGAATGTAGTAACATGCCTTAGAGAATTCCCTCAATTCCTCACTAGTTATGCACTCAATTTTCACTCAGATTTTCTGACTACACACCCTACACTAGTTATATGTGAGCAGATTGATGTAAACATGAAAGACTAGTACTCACATAGGTTATAACAAAGAACGCACTTTCTGGAGTAATTAAACGTGTTTAGATATGATCTCATGAATGGAATGCTACTACTTAGATGCGAGAACCAGTGACACCATATGCTCATACCAAATTCAAACTCCACAATTGAAATGCACAACACTCAAGATAGAAGTCAAGGGTTGTAACGGGGCTTGGGGTGTTGGCTAACAAGGAAAGGTAGGGATAAACAAAAGTTCTTTAAGCATTAGCAAGTAAAGTAATGAAATTAAGACTTAGAATTCCCTTAGAATGCAGAAATCAACTTTTAGACAAACAGGGGAGATTCAAACAACTCTTAGGGCCTAATTCATTGTTTTGGACCCTTACTTCAACAACCAATACTTTTCAATTTTTTTCTTTCATTTTTTTTTTTTCTTTTCTTTTCAACTCTTTTTCATTTTTTCTTTTCTCTTCTTTTCTTTTCTTTTTTTTTTTTTTTTTTTTTTTTTTTTTTTTTTTTTTTTTTCTTTCTAACCGTGCCTATGGCACATCAACTCACATCAATAATCCTTCCCCCACACTTATTTTCTGCCACACATTAATCAAAGGGAATTCATTCATGCTTACTATGCTTCAAGAACAAGGGTAAGGATGGTCCTAATCTAGGCTAGGCGAGGATAATGTGGGTTAACAAAGAAAGTAGGCTACACAAGGCTCAACGGGGTTAAATCCTACAAAACAAATGAAAATGGAAATATGGCAATTTGGCTATGGTGTTCACTACACAACTTCATCTTGAATATGTGTTATGCAAATCAATGGCATGCTTTGAATGAAATGGGCATGAGTTCTAGCATTTGGAACTAAGTGATGAAACGCCTTCTAAGTAGTAACCAAGCAAAGAATAATGAGATCATGCAACGACTTAGAAAACAATGATGCAAAGATTATAACTCTCCAAATAACGTTTAGGCTCAAGTCTCACAGGGATGTAGCGTTTGTTTAAGTTCTTTCCTTCAAGCATGTTACAAAAACTGATTTTTTCTTTTGTGATTACGTGTGAATTCGTAAACTATAACTACAACCAAGCATAAACCAAAGAGTATATCAAACGTCCAACCATGTTTGTAACTTTCTTTAACCATCATGCAATTAAAAACCAAATCCTCATCATTGTGTTGGAAGGTGACCTACGACACAAACAAACACACAAAAACAACTCTTTTTGGGTTTTTCAAAACAATTTTTCAAATTTTTATGGTATTTTCCGATTTTTAAGTCAACACACACTAAAACACTCTAAAATAGATTAAAAACACTTAAAAACAGCAAAGAACAAGTTTAAACATGTTAGGTGGTAATACCCTACGAATTTCATGCACAAAGTCTCAAAACAGAATGTTACCCCCCCCCCCACACTTAAACTAAACATTGTCCTCAATGTTTTAGACACAATTAAAAACACAATACACATAACATAAAGTAAGCAACAAAGGAAAGGGTTTAGGGACGCAAATCTGAGTGTGGAGCGATTCCCAAGTTCTTCCTTTGTTGATTGCATGGGTTGCCTCCCACGAAGCGCTTGCTTTAACGTCTTCCAGCCGGACGAAACCTTCTTCACTCCTTACTAGGGCCCACGGCTTCCAAGGGTATGTCATCCACGGCATGCTCCACAAAGGTGTCATAATAGGGCTTCAAACGATGCCCATTCACCTTGAATTCATGTCCCGTTTTCAAGCTTTGGATTTGGACTGCACCATGAACAAAAACATTAGTAATAACAAATGGTCCAATCCACTTAGAACGTAACTTACCAGGAAACAAACGTAAACGGGAATTGAACAATAGCACTTTCTGCCCAATTGAGAATGATTTCCCACGGATCATGTTGTCATGGAAAGCTTTGGTCTTTTGCTTGTAAATGCTTGCATTATCATACGCCTCGTGCCTTATCTCATCAAGCTCATTTAATTGCCATCTCCTTTGACTTCCTGCTTCATCGAGGTTCATGTTAAACTTCTTGATGGCCCAAAGTGCTTTGTGCTCTAATTCAACGGGAAGATGGCACGCCTTGCCATAGACAAGTCGAAAGGGTGACATCCCAATGGGAGTTTTGTACGCCGTGCGATACGCCCAAAGTGCATCATCTAACCGTAAGCTCCAATCCTTCCTTGTTGGCCCAACAGTCTTCTCAAGTATTTGCTTGATCTCTCGGTTGGAAACCTCGGCTTGGCCATTCGTTTGAGGATGGTAAGGTGTAGAAACCTTATGGGTGACATGGTATTTCCTTAATAACGCTTCAATGGTCCGATTGCAAAAATGTGACCCTCCATCACTAATGATCACTCGTGGCATTCCAAACCTTGCAAAAATGTTAGTTCTAATAAACTCTGCAACCACTTTAGAATCATTAGTCCGGGTGGCCTTGGCTTCCACCCATTTTGACACATAATCAACCGCAAGCAAAATATACATGAAACCATACGATGAAGGGAAGGGACCCATAAAATCAATACCCCAGACATCAAAAATTTCAACATTTAGGATAGAAACCTGCGGCATTTGGTCCTTTGCACTAATGCCACCCATTCTTTGGCATTTATCACATGTTAAGCAAAACGTTCTAGCATCCTTAAAAATACTAGGCCAATAAAATCCACATTGTAACACTTTGAGGGCCGTGCGTTGTGTGCCAAAGTGCCCTCCACATGCATATGTATGACAAAAACTCAAGATTGAATGACATTCAGAATCATGCACACAACGACGTATAATCTGATCGGGACAAAATTTCCATAAGTATGGATCATCCCACACATAAAACCGTGCATCATGCCTAAGTTTGTCACGTTGATGCCTATTGAACTCACTTGGAATACGTTTTGCCACCAAAAAATTAACTATATCGGCATACCAAGGTGTACTAACCTTTATGGACATCAATTGTTCATCGGGGAATGTCTCTGCAATGGGTAGGGGCTCCTCATTATGCACCATTCGGCTTAGGTGGTCAGCCACCACATTCTCCACGCCCTTCTTATCCCGAATCTCAATGTCAAACTCTTGTAAGAGCAAAAGCCATCGAATTAGTCTAGGCTTGGCCTCCTTCTTTGTGAGCAAATACTTGAGAGCTGCATGATCAGTAAAAATAATAACTTTAGTCCCAAGTAAGTATGACCGAAACTTATCTAATGCAAATACCACAGCAAGTAATTCTTTTTCAGTGGTTGAGTAATTTAATTGAGCATCATTTAATGTTCTAGACGCATAATAAATAACATGAGGTTGTTTGTCCTTTCGCTGCCCCAAAACAGCACCAATCGCATAGTCCGAAGCATCGCACATCAACTCGAATGGAATGCTCCAATCTGGAGGTGTGATAATGGGAGCCGAAGTGAGAGCCTCCTTGAGGTGCTTGAAAGCCGTGGAGCATGCATCATCAAACTCAAACGCCACCTCCTTTTGCAGCAGTCGGCAGAGTGGCTGTGCAATCTTTGAGAAATCCTTAATGAACCGCCTATAAAAACCTGCATGACCAAGAAACGAACGAACCTCTCTAACCGAAGTTGGAGCGGGTAAGTGACGAACAAGGTCTACCTTAGATTTATCTACTTCAATGCCTTTTTCAGAAATAATATGTCCTAAAACAATACCTTGTTTAACCATGAAGTGACATTTTTCCCAATTAAGCACAAGATTTGTTTCAACACAACGGTTCAAAATCAAACTAAGATTACTCAAACAACCATCAAATGAATTACCAAACACACTGAAATCATCCATAAAAACCTCAATGATTTTCTCGACATAATCAGAAAATATGCTCATCATGCATCTTTGAAATGTAGCAGGTGCATTACATAAACCAAATGGCATGCGACGATAAGCAAATGTACCAAAGGGGCATGTAAAAGTAGTCTTTTCTTGATCATCCGGGGCAATAACAATTTGATTATAACCAGAATATCCATCAAGAAAACAATAAAATGAATGACCCGCTAACCTTTCCAACATTTGATCTAGGAACGGCAATGGGAAATGGTCTTTCCTCGTGGTGGCGTTTATCTTCCTATAGTCTGTGCATACACGCCAACCGGTTTGGACTCGAGTGGGCACTAGCTCATTCTCCGCGTTCTCCACAACCGTCACTCCAGATTTCTTCGGCACACATTGGATCGGTGACACCCACTTACTATCCGAGATTGGATAGATAACTCCACAATCTAACAGCTTGATTATCTCCTTCTTCACAACTTCCATCATCGGAGGGTTAAGACGGCGTTGAGCCTCTCTAGTTGGTTTGGCCCCCTCCTCAAGAAATATGTGATGCATGCATGTAGCGGGACTAATACCTTTGATATCGGCCAACGTCCAACGTCCAACCTAGGGCAGATTTGAACTCCTTCAAAACACGCACTAGTTTCTCCTCTTCTTGTGCCGTGAGTGATGAAGAAATGATGGCCGGTAATGTCTCCTCTTCCCCCAAGAAAATGTACTTCAAATGGCCCGGTAATGGTTTGAGTTCAAGGATAGGTGCCTGAATTATAGATGGAAGCAATTTGTTAGTCGAAATGGGAATGGACTCACGGTTAGTATACTTACCATCAAGCTTAGGTGAGGACTCAAGGGTAGCCACAACTTTAAGTAATTCCTCACTAGGGGGCACGGCATGGAGTAGAGAATGTATGCCGTGGCCATGCATGCAATCTGCCCCCTTTGTTTTGAGTTCCATGCCTCGTGTAATGACTTTTTCAAGCGCATCGTCATTCAAATCGTCGAGATATCCCTGCGCCAAAGAGTCAATTATATCAATAGAAAAGCATGAATGGTCCTCACTAGGGTATTTAATGGAATCAGAAAGATTAAAATTAACAACTTCCCCATCGAATTCCATGGACAAAGTTCCACTATACACGTCAATCTTCGTCCGGGCCATCTTCATGAATGGCCTTCCAAGTAGAATGGGCAGCGAAGGAGCATGGTCCGATTCATCCATTTCAAGGACATAGAAATCCGCCGGGAAGACCAAATGATTAACCTGTACAAGAACATCTTCCAAAACTCCCTTTGGATAGGCGTTAGATCTATCGGCCAATTGTATTATTACCCCATCATTTTTCAATGCTCCTAAGTTCATAGATGCATAAATGGAATATGGCATAACATTTATAGAAGCACCTAAATCAAGCATGGCAGATTCAAATCTAGTATTCCCAATGACACAAGGAATGGTAAAGCTACCTGGATCCTTGCATTTGGGCGGTAGTTTGCGTTGCAAGATGGCGGACACATTCTCACCTACCTTTACCACTTCCTTGGTCGACATCCTCTTCCTCGTGTTGCAAAGCTCCTTTAAGAACTTGGCATACCTCGGGACTTGCTTTATTGCATCCAACAGGGGTATGTTCACTTGAACTTTACGAAACGTCTCAAGGATGTCCTTTTCAGCTTCTTCTTTCTTCGTTTGCCTGAACCTACTAGGAAAAGGAACATTCGAAGGGAAAACATTAGTAGGAACTGAATTTAACACATTTTTACCTTTATTGGCCGAATTGGGCATATTTGGGACCATAGGGACTTGCGGCAAAGGTGGAATCACCTTTGCCGTGGGCAACCTTGTTTCTTCCTCTTCGATTCTTAGTTTTTCATCCTCTTCGGGGCTTGATGGTGATGGTGTAGGACCTGCCCCGACTTCTTTTCCACTTCTCAATAATATGGCCTTTGCGCTTTCGAAGCCTCCCTTCGGATTTGGAATGGTGGAACTAGGGAGTTGTCCGGGATCTCGAAACTTACCTACAAATTCGGCAATCTGCCCAATTTGTTTCTCAAGTTGATCCACCCTCTTATCTTGGTTTTGCATAGCCTTCGCTTGATCTTCCTGCCCATTAGACAACTTAGTTAGTATCTTAAGGAGTGCATCATTGTCAAGAGACGTACCTGAGGCACTTGGGCCGGATTGGGCTTGATTTTGGGGTGGGCCGTAGGGTTTGGGAAAGAACCCCGGGGGTTGTTGCCTAAAGCCTCCTTGATTCTGAGGTTGCTGGGAATCCCTCCACCTGAAATTTGGGTGGTCTCGCCACCCCGGATTATACGTGTTGGAATATGGATCATGTCTTGACTGATTTTGACTTTGAAACCCAATGGCATTCGCACTCTCCCATCCGCCATTCTCGATGAGTTGAGGACAATTTTCGGAGGCATGTCCTTGGATAGAACATACGCCACATACCACAGGTCCTTGTATCTTCATTCCCTCGGCCATCTGTGAAACAATAGAAGTAAGATTAGCCAATTGTGAATGAAGATCAGACGTTGAACTTACCTCATGTACTTGGTGCCGTGGAGGTCCTCTTTGGCCTACTCCCTCGTACTGTTGAGCATTCAATGCTCGGTTAGCGATCAAGACCTTGGCATCCCTGGGCGTTTTGTCCACCAATGCTCCACCCGCCGATGCGTCGAGCATTTGACGTTCTAGAGGTAGGAGACCCTCGTAGAAATATTGCAAGAGCAACTCCTCCTTCATCTGATGCTGTGGACAAGAAGCAACCAGTGATTTAAATCGTTCATAATACGAAGGAAAAGACTCACCTTCTTCTTGCTGGATTCCGCTTATCTTTTTGCGTAGGAGGATGATGCGAGAAGTTGGAAAGAACTTCTCCAAGTACGCTCTCTTCATACTCTCCCAAGAAGTGACAGTGCCGGGAGCTAACTCATATAACCAATCTTTGGCTTTATCCATCAAAGAGAATGGAAAAGCCTTCATCTTCAAGATATTTCCGTCAACAGTAACGGGAGTCATACTAGAGCAAACTACTTCAAATTCTTTCAAATGTTTGTTAGGATCTTCCATGGACAAGCCATGGTATTTAGGAATATGATGAAGCAAACTTGACTTTAATTCAAACTCATCCGTCTTACCTTGGGCAGCCGTGGGGTATTGAATGCACAAGGGTGCGGCATTATCCAAACCTGAGGCGGAAAGCTCCTTGAGTGTTCGGTTGTCCACCGCCATGCCTTGGACTTCTTCAAATATCCCTGCCGTGGATTCTTCTTCCTCTTCTAGGCCTTGTTCGTCAAGCTCAGGTTCCGGGCTTGGCGGATTTGATTCGTGATGCTTCTTCCTTCGCCTCAAAGTCCTCTCAAAGTCACTGTCAAAGTCCGAGATACGCTCACGAATCGGTTGAGAACTCCGAGTCATGCACTAGTACATAAAACAAGAAAAACAAAACAAAATCAGAAACTTCAACAAAATAAATAAATAATCAGAAAGTAAACAATCCAAGGGATTAGCAAAGTTACTAATCCCCGGCAACGGCGCCAAAAATTTGATGCGAACTAAGTAAGCACACAAATTAAAACCCTCTTGTGACAATTGTAGTAAAGATGCAAGTAGGGATCGTTCTAAACCGGGGATTAGGAGGGATTACTAAATCACTTGGACACTGACTCAAAAACGTAAAACAAACGTTAAAAACACTAAACTAGACTCAAAGAATGCAAAACTAAACAATAAAACACTAAAACAAATCAAAAGACTCAAAGAATACAAAACACTTAAAAACACAAATTAAGACACTTTCTAACTAAATTAGACACTAAGGTAAAGGGGGATTGTGGTTTTGACGAAAATAAATTAAATGCATAGATTGTAAATTTAAGGCAGAATGTAAATATGAATGTGATGAAAATATGGATGAATGCTAGCTAGAAGGTTCTTCTCCACACATGTCACACTTGCATACACTTTGATTTTCAGTTGGTCTTTCGATAAATTATGAAACTCAACGCCCCAAATTAACCGTGAATTGCACTAATTAACCCTCAGTTTTTCCACAAGTTATTAAGTTGGATGATTGCACACGACAACCCAAAACATTCCCTACAAGTTCCCTACATGAATTGCATAATAGAGATACAAGCAAGAATCATTAAGTTCTATGAAAAACATAAGCATTGACGAAGCATTCGTTACTATGAATTGCATGAAACTTATGCTAAGAATTCATTCAACGCGATCGTTTTCAAGCGACCTTCACTACTTGTGATTATAAGATTGTAACTATTAGGTGAAACTCCCTCATAATCTAGCATCATATTCATGCATGAAAACTAAGCGTGCACTCTCAATCAACATACACAAATACGTTATCAATCAAATAGATGAACGAATTGAATCCACAACTTATGAAATTCCAACCAAAAGTAATCAATTCATATTGCAAGCATAAACATGGTTTCGAATCACCCCCTAGCTAACTAGGGGGATTTAGCCTCTCATGTTCACAAAAAGAGAAATACAATTGAATTTAAACATAAAGCATAAAGGGTTGATTACACCTAGAACGCCCAACGAATCCACTTGAATTTCTGCGCGTCGAAGCTCCTCTTTCCTCTTCTCCTTGCTGCGACAGTGAGGTTAAATGGTGTTTTTGGTTGATTTTCTGGTTTGGGAATGGGTTTAGGGTAGTGTGGTGGTGCGGCAAGGTGGTGGAGTGATGGAGGAAGGTTGGTATGGTGGCTGGAAGGGTGGAGGAAGGCTGCGGGCAGATTGGAAGTGTGTGGAAGTGGCTGCACTGGCTGGGGACAAGCACGGCAGAGAAGGAATTCAAATATATGGTGCTGCGGCTGTTGTTGTTTTGTGGGAGAATTTGGGAGGTTAGTCACGGCTGATGGTAATTATTAGGTTTGAATAATGGGAGTATATGGTTGTGGTGGCTGCGTGAATTAGAGGGGGTGAGAAGAATGGCCTTTTGCGGATGGAATGGAATAAAAGGGTGAAAGGGATTTGCGGCTTATGGTTACAATAATGGGATAATGGGCTGCATAATCAATGGCATGAATTGAAAACCCACGGCTGGAATAAATATGGGATGGTTTTAGGTTACGGTTTTAAAATTGAATGGGAGGAAAAAAAGGGTGACGGCTTAAATGGAAATTATTTTATGGTGGCTAGATAAAAAAAATGCATGAATTGGGAACCTACGGATGGAATAGAATATGGAATGGTCACGGCTTAAATGGAATGTTGAATGAATTCAAAGTTGCGGCTGATTAGAATATGGAGGAATTAGGGTGTGAAATAATGGGAATGAATGGATACGGTTTATGGAATAATAATTAAAATGAGATGGTGGCTGCATGATGTGAGAAAAAGGATGGGGTTTTGCGTCTAGGGTTAGAAAAATGTATGATTTCAGAAAACTAACCCTAGCTTATTTAAAATTAAATCAAAGGCTTACGACAATAGGAAATTAAAACATAAATATAAAGGTGCGGCTAGGAAGGGAAATAGGGCTAGGGCCTTGGTTTTCTGTCCTAAAGTGCCTATAAGGCCGTCAAAGTGGCTAGAAGATATGGACGTTTAAGTTTAGGAAAGGTTACCAAAACGGGAAACTTAGGGTTAACTTTCCTAAAATAGGAAACCTTGTTT
Source organism: Pyrus x bretschneideri (assembly GCF_019419815.1). NCBI lineage: Eukaryota > Viridiplantae > Streptophyta > Magnoliopsida > Rosales > Rosaceae > Pyrus > Pyrus x bretschneideri. Next base: position 318,620 of record NW_025999803.1, on the reverse strand, counting down.
GAGTAGGATTCCTCGTTTTGGTAAGAATTCATCGTTGGAGTAGGATTTCGTCGTTTCTTCAAGTCTTCAACTCATTCGTTCCTCTTTCGCTCCAAAAGACTCCAATTTGCATCTTCTTGCACACTTTGGCCTTATAATCTGAAAATACACAAAAGTGGCCTTAAACACTAAAACAACTAAGTAAACACAACATAAATGCACGAGAACAAGCTAATTAAGTCGCATGAATATGCTCCTATCAATGCGTAAATAGAATCCTTTATGCATACGCAGAAAGGTGATTTATGTATTACATATTGTATGAAAACATTGATATAAGTTGTACCTAGAACGGTACAAGATGATATCAGTGCAAGCCTAGGATCAGAACCATGGCAACTGTCAAGTGAATCCTTAGGTATTTAAGAAATACTAAGGATGGATTCCTCAAGAATGAGGAAGAATTAGAGTAACGTAATGGAAGCGTAAATGTATTAGATTATGAATCTAATCCATCATAGAATATCTCTTCATTATGAATGAAGTGATAATGAGATATCTCTTTATTATGACTAAAGAGATATTTGGGTGGAAACGTTAAAAGTAAATGACTTTAATGTGTTCCATCATGTATGCAAAATATATTGCCATATAGAAGCTTACAACATTGTTGTTTGGATGGGAAAGGCATGAACTCTCCATTCGGTTCCAACCAGAAAGTGTATAACACTAATGGGGCGATAGCTCAAGCCAGGGAATCAAGGTCTCATCAAGGTCCGAACTCAAATGAGAGACTGAACCACATGATTGAGAATCATGTATAATGGTGACGTCGTTATTCTCAAGGTTGCTTCTATGGATAACATATAGATATCCATTGTTTAGGCCTACTACTCAGCCATTTATGAAATGAATTACAGAAGAGGTATCATCAATGATGACTAAGCTGATTGGCTCTAGTGCAAGTGGGAGATTGTTGGAAATGTGCCCTAAAACCAATCATATGATGATCTTTACGGACATTTCAAACTAATGTAGTTTAAATGTAAAGGGCAAAGATTATTGTTTGAGCCGTCTCATATAAATGTTATATGCTTAAACGATAAGTCCAAGGAATATGTGATTGGAAGAATGCGATCTAAAGAAGTTAGATTCATGAGACCATTCTTTCGTTGACACATCCTAAACGTTCCTGATCATAGGATTGTCAATTGGGCATTGACAGTCCGTTAAGATCAGTACATGCTATGTCTTCTCTCAGGGAGAGTGACTAGTCTCGAGTCATTGGTGTGTGTGACATCAAGACAAGTACGTAGGTGCTCAATAGAGAATGAGTTCACTGAACACGATCAACGAAGAGTTCTCATATTCATGTCACATGAGAACTCATGGTTGGGATAATGCAAATTAGTCTTTTGACCTGAGGCATCACAGTTGTCTTGTGGTTAGGTCCTTAATCTTTGATTATGTCAAAGTCACTCCATCAGGAGGGTGTCCACGGCATCGTTGGGGTTAAGCCACTTAGCCATGGAGGCAAGTGAATGCGCAACAAGGGATCTCTAACCTTCAAACTGTTTGAGGGAGAATACTCTATGATATGATTAAGAATCTTTGGCCAAAGTATGAATGAGATTTAGGAATGTGTTCCAAATCACATTCAAGGTAATCATATAAGCACAAGACTCACATTGGATAGTAGACATGAATAAACTATCAAACCAAACAATGTGGTCAAGAGTATTGTATTAGAGAAAGACCGTATTGCATTTGTAATCCTAAAACTGAATAGGTTCTCCACCTCTTCTGATTAGCTTGGGTAACCATGACATGCTGCTAGGCGTCAACCATGGTTTGTGGAAGCCCTAAAAGTGTATTATCACTAACGGGAGAATTGAAAGTAAGTTTCAATTCACAATCGATTTGAAAGAGTTTGAATCGCCCACTGCCTCGCTAAAAGGAACCTAATGGATCGTACACCGTGTAAGGTAGAGATTGAAGATTCAACGGAGATGAGTAAGACTAATTAAATGGTTTAATTATTTATGGCAAGGATTAATTAATATGATTATTAATCAAACGAATAAGTTCGTTAAAAGACCTCGGGATAGTTTTGGACCTTAAGGCCCAATGGGCTTCGAACGTCAAGTCCATTGACTTAAGTTGTGTGACAACTTAATGAATAATGATTCACAAAGGCCCAAATAGCCCAATGAATACCCTAAGGCCGGCCATTTAGAGAAAGAGTGGGTTTTGGACTTATTTACAAGTTTGCCACTCAAATGAATTAAGGTATAAGTGTGACTTTATAGCCAAAATTCATTTAGGGTTTTTTTTGGGGAAATTGGAGAAACACAAACTCTCCTTTCTCTCTAGAAATGGCCGGCCACCCTTGAGGAAAACATCTAGCAATCTTACTTCCTCAAGGTCACTCATTTCTTCTACAATATGCCTTGGTGTGGAGACTTAGAGGTTCTCAATTTTGGGAACTTGGAGAAACCTTTTCATCCATCCAAATCCATGGATCTAAGATGCAAGGAATGAAGACCCTCTCTTTGGGTGATTAGCCTTTGCTTATGCAAAGAGGAATCTACAAAGGTATTGATTTCTCAACTCACTTTGTTTTGAGTTGAGTCTTGGTTCACCTATCTACTAGGCTTTGAAGTTCATGGGTTAAGTTTTGTTTTTGAGTGCATATAAACATGATTCCGCCTTTTAATTGTTAATTGCATGTTGTTGATGTTGCTCAAATGAACTTGTTTTTCACAAATCTTCCTTCAGGGTGATTGTTGATCAGCTTACTAAGTCAACACATTTCATTCCAGCGAGGGAGAAGTATTCTTTGGGCCGATTAGCCGAGTTGTTCATCTCGAAGATCGTGAAGTACCATGGTGTCCCTGTGAGTATTGTCTCGGATCGTGGTCCAAGATTTACGTCTAAGTTTTGGGTGGCGTTTCAGGAAGCTTTGGGTATGAGGCTACTTTATAGTATGGCGTATCATCCTCAGATGGACAAACAGTCAGAAAGAACCATTCAGACTTTGGAGGATATGTTGTGAGCTTCGGTGTTACAGTTTGGTGATGCTTGGTTACCACACATGCAAACGGGTTAAAAACTCCTATATTACTTGCAAGAATGTCAAGGTTGTTGTAGTATAAACGGTTCTCGCAAGGTCGTTCTCCACAGGGATTATTAAATAATTCAAAACAAACCTAATTCCAATTAATTATTGTAAAGCAGAAAGTTGAGATGATTGGTTTTATAACCTACTTAAATTAAAACGAATTTAATTAATAAAAATGAACTAATTTGCAATATTAAAGATGAAGGGAAAGGAAAACTGTTTTGGATAAATCAAATTAAGAAAACACTAGGGTTCCACCATCACCTAGCAATCCTATGTATTTTTACCAATTAATTATGATCTATACATGCCACTTTGAAGGTTAGGTTTTCCTAATTTATATTCTACTTGGAACCTCCAACATAGAACGTATATCTAACATGCAACCCGTCCGGACGTTCGGATCAAATCTGAACATGAGAGACTCATTATGCTTTATGAAAACCCTTTGAAAAACCATGCAACCCTTAAGATGTGGTGTTCATCTTAAGTGAAATTACAATTATTAATCACAAGAAGCCAGCATCAATCTCAGGGAACCTTCCGACCAAAATTGCATCAAATTACTTTTCTAAAGATCCTAATGGTGATCAGGCATTAAGACAATTAGATAGTTTTAATCACGGTGATCAATAATTCAAAGTATGCATGCAATCAATCATAAGCAATTAAATAAAAATCACATATTCATGCTAAGGCTTACGGCTTCACCCTAGCAATGGAATTAGTTACGCATATTCATAATTGAAATCATAGAAAATATTATTAAGAATAAAAGGAATGAAAACACCTTAAAGTAGAAATTCTCCAAGAACCCTAGCCAAGTTCTCTGTATCCCCAAAATTGCATAAAAGAAAGCCTTCACAAAAAATTCAGAACGGCCAAGCCTTTTAATATCTCCCTTAAAAGCCAACACACAAACCCTAACCCTCCAGTATTTTATTCCCACTAAGAAACTAAATAATAATAACATAAAATAGAAAATAAATTCCTAATTAACCTAGGAAAAACTGCACAGAAACTGTTCAGCCACGTTTCAGCCTCAAATCTCCTTCAAATCCGGCCCAAAATAGCTTTTTTTTAAAGATAAGAACATTCTGAACACATCTCCAGAAGGCCACAAACCCATCCGAGGTCATCTTGGGCTCCAAAAACGCAATTTAAGCCCAACACGTCACTATTCCAGCACTGCGCATGACTCCTTTATTTTATTGCCAGAAAATCATCGTTTGGTAGAAAAAACTGATATTTTGACAGGATCAAGCTAAGTGACTCACGAACGTCCTCCAATTGGAATTACTCCAAAATTCGTCCATTTGACCATGTTTTGCTCCAGAGGAAGTCGAAAATCCTATATTGGAAATATAATTCAAAGTATCAAAATTCTTCCAAATTATTAACCAAAATATACTAAGAATAGGGTTAAATATATAATATAAAATATACCCATCAAAATACCCCCAAACTTAGCTTTTTGCTTGTCCTCAAGCAAAACAAAACTAGAAAACAACAATAAACACTAACAAACTAGAACTTAACTAAAACTAACTGACAAAAATTTTCACCTTCAAAGTTGCAATCCATAGAACATGTTAAAAATCAGAACATCTTTTCAAAAGTTCCAACCAATCCCACCACAGAGTCTAAGCCATTTAGAATCAATTAGAAAAGAATTCACGAACTTCCTTTGGTGTAAAGTGAATCAACATAGCTGAGGAGACTCGACTAAAACCCTTACCTCTTATCCTTCTTTATTTCACACATACAAACTTTAAATATAACTATTTTTCTTTTTCTTCTTGATTTTTTTTTCTTTCATATATCTATATATATATTTTTTTTCAGTAACAGTAGTGGTCGTGCAATGTCGGTTCACTTAAGCTTTCAATCCAACCCATGTAGCGAGCTTTAGGTCAATGACTCCCAAACCACTAGGGCTTTAGGGCACTAGGTGTAGAACACCCCTAAGGACTTATTAACCCGAGCTGAAAAGGCTACGAAACCAACTAACCACTCTGCCCCATGCCAAAACTCTACTGTTTGACGCGAGAATCACTGCTGATTAGGCAGGACTGGCCCGGTTACTAGGCAAAGTCTCGGGTGAGACAATTATTAATTTATAACACAAACTAACTTTACTTTATGTAGAACAAAAATTAAAAATGAAACTTAGACTAAAAGTAAGTGTTTCAATCTCACTCCCCACAAACCATGTTGATGTGAATGTGCAAGTTGTCAAAGTATAATTCATGAATTAGTGTCTAAGCAACGATAAGTAGAAAAGACTCTAATGTGGGATTAATCTTCACCATGTCCATTTGTTATAACGTTTAAAATAATCTATGGATATTAACTTACAAAGAATGAAAATTTTAACTTGACACAAAAATTAAAAACCTAAAATGTTATTTCCCACCCCCAAACTTATTTCACACTTTGTCCTCAAGGTGTGGAAAATAAATAGAAGAGACAAGAACAGAAACAAAACTACTAAATCCTAGAAAATGTAAAACAAATATCAAAAATAAAGAAAATACCCTAAGCAAACAAAATAGGAAAGAGAAACAGGAAAATAAAATAAAACAGAAAACAAGAAAGAAAAGAAAAGGAAAAAGAAACTAACACACCAGAGATTTGAATAGGGAAACTGTGAATTGGCCAAGGTGTGCTGACCAAAAATGTGGAGAACAAAAACACTGCTGGACACTTTGGGGATTCGAAAGCAGGACCTAGTAGTTGGGAACTTGCGAAGGCGCGCTGACCAACACGTACAAGTCCACACTTGTGTCAAAACCTAGCAACAGCTTCAATATAAGCTGGTGTAGCAGCTGCATCTGTCATTTGAAAAAAAAAACCCTAGCTATTCTTGAACACGCTTTGGATTACCTTTCACTAGCCTCGAGCCCAAAGCCAAACGGCTCTCTTCTGTCCATTCCCATCCCCTGTGCAAAAGGATAATAATATTATTTGTTGTAAAGCCCGAAGCCCCTTGTTCTCTCTAGAAAAATGAGAGACATCTCTCACTACTCTCATTTCAAACCTATTCCTCTTAGCCCTATCTCTCTCTAGAAAATCTGGAAAGGCTTTCTTTTCTCCATTTCCTCTCAAGTCCAGCGCCCATTTGTACAAACCTCCTATATGCAGCAGTTTCTTCACTCGTTCTGCAACCAAAAACCAAGGAGCATACACACTTCCGTGTCTCTCTAACCCATCCATGGTGGAGTAAGCAAGAAAATGAGATGCCTGAAAGTAAATCCCTCCTCCATGTGTGTCTGTATTTTTTTTCTTTTTTCTTCTTTTCAGATTTATGTGGTAAACTAACACATGCATGTTTTTTCATCTGTGTGAGGACCCCCAGTCGTTGCAAATCTGAGCTAATCCACACCACTCGCTTGTCTCTGCTAAAACCTGAAATCAACCAGCTACGACATTGTAGATCCGGGTTTTGCAAAGGTGAAAATGTTGTTGTCCACCAGTGAGGAAACCCCATTTCTGAATGTGCTTCCTCATCTACCCCCAAACTTAAATACTGGCATCCGTGGCATTTTCAAATGTAAAAGTGATAAATCCCAAAAGTACCCACATTTGTTGATATATGAACATTTCCACAGTAACTCATACACTTGATTGCTGTGTTACAGGGATGACCCCAGATTGGCAAAGACACATTTGGCTGACCAAACTACCAGCCTTCAAGGAAGAATAGTCGCGTAGCAAAATAGAGAGGTATAACATCCCGTCCCTGCTTGTGTATTACAGATGTGGTTGATGATTGATGTGGATCTACTACTGGATGCATGATTCCGTCTGAAATAATCTCTCTGTGCATTAATTCTTGTTTTTCTTGTGTGCTGGCTGCATAAAAAAAAAATCAAGTGATGTAAGTTTTCAGAGATAACATGTAGAAGATGCTATCAGTAACTGAAATAAAACAAGTAAATGCAAATAATTTTTGTTTTCTTTCTTTTTTAATTTTTTGTTTATTTATTTATTTATTTTTTTGATACCCTAAGAAATAAAATGCAGCTTGAAACTGAAAGTAATGAAATAAAAATGGAAGATAATAAAGAAAAAGTTAGAGAATTGGGTTGCCTCCCAATAAGCGCTTTATTTTAAGTCTGTAGCTAGACGTCGCAGAAGCCTGGTGGTTAGATCACTGGTTCCTTCAGAGTCAAAGACTCGCTTGCACCAAATTTCCCTATGCATGGCTTTAGTAAATACTTCTTGACCTTGAGCACACAACCCCTGCCCCCTTTTTCAATGTCCACGTTACCGTTATGAAAAACCTGCTTAACCATATAAGTGCCCTTCCACCGAGACTCTTGTCTCCCTGGAATTGACTTGAAATCTGAACTTAACAACCATACTTTGTTTCCAGGCTGTATTTTTTGATAACTTGGACTACCATGCAACTTTTTATTCTTGCTCTTGACATTTTGGTGTTTTTGGTCCATCTGGTTGCTCGGATCTGTTTTTGATTTTTGCAATTCAAGCAATTGAACTTTGTGTTGCTGTGCTTTACTATCACACTCGAGAATCACATTTTGAGTCTTTATGGGCAGATTGTCAATTGATGATCTGGTCACAAATTTGGCACAAGGCAAACCATCTAATGCATCAACACGCATGCATTCTTGCTTATCACATGGATGTGTGGTAGCTTCAAACAACCTAAAAACAACCGTTTTATCTTCAACCCGGAATGTTAGAGTTCTGGCTTCAACATCAATAAGAGTCCGGGCTGTTGCCAGGAATGGGCGGCCCAAAATGATGGGTGTTGTCAAATCCTCATCCATGTCCAACACCATAAAATCAGCTGGTAAATAAAGATTGTCAACCTTAACAATAACATCTTCAATGACTCCTCTAGGGTAGGTAATTGAACGGTCAGCCAATTGAATAATGCTGGAGGTTGGCTTCAGCTCTCCTTCACCTAAACGTTTAAAAATAGAATAAGGCATTAAGTTTACACTAGCACCTAAGTCAATTAAAGCACTATTAAAATCACAATTTCCAATGGTGCAAGAGATAGTAAAACTCCCTGGATCTTTCTTCTTTGGAGGCAATTTATGTAATAAGACTGCACTGCACTGTTGATAGGAGCATATTTATACGACTTAGTTAGCTTGTTTTCTTGCATTTAATTAGCTAAACTATGTTAATTATAGTGTTTAAAGTTATTTTCGTGCAATTTCAGGTTTTAGTGTCAAAGTATGCAAAAAGAAGCAATTTGGAGCATTCTAGAGCATTTTTGGGCCAAGATTGGATAGTGCAAGCATGGAGGCATGAGGATGGACGAATTTGAAAGGCTTGAATTCAGTTAGGGAGTTGCAAGGGGGCCTAAAAACCTGATTTCTAGAAGGCTACATTAGAGCCACATGCACTTCCATCCTTTAATCCATTGCAGCCACATGCACTCCCATCCTTTAATCCATTGCAGCCACATGCAATTCCAACCTAATCCACATGCATTCATCATCATAACCTAGCTGTCATTCCACTTCATTGCACATGCATCTTCAAATAAATCAGCCATTCCACATGCTATTTCAGCCACATGCATTCCCCTTTTTCATTTCTAGCTTTCCAACAAGTTCCTAGCTGTCATATTCCCTCTTTTTCACCTATAAATAAACATCCATTGCAGCCACAAGGGGGGGGAGTCATTCATTCAGAAATTCATTCATTCAAACACACATCCACACAAGCCTTGGCCGTGCCTTATTCCACCATTCCATCCATTGCAGAAATTCAACCATCACACCATCCTTCCATTTCAACCACTCCCCAAACCATTCACACCATCACACAACCATTCCTTAAACCTTGTGCAGCAACAAAGAGGAAGAGAAGAGGGCCTAAACGTTCATACAATTCAAGTTTGAGTTGTTGGAATGTTTAGGTGTTTCTTTTCCTTTGATTTCAATGTTTAATTTCAATTCTCTTTGTTTTGTACGTATGAGGAACTAAACCCCCCCTTGGCTAGGTGGGGATTCGAACTACATGTTTATGCTTGCAATATGATTTGATTACTTCTAATTACGTTTCATAAGTTGTGAATTCAATTTGTTTAACTGTTTGATTGATAACTTATTTATGTATGTTTATTGAGAGTGCACGCTTAATTTTCATGCATGAATATGACGCTAGAATATAAGTGAGTATCACGTAATAGTTATGAACTTATATTCACAAGTAGTGGAGGTTGCTTATAAACAATCGCGTTAAGTAAATTCTTGGCATAAGTTTCATGCAATTCATAGTAACGAATGCCTCGTCAACACTTATGGTTTTCAAAGAACTTAATGATTCTTGCTTGTATCTCTATTATGCAATTCATGTAGGGAACTTGTGGGGAATGCTTTGGGTTGTCGTATGCAATCATCCAATTCATTAACGTAAGGAAAACTTGACGGTTAATTTAAACGGACCTAATTAACCCGGGGTGTTGAGAAATCATGGTTTATTGAAAATCAATTAGAAATCATTTTGTATGCAAGTATAACATGTGTGGAGATGAACCCCTTAGCTAGCTTCCCATCCATTCATTTCCGTCAAATCCGTACTTAAAATTTGTTTTCTTTACAATCTATCCATTTTAGTTTAAATTCGTCCAAACTCAATCCCCCCCCCCCCATACTTTGTTTAGTCTTAGTCTTAATCTATCTTATTTTGAGATTTGCATTCTTTGAGTCTAGTATAGTGTTTTAAATTTGTTTTTACGTTTTTGAGTCAGTTTCCAAGTGATTTGCAATCCCTCCTAATCCCTGGTCCAGAACGATCCCTACTTACATACTTACTACAATCAACAAAAAGAGGGTTTAATTTGTCATTCATTCAGAAATTCATTCATTCAAACACACATCCACACAAGCCTTGGCCGTGCCTTATTCCACCATTCCATCCATTGCAGAAATTCAACCATCACACCATCCTTCCATTTCCACCACTCCCCAAACCATTCACACCATCACACAACCATTCCTTAAACCTTGTGCAGCAACAAAGAGGAAGAGAAGAGGGCCTAAACGTTCATACAATTCAAGTTTGAGTTGTTGGAATGTTTAGGTGTTTCTTTTCCTTTGATTTCAATGTTTAATTTCAATTCTCTTTGTTTTGTACATATGAGGAACTAAACCCCCCCTTTGGCTAGGGGGGGATTCGAAATATATGTTTATGCTTGCAATATGATTTGATTACTTCTAATTACGTTTCATAAGTTGTGAATTCAATTTGTTTAACTGTTTGATTGATAACTTATTTATGTATGTTTATTGAGAGTGCACGCTTAATTTTCATGCATGAATATGACGCTAGAATATAAGTGAGTTTCACCTAATAGTTATGAACTTATATTCACAAGTAGTGGAGGTTGCTTATAAACAATCGCGTTAAATGAATTCTTGGCAAGAGTATCATGCATTCATAGTTACAATTGCCTCGTCAACACTTATAATTTTCATAGAGCATAATGATCTCTCATTGTATCTCTTCTATGCATTCATGTTGAGAACCATTGGAGAATGATTTGAATTGTCGCATGCATCATCCAATTCAATAACATAAGGAAAATTTGAGAGTTAATTAGTGCATCACGGTTAACTTGGGGTGTTGAGCATCATGGTTTATTGAAAAGCAATTGGAAATCGTTTTATATGCAAGTGTAACATGTGTGGAGATGAACCCCTTAGCTAGCCATCCCATCCATTCTATTCCATCAAATTCGTTTTACAATCTGTTTTGTTTCCAAGTTTCTGTTTTAATTTCAAATTCATCCAAAACTAATCCCCCTTTTACTTTCTTGTTCTTTAGTGCTTAGAATCTGTTTAGTTTATGTTTTAAAATGTTTTGAATCAAGCCATAATCTTAAGTTCGTCCAAAATTGGGTTTAAGGTCAGAAACTGCCTAGTTAGTGTTTTTAGGCAGTTTTGAGTCTTTTGAACTTGTTTTGAGTCCTTTGAGTCTTTGCAAATTAGTTAGAAAGTGTCTTAGTTTGTGTTTATAAGTGTTTTGATTCAATTTGTTGCACAAATTCGTCCAAATTCACCAAGGTGCTCAAAACTGCCCAGAAAGTGTTTTTAAGGCAGTTTTGAGTGTTTTGGGCGATGTTTGAGTCTTTTGGTTTGTTTTAGTATTTTAAGCGTTTAGTTTCGCATTCTTTGAGTCTAGTTTAGTGTTTTAAACTTTATTTTACGTTTTTGAGTCAGTTTCCAAGTGATTTGCAATCCCTCCTAATCCCCGGTTAAGAACGATCCCTACTTACATACTTACTACAATTGACAAAAATAGGGTTTAATTTGTGTGCGTATAATTCTCACATCAACTGTTCTGTTAGAATCACTTTTTCGGAATCCAGAAGCTTTTTTTCTTTGTGCAAACGTCTTTCAAAAACTTGGCATAAGATGGAATGTTCTTGATTGCATCCATTAATGGTAGATTAATCTGAACTTTAGCCAAAGTCTTCATAAAATCTGTCAACTGTTGATCTTTAGCTTTAGGCCTTAACCTTTCAGGATAAGGCATTGGAGGCACATAAACACGTTCTGCAGTTTTTGTGGTAGCTTCTGCAGTATTTTCAGATCTGTCTTGTGGCTGCCCAGAATTTGCAGAATCTGCAAAAACATTAGATTTTTCAACATTTCCCGAATCTATTTGTGGTTGTGGTGTTGCCTGTGAATTTCCAGCACAATTTTCATGTCTGTTTTCATAACTTTTGCCAGACCGTAAAGTCCGTATAGCGTTGCATTCTTCTCGTCCTCTTGGATTAGGTACTGTTTGACTAGGAAATGTACCCGGTGCTCTTTCTGAAACCTGCAATGCAATCTGCCCAATTTGTTGTTCCAAATTTTTCATTGTTGCATGCATATTTTGGATTTCTTGATTGGTCTGTTCAAATCTTGCATTTGTAGTAATTGCTAATTTTTCAATTGCAATCTCCCAAGTAGCTTTAGGTGCAGCAGGTTGCTGTACCTGTTGTTGAAATTGTGGCTTTGCATGTTGATCTCTATCCCACTTCAAATTAGGATGATCTCTCCAACCAGGGTTGTAGAAATTTGAATATGGGTCATTTCGGGGACGCTGAAAATTATTAAATGCATTAACTTGTTCTGCTGCAAACTCTGGATAAGCAGCTTTATGTGGACAGCTCAAAAAATCATGGGTTGTCATGCTGCAAATACTGCAGGCAGCTTGTAAGGGCTGCTGTACAGCAACCTGTGAACCTGGAATTCTTTGTAATAACATGTCAAATTTTGCATCAAATCTTTCAAGCTTTTTCTCCATTTTTTCAATTTGTGATGACACATATGGAGAACCATTAGACATCTCAAAAACTGACCTAGATTGTGGCTGCTCAATTGCCCATTGTTGTGTATCTGTTACCATTTTCTCAAACAACAAACATGCCTCTTGTGCATTTTTATCCTTGTACGAACCTCCGCATGAAGCATTGACAAGAGTTTTTGTAGTCATATTTAGTCCTCGGAAAAATATATGCATTTGATCAGTACTGTTAATACTAGAATGTGGACATTTTCTAATCAACTCTTTGAACCGTTCCCACGCTTCATGAAACTCTTCATTTGGTTTTTGTGCAAAAGATAAAATCTAAGTTCTCATGTCAAGAGTCTTTGAAGCTGGATAATACTTGCTTAAGAATTTTTCACTGAGTTGGTTCCAAGTGCTAATGCTTCCGGATGGAAGTGTGAGGAGCCATCTCCTTGCTTGATCTTTCAGAGTGTATGGAAATAAACAGAGCTTAATAGATTCGGCTGAAAATCCTCTCACCAAAATATTCTTGCATCCCATTAAAAATTCTGCAATGTGCATGTTAGGATCATCGGTTGATAACCCATGAAATGTAGGTAGAATATTCAACATGTGTTGCTTTATTTCGAATGCAGACCCTTCCTCCACTTTCGGATAAGTAATGCAACTTGGTATGTTAGTGGCATGAGCTGTTAATGAATCCCCTAATGGTTGACCACCCTCTGGAATAACAAATGCCATTGTATTTTCACTGTGCAGATCCTCAGAAAACAAATATTGTAGAAAAGTCCCCTGCAGGGACTGAACCCACTGTAGATTTTGTTTCCTGCGTCTCCTCCTTGAAGATTGCTCAGGTTCTGGATCAAATGGAATCAATTTTTGTGGTGCTAATCTAGTTCTGACCATGCACAGATTGTTGTAATCTGCAGTACTGCTGTAATCTGTAAAAATAAAATAAAAATGAAATGTAATTTTTTTTTTTTTTTATGTGTAGAGACAGCAATAACTAACTGTAAATTTGATTAGAATGAATTATTTTAAATAATCCCCGGCAACGGCGCCAGTTTCTTGATAGTGATTTTACCACACATGCAAACGGGTTAAAAACTCCTATATTACTTGCAAGAATGTCAAGGTTGTTGTAGTATAAACGGTTCTCGCAAGGTCGTTCTCCACAGGGATTATTAAATAATTCAAAACAAACCTAATTCCAATTAATTATTGTAAAGCAGAAAGTTGAGATGATTGGTTTTATAACCTACTTAAATTAAAACGAATTTAATTAATAAAAATAAACTAATTTGCAATATTAAAGATGAAGGGAAAGGAAAACTGTTTTGGATAAATCAAATTAAGAAAACACTAGGGTTCCACCATCACCTAGCAATCCTATGTATTTTTACCAATTAATTATGATCTATACATGCCACTTTGAAGGTTAGGTTTTCCTAATTTATATTCTACTTGGAACCTCCAACATAGAACGTATATCTAACATGCAACCCGTCCGGACGTTCGGATCAAATCTGAACATGAGAGACTCATTATGCTTTATGAAAACCCTTTGAAAAACCATGCAACCCTTAAGATGTGGTGTTCATCTTAAGTGAAATTACAATTATTAATCACAAGAAGCCAGCATCAATTTCAGGGAACCTTCCGACCAAAATTGCATCAAATTACTTTTCTAAAGATCCTAATGGTGATCAGGCATTAAGACAATTAGATAGTTTTAATCACGGTGATCAATAATTCAAAGTATGCATGCAATCAATCATAAGCAATTAAATAAAAATCACATATTCATGCTAAGGCTTACGGCTTCACCCTAGCAATGGAATTAGTTACGCATATTCATAATTGAAATCATAGAAAATATTATTAAGAATAAAAGGAATGAAAACACCTTAAAGTAGAAATTCTCCAAGAACCCTAGCCAAGTTCTCTGTATCCCCAAAATTGCACAAAAGAAAGCCTTCACAAAAAATTCAGAACGGCCAAGCCTTTTAATATCTCCCTTAAAAGCCAACACACAAACCCTAACCCTCCAGTATTTTATTCCCACTAAGAAACTAAATAATAATAACATAAAATAGAAAATAAATTCCTAATTAACCTAGGAAAAACTGCACAGAAACTGTTCAGCCACGTTTTAGCCTCAAATATCCTCCAAATCCGGCCCAAAATAGCTTTTTTTTAAAGATAAGAACATTCTGAACACATCTCCAGAAGGCCACAAACCCATCCGAGGTCATCTTGGGCTCCAAAAACGTAATTTAAGCCCAACACGTCACTATTCCAGCACTGCGCATGACTCCTTTATTTTATTGCCAGAAAATCATCGTTTGGTAGAAAAAACTGATATTTTGACAGGATCAAGCTAAGTGACTCACGAACGTCCTCCAATTGGAATTACTCCAAAATTCGTCCATTTGACCATGTTTTGCTCCAGAGGAAGTCGAAAATCATATATTGGAAATATAATTCAAAGTATCAAAATTCTTCCAAATTATTAACCAAAATATACTAAGAATAGGGTTAAATATATAATATAAAATATACCCATCACTTGGCACAAGCGGTTGGATTTAATGGCATTTACCTACAACAACAGCTTTCATTCGAGTATCGGTATGGCACCATTTGAGGCATTATATGGTAGATCTTGTCGCACACCGTTGTGTTCGTCAGAGGTCGGAGAAAGAGTTTTGGTGGGCCAGGAAATTGTGGAGGAGACTACTCAAAATGTTCAGGTGATTAAGTCTAACTTGAAGGCGGCCCAGGATAGGTAGAAGAGTTTAGCGGATCGGCATGCTACTGATAGAGTGTATGAGGTTGGCGATTGGGTATTTCTGAAGCTTTCACCATGGAGAGGCGTTATACGGTTTGGAAAGAAAGGTAAGTTGAGTCCCAGGTACATCGGACCATACATGGTCACTGAGCGAGTTGGTGAGGTAGCTTACAGGCTGGAGTTGCCTCCGGAGTTGGCTAGAGTACATAACGTTTTTCACGTGTCCATGCTTCGACATTATGTTGCTGATCCATCTCATGTGATACCTCCTCAATCCTTGGAAATCAATCTGGATTTGACTTATGATGAGGAACCAGTGACGATTCTAGATTGGAAGGAAAAGGTTCTGAGGAACAAGACAGTGAACTTGGTGAAAGTTTTGTGGAGGAATCATTCCGTGGAGGAAGCTACGTGGGAAACTGAAGATCGGATGAGAGATTTGTACCCTCGGTTATTCTTTGATCACTAGGGGTTTGTTGTATGGTTGTTTTGAATTTCGGGACGAAATTTTTATAAGGTGGGTAGGTTGTGACAGCCCGTCCCGAAAATTTTTAAAACATACGCGTGAAAAGATGATTTTGCCCCTAGTGTGATTTTTTACGTTGTATGGTTGTTTTGAGCTTGGTGTGGCTGGTTGTGGACCATAGACATTCCCCCACACATTTCCTTCACCCTTTCCTTGCCCTGCATCCTGTCCCGTGCCATTTCCCTTCCCATTTTCCCCTCCATTTGTACGGACATACCTAGAAACCACCCAAATCTTCACAGATCGAAGAAACAAAGTACATATCCATGCTCGTGAGGTCCGTAGAGGTTCAACCATACCCATTTCAGGTAAGGATACCTTCGTTTTCACGTTGAACTCAGGATACCCGATTTTTGTCACTGTTCATGCACACGTAAATTCTTATGTTTTTGGGAATTTCAAGCTTGTAGGAAGCTTGGTGAGGTCCTTAGGAGGCTCGGGGTGGTTTGTTTGAAGGTTTTGGACGTCGGGATCGTGAGTTTCAAGGTTGGCCGAAGTTGGTGGTGTTTTCCCGATCAGATTTCTTGGATTTTAGCACTTGAAAGTGGTATGAACTTGTTCCTCTCGTTGTAAGCTTCAATTTGGTACCAATTTTGTGAAATTTGGTTGAAAAACGAAGAAGTTACAAAGGTTTGAAGTTTTCCCGATTTTCCGGCGCCGGAGCCTCGCCGAAGAAGACGACGGAATATTCCTAACGGCGTTAGTTAACGCCGTCAGCGTGCCAGGCACGTGTGGCCGTGCCTTGGCCGGCGCGTGGGGGCGCGTGCGGCAGTGAAAATTTTTTCTAAAAATATGGGGATGTTCCTGAGGTTAAGTAGATCACGTTGGTGTATTCATACACCCCATTTGAGCATTGTATGAGAAGTTATTTCTTAAGGTTGGTTATGTGCTTTAAAATTAACGTTTTTATAGTTGTTTCACATATAGGTGATACCTATCCCGAGGACGAGCGTGGTCACTCGAGGCAAGGGGGTTACGACCCTTCTACATACCAGTGAGTGGGCTTTTGGTTTTCCGTATATACCTATATACTTATACTTTTCCCAGAAATTGATTTGAAACGTTTATTCGTTTATATGCCATGCACTATATTGCCGTTTGTTATGCATTGTTAGTTGCATATATATATATATATGTATGTTGGTGCTGTGGACACACAGGTAAGTGCCAGGTGAGTTGTGATTTATGTTTATGTTTAGTAGTGATTTGAGATGCATAGAGAGCTCATAACCTGCACCCCCAGTGTTAGTGCTCCCGCCCAGAGTTTGGCACAGTCCTTCACGTGATGTTCACCTCCCGCACCACATGCTTATCTTGGATCCAAGTTAGGTGCACAATCCTGTCATACAGACCACTTTAGGTCGTTCCGACTAGTAGGTGACCCGCGATTATTCGCCCAGCCTTCACGTGATCGTAGCACTTGAGCGTACTTATATTACACCCAGGCTTGTCGTATAGACCACTTTAGGTGGTTCCAACTTGTGTGGAGCTATAGTTAGTGAGATGGAGATTTGAGCTCTAGATTCAGCCGTACAGGTCACGTTAGGTGACTCCGGCTGACAGATTACATGGCGTTAATTTGTTATTACCTGAGCACTTGCATTTTACTTCGAGGTTTTGGCGTAGTATATGTTCTGAGCATGATTTATATATATGTACATTATTTTCTGGGAAGTATACAGGTTTTACGGCGAGGGGTTAGAACTTGTTTATGAAATGGTTTTTGAAAAGCTTTGTTTTTGCCCACTCACGCTTTTGTTTTGCGCCCCTCCAGGTTCTAGTTGGCTAGCACGTTTGGTGGCTTCCCCGAGGATTTCCCGGCATATCTGACAGACTATCACCGGTGTAGGATCACCTTCGGGTGTGCTTCTGTAGTGTCGTTTTCTCCCGGAATGCATTAGGTCTTCGTGCTCTGAACTTTGTTTTCACACTTACGCTTGCACATGTATGTTATTACCTTGTGTTAAGCTGGATTTTATTTATTCGTACTACTTTTATTATTATTATTTTATTAGCTTCCGCACTGTGCACATGGCTACGTCACTTCCACGTGACGGCCAGCATGCCCTGATCTCGATCGGGGTTGTTGGAAATATGCCCTGAAAGTCAATCTTTGGAAGAAACCTTTCAGGACAATGTAATGATGTATATATGACTCTTATACATCGGAAGGCAAAGATACTAATTAGGACTATCTCAATGAACGAAATATGTCCTAAATGATGAATCCATGGACAATGGATTGATGGAAGAAGTAATCTAATGATGATTAGACTATAGAGACCTTCTTCGCATAACCATTATGTCCAAAAAGGTTCCTGGTCATAGGATTGTCGGAGGGATACTGACAATGCATAGACCGGTACATACTATGTCTGCTTCAAATGGAAGGATGGAAAGTCTCATCCCATTCGTGTAGTGACACTAAGACAAGTATGTAGGTGCTCATTAAGGGAATGAGTTCACTGAACACAATCGAACGAGAGTACTTGCATGGAGGTCTACTCACATGTCAAGCAAGTAACTCTGAAGGTTGGAATAATGTAAGTAATCCTTTGACCTAAGACATCATAGATGTCTAATGATTAGGTCCTTGATCTTTGATAATGTCAAACGACATTCCATTGGAGTGTCCACGGCATTGTTGGGGTTAAGGTATCTAAACATGTAGGCATGTGAATGATCAACAAGGAATCTCTGATCCTCGTTATGAGAGGAAGAATACTCTGAGATATGATTCGGGAATCTTCGGCCGAAGTCTTGAGCGTAATGAAGGAAAACGTTCCTATGCGACTCAATTGAATCATATAAGAAAGCATAATCACATTAGGGGTTTGACATAGTATATCCATACCCTAGTGATGTGATTGAGAGTATTGTTTTAGAGAAGGATCGAATTACATTGTAATTCCAACTGAATAGGTTCTCCGAATAAACTTCTACATTAGCTTGGGTAGCCATGATATATGTTTAGATGTCACTCATGGCTTGTGAGTTCTTCTAGATGATTAAATGTAGTCATCAAAGAAGAAGGTGAATTAAAAGTAAGTTTTAATTCACTAAGTGGATGGATTAAATATAATCAATTGGATTGGTGCCAATCACCTCACTGCCTTGCTAATTAGAACCTAAAAGATTGTTCACCAATACACTCTTGTAGTGAGTAACTAATGGATGATGTAAATAATTAATTGGATTAATTAAGTGTTGTGATTAATTTAGAAAGTCTAAAGAAATCATAAAAGCGATAAAAGATCGTTTTGGGCTTAAAGAAATGTTCGGGTTTAATTGGCCCATTGGGCCTAAACCCATTGGGCTTTTATTCAAGCATTGGATGACTTGAAATAATAAAAGCCCAAGGCCCAAACAACACTAAGAAGGCCGGCCAAAGAGAGGGAGAGAGAAGGTCAATTGTTGACTTGTTTCTTTATGTTATAAAAGGAACTTTATAATGAAAGTTTAATGGGGGTTGTTTTTGTGTTCAAAACAACAAAAAGAGAAAAGAAAATAACTCTCTCTAACACTCAAAGGGCCGGCCACCATAAGGGGATTTTAGCTAATCATTTTATCACCCCTTTGGTTTTTCCTTCATCCTTCTCACTACACTAGTGGGTGAGGATCTTTAGAGGTTTTCAATTTTGGAAACTTGAAGAGGACCTAGGAGCACTCATTCTCAACAAAGTGGAGGAGGCAAGGAGGGAGGCTAGGCTCAAGGAGTTCAAGGAGCAAAGAGCTTGGAGGTGGTCCATCCTTAGTCTAAGATCTACATCAAGAGGTATAAAACTACTCCTAAATTTTGTTCTTCAATAAATTATTTTTGATGCATCATAAATAAACCTATGAATCTTGAAGGGGATTTTCATGACTAGAGCTTTGATATTAATTGATGACATGCTTCCGTTGTTTTTGTATATAAATTTTGAATTGTATATGCATGCTAGTCAATAGAAATCCCACATAAATCTCATATTTTCCCTTCAGGGGTGTGTCACGTTCATCTCAAAATTCTCACCATCATCGCTTCCTGCTTGTTAAGAGACCTCTTTTCGGCAAAGATGGTCTCAAAGAAGTTCAAGGAAATAGCCGAAGACCCTCGCATTTACCAATACATCAATATTGCAGACTTTGAGACCGTCAACTTGCTTGGATCATGGGGCGCGTCTAACAAAGTCCCAACCTTCATCAATCGCTGCATCCAGTGCCCCAACCCCGATGCCTTCTACATGGTGGGGATACAATACTTCTTCTAAGACAACAAGGAAAAAGCTGAAATTTAGTGACTTAAAAGTGCAATCTCGGAGGGCCATCAAGTAGCAACGTACGTGTACGGTACAATCTTGGTGTGCCACATGTGGGATTCAAAGCACGAATGGCTCAAACTTCTTTATTCTCTCAACCGTCATAACTAGAGACGGTTGAGTGTAATGGTATGCCGAGACAGGTTTCGACTGTTTGTCGGGTTTTTGAGTGCATAAGAAGTAAGGCCCGAATCCTAATGATGTCCCATGACAACGCTGCCATCAAACTTTGTAGCGATTGTGGAAGTCCACAGGGTGGTCCGGTCACACTTCGAATGCATTGGGATGCATGTGACCATGAAAAATTCACTACCTGTAATGCATGTAGACGGCATTAGGAAGTGAATATATTATGTGGTAGAGATAGGTACTAAGTTTGTTTTTTTGTTCATTTAATTTTTTTGTAATCTCATCGTTTAAATTACAACGTTTAATTTTGTTGTCTCTCATGTACTACTGTATTTGTAATTCTATGGACTTTGTACTTTTGACTTATTCTTTGTATAGATACACAAACAAGAAGCTTTAAAATCTAGGCATAATTACAAAAAACTAGCCCAAGGTGTCATCATTACCATGTCATCGGTCTAACTTGCCGCCACTTTTTCCCACTCATCAATGCTTATTTATCTTTTTATTATTTTCTTTGGATATTGTGGATGAATGACTGACATGCAAAGAAAATGCACATGCCATGCACAGAAAATGCACAGAGTACATTCATAGTAAATGCTCATATAATGTACATGAAATGCTACGGTGCAATGTTGGTGGCATTAGGAAATGAACATTTTTGGTGATATGTTAAATGGCTTTAGTAGGGACTTGATTTGTTTATTTTCCTTTACTTTTCTTCAAATTTAGTTGTCATGTACTTTTTGTTAGTAAACGGAAAAGAGAGAAGTTTTTGGTATCATTAACAATGTTTGCTTTCTTAAATGAAAAGATGCACATAACAAAGCATGTTTAAATCCCCAAAATCCGATGTTGTAGGTTCAAATAGTATATGGCGTGATTCTGTGTCGTTAATTGCATTATGTCAAAATATGAATACAATAATCGAGCTCAAACCCAAATTTGACCTCTTTTAATTCGCAGAACATGATCGAGACTTGCACGTAATATGCACATAGCATTTACACACCATGCTCATTGGATGATCACAATATTAGATTTGAAATGTACAGAAAAAAAAAAAAACTTTGAAATATCACTAATCCTGGCAGCATTCCTCATTGGTAAATCAGTCATAAGAGCGACAAAAGAGACACAAGAAATTGAAATGGACAGGAACACCATATAAAAGAATCGAGTAAAGAATTTATAAATGATATAAGAAAGTAAACGAAAACATTCATTTGGATACATATTGTACCAAGTTTCTTCGGTTTGTTTTTCACAAGAGCCTTCAACATAGACTAAAACATTCAAATTCTCAACAATGTTTCCATAAAATTGTCAAAAATTGTCAACAAAACCTAAATAACAAATTCATCTTGTAAGTACAATAATAAATGTGATTCCTCAAGCTCAAAAGCCTTACAGAGTCCATTACTAAGAGCATTGAAGCTTACAACAGTAGCCACTGGAACCAAAACTTTCTTGCTCATCGTTCTCAAGAAGTTGAAAGCTTCATTAACTCTGACAACATATGATAGTCCATTGAACCCAAGAACATAACCATCCCTCTGAAATGACATGAGACCGTATAAGAGAAAGTATAGAAAAAGTTTTAAAAAAAAACTTGTACAACTATATTGTATATCTTTCAAAACCATTCTCATATCAAGAGCTTTGAATATTTTTATAATCCAATATGAATCTCAAGATTAAAGAAGCTATATATATGCTGCAAAGAATCATCCCAACTATCCACCAATACCAAGATGTAATTTTGGAAAATGGAAATCATAACAAACTGTATAAACAAGTTTCAATTCACACAACTCCACCAAAGGTACCAAAATTATTCCCAAATTCTAATGACCCAAAATTCAATTCCCCATATCAACTAAAATCAACTTTCCTCTAACAAAATCACTTCTTCAAAAGTTCAACCAAACAACAAATCACAATAAACTCAAGCCCATTTCTACAAATCAAAGCATCAAATTTCGTTACAAAAATACAATAATTTGCATAATTTAAGCCAAACATAAAAAGAAGATGAAGAAAAAAAATGTGACGATCCGTCCCTAATTTTTTATGTAATTTCCTCTCCGAGTGTGTAAATTGACTGGTGTTTTTGCAAGGCTCGATTTGCAATTAAGATCTTTGCATCAAGGCTTGATTTGCAATTAAGATCTTCGTATTGTTGTGCATTCAAGGCTCGATTTGCAGTTAAGGCATCAACTGGTGTTTTGTCAACCAAAGCACCTCTTGCTGAGGCATCTAGCATTTATCTCTCAATTAGAAGAAGTTCTTCGTAGAAATATTGAATTAGAAGCTCTTCTTTCATTTGATGTTGAGGGCACAATGCAACGAGAGTCTTGAAATGCTCATAATACGCTGGAAAGGATTCTCCTTGGCCTTGTTAAATTCCACTAATCTTCTTCCTCAAAAGAACAACTCTCGAAGTTGGGAAGAATTTCTCTAAGAACGCTCTCTTCATGCTTTCCCAAGAAGTGACGGTTCCAGGTGCCAATTCAAAGAGCCAATCCTTAGCCTTTTCCAAAAGAGAGAATGGAAAGGCTTTCATTTTCAGAATATTGCCATCCACGTTGATTGGTGTCATACTCGAGCATACTACTTCAAATTCCTTAAGATGCTTGTTTGGATCTTCCATGGACAGCCTATGGTATTTGGGAATGTGATGTAGCAAACTAGACTTCAATTAGAACTTATCGGTCTTGCCTTGAGCTGCCCTAGGATATTGAATGTAGATAGGCATGACATTGTCCAATCCCGAGGCTGAAAGTTCCTTGATTGTTTGATTGTCCACAGCCATGTCTTGTTCCTCTTCCAATTCCTCTTCAATTTCAACTTCAAATTCAGATTTGGAACTAGAACTAGGTGAATTAAATTCTGGTTGCTTCCTCTTCCTTCTCAAAGTTCATTCGAAAATGTCGTCAAACTCCAATATATGCTCACGAACAAGTTGAGAACTTCGAGTGATAAACTAATACCTAAAACAAAGAAAACAAAGCAAAACAAAATAAAAAACACAGGAAACACAAAAACAGAAACAAATGGGAAGATTAGCAATTTTGCTAATCCCCGGCAATGGGGCCAAAATTTGATGTGGTAAAAACTAACACACAAATTAAACCCTTTTTAGACAATTGTAGTATACGCAAGTTGGGGTGAATGAAGGGGCTGAAAGGCTAGCTAGAGGATTCTTCTCCACACATGACACATATGCAGCACAAATCAATCTCCAATTACTATTCCTATAAACCATGAATGACAATGCCCCAAGTTAACCGTGAACTGCACAAATTAACCATTAGATTTTCCTAAATTTATTCAATTGGACTCAGCGACGCAATCAAATTATTCTTATCAAGTTCCCTATATGAACAACATGATAGACATACATATCAAAGATCATTAAGTTCTATGAAAATCATAAGCATTGACAAAACATTCGTAACTATAAACTGCATGATACTCCTGCTAGGAATTTACTTAACACAATCATGACTAGTGATTTCCACTACTTATAAATATAAGTTCATAACTATTATGTGACATTCCCTTATATTTTAGCATCAAATTCATGCATGCAAACTAAGTACATCTCGTTAATCAACATACAAGAATAAGTTATCAATCAAAGGGATAAGTAAATTGCATTCACGATTTATGAAACAATAACTGGATGTAATCAATTCATATCACACATATGTTCATGGCTTTGAATTCACCTCTAGCTAAAATGAAATTAGTTCCACATGTCTATCATAACTGAAAATCAAATTAAAACAAACATTGAACTAAAAACTAAAGATAAAATACACCTAGAAACGCTCCAGCAATCCAAAGGCCTTGGACGGCAGACACGGCTCAAAGCTCTCTTTCCTTGCAAGTTGTGGCACTATGTGTGTATATATAGGGTAGGGTTCACAGCACCAATCCTTGGAGGACAAGGATAGGGCACGGCACAATTATAGGAGAAAAGGAATTAAATTGTTTGCATGATTTCAGGACTTCTATAATCAGATATGCATTGTTAAAACATGATAAAGACTCCTAAATTCAGATGGGAAGGATTTAGAATAGGGTAAGGACTTCTTTTGCAGCTGGAGATAAGTTTAGATAATGTTGGATTAAATAGGATAATATTCGGATAATATGGGATAAGATAAGATAAGACTGGATCAGATAAGATAAGGTTAGTTTGGATAAGATCTCCTTGTTTCAGCTGATTCCTTGTCTTCCAAGCCTTAATTTAATTCTTCCAGATTTGTGGCACATTTTTAGCATCATTTGTCACAAAAAAACGTCCATCCATTATGCTTCATACATATGCTATCCAATCCAAGTTCAAATCCAAATTGCTCCATTTTGCCTTTTTTTGTCACCTTTGCCAATTAAACCTACAATAATACGAAAATAACCTAAATCACCATAATAAATTGAAATTAACTAAGTAAATGCAAAGAAAGAAGATAATAAAGTCGCATAAATATGCTCCTATCAAATTTCCCCATACAAAACAAAGAAAACAAAACAAACCTAAACCTTCCAACAATTGCCTCAGGGATTTCCAATGAAACATGACATGTTAAGAATCACTACTCCTATAGATTTTAGCCATCCTTATCCTCGAGCTTATACTTAACCACAGTAACCACTCACTAGCTGATAGGATAGCTTAACTATGGAGCAAAGAGAATGGATGAAATTGAAGTCAAGAGAAGCTAGGAAAGGCTACAAATCTGGAGAAAGAAGTTCAAATACAAAGAAGATAAGGAAAGAGCAAGAAATAAGGAACATTATCCAACCTTATCTTATCCTATCTTAACCAACCTTATCCTTTCCTAAATCTAGCCTTATCCTATCTTATCTTATCCAAATCAGTTTGTGCCTTAATTCTAGTTATTTAAAAGGGATTAGTTATACATTTAAACACATAACTCATATTCTAGAAGTCTAATCCCTTATGTGCCGCATATATGCCATTCCTTGGAGGTTTAAGAGTTGTAATCCCTCTCTTACACCTATGCCGTGTGTTCTTATCCCTTTAGGTCTTGAAATCTACCCTAAAACATCCTTTCTAGAAGCCCTATCTTCCTCCTAAAAAGGTGCCGCACCTATCCCTCTAGAAACCCCAAATCCTTGCCGTGTATTACCTATCCCTTTCCCCCTTGGTTTATGAAAGCATTAAGCCTTTCCTCCTAGGATTGTGTAATCCTTTTCCCTTCAAAAATTGTGTATTCCCTAGCTCTATAAATACAAGTGTTTGCCGCACCATTCATACCATCCATTCACTCATTCATTCATTCATACATTCAGCCATCAAACACCATAATTCACACCATATCACCCTAGTGCCATAAGCAAGGAAGGAGAAGAGGACTTGTGCAATCTGCCATCAAAGGGAGTGCCATGCATGCCATTGGAGTGTGGAGCGTTTCTTGGTTCTTTCTATCCTTAGTTTTAGTTCAATGTTTATGTTAATTTGGTTTTCAATTATGATAAACATGTGGAACTAATTTCTTTATAGTTGGAGGTGAATTCGAAGCCATGATTATATGTTTTATATGAATTGATTACATCCAGTTATGGTTTCTTAAGCCTTGAATTGCTTATTTGAAGTTATCAAAACTTGTTTATGTATGTTGATTGGGGGTCGACACTTAATTTGCATGCATGAATTTGATGCTAGAGTATAAGGGAATTTCACCTAATCGTTACGAACTTATATTCACAAGTGGTGGAAGTCACTAGTCATGATTGTGTTAAGTAAATCCTTGGTATGAGTATCATGCTTTTCATAGTTACGAATGCCTTGTCAATGCTTATGGTTTTCAAAGAACTTAATGACCTTTGATATGATTTTCTATCATGCTTTTCATAGTTAGGGAACTTGATAAGGATAATTTGGCTGTGATACGTATCCCATCCAATTCAATGAATTAAGGAAAATTTGAAAGTTAATTTATGCTTTTCATGGTTAATTTGGGGCATTGTCATTCATAGTCTAAAGGAATAATAACTGGAAATTGGTTTGTATGCATATATCATGTGTGGAGAAGGACCCTTTAACTAGCCTTTCACCCATTTAATTCACCCAAATTCGTTTTTACAAAGTGTTTTATACAAAGTTTCTTTTTTAAGTTTTAAATTTGTCAAAAACAATCCCCCTTTCATTTAGTCTTGTCATTTGAGTCAAAATCTGTTTTCTTTTAGTCTTTCGAGTCAAGTTAAGTTTTATTTTCGTCAAAATCACCTGTTAGGTCAAGAATTGAGTCTTTTTGATTGTTTGTTGTTTTAATTGTTTTAAGTTATTTTTAAGTCTATAGAGTCCAGTTTTGTGTTTTTGAGTCTTAATTATGTTGATTAGCATCCCTAGTTAATCCCCGGTCTAGAATGATCCCTACTTGCATATATACTACAATTTTCATAAATAGGGTTTAATTTGTGTGTCAAGTTAATTTTCACACCAAATTTTGGTGCCGTTGCTGAGGATTAGCAAACTTGCTAATCCCTTTTGTTTGTGTCGTGTCAAAGTGTGTAGTGTGTGTCCATGTGTCTCTTTGTTTGTGGTTGCCATGCCCCTTTAAAGTGGTTGCTGATTTATTTTTGTTCTTTGTTTCAGGTACTAGTTTATGACTCGTCGTTCTTAACCTATTTGTGCAAACATATTGGATTTTGACGACGATTTTGAACGAACTTTGAGAAGAAAGAGGAAGCAACCAGAACCTAATCCACCTAGTTCAAGTTCAGAGCCCGAATCTGAATTTGAAGAAGAAGAAAGCATGGCGGCGGACAATCTAACAATCAAAGAACTTTCGGCCTTGGGATTAGACAATGATGTGCCTTTATGCATTCAATATCCTATGCCAGCTCAAGGCAAAACCGATGTGTTCAAATTGAAGTCTAGCTTGTTGCATCACATTCCCAAATACTATGGGCCGTCCATGGAAGATCCAAACAAGCATATTAAGGAGTTTGAAGTGGTATGTTCAAGCATGACACCCATCAATGTCGATGGGAACATTTTGAAGATGAAAGCCTTTCCATTCTCTCTTTTGGAAAAGGCTAAAGATTGGCTATACAAATTGACACCCGGAACCGTCACTTCTTGGGAAAGCCTGAAGCAGGCATTCTTAGAGAAATTCTTCCCAACTTCAAGAGTGATTCTTTTGAGGAAGAAAATTAGTGGCATTCAACAAAACCAAGGGGAGTCTTTTCCACCATATTATGAACGTTTCAAGACTCTAGTTGCATCATGCCCTCAACATCAAATGAAGGAAGAACTTTTAATTCAATATTCCTACGAAGGACTCCTTCCAATTGAGAGATAAATGCTAGATGCCTCGGTAGGGGGTGCTTTGGTTGACAAAACACCGGTGGCTGCCAATGTCTTAATTGCAATTCGAGCCTTGAATGCACAACAATACGAAGGTGTTGGAAAAAGAGACACCCCACGGCAACAACAAATGAATGAGGTAAGTGCAATTTCTGAAATCCAATCTCAATTAGCTAATCTCACTATGCTTGTGTCTCAGGTTGTTGAATGATCCAAAGTGCAAGGAAGTACACCAAGCGTGTGTGGCGTGTGCTCTATGCAAGGGCACCTCAATGATCAATGTCCTCAATTGATAGAGAAAGGAGGATGGGAAAGCGCCAATGCCATAGGTTATCAAGGCTAAAATCTGCAAAGGAATGATCCATACTCAAATACATACAATCTGGGATGGAGATATCACCTAAATTTCAAATGGAGGGAGCCTCAACAACCTCAAACTCACAACAATGGAGGAGGATTTCATCCACCACCTCCTAGGATATATCAAAAGCCATTCACACAATCTCAACCTCAATCACAACCTACCCAACCAAATTTAGGTTTGTCAATGAATAATGATATTGTTCTTCAATTACTAACTACCTTGTCGCAGGGCTATCAAAATGAAGCCAAGGAGATGGGAGAATTGAAGAAGCAAATGGGGCAAATGACGGAATTCATGGGCCAATTCAGAGAGGAAGGTAAATTGCCTAGTTCAATAATTGTCAATCCGAATGGAGGTTTTGAAATCGCCAAGGCAATCACGTTGAGAAGTGGTAAGGAGGTTGGAACCACCCTAAAACCGTCCAAAACAAGCCAAGAGGAGGAAAAGCTGCTCCAAGATGGGGATGAATTGGACAAAGCCATTGCAAGGGTGGAACAAACCTTGCCGCAGCCCCCTAGTGTCCCAAAACCATCCCACACCACCAAGGTATGTCTGAATTCGAATTTTTCTAGTTCTATTCCACTAAATGTGCCCTTTTCTAGCAGGTTTAGGCAATCAAAGAAAGAAGAGAATGAAAAGGACATTCTGGAAACCTTTAGGAAAGTTCAAGTCAATATCCCACTCCTTGATGCAATCAAGCAAGTTCCTAAATATGCTAAATTCTTGAAAGAGCTTTGCACAACAAGGAAGAAGATTTCGAACAAGGAGGTGGTCTAGGTAAGTGAGAATGTTTCAGCGGTGTTACAAAGAAAACTACCACCTAAATGCAAAGATCCGGGTAGTTTTACAATTCCTTGTGTTATTGGCAATACTAAGTTTGAACATGCTATGCTAGACTTAGGAGCTTCAATTAATGTCATGCCTTACTCAATTTATTCATCTATGAACTTAAGAGAGCTTAAAAATGATGTTGTGATTATTCAATTGGCCGATCGTTCTAATGCCTATCCAAAAGGAGTTTTGGAAGATGTTTTGGTGCAGGTTAACAATTTGATCTTTCTAGCGGACTTTATGTGCATGATATGGAAGATTCAACCCATTCTACACCATTGCCGATCCTACTTGGGAGACCTTTCATGAAAACAGCTTGCACCAAGATCGATGTGTTCAAAGGGACTTTAACGATGGAATTTGATGGGGAAGTTATTGATTTCAACTTTCTGAAACTATTAAATATCCTAAAGATGATCATTCTTGTTTTTCTATTGATATATTTGATTCATTGGCGTAGGACTTTCTTGATTCATTGGATAAAGATCCCCTTGAAACAACAATTGCCGAGGGATTGGGCTTAAAACCTAATCCGGCCATGCATGATGATGAAGTTGGCGAGATGGTGGCTGCACTTGAATCATTACCACAATATCAAAGCAAGCCCCCAATCCCAATTTCAATTCCCGTTTCTACTAACAAGTTGTTACCTTCAGTGATTCAGGCACCCATTCTAGAACTTAAACCATTGCCAAGTCATTTGAAGTATGTCTATTTGGGAAACAAAGAAACGTTGCCCGTCATTGTTTCTTCATCACTCACGGCAATGGAGGAGGAGAAATTGGTTCGAGTGTTGAAAGAGCACAAAACAGCCATAGGATGGACCTTGGCCGACATTAAGGGAATTAGCCCTACAACATGCATGCATCGCATACTTCTAGAGGAGGGGGCTAAACCAACTCGAAAGGCTCAACGTCGACTCAACCCTCCAATGATGGAAGTTGTGAAGAAAGAGATTATCAAATTACTTGATTGTGGAGTAATTTATCCTATCTCGGATAGTCGTTGGGTTTCACCAGTTCAAGTTGTGCCAAAGAAATCCGGAGTGATGGTGGTGAAGAATGCCGAGAATGAGCTTGTGCCAACCCGTATCCAAACAGGTTGGA
Organism: Pyrus x bretschneideri; assembly: GCF_019419815.1. Classification (NCBI taxonomy): domain Eukaryota; kingdom Viridiplantae; phylum Streptophyta; class Magnoliopsida; order Rosales; family Rosaceae; genus Pyrus; species Pyrus x bretschneideri. Next base: position 288,860 of record NW_025999803.1, on the reverse strand, counting down.
GACTTTATATTGATTATAGGAAGCTCAACGCCACCACAAGGATAAATCATTTCCCTTTGCCGTTCATTGATCAAATGCTTGGAAGGTTAGCCGATCATTCTTTTTATTGTTTTCTTGATGGTTATTTGGGATATAATCAAATTGTCATAGCTCCGGATGACCAAAAAAAAACCACTTTCACGTGTCCCTTTGGTACTTTTGCCTATCGTCGCATGCCATTCGGTTTATGCAATGCACTTGCCACCTTTCAAAGATGCATGGTCAATATATTTTCAGATTTTGTGGAGAAGATTATTGAAGTTTTCATGGATGATTTTAGTGTATTTGGTGATTCGTTTGATGATTGTTTACATAATCTCACTTTAATCTTGGAACGATGTATTGAAACTAACCTTGTTTTAAATTGGGAAAAATGTCATTTCATGGTAAAACAAGGCATAGTTCTAGGGCATATAATTTTGGCCAAGGGTATTGAGGTTGATGAATCAAAAATAGATCTTGTACGCTACTTTCCCTCTCCTACTTCGGTTAGAGAGGTTCGTTCTTTTCTTGGACATGCAGGATTCTATAGGCGATTTCATCAAGGACTTTTCAAAAATTTCCAACCCCCTTTTCCGACTTCTCCAAAACGATGTCCCATTCAAGTTCGATGAGGAATGTGAAAAGGCCTTCAAACACCTCAAGGAGATGCTCACTTTGGCCCCCATCATTGTTCCACCAGATTGGAGCCTTCCTTTTGAGCTTATGAGCTTATGTGCGATGCCTCATATTATGCATTAGGAGCTGTTTTAGGCCAAAGGAAGAACACGCAACCACATGTCATCTATTATGCATCCCGAACCTTGAATGATGCCCAATTGAACTACTCCATAACGGAAAAAGAACTTCTTGTTGTTGTTTTTGCTTTAGATAAGTTTCATTCTTATTTACTTGGCACTAAAGTTATAATTTACACTGATCATGCAGTGTTGAAGTACTTACTCACCAAGAAGAAGGCTAAACCAAGGCTTATTCGATGGATGCTTCTACTTTAAGAGTTTGATATCAAAATCTGGGATAAGAAAGGAGGTGAAAACGTGGTGGCTGACCACTTGAGACATATGGTGCATGAAGAAGATGCCATGCTTATCCCAGAGACATTCCCAGATGAGCAGCTGCTGTCCATTGAGGTAAGTGAGCCATGGTATGCCGATTTAGTGAATTATTTGGTGTCTAAACAAGTTCCAAGCAACCTAAATAAACACCAACGTGATAAACTTAAAAATGAGGCTCGATTTTATGTGTGGGATGATCCTTATTTGTGGAAATATTGCACTAACCAATTCATTCATAGATGTGTGCATGAATCGGAGTTTAATTCAATTTTAACTTTTTGTCACACTTATGCATGTGGAGGTCACTTTGGCACTCAAAGGATAGCACGTAAAGTACTTGAATGTGGTTTTTATTTGCCTACTATCTTTAAGGATGCTAGAACTTTTTGGATATCATATGATTGTTGTCAAAGAACCAGAAACATTGGTTCAAAAGACCAAATGCCGCAAGCCCCCATCTTTGTGGTTGAAATTTTTGATGTTTGGGGTATTGATTTTATGGGTCATTTTCCTTCATCTCATGGTTTTGTTTATATTTTACTTGCAGTTGATTATGTTTCGAAATGGGTGGAAGCAAAAGTCACCCGTACTAATGATTCCAAAGTGGTTGCAAAATTTGTGAAAACTAACATATTTGCAAGATTTGGAATGCCCAGGGTTCTTATAAGTGATGGGGGCTCCCATTTTTGCAGTCGAACCATTAAGGTATTGCTCAAGAAGTATAATGTCACACATAAGGTGGCAACACCTTATCATCCTCAAACAAGTGGGCAAGCCGAAGTTTCTAATCAAGAAGTCAAACAGATTTTGGAGAAGACCGTTGGGCCAAATTGGAAGGATTGGAGCTTGCGTTTGAATGATGCATTGTGGGCATATCGTACGGCCTACAAAACACCAATTGGGATGTCCCGATTTCGGCTCATCTATGGGAAACCATGTCATCTTCCCGTTGAATTGGAGCACAAAGCACATTGGGCTGTCAAAACCTTCAATATGGATATTGATGCTGCTGGAATCCATAGGAAGCTTCAATTGAGTGAGCTTAAGGAAATAAGGAATGAAGCTTATGAGAATGCCCGAATTTACAAGGAGAAAACAAAGGCATTCCATGACAAGATGATTCGTAGCAAGACATTCTCAATTGGGCAGAAAGTGTTACTCTTCAATTCTCACCTTCAATTGTTTCCAGGTAAGTTACGTTCTAAGTGGATTGGTTCTTTTGTTATTACTAATGTCTTTCCTTATGGTGCAATTCAAATTCAAAGTTTAAAGACCAAAAACGAAGTCAAAGTATGAACATCGGTTGAAGCCATACTATGACCACTTTGAGGAGCATGTAGTGGAGGATATACCCCTCCATGCCGTGAGCTCCAATGAAGCCTAAAACGAGGTATTGTCCAGCTGGAAGATGTTAAAGCAAGCGCTTCTTGGGAGGCAACCCACACAAATAAAGAAGAACTAGGAGGCTCCAACACTCCATAACCAGATTTGCGTTCCTAAACCCTACTCTTTATTGCGTTTAATTTGCCATGTTTGTCATGTTTGTTAGTTGTGTTATTTGGTTGTTTGTTTGTGAGTCTATGCTTAAAACAGTGAGGACAATATTTGATTTAAGTGTGGGCGGGTAAACAAGCTATTTTTGCATGATTTTCATGGGATTTTATCACCTATCACTTCTAAAGTTGTTATTCACTGTTTTCAAATGTTTTTAGTGTGTTTTGAAGTGTTTTTATGTGTCTTAAACAGAAAATCCGAAAATTTGAAAACCAATTCGAAAAAGAGTGTTTTAAAAACCCAAAAAGGGTTGTTTTTAGAGTTGTTTTTGTTTTTATGCTTGTTTGTGTCTTAGGGTACCTTCCAACACAATGATGAGGATTTGGTTTTTAATTACATGACTATTAAAGAAAGTTACAAACATGGATGGAAGTTTGATATGCTCTTTGGTTTATGCTTAGTTATAGTTGACATTTACAAATTCACATGTAATCACAAAGGAAAAAAAAATCAGTTTTTGTAACATGCTTGAAAGAAGAAACTCAAACTAACGTTGCAACCCTAAGAGACTTGAGCCTAAACATTCTTTAGACAGTTATTAATCTTGATGTTTTTGTTTTGTAAAGTCGTTGCATGATCTCATTATTCTTTGCTTGGTCGCTACTTAGAATGCTTTTTATCACTATAGTTCCAAATACTAGAACTCATGCCCATTTCATTCAAAGCATAAAATTGATTAGCATAACAAATAATTAGATGAAGTTGTTTAGTTAAACCAGAGCCAAAAGGCCTTACCCTTTGCATATGATTAACCCCTTTAAGCCTTAGCTAGCCTATTTTCTTTGTTAACCACATTATCCTTACCTAGCCTATAATAGGACTATCCATACCCTTATTCTTAAAGGATAGTAAAGCATGACTTAGAGGGAACTCCTTTTGATCTAAAAATTGCAGAAAAAACAAGTGTGGGGGAAGGATTTTCGTAGGAATTCTATGAGGTTGTACATGTAGTGTGCCAAAGAAAAAGAATAGGGCACAGAAAAAAAAAAAAAAAAAAAACGTGAAAAAGAAAGAAAAAGAGTTGAAAATAAGTGAGAATGAACTCACAAGTGTTGATTGTTGAAGAAAGGGTCCAAAATTTTGAATTCGACGCTAAGTTTTCTGTGAATCTTCCTTTGGTGTTCAAAGATGATTTCTGCATCAAAAGTGAATTCTAAGTGTCAATTTCATTACTTTGCTTACTATTGCTTTAAGAACTTTTGTTTATCCTTATCTTTCTTTGTTAGCCAATACCTTAGCCCCGTTACAACCCTTAGACTTCTATCTTGATTGTTATGTGTTTCAATATGTGGAGTTTAAAATTGGTTTGAGCATATGGTATCCTTGGTTCTCGCGTCTAAGTAGTGGCATTCCATTCATGAGATCATATACATGTTGATAATTCCAAAAAGTGCCTTCTTTGATTATACATATGTGAGTATTAGTCTAATATTTACATCAATCTTCTCGCATATACTTAGTGTAGGGAGTGTAGTCAAAAAATCTGTGTGAAAATAGAGTGTATCCAGTGAGGAATTGAGGGAATTCTCTAAGGCATGTTACTACATTCAAAATCATGTTTTATTTGATGAAATGCGAGCTAGTATGTGGTGATTATGGTTAAGTGTATGCTTAAGAGTAGGGATAACTAAAATCTAAGTGAGTGGTGGCCTTTAATATGTCATGTTGCATTGGAAATCCCTGAGGCAATTGTTGGAAGGTTTAGATTGTGTTTTGTTTGTTTTGTTTATTTCATTTTGCTCGAGGACTAGCAAAAGCTAAGTGTGGGGGAATTTGATAGGAGCATATTTATGCATGCCATTGGAGTGTGGAGCGTTTCTTGGTTCTTTCTATCCTTAGTTTTAGTTCAATGTTTATGTTAATTTGGTTTTCAATTATCATAAACATGTGGAACTAATTTCTTTATAGTTGGAGGTGAATTCGAAGCCATGATTATATGTTTTATATGAATTGATTACATCTAGTTATTGTTTCTTAAGCCTTGAATGTGATTTGCTTATCTGAAGTTATCAAAACTTGTTTATGTATGTTGATTGGGGGTCGACACTTAATTTGCATGCATGAATTTGATGCTAGAGTATAAGGGAATTTCACCTAATCGTTATGAACTTATATTCACAAGTAGTGGAAGTCACTAGTCATGATTGTGTTAAGTAAATCCTTGGTATGAGTATCATGCTTTTCATAGTTACAAATGCCTTGTCAATGCTTATGGTTTTCAAAGAACTTAATGACCTTTGATATGATTTTCTATCATGCTTTTCATAGTTAGGGAACTTGATAAGGATAATTTGGTTGTGATGCGTATTCCATCCAATTCAATGAATTAAGGAAAATCTGAAAGTTAATTTATGCTTTTCATGGTTAATTTGGGCCATTGTCATTCACAGTCTAAAGGAATAATAACTGGAAATTGGTTTGTATGCATATATCATGTGTGGAGAAGGACCCTCTAACTAGCCTTTCACCCATTTAATTCACCCAAATTCGTTTTTAAAAATTGTTTTATACAAAGTTTCTGTTTTAAGTTTTAAATTTGTCAAAAACAATCCCCCTTTCATTTAGTCTTGTTATTTGAGTCAAAATCTGTTTTCTTTTAGTTTTTTGAGTCAAGTTAAGTTTTATTTTCATCAAAATCACTTGTTAGGTCTAAAATTGAGTCTTTTTTATTGTTTGTTGCTGTTTTAATTGTTTTAAGTTAGTTTGAGTCTATAGAGTCTAGTTTAGTGTTTTTGAGTCTTAATTGTGTTGATTAGCATCCCTAATTAATCCCTGGTCTACAACGATCCCTACTTGCATATATACTACAATTGTCACAAATTGGGTTTAATTTGTGTGTCAAGTTAATTTTCACACCACTAGCTTGCATTTAATCAATTAAAACAACATTTTGAATATAGTAACATGCCTTAGAGAATTCACTCAATTCCTCACTAGATATACTCTTTATTTTCACACAGATTTTCTGACTACACTCCCTATACTAAGTATATGTGAGAAGATTGATGTAAACATGTAACTAGCACTCACATACGTTATATCAAAGAAGGCACTTTCTGGAATTATTAATACGACATGTATATGATTTCATGGAATGCCACTACTTAGAAGCGAGAACCAGGGATACCATATGCTCATACCAATTTCAAACTCCACATATTGAAACACATAACAATCAAGACAGAAGTCTAAGGGTTGTAATGGGGCTAAGGTATTGGCTAACAAAGAAAGGTAAAGATAAACAAAAGTTCTTAAAGCGATAGTAAGCAAAATAATGAAATCAACACTTAGAATTCAACTTTTAATCGCAGAAATGAACTTTAAATACCCATGGGAGATTCACACAACACTTAGGGCCAGATTCAACTTTTTGGACCCTTTCTTCAACAACCAACACTTGTGAGCTCATTCTCACTTATTTTGAATTCTTTTTCTTTCTTTTCTGCACACTTTTTTTTTTCTTTCTTTTTTGTGCCCTTTCTCTTTGGCACACAAAACGTACAACCTCATAGATTTCCAACGAAAAACCTTCCCCCAAACTTGTTTTTCTGCATATTGTAGATCAAAAGGAATTCCCAACAAGTTATGCTCAACTATTCTTTAAGAAAAAGGGTATGGATAGTAGTATACTAGGCTAGGTAAGGATGGCTCACAAAGAAAATTAGGCTAACTAAGGCTCAAAGGGGTTAAACCTACAATACATATGCAAAGGATAAGGCTTTTTGGCTTGGGTGGTAACTAAACAACTTCATCTTGTTATTTGTTATGCACTCAATTTTATGCTTTGAATGAAACGGGCATGAGTTCTAGTATTTGGAACTAAAATGATGAAAACACATTCTAAGTAACAACCAAGCAAAGAAATAATGAGATCATGCAGCGACTTTAGAAAACAAGCATATCATGATTAATAACTCTCCAAACAAAGAATAGGCTTAAGTCTCTCAAGGTTGTAGCGTTAGTTTGAGTTTCTTCCTTCAAGCATGTTACAAAAACTGATTTTTCCTTTTTGTGATTACATGTGAATTCGTAAATGAAACTATAACTAAGCATAAACCAAAGAGCATATCATACTTCCACCCATGTTTGTAACTTTCTTTAACAGTCATGCAATTAAAAATCAAATCCTCATCATTGTGTTGGAAGGTACCCTAAGACACAAACAAGCAACAAAAACGACTCTTTTTCGTTTTTCTCAAGCTTTTTCTCGATTTTTTTCAAATTTTTGTAATATGACACATACTAAAACACTTTAAAATAGTGAATAACAGCATTAGTAGTGATAGGTGGTGAATTTCGAAAATACGTCATGAAAAGCATCTATTTACCCCCCCCCACACTTAAGCCAAACATTGTCCTCAATGTTGCAAACATAGACGCATACGCAAGAAATCAAACAACTAACACACATGACAATAATGGCAAAGAAAAAGCAATAAAGAGTAAGGTTAAAGAACTCAAATCTAGTTTTGGAGCCAAAGATTCCTAGGTCTTCTTTATTTAAACACATGGGTTGCCTCCCAAGAAGCGATTGCTTTAACATCTTCCAGTCGGACGATACCTCCTATTAAGCTCCACTAGGGTCCACGGCATGGAGGGGTACACTTTCCACGACATGCTCCTTGAAACACTCGTAGTAAGGCTTCAAACGGTGTCCATTCACTTTGAATTCATGTCCTGTCTTTAAACTATGAATTTGGGCTACACCATAAGGAAAGACATTAGTAACAACAAAAGGACCAATCCATTTAGAACGCAACTTACCTGGAAACAATCGAAGGTGGAAGTTGAAAAGTAACACTTTTTACCCTATAGAGAACGTCTTGCTACGAATCATCTTGTCATCAAAAGCCTTCGTTTTCTCCTTGTAAATATGGGTGTTTTCATAAGCCTCATTCCGAATCTCTTCAAGCTCATTCAATTGAAGCTTCTTATGAAGACTAGTCGTATCTATATCTATGCTGAACGTTTTGATTGCCCAATGCGCTCTGTGCTCCAACTCAACCCCAAGATGGCACGGTTTTCCATAGATGAGCCGAAATGGAGACATCCCTGTTGGTGTTTTGTAGGCTGTACGATACACCCACAATGCATCATTCAAGCGCAAGCTCCAATCTTTACGAGTTGGCTAAACTGTCCTCTCCAAAATCCGCTTGATTTCCCGATTAGACACCTCGACTTGCCCACTTGTTGGAGGATGATAGGGTGCCAAGACTCTATGTGTGACTTCATACTTCTTAAACAGCGCCTTTATGGTTCGATTGCAAAAATGGGAACCCCCATCACTTATAAGTACTATTGGCATTCCAAATCTGGTAAATATGTTAATGTTGACAAAATCTACAACCATTTTGGAATCATTAGTACGGATGGTTTTTGCTTCCACCCATTTCGATACATAATTAACCGCAAGTAACATATAATTGAAACCATGAGATGAAGGAAAATGACCCATGAAATCGATGCCCCAAACATCAAAAATTTCGACATAGTAGATTGGGGTCTGCGGCATTTGGTATTTTGGACCTATATTCCCTGTTCTTTGACAACGTTCACAGGTTATGCAAAAAATTCTAGCATCCTTAAATATAGTAGGCCAATAAAATCCACATTATAGAACTTTAAGGGATGTCCTTTGAGTGCCAAAGTGACCCCCACATGCATATGTGTGATAGAAAGTTAAAATTGAATTAAACTCCGAATCATGCACACACCTACAAAGAATCGGATCAGGGCAATATTTCCACAATTATGGGTCATCCCATACATAAAACCATGCATCCTTTTTAAGTTTATCACATTGGTGCTTGTTTAGGGTGCTTGGAATTTGTTTAGACACCAAATAATTCACAATATCAGCATACCATGGCTCTCTTAACTCAATGGACAGCAGCTGCTCGTTTGGGAACGCTTCTGGGATAAGTAATGGCTCCTCATCATGCACCAAATGGCTTAAGTGGTTAGCCACCACGTTCTCACTTCCTTTCTTGCCCCGGATTTTGATGTCAAACTCTTGGAGAATGAGCATCCATCAAATAAGCCTTGGCTTGGCTTGGCTTCTTTATTCGTGAGCAAGTATTTCAATGTTGCATGGTCAGAATAAATTACGACTTTAGTTCCAAGTAAATAAGAACAAAACTTATCTAAAGCAAACACAACAGCAAGAAGTTCTTTTTTAGTGGTGGAGTAGTTCAATTGAGCGTCATTCAAGGTCTGGGAGGCATAGTAGATGACATACGGCTGCTTGTCCTTCCTTCGTCCCAAAACAGCCCCTATTACATAATTTGAGGCATTGCACATAAGTTCAAAAGGAGGACTCTAATCTAGTGGAATATAATAGGGGCCGAAGTTAGCATTTCCTTGAGGTGATTGAATGCCTTCTCACATTCATCATTAAACACAAATGGCACATCCTTCTGTAGGAGTCGGCATAGGGGTGTTGCAATCTTAGAGAAATCTTTGATAAAACATCTATAGAATCCTGCATGTCCAAGGAAAGAACAAACCTCTTTCACCGAAGTGGGAGACGGTAAGTTGCATATAAGATCTATTTTTGATTTATCAACTTTAATTCCCTTATCTAAAACTATATGACCTAAAACTATGCCTTGTTTTACCATAAAGTGACATTTTCCCCAATTTAAAACAAGGTTAGTTTCAATGCATCGTTTCAAGATCAAAGTGAGATTAGCTAAACAAGCATCAAACAAATCACTAAAAACACTAAAATTCTCCATGAAGACTTCAATAATCTTCTCAACATAATCTGAAAAGATACTTAGCATGCATCTTTGAAACGTGGCTGGTGCATTACATAAACCGAATGGCATTTGACGATAAGCAAAGGTACCAAATAGACAAGTAAAAGTGGTATTTTCTTGATCATCCGGAGCTATGACAATCTGATTATATCCCGAATACCCATTAAGAAAGCAATAAAACGAATGACCAGCTAACCTTTCAAGCATTTGATCAATGAACGGCAGAGGAAAGTGATCATTCCTTGTGGTGGCGTTGAGCTTCCTATAATCGATGCAAACTCTCTAACCTGCTTGGATATGGGTAGGCACAAGTTCGTTCTCTTCATTCTTCACCACAATGACTCCTGATTTCTTTGAAACAACTTGAACCGGTGAGGCCCACTGACTGTCCAAAATTGGGTAAATCACTCCACAATCAAGAAGCTTGATGATCTCCTTCTTCACAACTTCCATCATTGGAGGGTTGAGTCAGTGTTGAGCTTCTTGAGATGGTTTAGCCCCATCCTCCAAAAGTATGCAATGCATGCATGTTGTAGGACTTATCCCCTTGATATCGGCCAAGGTCCATCCAATGGCTGTTTTGTATTTCTTCAATACCCTTACCAATTTCTCCTCCTCTTATGCCGTGAGTGTGGAAGAGATTATGACCACCAAAGTCTCTTGGGCTCCCAAGAAAACATACTTCAAATGATTTGGTAACGGTTTAAGCTCGAGGGAGGGTGCCTAAATCACTGAGGGTAACAACTTATTAGAAGAAATAGGAATTGAATTTGGGTTTGGAGACTTACTAACATGTTGTGGCAACGATTCAAAGCCAGCCGTCATCTCGGCCATTTCTTCACAAAGAGGCATGGCAAGGGCATCCTCATTCCTACCGTGTGTATGCACAATTTCTGCCCCTTGGTTTTTGAGTCCCATTCCTTTTGCAATGGTAGTTTCAAGGGCATCCCTATTTAGGTCTTGAAGATATTCCTGCGCCAACGAATTAAGTATATCAATAGAAAAACAAGAATGATCATCAATAGGATACCTTATAGCTTCAGAAATATTGAAATCAATAATGTCGCCATCAAATTCCATTGTCAACATCCCCTTGAACACATCTATCTTGGTGTGGGCTGTTTTCATGAAGGGTCTTCCAAGTAGGATCGGCAATGGAGTAGAATGGGCTGAATCTTCCATCTCAAGCACATAGAAATCGGCTGGGAAGATTAAATGATTAACCTGCACCAAAACATCTTCCAAAACTCCATTCGGATATGCATTAGAACGATCGGCTAATTGAATAATAACTCTATCATTTTTCAGCTCTCCTAAGTTCATAGATGCATATATAGAGTAGGGCATAACATTAATGGATGCACCTAAGTTTAACATGGCATGCTCGAATTTAGTATTGCCAATAACACAAGGGATCGTAAAACTACCTGGATCCTTGCATTTAGGGGGCAGTTTTCTTTGTAAAACTGCTGAAACATTCTCACTTACCCGTACCACTTCCTTGTTCGAGATTTGTTTCCTCGTTGTGCAAAGCTCTTTCAAAAACTTGGCATACTTTGGAACTTGCTTGATTGCATCAAGGAGCGAGATATTGACTTGCATTTTCCTAAATGTCTCTAAAATGTCCTTCTCATTCTCTTCTTTCTTAGATTGCATAAATCTATGAAGGAAAGGCACATTCGGTAGAATATTGTTAGGATTAACTAAATTCGAACCTAACTTACCTGTATTGGACAGCTTAGAAGCTTTAGGGGGTTGTGGCAAGGGTTGTTCTACCCTTGCTGTGGCCTTGTCTTCTTCCTCCTCCTCGAGCAGCAGCTTCTCATCTTCCTTTTGGCTTGATTTGGATGTTTGTGGGTCGGTTCCAACCTCTTTGCCACTTCTTAACGTGATTGCCTTGGCGGTTTCAAATCCTCTCTTTGGATTTATAAAGGTTGAACTAGGTAGTTTGCCTTGTTCTCTAAACTGTCCCATGAATTCCGCCACTTGCCCCATTTGATTCTTCAATTCACCCACCTCTTTGGCTTGATTTTGTAGTCCCTGCATCAACGAAGTTAGTATTTGAAGAATTTTATCGTTATCCATTAACGAACCTAAATTTGGTTAAGCAAATTGTGGTTGAGGTTGTGTTGAAGCGAATGGCCTTTGAAATATCCCGGGTGGGGTGGCTGTCTAAATCCGCCTTGTTGTTGAGTTTGTTGATGCTCCCTCCACTTCATATATTGGGTGATCTCTCCAGGCCGGATTGTAAGTGTTGGAGTATGAATCATACTTTGGCTGATTGTGGCCTTGATACCCAATGACGTTGGCACTTTCCTATCCCCCATTCTCTATCAATTGAGGGCATTGATCAAAGGGGTGTCTTTGCACAGAGCACACGCCACAAGTACTATTTCCTTGCATTTTTTATCCTTCCACAACCTGTGACAAAAGAATAGAGAGGTTAGCTATTTGAGATTGAAGTTCTGGAATTAAACTTACCTCATTAACTTGTTGTTGCCGTGGGGGGTCTCTTTGTCCAATTCCTTCATATTGTTGTGCATTCAAGGCTTGATTTGCAATTAAGATCTTTGCATCAACTGGTATTTTGTCAACCAAAGCACCTCCTGCCGAGGCATCTAGCATTTGTCTCTCAATTGGAAAAAGTCCTTCGTACAAATATTGAATTAGAAGCTCTTCTTTCATTTGATGTTGAGGGCATGATGCAACTAGAGTCTTGAAACGCTTATAATATGTTGGAAAGGATTGGGCCTTGTTGAATTCCACTAATCCTCTTCCTCAAAAGAACAACTCTCGAAGTTGGGAAGAATTTCTCTAAAAACGCTATCTTCATGCTTTCCCAAGAAGTGACGGTTCTAGGTGCCAATTCAAAGGGCCAATCCTTAGCCTTTTCCAAAAGAGATAATGGAAAGGCTTTCATCTTCAGAATATTGCCATCCACGTTGATTGGTATCATACTCGAGCATACTACTTCAAATTCCTTAAGATGCTTGTTTGGATCTTCCATGGACAACCCATGGTATTTGGGAATGTGATGTAGCAAACTAGACTTCAATTAGAACTCATCAGTCTTGCCTTGAGCTTCCCTAGGATATTGAATGCATATAGGCACGACATTGTCCAATCCTGAGGTTGAAAGTTCCTTGATTGTTCGATTGTCCACAGCCATGTCTTGTTCCTCTTCCAATTCCTCTTCAATTTCAACTTCAGATTCAGATTTGGAACTAGAACTAGGTGAATTGAATTCTGGCTGCTTCATTTTCCTTCTCAGAGTTCGTTCGAAATCGTCGTCAAACTCCAATATATGCTCACGAACAGGTTGAGAACTTTGAGTCATAAACTAATACCTAAAACAAAGAAAACAAAACAAAATCAGAAACACAAGAAAACGAAAACATAAACATATGGGAAGATTAGCAATTTTGCTAATCCCTGGCAACGGTGCCAAAATTTGATGTGGTAAAAACTAACACACAAATTAGACCCTTTTTAGACAATTGTAGTATACGGAAGTAAGGATCATTCTAGGCCGGGGATTAGAAGGGATGCCAATCAACAAAAATTAGACTTAAAAACACAAAACTAGACTCTAATGACTCAAAACTAACCAAAACAAACAAATTGACTCAAAATAGGAACTAAAGGGTGATTTGGACGAATTCTAAACTTAACTTGACTAACGAGGAACATGTTTGAATGAATTTTAAAACTAAACTAAGTAACTTGCAGAAAACAAACTAATTGATACTAAATTGGGGTGAATGAAGCAGGTGAAAGGTTAGCTAAAGGACTCTTCTCCACACATGACACATATGCAACACAAATCGATCTCCAATTACTATTCCTATAAACCATGAATGATAATGCCCCAAGTTAACCATAAGCTGCACAAATTAACCATCAGGTTTTCCTAAATTCATTGAATTGGACTTAGCGACGTAATCAAATTATTCTTATCAACTTCCCTATATGAATAGCATGATAGAGATTCATATCAAAGATCATTAAGTTCTGTGAAAATCATAAGCATTGACAAGGCATTCGTAACTATGAACTGCATGATACTCCTGCCAGGAATTTACTTAATACAATCATGACTAGTGATTTCCACTACTTATAAATATAAGTTCATAACTATTAGGTGAAATTCCCTTATATTTTAGCATCAAATTCATGCATGCAAATTAAGTAGGCCTCCTTAATCAACATACAAGAATAAGTTATCAGTCAAATAGATAAGTAAATTGCATTCACGATTTATGAAACAATAACTGGATGTAATCAATTCATATCACACATATGTTCATGGCTTTGAATTCACCTCTAGCTAAAACGAAATTAGTTCCACATGTCTATCATAACTGAAAACCAAATTAAAACAAACATTGAACTAAAAACTAAAGATAGAATACACCTAGAAACGCTCCAGCAATCCAGAGGCCTTGAATGGTAGGTACAGCTCCAAGCTCTCATTCCTTGCAAGCTGTGGCACTATGTGTGTATATATAGGGTAGGGTTCACGGCACCATCCTTTGAGGACAAGGATAGGGCACAACACAATTATAGGAGAAAAGGAATTAATTTGTTTGCATGATTTGAGGACTTCTAGAATCAGATATGCATTGTTAAAACATGATAAGGACTCCTAAATTCAGATGGGAAGCATTTAGAATAGGATAAGGACTCCTTTTGCAGCTAGAGATAAGTTTAGATAATGTTGGATTAAATACAATAATGTTTGGATAATATGGGATAAGATAAGATAAGACTGGATAAGATAGGATAAGGTTGGATATGATAGGGTTAGTTTGGATAAGATCTCCTTGTTTTCAGCTGATTCCTTGTCTTCCAAGCCTTAATTTAATTTTTCCAGATTTGTAGCACATTTTTAGCATCATTTATCACCAAAAACGTCCATCCATTATGCTCTATACACATGTTATCCAATCCAAGTCCAAAAGTACTCCAAATTGCTCCATTTTGTCCTTTTTTGTCACTTTTGCCAATTGAACCTACAATAATACGAAAATAACCTAAATCACCATAATAAATGGAAATTAACTAAGTAAATGCAAAGAAATAAGATAACAAAGTCACATAAATATGCTCCTATCAATGGACGTAGTTATTCGATTCTAAATTATTTTCTCATCATGGTAATTAAATAGTACTCGTTGTTATGAACACGTGAGTGCGAGTTTGGCTCGAAATGGACTTGAAATGAAAAAGTTATGCTTATTTAAAGTACGTTAACAACAGGTAGAACTGTCCACGCGTGTGTTAATTATCCAGTGTTAGAAACATTGTTTTTGATAAGGGGACATATTTCGTGTAATCTGAAATGTGTACCAAACCTTATCATTTTTCTTCCTTTTAAAACCTGTCCCATGCCCTGTCTTCACTCACCACCAATTAGATTTTTCCCCACACTTGCACCCAATCAGATGTTTCTTCTTGCTATCTAATCAAAACTCACATTTTCCCTCTCTCTCTCTCTCTCTCATCTTCTCCTTCTTCTCTCCCTCACAGTAACTCTCTCTTCTCTGCAACAACAAGGAACATACATCAAATCTCACAGATTGAGCTTGCAACCACCATCATACACTCCTCTCATCCTCACGAACCTAACCATACAAACTGATCGTGAAATGGTCGAGTTGGAACACCCAACTCGGAAGCTTGGACTCAGGTGAGTTTTTCCTCGATGTGTTCCCAGCCGAGTTACAAGCTTCAAGTCCATCGAGTTAATAGCCTAAGTTTGAAGTCAAGTTGACGTGGAAACACACGATTTAGAGGCGAAGAAAATAAGTTCGAACTTTTCGAGATTTTTTTTAGGCCATTTTCCATCCATTTTTGTATTTTTGGATGGTACATCTTGTTTTACTCTTCCCCAACTTCGTTTCCATATAAAGCACGTTGAAAATGGTTGAGAAATGAAGAACATATGTGATTTTGAAAAATTTCCTAGTTTCTGGCGAACCAGACGGCGAAGGACCACCGGAGAAGAAGACCGAATATTCTGTCAAAGTTGACGGAATATTCTGATGCCATCAAGTAACACCGTTAACTAGCATCGTCACTGTTCAGCAGAATATTCCGTCAAGTCTTATGGAATATTCCTTAGGTCTGTCAGCACGTGTGGTAGTGGGCTAGGCGGCGCGTCCAGCCTCCGGCCGGCGAGTGCTTGATGTGTACGGGTCCGTGACGTTGAGTAGAATGTTTTGGTATATTTAAACCCTCTGTTTAAGCAAACTATGGGGGTTTTTCCTAGCCTTTAAGTATATGTTTTAATTAATTAATTAGTATAGTTATGTCACATATAGGTGAGAACTATCCCAAGGATGTACGAGGACAAGCACGGTTAGGAGGCTACAATCCATTGACATATCAGTGAGTGGGCATTTTGTTTTTATATATTATATATAGAGTTTTATAGTTTCCATAAATGCTTTTAGATAGATTTTACGCCTATATTCCATGATTTATTTAATTTTGAAAATGTCATGGCATATTCACATACATTATATTTGCTCATCATACATGCTTGCATCGGTGTAGTACTCGCCCCGGGCCAGGACCAGTCTTTCATGCGTATGTGCACATCGCACCGCATGCTCACTTTGGATCCATTGTAGGTGTTAGTCCTGTCCAGTGGTGAAGCTACGTGAGGGCGAGGAGTGGCGGCCGCCACTCCTTTCGCCGAAAAACATGCCTAGGAGCTCTAGTTCAACCCTTCTGCTCTTGTCGAAATCGAGGGTCAGGTGCTGGTTCTCTCTGGATTTGCAGATGAAGGAGTTGGATTTTCAAAGGAAGGGCGATGAGAGAGAAGGTTGGGTGGAGGGAACGAAGGCGTCGAATTTTCAGCGGCTGCAATGTTCTGGCTTTCTACAAACCAGAATGAGAGAAGAAGACGATCAATTTCTATTCAAAAAGCATCCTAAGTCACGTGCTATCTAGTCCATGTGAGTTTTAAAGTAAAACAATAAGCGATGTGTTGTACACCACCTAGGTCACGTGGGAGGCTAATAGCCTTACCATTTTTTATTAAAAAAACAAAAAGGGTCGACTTTCTAAGAAAGTCCACCCCACCCAAATTAACTCCCTAATCCTCCATTTCCTAAATCCCACTCCACCCCACCGAAGTCCACCATCATCAGCACACCACCAATCTCTTCCCCAAACTTCACGTACCTATCGACACTTCAAGATCAACTTAACTAGGCATTTCATGATCAATTTGATATTTATATTTATTCTATGTGTTTGAGAATAACTTTGCTTAATTGCAAGGAATTAATGATCTTATTAAAAAAAATGATGGAAAAGGGTTATGCTAAATTGTTGTTTGTATAAAGATTATGAATAAAAAGTTGTAATTTATCATTTAATATTTCAATGGTATTTTCATCTAATTTTTTTTTAGTTTGAATATTGGGACCACCCGATATAAAATCCTGGATTTGCCACAACTTGGAGGAGAAGGCTAGGATGCGATTGATGAATGATGCGAACTAAGTAAGCACACAAATTAAAACCCTCTTGTGACAATTGTAGTAAAGATGCAAGTAGGGATCGTTCTAGACCGGGGATTAGGAGGGATTACTAAATCACTTGGACACTGACTCAAAAACGTAAAACAAACGTTAAAAACACTAAACTAGACTCAAAGAATGCAAAACTAAACAATAAAACACTAAAACAAACCAAAAGACTCAAAGAATACAAAACACTTATAAACACAAATTAAGACACTTTCTAACTAAATTAGACACTAAGGTAAAGGGGGATTGAGGTTTTGACGAAAATAAATTAAATGCACAGATTGTAAATTTAAGGCAGAATGTAAATATGAATGTGATGAAAATATGGATGAATGCTAGCTAGAAGGTTCTTCTCCACACATGTCACACTTGCATACACTTTGATTTTTAGTTGGTCTTTCGATAAATTATGAAACTCAACACCCCGGGTTAATTAGGTCCGCTTAAATTAACCGTCAAGTTTTCCTTAAGTTAATGAATTGGATGATTGCATGCGACAACCCAAAGCATTCCCCACAAGTTCCCTACATGAATTGCATAATAGAGAAACAAGCAAGAATCATTAAGTATCATGAAAACTATAAGTGTTGACGAGGCATTCGTTACTATGATTGCATGAAACTTATGCCAAGAATTCATTTAACACGATTGTTTATAAGCAACCTCCACTACTTGTGAATATAAGTTCATAACTATTAGGTGAAACTCACTTATATTCTAGCGTCAAATTCATGCATGAACATTAAGCGTGCACTCTCAATAAACATACACAAACAAGTTATCAATCAAACAATAAAATGAATTGAATCCAACATTCATGAAATTCCAACCAAAAGTAATCAATTCATATTGCAAGCATAAACATGGTTTCGAATCACCCCCTAGCTAACTAGGGGGATTTAGCCTCTCATGGTCACAAAAAGAGAATTACAAATGAATTTAAACATAAAGCACAAAGGATTGATTACACCTAGAATGCCCAACGAATCCACGTGAATTGGTGCGCGTCGAAGCTCCTCTTTCCTCTTCTCCTTTCTGCGGCAGATTGGTTAAATGGTGTTGGTGGATGATTTGCGGGTTTAGGGATGGATTTATGGAGGTTGGGTGGTGCGGCAAGGTGGTGTGGTGGTGTAGGAAGGTGTGTAAGGTGATGGAGAGTGGTGGAATGATGGAGGAAGGCTGGTATGGTGGCTGCACTGGAAGGGAAAAGGTGCGGCTAGAAAGAATTCTCCAATATGGTGCTGCGGCTGATTGGGTTTTTTATGGGAAAAAGTGGCTGAATAATTTATGAATGGGAGAATTAGGGTGAATGCTGATTATGGATCGTGATTGGCGACAGAGAAGAAAAAGGGGTGCAGGTGGCTGCGGCAGGATTTTTTTTGTGTGACTTAGGGTGGATACGGCTTAGGGAGAATGCTGGAAATTCATGGGGAAGGCACGGATTGCAGGGCCAAATGGAAGGGTGGCTGCGGCTGTATGATTATGGAATGGGAGTCACGGCTTAGATAGAAATTAGGGTGCATGATAGAATGGCAGCCACGGCCTTGTAAGGCTAATGGGATTTTTGTGGCTGTTTTGTTTTATTATAAAAATGAAAATAAAATGGAAGGCTACGGATTGAATTTGGGAGAGAAATAGGTTTAATTAAAGGGTGCGGCTGCAAGGTTAGAGGGCTAGGGTTTAGAAGCATGGATTTGGGCCTAAATGCCCCCCCTTGCACGGCAAGGATAGGGAATTGGGCTAAAGCCCACGGCATTGGGTGTTAAGGGCCCTAGGGCCTTCGTTTTGTGTCCTAAAGCGCCTACTGATAGGAGCATATTTAGGCGACTTACTTAGCTTGTTTTCGTGCATCTATGTTGTTAATTCATAGTTGTTTTAGTAGTTTAAGCCATTTTCGTATGTTTTTAGGTTCATATGGCTAAGGAAGCAAAAAGATGCATTTTGGAGCATTTTGGAGCAAAATTGGGCTTGGAATGGATAGCATATGATTGGAGCCAAAGTGTTGGACGAATTTGAAGGCCTTGTATTCATTTTGGACATAAAACAAAGGGCCTAGCCCATTCTCTCTTAAACCAACCCCAAGGCCATGCATTTCCTTCTAATTCCAAAGCCCACAATCACTTCAAAAGCCATGCAAAGAACCATCCATTCCATCAAAAACAATCCATCAATTCACATGCAAAACCACCATTAACACACATGCACCCAAACAAAGCCAACCTAGCTAACCCTACATGCATTCTTTATGCAACTCTTCATCATTCCACCATTCATTCTTTATTCCACAAACATCTCACATGCATTTCCACCTTCCTACTTCATCATTTCACCACATTCTCCCTCTTTAACTCATTTCATTATTCATTCACTTTGCATTCATTCAATTCCACCCCACATGCACCCTTTATTCTTCATCATTGCAACCATGGCACATTTACACCAACAAAACAACTCCCATGCCGTGGCCTACTTATATTCCCATTTCCTTTCCAACATCTCACATGCATTTCCACCTTCCTACTTCATCATTTCACCACATTCTCCCTCTTTAACTCACATGCATTCATCATAATACACAAACACATTAAACAAATAGCCATATACACCTCCACTCCTCCTATAAATACCCTTGCATTCATTCATTCAAGCATCATCTCATTTCATACACAACACACCACAAACACTTCCATCTTCTCCCTAGCCGTGAGTTTCTCTCCATTTCCCTTCCATTTCTCCTCCATTTCTTCCATTTCCATAATCCCCCAATCCATTCAACACACCAACAACATCCCTTAGTCCTTGTGCCACAATAAAGAGGAAGATAAGAGGGCCTAAACGTTCATACAATTCACGTTTGAGTTGTTGGAATGTTTACGCGTTTCTTTGATTTCAATGTTTAAATTCAATTCTCTTTGTTTTGTAATATGAGGAATGGAAGAGAAGAGTGCCTAAACGTTCATACAATTCAAGTTTGAGTTGTTGGAATGTTTAGGTGTTTCTTTGATTTCAAAGTTATGAGGAACTAAACCCTTTTTGGCTAGGGGTGATTTCAATACCATGATTATTTATGTAATATGAATTGATGAATTCCGGTTATGAACTCTTGATTCGTGAATGCAATTGGCTTAACTATTTGATGATTAACTTATTTGTGTTTGTTGATTGAGGGTCGACACTTAATTAGCATGCATGAATATGTGGCTAAAGTTTAAGAAGGTTTCACATAATCGTTACTAACTTATACTTGAAAGTAGTGAAGGTCGCTTGTCACGATCGCGTTAAGTTTAATTCTTAGCATGAGTAACATGATGTCATAGTTGCAAATGCTTTGTCAATGCTTATGGTTTTCATTATTCTTAATGATCTTCAATTGTATCTCTATTATGATGACATGTAGGGAACTTTTGAGAATATTTTGGGTTGTCGAATGATGCCATCCAATCCAATAGTATAAGGAAAATCTGAGGGTTAACTAGTGATGTCACGGTTAATTTGGGGCATTGTCATTCATAATTCAATGAAGGAATAACTGGAAATTGATTCATATGCATAAATATCATGTGTGGAGAAAGAACCTCTAGCTAATTCACCAACCATCTTATTTCATCAATTACATTCTGTCTAGTTATTAACTTGTTTCGTTATTTCAATTTTCATCAAACCTCAATCCCCCTTTTGCTTTAATGTTCAATATAGTTAGAAATCAATTTAGTTTGTGTTTTTAAAGCATTTTGATTCTTTTGGTTTGTCTTAGTGTTTTAACGTTTAGTTTCACATTCTTTGAGTCTAGTTTAACGTTTTATATTGTTTTTACGTTTTAGTTTAAATTCGTCCAAATCCAATTCCCCCCTATTTCGTTGAAGTCTTAGTCTTAATCTTTCTTATTTTTAGTTTTGCTTTCTTCAAGCATTAAATAGTGTTTTATATTGTGTTTTTATGTTTTTAAGTCAATTTAGAAGGTTTTAGCAAGCCCTCCTAATCCCCGGTCTAGAACGATCCCTCACTTATCCATTCTACTACAATTGTCAAACGAGGGTTTAATTTGAGTGTCAAGTAATTCTCGCATCAAATTTTGGCGCCGTTGCCGGGGATTAGCAACTTTGCTAGTCCCTTGTCTTTATTTTTATTTTTTTGTTTTTCGTGCATTCTTATTTCAGATTCTTAGTTTGTTTGTTTTCTTGTTTTTCAGGTACTGTGTATGACTCGTAGCTCTCGGCCTATTATAGAAAGCATCTCCGACTTTGACGGTGATTTTGAACGCACTTTGAGGAGAACGAGGAGTCAACAAGAGCCACCACCACCTCCACCACAACCTGGGCTTGAAGAGGACGAAGTAGGTGTAGAAGAAAAACCCACGGATCAGATTTTTGAAGAAGAACAAGCCATGGCAGCAGATAATAGAACCATCAAGGAGCTTTCGGCCTCGGGTTTGGATAATGCATTACCTCTTTGTATCCAATACCCCACGGCTGCAGAAGGGAAGACTGAGGTGTTTGAACTC
Source organism: Pyrus x bretschneideri (assembly GCF_019419815.1). Classification (NCBI taxonomy): domain Eukaryota; kingdom Viridiplantae; phylum Streptophyta; class Magnoliopsida; order Rosales; family Rosaceae; genus Pyrus; species Pyrus x bretschneideri. Next base: position 267,409 of record NW_025999803.1, on the reverse strand, counting down.
AAATCCAGTTTGTTACACCATATTCCGAAGTTCCATGGCTTGTCTATGGAAGACCCCAACAAACACTTGAAGGAGTTCGAGGTGGTTTGTTCGAGCATGACCCCCGTCACTGTGGACGAGAGTATATTGAAGATGAAGGCCTTTCCAATTTCACTTATGGACAAGGCCAAAGATTGGCTCTACGAACTAGCCCCGGAAACTGTGACTTCGTGGGAAAGTATGAAGCGTGCTTTCTTGGAGAAATTCTTCCCTACTTCGAGAGTGATTCTCCTACGAAAAAAAATTAGTGGTATTCAACAGAATCATGGTGAGACATTCCCGGCTTATTATGAGCGCTTCAAGGGCCTTGTAGCTTCATGTCCTCAACATCAAATGAAGGAGGAACTTCTCCTTCAATATTTCTATGAGGGCCTCCTTCCTATCGAACGTCAAATGCTTGATGCATCAGCGGGAGGAGCATTGGTAGACAAAACACCAAGGGATGCCAAGACTCTCATAGCCAACCGAGCGCTCAACGCTCAACAATATGAAAGAGTGGGCCAAAGGGAAGCCCCACGGCAACAAAGTGTAAATGAGGTGAGTGTTATTTCTGAAATTCAATCACAACTTGCTAATCTTACTTCTCTTGTTTCTCAGGTTGTGATTGGTCCAAAAGCACAAGAACACGAAGTTTGTGGCGTGTGCTCAATTCAAGGGCATCCATCCGACAAGTGCCCTCAACTAATCGAGAATGGTGGGTGGGAATCTACCAATGCAATTGGTTTCCAAGGACAAAAACAAAACAACCCATACTCGAACACTTACAATGCCGGATGAAGGGACCATCCAAACTTCAAATGGAGGGAGCCACAACAAGCTGCCCAACAAGGAGGATTTAGGCCAAACCCCCCTGGTTTTTATTCCAAGTCGTATGCACCCCAACAACCCCAACAACCTTCGACATCATCTCATTCAGGTACGTCCTTGGAAAGTAATCAAGCTATGCAATTACTAACCTCTATTTCGCAAGGGTTGCAAAATCAAAACAACCGGATAGAAAATAACGAGAAGGAGATGATGGATATGAAGAAACAAATAGGGCAAATTTTTGAGTTCCTTGGACAGATTAGAGAGCAAGGAAAGCTTCCTAGCTCAAAACCACAGTCAATCCAAAGGGAGGATTCGAATCCGCCAAGTCCATCACCCTAAGGGGTGGAAAAGAAGTTGGGACCGAGCCAAACAATCCCAAATCTGCCCAGAAAGTAGATGAAGAGACGACACAAACTGAGGAAGTGTCTAGCTCACCCACGGAAAGAGTGAAAAACCCAATGCCGCAGGCCCCCAATCACCCTAACTCGGCCAAATCAGGTAATTTAAATTCAAATTCATGTACTTCACATCCTAATCTGCCCAATGTACCTTTTCCTCGCAGGTTCATGCAAGAAAAAAAGGAAGAAAGCGAGAAGGACATTCTTGAAACGTTCCGGAAGGTGCAAGTGAACATATCGCTTCTCGATGCAATCAAACAGGTTCCAAAGTATGCTAAATTCCTCAAGGACCTATGCAATACAAAGAGAAGAAGGGCAAACAAAGAGGTAGTGAAGGTAAGCGAGAATGTGTCCGCTGTTTTGCAACGTAAACTGCCTACCAAGTGCAAAGACCCCGGTAGTTTCACGATTCCTTGTGTGATTGGACATAATCGTTTTGAACATGCCATGCTTGATTTAGGTGCATCCATAAATGTCATGCCTTATTCTATTTATGCATCTATGAATTTGGGTGAATTAAAACAAGATGGTGTAATTATACAACTGGCCGATCGTTCTAACGCGTATCCAAAAGGAGTTTTGGAAGATGTGCTTGTGCAGGTGAACCATTTAATTTTTCCGGCTGATTTCTACGTCCTAGACATGGAGGATTCAGCCCATTCTACATCTTTGCCGATTCTCCTTGGTAGGCCATTCATGAAGACGGCCCGAACGAAGATTGATGTATACAAAGGCACCTTGACAATGGAATTCGATGGGGAAGTGATTGATTTTAATATTTCTGAAACTATGAGATATCCCGTTGATGACCATTCTTATTTTTCCATTGATGTTATCGATTCTTTGGCGCAGGTATACCTTGAAGAATTGAACGAGGACGCCCTGGAAACAACCATCACTAAGGCCATAGAGTGCAAAAATGAAGGATTTGGGCCAATGCAAGGCCACGGCAAGGAGGAGGAATTCTTTGCCATGGGTTCTAGTGAAGAAATAATTGAGGTTGTGGCAGCCCTTGAGTCATTGCCACAACAATATGGTAAGGTTTCACTCTCACTTTCAAATTCAGTTTCCACTAAGATGCTACCTTCTGTTGATCAGGCACCATCGCTTGAACTTAAGCCGTTGCCGGACCATTTGAAGTATGTGTTTTTGGGAGAAGGCGAAACATTGCCCGTCATCATTTCATCAAGTCTCACGGCAATGGAGGAGGAGAAGCTTGTGAGGGTGCTGCGAGAACATAAAACGGCCATAGGGTGGACTTTGGCCGACATTAAAGGAATAAGCCCTACCACATGCATGCACCGTATACTTCTTGAGGAGGGGACTAAGCCATCCCGAGAGGCTCAACGCCGTCTCAACCCGCCGATGATGGAAGTGGTGAAGAAAGAAATAATCAAGCTTTTGGATTGCGGAGTGATCTACCCTATCTCCGATAGCCGTTGGGTCTCTCCAGTTCAAGTCGTTCCCAAGAAGTCCGGAGTAACTGTTATCAAGAATGATGAGAATGAGCTCGTGCCTACACGCATTCAGACTGGATGGCGAGTATGTATCGATTACCGGAAGCTAAATGCCATGACTAGGAAAGATCACTTTCCTTTGCCATTCATCGACCAGATGCTCGAAAGGTTAGCCGGTCATGCTTTTTACTGTTTTCTTGATGGATACTCTGGATATAACCAAATTGTGATAGCCCCGGATGATCAAGAGAAGACCACATTCACATGTCCCTTTGGAACATTTGCTTATCGTCGCATGCCATTTGGCTTATGCAACGCACCGGCCACTTTCCAAAGGTGTATGGTAAGTATATTTTCCGATTTTGTTGAAAAGATCATTGAGGTTTTCATGGATGATTTCAGTGTGTTTGGGAGTTCATTTGATAATTGCTTGGATAATCTGACCTTAATTTTAAAACGATGTGTTGAAACTAGCCTTGTCTTGAATTGGGAGAAATGTCACTTTATGGTGAAACAAGGTATAGTTTTAGGACATATTGTTTCAGAAAAAGGAATTGAAGTAGATAAATCGAAAATAGACCTTATATGTCACTTACCCTCTCCTACTTCGGTTAGAGAGGTACGTTCGTTTCTTGGCCATGCAGGGTTCTATAGGCGTTTTATCAAGGACTTCTCCAAGATGTCCAACCCTCTTTGCCGATTGCTTCAAAAAGATGTGCCATTCAAGTTTGATGAAGAGTGTAATTCGGCATTTAACCAACTCAAGGAGAAGCTAGTCTCGGCCCCCATTATTGTACCTCCAGATTGGAGCCTTCCGTTCGAGCTCATGTGCGATGCATCCGACTATGCATTAGGAGCTGTTCTAGGACAAAGAAGAGACAAGCGGCCGCATGTCATATACTATGCCTCTCGGACTCTCGATGATGCCCAATTGAACTACTCCACGACGGAGAAAGAACTTCTAGCTGTGGTTTTTGCTTTAGATAAATTCCGTTCATATTTAATTGGTACTAAAGTAATCGTTTATTCTGATCATGCAGCTTTGAGGTACTTGCTCACGAAAAAGGAATCAAAGCCGAGGCTTATCCGTTGGATTCTTCTTCTTCAAGAATTTGATATTGAAATCCGAGATAAGAAAGGAAGCGAGAATGTAGTGGCTGACCATTTAAGCCGAATGATCCACGAGGAGCATGAACATGCCGTACCTATCCCTGAAACTTTTCCCGATGAGCAGCTGCTATCCATTGAGGTAAGTGAACCATGGTATGCAGATTTAGTGAATTACTTGGTGGTTAAACAGTTTCCAAATGAACTAAACAAGCACCAACGTGATAAGCTTAAAAATGATGCACGTTTCTATGTTTGGGATGACCCTTATTTGTGGAAGTATTGCTCAGATCAAATTGTACGTAGATGTGTGCATGATTCTGAATTTCACTCAATTCTAAGCTTTTGTCACACATATGCATGTGGTGGTCATTTTGGCACACAACGCACTGCCCTCAAGGTTCTAGAGTGTGGTTTTTATTGGCCGACTATATTTAGGGATGCTAGAACCTTTTGTATGTCTTGTGATCGTTGCCAACAAATGGGTAACATAGGTACCAAGGACCAAATGCCACAAACCCCTGTCTTTAATGTTGAAATTTTTGATGTTTGGGGCATTGATTTCATGGGCCCTTTCCCTCCATCTTATGGTTTCACTTATATCTTGCTAGCCGTTGATTATGTTTCTAAATGGGTGGAAGCAAAAGCCACCCGTACTAACGATTCTAAGGTGGTTGCAGATTTCGTGAAAACTAACATTTTTGCTAGGTTTGGAATGCCGAGAGTAATCATAAGTGATGGAGGGTCTCACTTTTGCAATCGGACCATTGAGGCGTTGCTAAGAAAGTACCATGTCAACCATAAGGTCTCCACACCTTACCATCCTCAAACAAATGGCCAAGCCGAGGTGTCTAACCGAGAAATCAAACAAATTTTGGAGAAGACCGTTGGACCAACAAAGAGGGATTGGAGCTTACGTTTAGATGATGCACTGTGGGCATATCGTACGGCGTACAAAACACCCATTGGGATGTCACCTTTTCGGCTCGTCTATGGTAAGCCATGTCATTTGCCCGTAGAGTTAGAGCACAAGGCACATTGGGCCGTGAAGACTTTCAACATGGACATAGATGCAGCGAGAGTTCATAGGAAGCTCCAATTGAATGAACTTGAGGAGATTCGGAATGAAGCCTATGAGAATGCCCGGATGTACAAAGCCAAGACCAAAGCATTCCATGATAAAATGATTCGAACCAAGACCTTCACAGTTGGGCAGAAAGTGTTACTTTTCAACTCTCGCCTACGTTTGTTTCCTGGTAAGTTGCGTTCTAAATGGATTGGCCAGTTGGTTGTTACTAACGTTTTACCTTATGGTGCAGTCCACATAAAAATCTTAAGGAATGGCGTAGAATTCAAGGTGAACGGGCATCGGTTGAAGCCATATTACGAGCATGGTGTGGGGCAAGTGGTGGAAGACATTCCTTTCCATTCCGTGAGCTCAAATGAAGATTGAAGAGAGTACTCGTCCGGCTGTACGACGTTAAAGCAAGCGCTACTTGGGAGGCAACCCAATACAGTAAATAAAACAAAGCTTGTTCATTGATTTTTTTTCGATAAATTACAATTGTATCTAAACATGGCAGAAAGATGGAGTCTTCACAAAGGTTGTGTACGTGAGGCCCCACTACGTGGCAACACTCTCGGAGCAGAAGGCATCGGAACAGGAGGTCTCGGAACAGAAGGCATTGGAGCAAGAGGCATCGGAGCGGGAGGCACCGAAGATAGATCATTCAAAGCCCCAAACCTTGGCGGAACGCTGGATGACCTAGGAAAGAGGTGCCTCTGGAAGAAAGCCGCAAGCTTTTGACGGTCATCAAGCTCATCAAGCTTCCTCTTCATGCCTGACGAATAATTGTTGGCAAGCACGTGCAAACTTCGGTTCTCGTACTTAAGTTGTTTGATCTCCTGCTTAAGACTCTCCACCTCCGCCATCAAGGATTCAACCTGACGGGAGCGAGCAAGAAGGCGTTGGCCCATGTTGGACACAGAGCCAGCGCACTGAACACTCAGAGCTAGGGATTCTTGAACGGCCAACTCGTCGGACCGTCCTGAAAGCAGCTGACTGTCTTTGGGAGTGAGGAGGTTCCGAGCCACTATCGTAGCCGTTGTGGGATCCGTCATCACAGAGTCCTCATCTGTAAGAGGGCCATGGGAAGATAAGAAAGACGGGCACCATACCTTACCCTGACGAGGCGCGACCAGATCACTGCTTAGACTCAAATCTAAGCAAATGTTCGATGGGTTGGATGAGCTAGCCATTGTTCACGAAGTTAAAAAGAGAAGGGTTGGATGGAGTGAAATCTCGACGGGCCGGAGACGATTTCTGGGAAATTTTCAAGTGTGCATGCTAGAGGTGATCGATCACCTCTATTAAAGGAGAGGCGTTCACCGATTCAGAAATGAGGAGACACCACTCTTCAAAAACAGGAATTTCCGGCGTAAAGATCGCCAGCTCGTCAGACGCAATCCCAGCTTTTCAGAAGACGCGTGGAAGGCGAGAAATCAGCTGCACACTTTAGCCGACAAGCGTGGGAGACAAAGCCGAAAGCTCCCGGCTTTCCAGAAAGCATGTGCATCTTTGTCGAAAGCTCCCGGCTTTGCAGAAAACGAGTGCCACTTGTCAAAAGATCTCAGACAGAGCCGCATCCGCACTACTACGTGTCGTACAGAAAGCGAAGGGGCATCGCTCAGAAATCGAAGGGGCGACTGCTCAGAAATTGATAGGAGCATATTCATGCGACTTAATTAGCTTGTTCTTGTGCATTTATGTTGTGTTTACTTAGTTATTTTAGTGTTTAAGGCCACTTTTGTGTATTTTCAGATTATAAGGCCAAAGTGTGCAGGAAGATGCAAATTGGAGTCTTTTGGAGCGAAAGAGGAACGAATGAGTTGAAGACTTGAAGAAACGACGAAATCCTACTCCAACGATGAATTCTTACCAAAACGAGGAATCCTACTCAAACAAGGTTTCCTATTTTAGGAAAGTTAACCCTAAGTTTCCCGTTTTGGTAACCTTTCCTAAACTTAAACGTCCGTATTTTCTAGCCACTTTGACGGCCTTATAGGCACTTTAGGACACAAAACCAAGGCCCTAGCCCTATTTCCCTTCCTAGCCGCACCTTTATATTTATGTTTTAATTTCCTATTTTCGTAAGCCTTTGATTTGATTTTAAATAAGCTAGGGTTAGTTTTCTGAAATCATACATTTTCCTAACCCTAGCCGCAAAACCCCATCCTTTTATTCATATCATTCAACACAAAAACCTAATTACCTTAAAAAAACCGTGGCATCCATCATTCATCATTCTCTCCAATTTTTCTTTGTCCTTTAGCCGTGACTAACCTCCCAAAATAATCCCATTTTCTGGCCTTTAGCCGCATGCACCCACACACCATAATTCCAATTTTTCCCCCCTAAGCCGCAAGTCATTTCCCCTTATAAAAACCATAATCCATGCAAAAACAAAAGCTAGCCGCAAAGCCCATTGATTCCATTTTTTTAATCAGCCATTTTTTCCCTTGAATCCGTCCACATCATCCATACAACCCTAATACACATTCACCCTAATTCTATTGAGCCACCTTGATAACAAAAACAATCTTCCAGCCGCATATTTCCCAAAAAAATCTGTGCATCCATTCCATCACCCTAAAAAACCATTTTTTATTCCATCTTCACGCAGCCATCATTGACTCCATTTTTCCCATTATTCCCCCCAAAACCGAGCCACCATAACCTAATCATTCAGCCATTATCCCATTTTTTTTCAAAAACAGCCGCAGCCATATCACATAATTCCATAACAGCCGTAGCTTCCCATTGCATTTCTTCTTCCATTCCAGCCATATTCCACACACTTCCCACCATTGCCGCACCACCAATCCTCCCTAAATCCATCCCCAACCCAAAATAACATCCAAATCATCCATTTAACCTCACTACCGCAGCAAGGGGAAGAGGAAAGAGGACTTAGACGCGCAGAAATTCAAGTGGATTCATTGGGCGTTCTAGGTGTAATCCATCCTTTGTTCTTTATGTTTAAATTCAATTTTATTTTTCTTGTTGTGAACATGAGAGGCTAAATCCCCCTAGTTAGCTAGGGGGTGATTCGAAACCATGTTTATGCTTGCGATATGAATTGATTACTTTTGGTTGGAATTTCATGAATGTTGGATTCAATTCATTTAACTGTTTGATTGATAACTTATTTATGTATGTTGATTGAGAGTGCACGCTTAATTTTCATGCATGAATATGATGCTAGAATATAAGTGAATTTCACCTAATAGTTATGAACTTATATTCACAAGTAGTGGAGGTTGCTTATAAACAATCGCGTTAAATGAATTCTTGGCACTAGTTTCATGCTCATCATAGTAACGAATGCCTCGTCAACACTTATAGTTTTCATGATGCTTAATGATCTTTGATTGTATCTTTATTGTGCTTTTCACGTAAAGGACTTTTGGAGAATGTTTTGAATTGCGTTGCGCTAACCCATCCAATTCATTAACTTAAGGAGAACTTGACGGTTAATTTAAGCGGACCTAATTAACCCGGAGTGTTGAGTTTCATAATTCATCGAAAGACCAACTGAAAATCAAAGTGTATGCAAGTGTGACATGTGTGGAGAAGAACCTTCTAGCTAGCATTCATCCATATTTTCATCACATTCATATTTACATTCTGCCTTAAATTTACAATCTGTGCATTTAATTTATTTTCGTCAAAACCACAATCCCCCTTTACCTTAGTGTCTAATTTAGTTAGAAAGTGTCGTAATTTGTGTTTTTAAGTGTTTTGTATTCTTTGAGTCTTTTGGTTTGTTTTAGTGTTTTATTGTTTAGTTTTGCATTCTTTGAGTCTAGTTTAGTGTTTTTAACGTTTGTTTTACGTTTTTGAGTCAGTGTCCAAGTGATTTAGTAATCCCTCCTAATCCCCGGTCTAGAACGATCCCTACTTGCATCTTTACTACAATTGTCACAAGAGGGTTTTAATTTGTGTGCTTACTTAGTTCGCATCAAATTTTTGGCGCCGTTGCCGGGGATTAGCAACTTTGCTAATCCCTTGGATTGTTTAATTTCTGTTTATTTATTTATTTTGTTGAAGTTTCTGATTTTGTTTTGTTGTCCTTGTGTTAGGTACTAGAAGAGGAAGAAGAGGCCACGGCAGGGATCTTTGAGGAGCCACAAGACATGGCCGTAGACAACCGGACACTTAAGGAGCTTTCCGCTTCGGGATTGGCTAATGCAGCACCCTTGTGCATCCAATATCCCCCACCGGCCGAAGGGAAGACCGAGGAGTTTGAGTTGAAGTCAAGCTTGCTCCATCATATTCCGAAGTACCATGGGTTGTCCATGGAGGATCCGAACAAGCACCTAAAGGAATTTGAGGTGGTGTGCTCAAGTATGACTCCCGTCAACGTTGACGGAAGTATATTGAAGATGAAGGCTTTTCCATTTTCTTTGATGGACAAAGCCAAGGATTGGTTGTACGATTTAGCTCCCGGAACCGTCACATCGTGGGAGAGCATGAAGAGGGCCTTTCTGGAGAAGTTTTTCCCAACTTCTCGAATCATCCTTTTACGAAAAAGGATAAGTGGTATACAGCAAGAAGATGGTGAGTCTTTTCCTGCGTATTACGAACGTTTTAAATCTCTTGTTGCTTCTTGTCCACAGCACCAGATGAAGGAAGAGTTGCTTCTGCAATACTTCTACGAGGGGCTCCTGCCAATTGAACGACAAATGCTTGACGCATCGGCGGGTGGAGCATTGGTGGACAAGACACCCATGGCGGCCAAGGTCTTGATCGCGAACCGAGCGTTGAACGCTCAACAATATGAGGGAGTAGGCCAAAGAGGACCCCCACGGCAGCAAGTGCATGAGGTAAGTTCCACCCCCGATATTCATTCCCAGTTAGCTAATCTTACGTCCATTGTGTCTCAGATGGCTGAAGGCATGAGGATGCAAGGACCGGTTGTATGCGGGGTGTGTTCGATCCAAGGACATGCTTCTGAGAAGTGCCCGCAACTCATAGAAAATGGTGGATGGGAAAGCGCCAACGTGATTGGATTTCAGGGTCAAAACCAACCAAGGAACGACCCGTACTCGAACACTTACAATCCGGGTTGGAGAGACCACCCAAACTTCAAATGGAGAGAGCCCCAACAACCACCACAACAAGGGGGCTTTAGGCAACAACCTCCGGGCTTCTTCACCAAGCCATTCGCACCCACACAAGCACCTCCACAATCTGCCCAAACAAGTTCAGGTAACTCTTTAGACAATGATACACTTATTAAGATACTAACTAAGTTGTCTAATGGGCAGGAAGATCAAGCGAAGGCTATGCAAAACCAAGATAAGAGGGTGGATCAACTTGAGAAACAAATTGGGCAGATTGCCGAGTTTGTAGGTAAGTTTCGAGATCCCGGACAACTCCCTAGTTCCACCATTCCAAATCCGAAGGGAGGTTTCGAATCAGCTAAAGCAATCACCCTAAGAAGTGGTAAGGAAGTTGGGGCAGGTCCTACATCAAAAACAGGTCATAACGAGGATGAAAAGCTGCAACATGAAGAGGAGGAAACAAGCAAGCCCACGGCAAGGGTACAAACACCCTTGCCGCAACTACCGAGGGACATTAATGCACCCAACTCATCTCATTCGGCCACCAAAGGTAAGTTGGGGTCAAAATTGATTAATTCTAACTTTGTTCCACCCAATGTTCCTTTTCCTAGCAGATTTTTGCAATCCACGAAAGAAGAGGAGGAAAAAGATGTTCTAGAGACATTTAGAAAAGTTCAAGTCAACATACCCCTTTTGGATGCAATCAAGCAAATCCCGAAGTATGCGAAGTTCTTGAAAAAGCTTTGTACAACAAGGAAACGGATTCAAGAAAAAGAGGTGGTTCATGTAAGTGAGAATGTCTCTGCCATTTTGCAACACAAATTACCTCCCAAATGCAAAGATCCAGGTAGTTTCACTATTCCTTGTGTAATTGGAAATACAAAGTTCGAACATGCCATGCTAGATTTAGGTGCCTCAATTAATGTCATGCCATATTCTGTTTATGCATCTATGAATCTAGGAGAGCTTAAAAAGGATGGTGTTATTATTCAATTAGCTGATAGATCTAATGCATACCCGAAAGGAGTTTTGGAGGATGTTTTGGTGCAGGTAGACCATTTGATTTTTCCTGCAGATTTCTATGTGCTTGACATGGAAGATTCGGCACACTCTCCATCATCACCACTCTTACTTGGACGACCTTTCATGAAAACAGCTCAAACCAAGATTGATGTGGCCAAGGGAGCAGTCACTATGGCCTTTGGTGGTGATATGATTAACTTTAAGATTCCTGAATCGATTGAGACTACTAATGATGTTCGTTCTTGTTGTGCCATTAATGTAATTGAACACATAGGGACGGAGTGTTCAACAAAAATCAAGAAGGATGTTTCTCGAACTACCACCGAGAAGGAACTTGGAGTAGAGAACAAGGAGTGCACGGCTCCAATCTTGAAAGGACCACAATTGGCCATGAGCAACCCTTGTGCATCTGTCCATTGTGCTACCACTTCTTTGCCGTACAAAGGTAAGCCACCTATTCCAAATTCGATTCCCATTTCAACTAATAGGTTGTTACCTCGTGTGGTGCAGGTACCGAATCGAATTAAACGTCGTGGGAGAATTCGTGTTGATGTAGAAAAGAAAAACACGACAATAAGAAAGGATCATTATCCCACTCCATTCAAGGACCCAAAGCATGAAGTGGTTCGTCGGACAGATTGTAGTTGCACCCCTCGATGCCGTGGGGTTCCATAAACCTTCAAGGGAGCATCGTCCAGCTGGAAGACGTTAAAGCAAGCGCTTCGTGGGAGGCAACCCATGCAATCAACAAAGGAAGAACTTGGGAATCGCTCCACACTCAGATTTGCGTCCCTAAACCCTTCCCTTTGTTGCTTACTTTATGTTTTGTGTAATGTTTTTTTTTTTATTGTGTCTAAAACATTGAGGACAATGTTTAGTTTAAGTGTGGGGGGTAGCATTCTGTTTTGAGACTTTGTGCATGAAATTCGTAGGGTATTACCACCTAATATGTTTAAACTTGTTCTTTGCTGTTTTTAAGTGTTTTTAAGCTATTTTAGAGTGTTTTAGTGTGTGTTGACTTAAAAATCCGAAAATACCATAAAAATTTGAAAAATTGTTTTTAAAAACCCAAAAAGAGTTGTTTTTGTGTGTTTGTTTGTGTCGTAGGTCACCTTCCAACACAATGATGAGGATTTGGTTTTTAATTGCATGATGGTTAAAGAAAGTTACAAACATGGTTGGACGTTTGATATACTCTTTGGTTTATGCTTAGTTGTAGTTATAGTTTACGAAATCACATGTAATCACAAATGATAAAAATCAGTTTTTGTAACATGCTTGAAGGAAGGATCTTAAACAAACGCTACATCCCTGTGAGACTTGAGCCTAAACGTTATTTGGAGAGTTATAATCTTTGCATCATTGTTTTCTAAGTCGTTGCACGATCTCATTATTCTTTGCTTGGTTACTACTTAGAAGGCGTTTCATCACTTAGTTCCAAATGCTAGAACTCATGCCCATTTCATTCAAAGCATGTCATTGATTTGCATAACACGTATTCAAGATGAAGTTGTGTAGTGAACACCATAGCCAAATTGCCATATTTCCCTTTTCATTTGTTTTGTAGGATTTAACCCCGTTGAGCCTTGTGTAGCCTACTTTCTTTGTTAACCCACATTATCTTCACCTAGCCTAGATTAGGACCATCCGTACCCTTGTTCTTGAAGCATAGTAAGCATGAATGAATTTCCTTTGATTAATGTGTGCAGAAAATAAGTGTGGGGGAAAGAGTATTCATGTGAGTTTTTGTGCCATAGGCACGGTTAGAAAAAAAAAGGAAAAGAGAAAAGAAGAAAGAAAGAAAAGAAAAGAAAAAAAGTGAAAAAAAGAGTTGAAAATAGTTGAAAAGTATTGGTTGTTGAAGAAAGGGCCCAAAACAATGAATTAGGCCCTAAGAGTTGTTTAAATCTCCCCTGTTTGTCTAAAAGTTGATTTCTGCATTCTAAGGGAATTCTAGGTCTTACTTTCATTACTTTACTTACTATTGCTTAAAGAACTTTTGTGTATCCCTACCTTTCCTTGTGAGCCAATACCCCAAGCCCCGTTACAACCCTTGACTTCTATCTTGAGTGTTGTGCATTTCAATTGTGGAGTTTGAATTTGGTATGAGCATATGGTGTCACTGGTTCTCGCATTTAAGTAGTAGCATTCCATTCATGAGATCATATCTAAACACGTTTAATTATTCCAGAAATTGCGTTCTTTGTTATAACATATGTGAGTACTAGTCTTTCATGTTTAAATCAATCTTCTCACATATAACTAGTGTAGGGTGTGTAGTCAGAAAATCTGAGTGAAAATTGAGTGCATAACTAGTGAGGAATTGAGGGAATTCTCTAAGGCATGTTACTACATTCAAAATGTGTTTTAATTGATTAAATGTGAACTAGTGAATGGTGACTATGATTAAGTATGTGCTCGAGGGGAAAGAAGACTAAAAGCTATGTGAGTAATGATCTTTGACATGTCATGTTTCATTGGAAATCCCTGAGGCAAACGTTGGAAGGTTTAGGTTATGTTTTGTTTGTTTTGTTTCGTTTTGTTATTTTAGTTGTTTTGTTTTGCTCGAGGACTAGCAAAAGTTAAGTGTGGGGGAATTTGATAGGAGCATATTCATGCGACTTAATTAGCTTGTTCTTGTGCATTTATGTTGTGTTTACTTAGTTATTTTAGTGTTTAAGGCCACTTTTGTGTATTTTCAGATTATAAGGCCAAAGTGTGCAGGAAGATGCAAATTGGAGTCTTTTGGAGCGAAAGAGGAACGAATGAGTTGAAGACTTGAAGAAACGACGAAATCCTACTCCAACGATGAATTCTTACCAAAACGAGGAATCCTACTCAAACAAGGTTTCCTATTTTAGGAAAGTTAACCCTAAGTTTCCCGTTTTGGTAACCTTTCCTAAACTTAAACGTCCGTATTTTCTAGCCACTTTGACGGCCTTATAGGCACTTTAGGACACAAAACCAAGGCCCTAGCCCTATTTCCCTTCCTAGCCGCACCTTTATATTTATGTTTTAATTTCCTATTTTCGTAAGCCTTTGATTTGATTTTAAATAAGCTAGGGTTAGTTTTCTGAAATCATACATTTTCCTAACCCTAGCCGCAAAACCCCATCCTTTTATTCATATCATTCAACACAAAAACCTAATTACCTTAAAAAAACCGTGGCATCCATCATTCATCATTCTCTCCAATTTTTCTTTGTCCTTTAGCCGTGACTAACCTCCCAAAATAATCCCATTTTCTGGCCTTTAGCCGCATGCACCCACACACCATAATTCCAATTTTTCCCCCCTAAGCCGCAAGTCATTTCCCCTTATAAAAACCATAATCCATGCAAAAACAAAAGCTAGCCGCAAAGCCCATTGATTCCATTTTTTTAATCAGCCATTTTTTCCCTTGAATCCGTCCACATCATCCATACAACCCTAATACACATTCACCCTAATTCTATTGAGCCACCTTGATAACAAAAACAATCTTCCAGCCGCATATTTCCCAAAAAAATCTGTGCATCCATTCCATCACCCTAAAAAACCATTTTTTATTCCATCTTCACGCAGCCATCATTGACTCCATTTTTCCCATTATTCCCCCCAAAACCGAGCCACCATAACCTAATCATTCAGCCATTATCCCATTTTTTTTCAAAAACAGCCGCAGCCATATCACATAATTCCATAACAGCCGTAGCTTCCCATTGCATTTCTTCTTCCATTCCAGCCATATTCCACACACTTCCCACCATTGCCGCACCACCAATCCTCCCTAAATCCATCCCCAACCCAAAATAACATCCAAATCATCCATTTAACCTCACTACCGCAGCAAGGGGAAGAGGAAAGAGGACTTAGACGCGCAGAAATTCAAGTGGATTCATTGGGCGTTCTAGGTGTAATCCATCCTTTGTTCTTTATGTTTAAATTCAATTTTATTTTTCTTGTTGTGAACATGAGAGGCTAAATCCCCCTAGTTAGCTAGGGGGTGATTCGAAACCATGTTTATGCTTGCGATATGAATTGATTACTTTTGGTTGGAATTTCATGAATGTTGGATTCAATTCATTTAACTGTTTGATTGATAACTTATTTATGTATGTTGATTGAGAGTGCACGCTTAATTTTCATGCATGAATATGATGCTAGAATATAAGTGAATTTCACCTAATAGTTATGAACTTATATTCACAAGTAGTGGAGGTTGCTTATAAACAATCGCGTTAAATGAATTCTTGGCACTAGTTTCATGCTCATCATAGTAACGAATGCCTCGTCAACACTTATAGTTTTCATGATGCTTAATGATCTTTGATTGTATCTTTATTGTGCTTTTCACGTAAAGGACTTTTGGAGAATGTTTTGAATTGCGTTGCGCTAACCCATCCAATTCATTAACTTAAGGAGAACTTGACGGTTAATTTAAGCGGACCTAATTAACCCGGAGTGTTGAGTTTCATAATTCATCGAAAGACCAACTGAAAATCAAAGTGTATGCAAGTGTGACATGTGTGGAGAAGAACCTTCTAGCTAGCATTCATCCATATTTTCATCACATTCATATTTACATTCTGCCTTAAATTTACAATCTGTGCATTTAATTTATTTTCGTCAAAACCACAATCCCCCTTTACCTTAGTGTCTAATTTAGTTAGAAAGTGTCGTAATTTGTGTTTTTAAGTGTTTTGTATTCTTTGAGTCTTTTGGTTTGTTTTAGTGTTTTATTGTTTAGTTTTGCATTCTTTGAGTCTAGTTTAGTGTTTTTAACGTTTGTTTTACGTTTTTGAGTCAGTGTCCAAGTGATTTAGTAATCCCTCCTAATCCCCGGTCTAGAACGATCCCTACTTGCATCTTTACTACAATTGTCACAAGAGGGTTTTAATTTGTGTGCTTACTTAGTTCGCATCAGAAATCGAAGAGGCGCATTCAAAGATCGAAGAGTCGTCACTATTTCAAAAAGCCGGATTTGCGGGATCAAAACGTTTGTCGACAACGGTAAAAGAACAGTACCACCACTTGCTATTGAATTCCCTATATATGTCGACCTTCATCTTTTATGGCAAGACAGAACTGAAGAAAAGGCCCAACTCTTCCTCACCTCTGAGGGCGCACTCCCAGCAAAGCTTTTCACAATACTCAATTTTTTCTTCTTCCCCAAAGATGATACCAGATGCCTGGAGTACAGATGACCCAGGAGGAAACGGTAGATGGAAGCATGTGCTGATTCATTCACCGCTTCTTCAAAAGCAAAGGTATCTCATATCATCAAGGTCAAAAGCAAAAGTATCTCATATCATGCTCTTTCCCTGTCCTTTTCTTTGTCCTTGTTCTTACTCGCATGGCAAAGTGAAAGAAGCAATCAGCCGGCACTTGGAGTCAGTCTTCCGATCTGGAACCAACTGCCTGGAATCCCTTCCCTGATTGCTTACCTGGCGTTGCTCTCGAGTAGTCATCTTCAACGGTTGATACACTACCAGAGAAGGGACCACTTCTGCAAAGGGGAGCAAGTAAGGCAAGTGAAAATGATACATTGAAGCATGTGGAGACAAGCTGCAACTGCATATGCTGAGCTATCCTCTAACCCTCTTCAATACGAATTGGAGAGATTGAACAAAGAAACAGATAAAAGGAGGAAGCTCAGACCTGCGGGGGAGACCAAAGGAAGCCTGCTGCCCAGTTCAAGAGTAGCACAAAGGAAAATCAACGATGGGAGCAGCGCAGTTCAAGAGTAAGCCTGTGGAATCACAAAGATCCAAGCCTCAATGCAATTACCAAGGAGAAGATGGAACTTACACTCTATAACCAGATTTGCGTCTCTAAACTCTTCTCTTTGTTAATTACATTCTGCCATGTTTAGTATGTTTAATTGCTGTTTATATGTTTGTTTGTGTTTAGTGTGGTTTTTAACATTGAGGACAATGTTTGTTTTAAGTGTGGGGGAGTTACTAAAGTGTTTTGATGCAATTTCGTAGGGTTTTATCCACCATAACTTCAAATGTTGTTTCTTGCTGTTTTTAAGTGTGTTTAGTGTGTTTTGACTTAAAAATTCGAAAATCACATAAAAATTTGAAAAACATGTTTTGAAAAGCCTAAAAAGAGTGTTTTGAGTCGTTTTTGTGTCGTAGGTCACCTTCCAACACAATGATATGGATTTGGTTTCTAATTGCATGACTGTTGAAAAGAGTTATAAACATGGAGAAAAGTTTGATTTACTCTTGGTATATGCTTGGTTATGGTTATAATGTATGACTTCACATGCAATCATAAAAGAAAAAAATTAGTTATGTAACATGCTTGAAGGAAGGAACTCAAACAAACGCTACAACCCTGAGAGACTTGAGCCTATAACGTTCTTTGGAGAGTATAATCTGTGATTTCTTGTTTTCTAAAGTTGTTGCATGATCTCATTATTCTTTGCTTGGTTACTACTTAGAAGGCGTTTCATCATATAGTTCCAAATGCTAGAACTCATGCCCATTTCATTCAAAGCATGTTATTGATTTACATAACATATTCAAGATGAAGTTGTGTAATTGCCACCATAGCCAAATAACCTCACTTCCCATATTTCGTATATGTTGTAAGTTTTACCCCCGTTGAGCTTTGTTTAGCCTTTATTCTTTGTCAACCCACATTATCCTCACCTAGCCTAGTTTAGGACAATCCACACCTTTGTTCTTAGAAGATAGTGAGCATGACTTAAATGAATTCCTTTTAAGTTACATTATGCAAGAAAATGAGTGTGGGAGAAGGAATGCTTGTTCTTAAGTATGTTTTGAGTTTCAAAAGAAAAGAAAAACAGAAAAGAAAAGAAAGAAAGAAAAAAGAGCTTGAAAAAAATGAAAGAATGAGTGATTGAAGTAAGGGCTCAAAACACCAATTCTGGCCCTAAATTGTCTCCCTTTTTTTTTTTCCAAAGTTGAGTTTTCATTCAAAAGTGAATTCTAAGTTGATTCAATTTCCTTGCTCACTATTTCTTTAAGAACCTTTGTTTTCCATATCCCTTCTTTGTTATCCACACGCCCCAAGCCCCATTACAACCCGTGACTTCAATCTTGAGTGTTATGTGTTTCAATTTGTGGAGTTTGAACTTGGTATGAGCATATGGTGTCACTGGTTCTCGCGTCTAAGTAGTAGCATTCCATTCATGAGATCATAATCTAAACATGCTTATTAACTCCAAAAATTGCGTTCTTTGTGATACATATATGTGAGTGTTCGTTTTCATGTTTACATCAATCTTCTCACATATGACTAGATTAGGGTGTGTAGTTAGAAAATCTGAGTGAAAATTGAGTGCATATCTTGTAAGGAATTGAGCAAATTCTCTAAGGCATGTTACTACATTCAAAACATGGTTTTAAATGCTTAATTATGAACTAGTATGTGGTGATGATAGGAGCATATTTAGGCGACTTACTTAGCTTGTTTTCGTGCATCTATGTTGTTAATTCATAGTTGTTTTAGTAGTTTAAGCCATTTTCGTGTGTTTTTAGGTTCATATGGCTAAGGAAGCAAAAAGATGCATTTTGGAGCATTTTGGAGCAAAATTGGGCTTGGAATGGATAGCATATGATTGGAGCCAAAGTGTTGGACGAATTTGAAGGCCTTGTATTCATTTTGGACATAAAACAAAGGGCCTAGCCCATTCTCTCTTAAACCAACCCCAAGGCCATGCATTTCCTTCCAATTCCAAAGCCCACAATCACTTCAAAAGCCATGCAAAGAACCATCCATTCCATCAAAAACAATCCATCAATTCACATGCAAAACCACCATTAACACACATGCACCCAAACAAAGCCAACCTAGCTAACCCTACATGCATTCTTTATACAACTCTTCATCATTCCACCATTCATTCTTTATTCCACAAACAAGTCACATGCATTTCCACCTTCCTACTTCATCATTTCACCACATTCTCCCTCTTTAACTCATTTCATTATTCATTCACTTTGCATTCATTCAATTCCACCCCACATGCACCCTTTATTCTTCATCATTGCAACCATGGCACATTTACACCAACAAAACAACTCCCATGCCATGGCCTACTCATATTCCCATTTCCTTTCCAACATCTCACATGCATTTCCACCTTCCTACTTCATCATTTCACCACATTTTCCCTTTTATTTCCACATGCAATTCTTCATCATTGCAACCACAAACACCTTAAACAAATAGCCATTTACATCTCCACTCCTCCTATAAATACCCTTGCATTCATTCATTCAAACATCATCTCATTCACAACACAACACTCCTCAAAATCATCCATTCTTCTTCCTAGCCGTGAGTCTCCCTTAGATTCCAAAAACCATTCTTCCATTTCCACCACTCCTCATCCACTTCCATAATTCCACACTTCCATTCCCCCAAACCAACTATCCTTAGACCTTATGCTACAACGAAGAGGAAGATAAGAGGGCCTAAACGTTCATACAATTCAAGTTTGAGTTGTTGGAATGTTTAGGCGTTTCTTTGATTTCAATGTTTAATTTCAATTCTCTTTGTTTTGTACGTATGAGGAACTAAACCCCCCTTTAGCTAGGGGGTGATTCGAAATATATGTTTATGCTTGCAATATGATTTGAGTACTTTTAATTACGTTTCATAAGTTGTGAATTCAATTTGTTTAACTATTTGATTGATAACCTATTTATGTATGTTTATTAAGAATGAACGCTTAATTTTCATGCATGAATTTGACGCTAGAATATAAGTGAGTTTCATGTAATAGTTATGAACTTATATTCACAAGTAGTGGAGGTTGCTTATAAACAATCGCGTTAAACAAATTCTTGGCATAAGTTTCATGCAATCATAGTAACGAATGCCTCGTCAACACTTATAGTTTTCATGTTGCTTAATGATTCTTGCTTGTATCTCTATTATGCAATTCATGTAGGGAACTAGTGAGGAATGCTTTGGGTTGTCGTATGCAATCATCCAATTCATTAACTTAAGGAAAACTTGACGGTTAATTTAAGCGGACCTAATTAACCCGGAGCGTTGAGAATTCATGGTTTATTGAAATGCAATTAGAAATCTTTTTATTATGCAAGTGTAACATGTGTGGAGATGAACCCCTTGGCTAGCATCCATTCATTCCATTTCATCAATTTCATATTTACATTCTATTTTAATTGCAATTTGTTCATTTAGTTTAATTCCGTTCAAAACTCAATCCCCCTTTACTTTATTGTTCAATTTAGTTAGAAATCAATTTAGTTTGTGTTTTTAAAGTATTTTGAGTCTTTTGGTTTGTCTTAGTGTTTTAACGTTTAGTTTCACATTCTTTGAGTCTAGTTTAGTGTTTTATATTGTTTTTACGTTTTTGAGTCAGTTTCCAAGAGATTAACAATCCCTCCTAATCCCCGGTCCAGAACGATCCCTACTTACGTACTTACTACAATTGACAAAAAGAGGGTTTAATTTATGCGCTTATAATTCTCGCATCAAATTTTGGCGCCGTTGCCGGGGATTAGCAACTTTGCTAATCCCTTGGTTTTTTTTTTTTTTTTTTTTTTTTTTTTTTTTTTTTTGGTTTAGTTGTTTCCGTTTTAGTTTCTAACTTAGTGTTGTTTTCTTTGTTTGTTGTTACTTTTGATATTTGATTTAGTTCTCTTTCTTTGATTTTAGGTACTAGAGAAGTAAGATATGGATTTTGCTAGCATTCAAGCTCAATTGGCAAATCTTGCTTCTCAATTGTCGCCGTATGCCGAAAGGACCACAATGCAGAGTGTCCCTACATTTGGTGCTTCATATAGGCAAGGATTTCAAGCCAATCAATGTCCACAAAGAGATTGGAGGGATCATTCAAACTCTATGTGGTGGGAAGCTCAACAAGTTCAATGTGAAGCTTATTGGCAGCCATATGAGGAGTTTTATACGACACCTATGCAGCCACCACAACTTCATATGCAATATGCTCAATTAAATTCAAGTTCGTCAATAGATTATAATCAAATTCTTAATGAATTAAATTCTTTGGTGCAGGGGTCACAAAATCAAGCCAAGGAGGCTCAACAAGAAGGATATTGGCGGCCTTATGAGGAGTTCTATACGACACCTATGCATCCACCACAACCTCATATTCAATATGCCCAACCAAACTCAAGTTCGTCAATAGATTATAATCAAAAGCTTAATGAATTACTTTGTTTGGTGCAGGGCTCACAAAACCAAGTCGAGGAGGCTCAACAAAAGGAATATTGGCAAATATATGATGAGTTCTATACGACACCTATGCAGCCACCACAACCTGCCCAAAGCAATGTAAGTAATTCAAGTGATAATGATACGATTTTTCAATTACTTACTACTTTGACGCAGGAAGTCCAAACTCAAAACAAGGACGAACAAAAGCAAGACAAGAAGTTGGGTAAATTGGAGGAGCAAATTGGGCAGATTATGGAGTTCATGAAACAAATTCAAGAGCAAGAAGTGGATGAGGAGCTGTTAATTGAGGAAGAGGAACACACGCAACCTATGGCAAGGGTGGAAACACCTTTGCCGCAGCCACCTATTGCTTCTACGCCATCCAATTCAGGTAAGGTTGTTCCAAAGTTAATTATTTCTAACCCCGTTCCACTGAATGTCCCTATTCCTTGCAGGATCATGCAATCCAAGGAAGAAGAGGGTGAGAAAGGCATCCTCGAATCCTTTCCAAAGAATCAAGAGCAAGATGTGATAGGGGAATTCATCAAAGATGACATATTTGAAACCACAAAACCTAAAGAAGTTGAATTTGACGACATTGGACAAGTCATAACCATCACATGCAATCTGGCCAAGTCCAATATCCCTGAAACTTTCAAGGGAGTGGTGTTTGTCATTGAGTTCTTGTCGGAGCACACAGGTAAGCCGCCTCCCCGAATTTCAATTTTCTTTTATACTAATATGTTGTTAATGATCCAGGCACCCACTTTAGAATTTGAACCATTACCGGATCATCTCAAGTATCACCCCCCATTCAGAGATAAATTCCATGTCATGGGTCCTAAATGAGCCTAAGAAGGTTTCGTCCGGCTGCAAGACGTTAAAGCAAGCGCTTCGTGGGAGGCAACCCATGCATCCGAATAGAGAAGAACTTGGAAACCCCTTTAAGAGACTTATTTTTATTCCTTTCCTTTTCTTTACTGCCTTTACTTTGCTTTCTTTATCGTATTTGTTTATTTGCTTGCTCTTTTGTGACTTTATGCTTAAAACATTGAGGACAATGTTTGATTTAAGAGTGGGGGGGTAAACAATTTTTTTTTTTTGCATGAATTTCGTGGGATTTATTCACCTATCACTTAGAATGTTGTTTCTTGATGTTTTAAGCGTTTTTAGAGTGTTTTAGTGTGTTTTATAGTGTCTTGGCATAAAACTCCGAAAATTTGATAAAAATTTGAAAAAATTCTTTCGAAAAACCCAAAAAGATGTGTTTTTAGAGTCATTTGAGTCATTTTGGTGTTTGTTTGTGTCTTAGGCAACCCAATACAGTGAATTAAACAAAGTTTGTCATTGATTTTTCGAGAAATTACAGTTGTATCTAAACATGGCAGAAAGATGGAGCCTTCACAAGGGTTGTGTACGTGAGGCCCCACTACGTGGCAACACTCTCGGAGCAGGAGGCATCGGAGCTGAAGGTATCGGAGCAAGAGGCATAGGAGCAGAAGGTATCGGAGCAAGAGGCATAGGAGCGGGAGGCATCGGAGCAAGATCATTCAACCCCCCAATCCTTGGTGGAACGCTGGATGACCCAGGAAAAAGGTGCCTCTGGAAGAAAGCTGCAAGCCTTTGACGGTCATCAAGCTCATCAAGCTTCCTCTTCATGCCTGTCGAATAATTGTTGGCAAGCACGTGCAAACTTCGGTTCTCGTACTTAAGCTGTTTGATCTCCTGCTTAAGACTCTCCACCTCTGCCATCAAGGATTCAACCTGACGGGAGCGAGTAAGAAGGCGTTGGCCCATGTTGGACACAGAGCCAGCGCACTGAACACTCAGAGCCAGGGATTCTTGAACGGCCAACTCATCGGACCGTCCTGAAAGCAGCTGACTGTCTTTGGGAGTGAGGAGGTTCCGAGCCACTATCGTAGCCGTTGTGGGATCCGTCATCACAGAGTCCTCATCTGTAAGAGGGCCATGGGAAGATAAGAAAGACGGGCACCATACCTTACCCTGACGAGGCGCGACCGGATCACTGCTTAGACTCAAATCTAAGCAAAGGTTCGATGGGTTGGATGAGCTAGCCATTGTTCACGAAGTTAAAAGAGAAGGGTTGGATGGAGTGAAATCTCGACGGGCCGGGAACGATTTCTGGGCAATTTTCAAGTGTGCATGCTAGAGGTGATCGATCACCTCTATTAAAGGAGAGGCGTTCACCGATTCAGAAATGAAGAGACACCACTCTTCAAAACCGAAATTTCCGGCGTGAAGATCGCCAGCTCGTCAGACGCAATCCCAGCTTTTCAGAAGATGCGTG
This sequence comes from Pyrus x bretschneideri, assembly GCF_019419815.1. Lineage (NCBI taxonomy): Eukaryota > Viridiplantae > Streptophyta > Magnoliopsida > Rosales > Rosaceae > Pyrus > Pyrus x bretschneideri. The sequence continues at coordinate 243,977 of NW_025999803.1, read as the reverse complement.
AAAGGCGAGAAATCAGCTGCACACTTTAGCCGACAAGCGTGGGAGACAAAGCCGAAAGCTCCCGGCTTTGCAGAAAACGCGTGCCACTTGTCAAAAGATCTCAGAAAGAGCCGCATCCGCACTACTACGTGTCGTTCAGAAAGCGAAGGGGCGCCTGCTCAGAAATCGAAGAGGCGTCATTCAGAAATCGAAGAGGCGTCACTATTTCAAAAAGCCGGATTTGCGGGATCAAAACATTTGTCAACAACGGTAAAAGAACAGTACCACCACTTGCTATTGAATTCCCTATATATGTCGACCTTCATCTTTTATGGCAAGACAGAACTGAAGAAAATGCCCAACTCTTCCTCACCTCTGAGGGCGCACTCCCAGAAAAGCCTTTCAAAATACTCAATTTTTTCTTCTTCCCCAAAGATGATACCAGATGCCTGGAGTACAGATGACCCAGGAGGAAACGGTAGATGGAAGCATGTGCTGATTCATTCACCGCTTCTTCAAAAGCAAAGGTATCTCATATCATCAAGGTCAAAAGCAAAAGTATCTCATATCATGCTCTTTCCCTGTCCTTTTCTTTGTCCTTGTTTTTACTCGCATGGCAAACTGAAAGAAGCAATCAGCCGGCACTTGGAGTCAGTCTTCCGATCTGGAACCAACTGCCTGGAATCCCTTCCCTGATTGCTTACCTAGCGTTGCTCTCGAGTAGTCATCTTCAACGGTCGATACACTTCCAGAGAAGGGACCACTTATGCAAAGGGGAGCAAGTAAGGCAAGTGAAAATGATACATTGAAGCATGTGGAGGACAAGTTGCAACTGCATATGCTGAGCTATCCTCTAACCCTCTTCAATACGAATTGGAGAGATTGAACAAAGAAACAGATAAAAGGAGGAAGCTCAAGACCTTCGGGGGAGACCAAAAGAATCATGTTGCTCAGTTCAAGAGTAGCACAAAGGAAAATCAACGAGTGGAGGAGACCAAAAAGAATCCTCCAGCCCCGTTCAAGAGTAGCACAAAGGAAAATCACCGAGTGGAGGAGACCAAAAAGAATCCTCCAGCCCAGTTCAAGAGTAAGCCTGTGGAATCACAAAGATCCAAGCGTCACTGCAATCACCAAGGAGAAGATGGAACGAACACTCCATAATCAGATTTGCATCTCTAAACTCTTCTCTTTGTTAGATACATTATGCCATGTTTAGTATGTTTAATTGCTGTTTATATGTTTGTTTGTGTTTAGTGTGGTTTTTAACATTGAGGACAATGTTTGATTTAAGTGTGGGGGAGTTACTAAAGTGTTTTGATGCAAATTCGTAGGGTTTTATCCACCATAACTTCAAATGTTGTTTCTTGCTGTTTTTAAGTGTGTTTAGTGTGTTTTGACTTAAAAATTCAAAAATCACATAAAAATTTGAAAAACATGTTTTGAAAAGCCTAAAAAGAGTGTTTTGAGTCGTTTTTGTGTCGTAGGTCACCTTCCAACACAATGATAAGGATTTGGTTTCTAATTGCATGACTGTTGAAAAGAGTTATAAACATGGAGAAAAGTTTGATTTACTCTTGGTATATGCTTGGTTATGGTTATAATGTATGACTTCACATGCAATCATAAAAGAAAAAAAAATTAGTTATGTAACATGCTTGAAGGAAGGAACTCAAACAAACGCTACAACCCTGAGAGACTTGAGCCTATGACGTTCTTTGGAGAGTATAATATGTGATTTCTTGTTTTCTAAAGTTGTTGCATGATCTCATTATTCTTTGCTTGGTTACTACTTAGAAGGCATTTCATCATATAGTTCCAAATGCTAGAACTCATGCCCATTTCATTCAAAGCATGTTATTGATTTACATAACATATTCAAGATGAAGTTGTGTAATTGCCACCATAGCCAAATATATTTCGTTTATGTTGTAAGTTTTACCCCCGTTGAGCTTTGTTAGCCTTTATTCTTTGTCAACCCACATTATCCTCACCTAGCCTAGTTTAGGACAATCCACACCTTTGTTCTTAGAAGATAGTGAGCATGACTTAAATGAATTCCTTTTGAGTTACATTATGCAAGAAAATGAGTGTGGGAGAAGGAATGCTTGTTCTTAAGTATGTTTTGAGTTTCAAAAGAAAAGAAAAGAAAGAAAGAAAGAAAAAAAGAGCTTGAAAAAAATGAAAGAATGAGTGATTGAAGTAAGGCTCAAAACACCAATTCTGGCCCTAAATTGTCTCCCTTTTGTTCCAAAGTTGAGTTTTCATTCAAAAGTGAATTCTAAGTTGATTCAATTGCCTTGCTCACTATTTCTTTAAGAACCTTTGTTTTCCATATCCCTTCTTTGTTATCCACACGCCCCAAGCCCCATTACAACCTGTGACTTCAATCTTGAGTGTTATGTATTTCAATTGTGGAGTTTGAATTTGGTATGAGCATATGGTGTCACTGGTTCTCGCGTCTAAGTAGTAGCATTCCATTCATGAGATCATATCTAAACATGCTTATTAACTCCAGAAATTGCGTTCTTTGTGATACATATATGTGAGTGTTCGTTTTCATGTTTACATCAATCTTCTCACGTATGACTAGATTAGGGTGTGTAGTTAGAAATTCTGAGTGAAAATCGAGTGCATATCTTGTAAGGAATTGAGCAAATTCTCTAAGGCATGTTACTACATTCAAAACATGGTTTTAAATGCTTAATTGTGAACTAGTATGTGGTGACTATGATTAAGAATGTACTTAAGGGTAAAGATGGCTAAATTCTATGGGAATAATAATTTTTAACTTGTCATGTGCATTGGAAATCCCTGAAACGATTGTTGGAAGGTGTAGGTTGTGTTTTACGTGTTTAGTGTCGTTTTGTTTATTTGTTTTTATTCTGTTTTGCTCGAGGACTAGCAAAAGATAAGTGTGGGGAAGTTTGATAGGAGCATATTTAGGCGACTTACTTAGCTTGTTTTCGTGCATCTATGTTGTTAATTCATAGTTGTTTTAGTAGTTTAAGCCATTTTCGTGTGTTTTTAGGTTCATATGGCTAAGGAAGCAAAAAGATGCATTTTGGAGCATTTTGGAGCAAAATTGGGCTTGGAATGGATAGCATATGATTGGAGCCAAAGTGTTGGACGAATTTGAAGGCCTTGTATTCATTTTGGACATAAAACAAAGGGCCTAGCCCATTCTCTCTTAAACCAACCCCAAGGCCATGCATTTCCTTCCAATTCCAAAGCCCACAATCACTTCAAAAGCCATGCAAAGAACCATCCATTCCATCAAAAACAATCCATCAATTCACATGCAAAACCACCATTAACACACATGCACCCAAACAAAGCCAACCTAGCTAACCCTACATGCATTCTTTATACAACTCTTCATCATTCCACCATTCATTCTTTATTCCACAAACAAGTCACATGCATTTCCACCTTCCTACTTCATCATTTCACCACATTCTCCCTCTTTAACTCATTTCATTATTCATTCACTTTGCATTCATTCAATTCCACCCCACATGCACCCTTTATTCTTCATCATTGCAACCATGGCACATTTACACCAACAAAACAACTCCCATGCCATGGCCTACTCATATTCCCATTTCCTTTCCAACATCTCACATGCATTTCCACCTTCCTACTTCATCATTTCACCACATTTTCCCTTTTATTTCCACATGCAATTCTTCATCATTGCAACCACAAACACCTTAAACAAATAGCCATATACATCTCCACTCCTCCTATAAATACCCTTGCATTCATTCATTCAAACATCATCTCATTCACAACACAACACTCCTCAAAATCATCCATTCTTCTTCCTAGCCGTGAGTCTCCCTTAGAATCCAAAAACCATTCTTCCATTTCCACCACTCCTCATCCACTTCCATAATTCCACACTTCCATTCCCCCAAACCAACTATCCTTAGACCTTATGCTACAACGAAGAGGAAGATAAGAGGGCCTAAACGTTCATACAATTCAAGTTTGAGTTGTTGGAATGTTTAGGCGTTTCTTTGATTTCAATGTTTAATTTCAATTCTCTTTGTTTTGTACGTATGAGGAACTAAACCCCCCTTTAGCTAGGGGGTGATTCGAAATATATGTTTATGCTTGCAATATGATTTGAGTACTTTTAATTACGTTTCATAAGTTGTGAATTCAATTTGTTTAACTATTTGATTGATAACCTATTTATGTATGTTTATTAAGAATGAACGCTTAATTTTCATGCATGAATTTGACGCTAGAATATAAGTGAGTTTCATGTAATAGTTATGAACTTATATTCACAAGTAGTGGAGGTTGCTTATAAACAATCGCGTTAAACAAATTCTTGGCATAAGTTTCATGCAATCATAGTAACGAATGCCTCGTCAACACTTATAGTTTTCATGTTGCTTAATGATTCTTGCTTGTATCTCTATTATGCAATTCATGTAGGGAACTAGTGAGGAATGCTTTGGGTTGTCGTATGCAATCATCCAATTCATTAACTTAAGGAAAACTTGACGGTTAATTTAAGCGGACCTAATTAACCCGGAGCGTTGAGAATTCATGGTTTATTGAAATGCAATTAGAAATCTTTTTATTATGCAAGTGTAACATGTGTGGAGATGAACCCCTTGGCTAGCATCCATTCATTCCATTTCATCAATTTCATATTTACATTCTATTTTAATTGCAATTTGTTCATTTAGTTTAATTCCGTTCAAAACTCAATCCCCCTTTACTTTATTGTTCAATTTAGTTAGAAATCAATTTAGTTTGTGTTTTTAAAGTATTTTGAGTCTTTTGGTTTGTCTTAGTGTTTTAACGTTTAGTTTCACATTCTTTGAGTCTAGTTTAGTGTTTTATATTGTTTTTACGTTTTTGAGTCAGTTTCCAAGAGATTAACAATCCCTCCTAATCCCCGGTCCAGAACGATCCCTACTTACGTACTTACTACAATTGACAAAAAGAGGGTTTAATTTATGCGCGTATAATTCTCGCATCAGGTGACTATGATTAAGAATGTACTTAAGGGTAAAGATGGCTAAATTCTGTGGGAATAATGATTTTTAACTTGTCATGTGCATTGGAAATCCCCGAAACGATTGTTGGAAGGTGTAGGTTGTGTTTTACGTGTTTAGTGTCATTTTGTTTATTTGTTTTTATTCTGTTTTGCTCGAGGACTAGCAAAAGATAAGTGTGGGGGAGTTTGATAGGAGCATATTTAGGCGACTTACTTAGCTTGTTTTCGTGCATCTATGTTGTTAATTCATAGTTGTTTTATTAGTTTAAGCCATTTTCGTGTGTTTTTAGGTTCATATGGCTAAGGAAGCAAAAAGATGCATTTTGGAGCATTTTGGAGCAAAATTGGGCTTGGAATGGATAGCATATGATTGGAGCCAAAGTGTTGGACGAATTTGAAGGCCTTGTATTCATTTTGGACATAAAACAAAGGGCCTAGCCCATTCTCTCTTAAACCAACCCCAAGGCCATGCATTTCCTTCTAATTCCAAAGCCCACAATCACTTCAAAAGCCATGCAAAGAACCATCCATTCCATCAAAAACAATCCATCAATTCACATGCAAAACCACCATTAACACACATGCACCCAAACAAAGCCAACCTAGCTAACCCTACATGCATTCTTTATGCAACTCTTCATCATTCCACCATTCATTCTTTATTCCACAAACATCTCACATGCATTTCCACCTTCCTACTTCATCATTTCACCACATTCTCCCTCTTTAACTCATTTCATTATTCATTCACTTTGCATTCATTCAATTCCACCCCACATGCACCCTTTATTCTTCATCATTGCAACCATGGCACATTTACACCAACAAAACAACTCCCATGCCGTGGCCTACTTATATTCCCATTTCCTTTCCAACATCTCACATGCATTTCCACCTTCCTACTTCATCATTTCACCACATTCTCCCTCTTTAACTCACATGCATTCATCATAATACACAAACACATTAAACAAATAGCCATATACACCTCCACTCCTCCTATAAATACCCTTGCATTCATTCATTCAAGCATCATCTCATTTCATACACAACACACCACAAACACTTCCATCTTCTCCCTAGCCGTGAGTTTCTCTCCATTTCCCTTCCATTTCTCCTCCATTTCTTCCATTTCCATAATCCCCCAATCCATTCAACACACCAACAACATCCCTTAGTCCTTGTGCCACAATAAAGAGGAAGATAAGAGGGCCTAAACGTTCATACAATTCACGTTTGAGTTGTTGGAATGTTTACGCGTTTCTTTGATTTCAATGTTTAAATTCAATTCTCTTTGTTTTGTAATATGAGGAATGGAAGAGAAGAGTGCCTAAACGTTCATACAATTCAAGTTTGAGTTGTTGGAATGTTTAGGTGTTTCTTTGATTTCAAAGTTATGAGGAACTAAACCCTTTTTGGCTAGGGGTGATTTCAATACCATGATTATTTATGTAATATGAATTGATGAATTCCGGTTATGAACTCTTGATTCGTGAATGCAATTGGCTTAACTATTTGATGATTAACTTATTTGTGTTTGTTGATTGAGGGTCGACACTTAATTAGCATGCATGAATATGTGGCTAAAGTTTAAGAAGGTTTCACATAATCGTTACTAACTTATACTTGAAAGTAGTGAAGGTCGCTTGTCACGATCGCGTTAAGTTTAATTCTTAGCATGAGTAACATGATGTCATAGTTGCAAATGCTTTGTCAATGCTTATGGTTTTCATTATTCTTAATGATCTTCGATTGTATCTCTATTATGATGACATGTAGGGAACTTTTGAGAATATTTTGGGTTGTCGAATGATGCCATCCAATCCAATAATATAAGGAAAATCTGAGGGTTAACTAGTGATGTCACGGTTAATTTGGGGCATTGTCGTTCATAATTCAATGAAGGAATAACTGGAAATTGATTCATATGCATAAATATCATGTGTGGAGAAAGAACCTCTAGCTAATTCACCAACCATCTTATTTCATCAATTACATTCTGTCTAGTTATTAACTTGTTTCGTTATTTCAATTTTCATCAAACCTCAATCCCCCTTTTGCTTTAATGTTCAATATAGTTAGAAATCAATTTAGTTTGTGTTTTTAAAGCATTTTGATTCTTTTGGTTTGTCTTAGTGTTTTAACGTTTAGTTTCACATTCTTTGAGTCTAGTTTAACGTTTTATATTGTTTTTACGTTTTAGTTTAAATTCGTCCAAATCCAATTCCCCCCTATTTCGTTGAAGTCTTAGTCTTAATCTTTCTTATTTTTAGTTTTGCTTTCTTCAAGCATTAAATAGTGTTTTATATTGTGTTTTTATGTTTTTAAGTCAATTTAGAAGGTTTTAGCAAGCCCTCCTAATCCCCGGTCTAGAACGATCCCTCACTTATCCATTCTACTACAATTGTCAAACGAGGGTTTAATTTGAGTGTCAAGTAATTCTCGCATCACCTACAAGGACTTCAAAGTGGCTAGAAAATGCGGACGTTTAAGATTAGGAAAGGTTACCAAAACGGGAAACTTAGGGTCAACTTTCCTAAAAATAGGAAGCCTTGTTTGAGTAGGATTCTTCGTTTTGGTAAGAATTCATCGTTGGCGTAGGAATTCGTCGTTTCTTCAAGTCTTCAACTCATTCATTCCTCTTTCGCTCCAAAAGACTCCAATTTGCATCTTCTTGCACACTTTGGCCTTATAATCTGAAAATACACAAAAGTGGCCTTAAACACTGAAATAGATAAGTAAACACAACATAAATGCACGAGAACAAGCTAATTAAGTCTCATGAATATGCGCCTATCAAATTCCCCCACACTTAACTTTTGCTAGTCCTCGAGCAAAACAAAACAACTAAAGAAAACAAGACGAAACAACAAACAAAACATAACCTAAACCTTCCAACGTTTGCCTCAGGGATTTCCAATGAAACATGACATGTCAAAAATCATTACTCACATAGCTTTTAGTCTTACTTCCCCTTAAGCACATCCTTAATCATAGTCACCATTCACTAGTTCGCATTTAATCAAATAAAACACATTTTGAATGTAGTAACATGCCTTAGAGAATTCCCTCAATTCCTCACTAGTTATGCACTCAATTTTCACTCAGCTTTTCTGACTACACACCCTACACTAGTTATATGTGAGAAGATTGATGTAAACATGAAAGACTAGTACTCACATATGTATAACAAAGAACGCAATTTCTGGAGTAATTAAACGTGTTTAGATATGATCTCATGAATGGAATGCTACTACTTAGATGCGAGAACCAGTGACACCATATGCTCATACCAAATTCAAACTCCACAATTGAAATGCACAACACTCAAGATAGAAGTCAAGGGTTGTAACGGGGCTTGGGGTATTGGCTAACAAGGAAAGGTAGGGATACACAAAAGTTCTTTAAGCAATAGTAAGTAAAGTAATGAAATTAAGACCTAGAATTCCCTTAGAATGCAGAAATCAACTTTTAGACAAACAGGGGAGATTTAAACAACTCTTAGGGCCTAATTCATTGTTTTGGGCCCTTACTTCAACAACCAATACTTTGGAACTCTTTTTCACTTCTTTTCAACTCTTTTTCATTTTTTCTTTTCTTTTCTTTTTTTTTTTTTTTTTTTTTTTTTTCTTTTTCTAACCGTGCCTATGGCACAAAAAACTCGCATCCATAATCCTTCCCCCACACTTATTTTCTGCAACACATTAATCAAAAAGAATTCATTGCTTACTATGCTTCAAGAACAAGGGTAAGGATGGTCCTAATCTAGGCTAGGTGAGGATAATGTGGGTTAACAAAGGAAGTAGGCTACACAAGGCTCAACGGGGTTAAATCCTACAAAACAAATGAAAAGGGAAATATGGCAATTTGGCTATGGTGTTCACTACACAACTTCATCTTGAATATGTGTTATGCAAATCAATAACATGCTTTGAATGAAATGGGCATGAGTTCTAGCATTTGGAACTAAGTGATGAAACGCCTTCTAAGTAGTAACCAAGCAAAGAATAATGAGATCATACAACGACTTAGACAACAATGATGCAAAGATTATAACTCTCCAAATAACGTTTAGGCTCAAGTCTCACAGGGATGCAGCGTTAGTTTGAGTTCCTTCCTTCAAGCATGTTACAAAAACTAATTTTTTCCTTTGTGATTACATGTGAATTCGTGAACTATAACTACAACCAAGCATAAACCAGAGAGTATATCAAACGTCCAACCATGTTTGTAACTTTCTTTAACCATCATGCAATTAAAAACTAAATCCTCATCATTGTGTTGGAAGGTACCCTACGACACAAACAAACACACAAAAACAACTCTTTTTGGGTTTTTCAAAACAATTTTTCAAATTTTTATGGTATTTTCGGATTTTTAAGTCAACACACACTAAAACACTCTAAAATAGCTTAAAAACACATAAAAACAGTGGGAAACAAGTTTAGACATGTTAGGTGGTAAAACCCTACGAATTTCATGCACAAATATCTCAAAACAGAATGTTACCCCCCCACACTTAAACTAAACATTGTCCTCAATGTTTTAAACACAATTAAAAACATTACACAAAACATAAAGTAAGCAACAAAGGAAAGGGTTTAGGGACGCAAATCTGAGTGTGGAGCGATTCCCAAGTTCTTCCTTTGTTGATTGCATGGGTTGCCTCCCAAGTAGCGCTTGCTTTAACGTCTTCCAGCCGGACGATGCTCCCTTGAAGGTTTATGGACCCCCACGGCATAGAGGGGTGCAACTACAATCTATCCGACGAACCACTTCATGCTTTGGGTCCTTGAATGGAGTGGGATAATGATCCTTTCTTATTGTCGTGTTTTTCTTTTCTACATCAACACGAATTCTCCCACGACATTTAATTCGATTAGGTACCTGCACCACACGAGGTAACAACCTATTAGTTGAAATGGGAGTCAAATTTGGAATAGGTGGCTTACCTTTGTACGGCAAAGAAGTGGTAGCACAATGGACGGATGCACAAGAGTTGCTCATGGCCAATTGTGGTCCTTTCAAGGTTGGAGCCGTGCATTCCTTGTTCTCTACTCCAAGTTCCTTCTCGGTGGTAGTTCGAGAAACATCCTTCTTGATCTTTATTGAATACTCCGTCCCTATGTGTTCAATTACATTAATGGCACAACAAGAACGAACATCATTAGTAGTCTCAATCGATTCAGGAATCTTAAAGTTAATCATATCACCACCAAAGGCCATAGTGACTGCTCCCTTGGCCACATCAATCTTGGTTTGAGCCGTTTTCATGAAAGGTCGTCCAAGTAAGAGTGGTGATGATGGAGAGTGTGCCGAATCTTCCATGTCAAGCACATAGAAATCTGCAGGAAAAATCAAATGGTCTACCTGCACCAAAACATCCTCCAAAACTCCTTTCGGGTATGCATTAGATCTATCAGCTAATTGAATAATAACACCATCCTTTTTAAGCTCTCCTAGATTCATAGATGCATAAACAGAATATGGCATGACATTAATTGAGGCACCTAAATCTAGCATGGCATGTTCGAACTTTGTATTTCCAATTACACAAGGGATAGTGAAACTACCTGGATCTTTGCATTTGGGAGGTAGTTTGCGTTGCAAGATGGCAGAGACATTCTCACTTACATGAACTACCTCTTTTTCCTGAATCCGTTTCCTTGTTGTACAAAGCTTTTTCAAGAACTTCGCATACTTCGGGATTTGCTTGATTGCATCCAAAAGGGGTATGTTGACTTGAACTTTTCTAAATGTCTCTAGAACATCTTTTTCCTCCTCTTCTTTCGTGGATTGCAAAAATCTGCTAGGAAAAGGAACATTGGGTGGAACAAAGTTAGAATTAATCAATTTTGACCCCAACTTACCTTTGGTGGCCGAATGAGATGAGTTGGGTGCATTAATGTCCCTTGGTAGTTGAGGCAAGGGTGTTTGTACCCTTGCCGTGGGATTGCTTGCTTCCTCCTCTTCATGTTGCAGCTTTTCATCCTCTTCTTCGCTTGATTTTGGTGGTTGTGGGGTGGTTCCAACTTCCTTGCCACTTCTCAAGATAATTGCGTTGGCGGTCTCAAAGCCTCCCTTCGGATTTGGAATGGTTGAGCTAGGGAGCTTGCCTTGGTCTCGGAATTGCCCTACAAACTCCGCAATTTGGCCAATTTGTTTTTCCAATTGATCCACCCTCTTTTCTTGATTCTGCATCGCTTTAGGTTGGTTTTCTTGCTCCTGAGACAAATTTGTTAGTAACTTAAGAAGTGTATCATTGTCTAAAGAGTTACCTGAACTTGTTTGGGCAGATTGTGGAGGTGCTTGTGTGGGTGCGAATGGCTTGGTGAAGAAGCCCGGAGGTTGTTGCCTAAAGCCCCCTTGTTGTGGTGGTTGTTGGGGCTCTCTCCATTTGAAGTTTGGGTGGTCTCTCCAACCCGGATTGTAAATGTTTGAGTACGGATCGTTCCGTGGTTGGTTTTGGCCCTGAAATCCAATGGCGTTGGCGCTTTCCCATCCACCATTTTCTATGAGCTGTGGGCACTTCTCAGACGCATGTCCTTGGATAGAACACACCCCGCATACAACTGGTCCTTGTATCCTCATGCCTTCGGCCATCTGAGACACAATAGAAGTAAGATTAGCTAACTGTGAATGAATATCAGGTGCGGAACTTACCTCATGAACCTGCTGCCGTGGGGGTCCTCTTTGTCCCACTCCTTCATACTGTTGAGCGTTCAACGCTCGGTTCGCGATCAAGACCTTGGCATCCCTGGGCGTCTTGTCCACCAATGCTCCACCCGCCGATGCGTCGAGCATTTGTCGTTCGATTGGCAGGAGCCCCTCGTAGAAGTATTGCAGAAGCAACTCCTCCTTCATCTGGTGCTGTGGACAAGAAGCAACAAGAGATTTAAAACGTTCATAGTACGTAGGAAAAGACTCACCATCTTCTTGCTGGATTCCACTTATCCTTTTTCGTAAAAGGATGATTCGAGAAGTTGGGAAAAACTTCTCCAGAAAGGCCCTCTTCATGCTCTCCCACGATGTAACGGTTCCGGGAGCTAAGTCATACAACCAATCCTTGGCTTTGTCCATCAAAGAAAATGGAAAAGCCTTCATCTTCAATATACTTCCGTCAACGTTGACGGGAGTCATACTTGAGCACACCACCTCGAATTCCTTTAGATGCTTGTTCGGATCCTCCATGGACATCCCATGGTACTTCGGAATGTGGTGGAGCAAGCTTGACTTCAACTTAAACTCCTCGGTCTTCCCTTCGGCCGGTGGGGGATATTGGATGCACAAAGGTGCTGCATTAGCCAATCCCGAAGCGGAAAGCTCCTTAAGTGTCCGGTTGTCTACAGCCATGTCTTGGACTTCTTCAAATACTCTTGCCGTGGGTTCCTCAAAGATCCCTGCCGTGGCCTCTTCTTCCTCTTCTAGAACTTGTTCTTCAAGCTCAGGTTCCGGGCTTGGCGGATTTGATTCGTGATGCTTCTTCGTCCGTCTCAAAGTCCTCTCAAAATCGCTGTCAAAGTCTGAGATATGCTCACGAATCGGTTGAGAACTCCGAGTCATGCACTAGTACCTAAAACAAGGAAAACAAAACAAAATCAGAAACTTCAACAAAATAAATAAATAAACAGAAATTAAACAATCCAAGGGATTAGCAAAGTTGCTAATCCCCGGCAACGGCGCCAAAAATTTGATGCGAACTAAGTAAGCACACAAATTAAAACCCTCTTGTGACAATTGTAGTAAAGATGCAAGTAGGGATCGTTCTAGACCGGGGATTAGGAGGGATTACTAAATCACTTGGACACTGACTCAAAAACGTAAAACAAACGTTAAAAACACTAAACTAGACTCAAAGAATGCAAAACTAAACAATAAAACACTAAAACAAACCAAAAGACTCAAAGAATACAAAACACTTATAAACACAAATTAAGACACTTTCTAACTAAATTAGACACTAAGGTAAAGGGGGATTGAGGTTTTGACGAAAATAAATTAAATGCACAGATTGTAAATTTAAGGCAGAATGTAAATATGAATGTGATGAAAATATGGATGAATGCTAGCTAGAAGGTTCTTCTCCACACATGTCACACTTGCATACACTTTGATTTTTAGTTGGTCTTTCGATAAATTATGAAACTCAACACCCCGGGTTAATTAGGTCCGCTTAAATTAACCGTCAAGTTTTCCTTAAGTTAATGAATTGGATGATTGCATGCGACAACCCAAAGCATTCCCCACAAGTTCCCTACATGAATTGCATAATAGAGAAACAAGCAAGAATCATTAAGTATCATGAAAACTATAAGTGTTGACGAGGCATTCGTTACTATGATTGCATGAAACTTATGCCAAGAATTCATTTAACACGATTGTTTATAAGCAACCTCCACTACTTGTGAATATAAGTTCATAACTATTAGGTGAAACTCACTTATATTCTAGCGTCAAATTCATGCATGAACATTAAGCGTGCACTCTCAATAAACATACACAAACAAGTTATCAATCAAACAATAAAATGAATTGAATCCAACATTCATGAAATTCCAACCAAAAGTAATCAATTCATATTGCAAGCATAAACATGGTTTCGAATCACCCCCTAGCTAACTAGGGGGATTTAGCCTCTCATGGTCACAAAAAGAGAATTACAAATGAATTTAAACATAAAGCACAAAGGATTGATTACACCTAGAACGCCCAACGAATCCACGTGAATTGGTGCGCGTCGAAGCTCCTCTTTGCTCTTCTCCTTTCTGCGGCAGATTGGTTAAATGGTGTTGGTGGATGATTTGCAGGTTTAGGGATGGATTTATGGAGGTTGGGTGGTGCGGCAAGGTGGTGTGGTGGTGTAGGAAGGTGTGTAAGGTGATGGAGAGTGGTGGAATGATGGAGGAAGGCTGGTATGGTGGCTGCACTGGAAGGGAAAAGGTGCGGCTGGAAAGAATTCTCCAATATGGTGCTGCAGCTGATTGGGTTTTTTATGGGAAAAAGTGGCTGAATAATTTATGAATGGGAGAATTAGGGTGAATGCTGATTATGGATCGTGATTGGCGACAGAGAAGAAAAAGGGGTGCAGGTGGCTGCGGCAGGATTTTTTTTGTGTGACTTAAGGTGGATACGACTTAGGGAGAATGCTGGAAATTCATGGGGAAGGCACGGATTGCAGGGCCAAATGGAAGGGTGGCTGCGGCTGTATGATTATGGAATGGGAGTCACGGCTTAGATAGAAATTAGGGTGCATGATAGAATGGCAGCCACGGCCTTGTAAGGCTAATGGGATTTTTGTGGCTGTTTTGTTTTATTATAAAAATGAAAATAAAATGGAAGGATACGGATTGAATTTGGGAGAGAAATAGGTTTAATTAAAGGGTGCGGCTGCAAGGTTAGAGGGCTAGGGTTTAGAAGCATGGATTTGGGCCTAAATGCCCCCCCTTGCACGGCAAGGATAGGGAATTGGGCTAAAGCCCACGGCATTGGGTGTTAAGGGCCCTAGGGCCTTCGTTTTGTGTCCTAAAGCGCCTACAAGGACTTCAAAGTGGCTAGAAAATGCGGACGTTTAAGATTAGGAAAGGTTACCAAAACGGGAAACTTAGGGTCAACTTTCCTAAAAATAGGAAGCCTTGTTTGAGTAGGATTCTTCGTTTTGGTAAGAATTCATCGTTGGCGTAGGAATTCGTCGTTTCTTCAAGTCTTCAACTCATTCATTCCTCTTTCGCTCCAAAAGACTCCAATTTGCATCTTCTTGCACACTTTGGCCTTATAATCTGAAAATACACAAAAGTGGCCTTAAACACTGAAATAGATAAGTAAACACAACATAAATGCACGAGAACAAGCTAATTAAGTCGCATGAATATGCGCCTATCAATGAAGGGCTTCGAGTTTTTTAGAATCTAATCCTAACCAATTTAAGCTTCTTACATAGCTTTGATATTACTGCTTACAACCACTTTGGTGAAGAGACAACTTTCTATTATGAATATTGACTCAAAACTTTGCACTCTCCAATGTGAACACTTTTGAATTTTGCCCCTCCCCTCGGCAAATCCTGGCTTTGTACAGGTTTCCCTAGGCAACTCCAACTCGTATGTGCTGCGCTTAGCGCCAGTCTTCACATGATTGTAGTACTAGAGCGTATATTCTGATTACACCCAGTCTTGTTCATGTCAGAAATTATCTGCATGAACTCATGTGTTAGCATAGATTGATGAGCACCTAATTTTATTATGCTATCGTTGAGATGTTTATGATTTGGCGTATTTATGGATTTACTGTTGATTTACAATTGTTTTCATACTTATATGTAGTATGATTTTCTGGAAACTATAAAGGTTTTATGGCGAGGGGTTAGTATGTTCTGAAAATAAATGCGTTTTATAAACCTTTGTTTTGCCCACTCACCCTTCTGTTTTTCGCCCCTCCAGGTCCTAGATAGCTGAATTACTCTATGGCATACGAAGAATACTGGACGATTCTGACATACCCCTAAATAAGTGTAAGAACTTTCCCAGTTGTGTATTAAGTACTTTAATTAGCTTCGAATGCACTACTTATGTCATCTATGCTCTAAACATTTGTACCTTATGGGTTTTTCTCACTACCGCGCACTTTCTACCTTAGCTTAAATAATTATTAGTTTATTTTAAATTTACCCATATTTTTATACTACACTTTCCTTTTTGGTTACATCACCTCCGAGTGACGACCAGCATGCCTCCACTCTGGTTAGGGTATGTAAAAAAAATAGTCATAAAGATCTTGAGAAGCAAAAACCAGGGAAAATGGAATACGAGAATGTGGGGGAGGCGAGAGAGGTTTCCTGATGAAGAAAAAAAGAGTCATAAAGATCCAATAAGCAAAAACCAGGGAACAATGGAAGATGAGATTTACATGTGCCGTTGTTCATGTTCTAGGTCACCATAGTACAAGAAGGTGGGGGAGGCGAGAGGTTTCCTCTCTCTCTCTCTCTCTCTCTCTCTCTCTCTCTCTCCCTTCTATGTTTCTTTCTCTACAAAATCAGGAATGAAGGTTACAATTTTTTGGGTAACCCATTTATATGGGAGGGTAATTAGGCCATTTTAAGGTGTAGAAAAATCCTATTTTTGTCCATTAACTATGCATGGCATGTGCATGCTCTGTGCATATTCAAAAAAATCCATGTAACCTATTTCTACACCCAACTTACTTTTTGCATGGGAAATTTTATTTAAACCCATGTAACCTATTTCTACACCCATACTTTTCACACCCATTTGATTTTTAACTAAACTATTAATATCTCTTTAAACCCTAATTTACGACCTAATATATGCCCCATAAACCTAATTCAATATGTTGATTTAATTTTACACCCATAAACCCAATTAACAAACAAATACACATTTCATAAATCGAAAGAATTATAAGTCCTTCAGGCAGAATGTTTACTCACATCTGTGACCATGGCTTGAAGAGCTTGAGGAAGAAGAAGGGAGAAGACTACATATTCACAGGAGAATCATAATACCCACACTGATGTGAGAAAACGTTACGGAAAAACAAGGCTTGTTTTGTTTTTATATTTCTTCCTTAAAAAATATTACATTAGGTGATTAAATGAGCTACGACCTGATAGGAGCATATTTATGCTACTTAGTTATGTTGTTTCCTTGCATTTAGTTAGTTAATTACTATCTATTTTAGTCTTTTAAGCTATTTTCGTATGTCTTTATGTCCTAATGGTAAAAGGAGCAAGAAAGTGCATTTTGAGGCTATTTGGAGCAGTTTTGGGCATGGATTGGATAGCTTAACTATGGAGCAATGTGGATGGACGAAATTGAAGTCAAGAGAAGCTAGGAAAGGCTAAAAATCTGGAGAAAGAAGTCCAAATGCAAAGAAGATAAGGAAATAGCAAGGAATAAGGAACCTTATCCAACCTTATCTTATCCTATCCTAACCAACCTTATCCTTTCCTAACTCTAACATTATCCTATCTTATCCTATCCAAATCAGGTTAGGTCTTAAATCTAGCTAATTAGAGGGGATTAGTTACACATTTAAACACCTATTTCAAGTTCTAGAAGCCCTATTTTTGTGCATTAAGTTTATGCCACATGTAATCCTTCTAGAAGTTCTAGAATCTGCCACAAGGACCATTCCTTGTCCTCCTTGGAATCTTATTGAAAGTATCTTTGTTCTTTGGTGATTTGGAGTCCTAATTCCTGTTCTTTTCAGCCCAATTTCGTGCCTCCCCTTCACCCTATAAATACATGATGCCACAACACTAAAAAACCACCACCCTCTACCACAAATTCACACCACACCATCCACCACACCTCAAGAGCCTAAATTAACACAAATCCCCATTGTTGGCTGCAAGGAAGGAAGGAGGAGCCACCGGGAGTGTTTCTAGGTGTATTTTATCTTTGTTTTTAATGTTTTAGTTTAATTATCTTTGTTTTGAGAACATGTGGAACTAACTTCTTTTTAGTTAGAGGTGAATTCGAAGCCATGATTATATGTTTTATATGAATTGATTACATCCAATTATTGTTTCTCAAGGCATGAATGTGATTTGCTTATCTAAGTTATTAAAACTTGTTTACGTATGTGGGTTGGGGGTCTATACTTAATTTGCATGCATGAATTTGATGCTAGAGTATAAGGGGGTTTCACGTAAGAGTTATTCACTTATATTCACAAGTAATGGAGGTTGCTAGTCACAATCGTGTTAAATAAATCCTCGGTAAGAGTCTCATGCGTTTCATAGTGATGAATGCCTTGTCAATGCTTATGATTTTCATAGAACTTAATGACTTTTGACATGTATCTCTATCATGCATTTCATATAGGGAACTTGAGAAAGATAATTTGGTTTAGATGCGTATTCCATCTAATTCAATGAGATAAGGAAAATCTGATGGTTAGTTGTGCGATACAATTAACTTGGGGCACTGTCATTCATAGTCTAAAGGAATAATAACTGGAAATTGGTTCATATGCATATGTGTCATGTGTGGAGAAGGACCCTCTAGCTAGCTTATCACCTATAGCTTTCCCTAATTTTGTCCAAGTTGTTTAGAGTCTTTATAATCTGTTTGTTTTTACCTTAATTTCATCCAAAATTCAATCCCTCTTTACTTTGTTGTGTCAAATTAGTTAGAATCTGTCCAAGTTGTGTTTTTAAGTGTTTTGAGTCAAGTTAAAAGTTATTTTCGTCCAAAACACTTTATTGAGTCTAAAATTGAGTCTTTTTTATTGTTGTTTGCTGTTTTAAGTGTCTAAAGTTAGTTTTGAGTCTATAGAGTCTAGTTTAGTGTTTTTAAGTCTTAATTGTGTTGATTAACATCCCTTCTAATCCCCGGCCTAAAACGATCCCTACTTTCATATACTACAATCATAGGGTTTTAATTTGAGTGTTAGAATATTTCACATCAAATTTTGGCGCCGTTGCCGGGGACTAGTAAAATCGCTAATCCCTTTGTTTGTTTGTTTATTTTTCTTTTGATATTTGATTTAGTTTTATTTCTTTGATTTCAGGTACTAGAGAAGCAAGACATGGCAATTGCTAATCTTCAAGCTCAAATAACGAATCTTACGTGTCAGTTATCACAGTATGCCGAAGGGTCCACAATGCAAAGTGTCCCTACATTTGGTGCTTCTTATAGGCAAGAATATCAAGCAAATCAATGTGCACAAAGAGATTGGAGTGATCATTCAAACTCTATGTGGTGGGAATTTCAACAAGTTGAACACAAAGGATATTGGCAGCCATATGAGGAGTTTTATTCAACACGTATGCAACCACCACAACCTGCCCAAACAAATTCAGGTACGTCTTTGTATAATGATACGTTTATTAAGTTAGTCACCAATTTGGCTCAGGGCAAGAAAATCAAAACAAAGCAATGCAAAATCAAGACAAAAGGTTGGACCACTTGGAAAAGCAAATTGGGCAGATAGCGGAGTTCGTAGGACAATTTCGAGACCAAGGCAAACTCCCTATTTCAACCATTGCAAATCCGAAGGGAGGATTTGAAACTGCCAAGGAAATCATCTTGAGAAGTAGCAAGGAGGTTGGAACAGACCCTAAACCATCAAAATCAAATTACAAGGAAGATGAAAGAATGCAATTTGAGGAAGAGGAACACACCCAACACACGGCAAGGGTGGAAACACCTTTGACATGTTTAAAAACTAGTAGAGTTCCTTAAAATGTAAGGAAAGTTTTGTCTCTATATATAAATCTCTCTTTCCCTTTATTTTTTATTTTTTATTATACACATCTAGCTATTAATAAAAGAATAAGGATAATACTTGAATACTTACGAGGAGTACCTAAATTACTGACCAATTAAATTTATTTTGATAAAAAAAAACAAACGTCATTCACATTGAGGAGTACTCAAAAGGTTAATGGTGTCTTCTACAAACGATACGGCCGAAATCAGTGTGTCAATGGCGACCTACTGTCGTTGGATGGTACACCCGAGAAGCGGATCGAGTGGTTAGTGATGGTTGGGGGTTTTTAGGGATCGAGAGGTTAGCAATGAAGGTTTGAGATGGGTTTTTGAAGTCTTAATTAATTTGAGAATCTGAGTTGTCTTGAATAATAGTGTGATCTGGGTTTGTAAAATAGGCATTGATTGTTAGCTTGGAATTTCACAAATTCAATTCGAGGTTTTCATAATTTTCTTTTATTTTCAATAGAAAATAAATTAAAAGATAATAATAATAATAATAATAATATATTGTTAGTCCAGCTTCTTAGTCCAACACTGCACCAAATGCTTCACTAAGTTAGTCCAGTTTAGTCTAGTCTAAGCTAGTCCAGTCCGAGATAGTCCGGTGCAACAAACATACCCTAATCGTGCATCTCCCTCTCGCTTAGAATACCTCTCCCCTCGCTCGCTACCTTGAACTCTCGCTCAAACTGCCATCTACCCAGAGCAGCAACGGTGAATTTTGCGCAACAACAATCAGCAGCAAAATTGAATAGAAGAGCCAAATGATCTTGAAAAACAAGGAATCTGGTATGTTTTGGAAGATATACAGACGAGTATTTGTTGGAACCCCCAGTCCCACATCGGACAGAGGGAGAAGAGAAGAGTGCTTTAAATAGAAATACCCCTCTCTAACTAACATCGAGGCCTTTTGTGATAAAACCCCACACCTGAGGATTGTGTTGGAACCCCCAGTCCCACATCGGACAGAGGGAGAAGAGAAGAGTGCTTTAAATAGAAATACCCCTCTCTAACTAACATCGAGGCCTTTTGTGATAAAACCCCACACCTGAGGATTGTGCAGGTGGTTAAGTGGGGATAGTATCGGTGTTGTTGGAGTGGGCCCTCGGCCCGTCGACCTGAAAATTTCTACAGTATTTCTCCATTCTCAATTTTTATCTTCAATTTTATTGATGTGAGCAGAGTTTTTCTCTTAGTAGGGTCTGTTCTTGTCATAGTTAATTTTGTTCCAATTAACCAATCATTTAACAAATTCCGTGAATTCAATTCTTTTCGATTCCCCATTTTCTTTTCAATTCCAGTGGACCTGAATGATCCATTATCTGCTGTATATTGTTATGTAATGTTTTCTGTCTTTATATAATTTGAATTTGCATTTGACATTTTAGGTGGTTGTTATAGGTTTACTCTTGCTCTTGTCATTTTATTTTTTAAATGATTGGTTAATTTTGTTAGAATTAACCAATCATTTAAAAGTTCTGTTCAATTCAATTCTTTTCAATTCCACATTTTCTTTTCAATTCCAATGGACCCGAAGGATCCACTCTGAGCTGTATTTTTTGATGGTGTGTTTTCTGTCTTTTTATAAATTGAATTTGCATTTAAAATTTTGGGTGGTTGTTATTTTTGACAAAGTTTGCTGCTTTTGGTTTGGAAATTGTGATACTTGTGTTGAGTAGGCTCTATTTTGTCTCACGTTGAGAGACAACAGAAAAAAGCAAAGAATTAATAGAGAGCATATGTCATGTCTCTTGTATTAATATTGTGTTGCAGGCTACAGAGAACGAAGAAACTATAAGATTAAATAGCGAGTCATTACCAAGTGATGAAGATGATTTACAAGCTGCAATTCCTTCACCGACATGTCAATCTCAAAGCCATGATGGTTCTTTGGGATCTCTTCATCCAAATAAAAGCAAAGAAATAACGGGACATCTAGAACTTGGAATGGAGGTTAGTTTTGAAGAGAGCGCATACAACTATTGTTGCAAGTATGCTGGAAAAAAAGGTTTTGACGTGAGGAAGCATGACTGATTAAAAAAAAAAAGAAAAACAATGCAAGTATTGTAACAAGGGTAACTTACACTTGTTCAAGACAAGGTTATCGAAGAAATGATGAGCCGGTTGAAGTCACAACTTATACTCAAATGATTTCTATTTCAAGTAACTAGTATTTTATTTAAATTAATGTTAATATCGTTTATACATATATATATATATATATATATATAATTTACCTGTTATGACTTGTTTATATATTTCAGTGTTATAGAGATCATGTGCTGAGAATGGAACTCAAGTACCATTTTTTGGTCCAGTTACAAACTCTCAAAATAACATTCTTTATATCGAACAATTCCAAGTAACTAGTATTACCCAATAAGTATTATCCTATTGTTTTTACGAATGCTTTTATAAAATATAATTTGTTTGGTAATTTATAAGAAATTATGATGTATCTTCATGACCTTTTACAAAGTAATAGTGCTAATAAGGGGCCTGGAAAATGAGAAAATACAGACCATGGAGGCAATTTTTGTCAAATTATGGAGAAGACGTAATCATTTTGTTGAACTTGTACTTCACTAAATTAGTGTGGCTGAAAGGATGTAATAAGTACTAGTGTTACTTTGATGATAATTTTGGAGATTGCTATTGTTCCTTAATCTGCTTATTTGGTCATCAAACCACACAATTTCTCTTTACTGAACATCTTATTTTTCATGTACTACTAGGGAGCTAAACTGGTTTCATATGTTGATTTTCTCATGTATTCCTCTCTAGGTGTCTCAATATAACTCTCCATCGGCACACATACACTCCATAACCAGTTACAGAAATGACAACGGCCTAAATAAGTAAAACTAAAAACTTCAACAAGATATGAATTCATCAATTCACTGCACGATAATAAACTGCAATCCTTTAAAGGAGAAAGGCACTTTCAGATGTACATGAAAACATAGACGTTCTTCTTAAGAATACATAAGGTATTAAACTTTGTCTGAGTTACAAAACCAACGTAACTACTATATTGGATAGTCCTTTACATGTCTACTATCAAAGTTCAAGCAACACAATTTTGGAAATTACTAAACTTCCGATTCTATTAGGAAAGAAGTGTACTTTAGTGAAATGAAAACTTCACAAGCAGAGTTCCTCTCGGAAGGTGAATGGAGGATTTTTCCCTTATTGAAAACAATCAACTACACCCCTTTTTCCTCTCTCAGATAATGGTGGGTCCATTGTGAAGCTAACGAGGCAACTGAACGTGTTGCAAGCTCTGCTTTGTATAGGCTCTCCCTTTGTGGTTGTTCTTTATGCAGCTCGTGATGCTACTTGTACTCAAACACAAAAAAGAAAACACGTTGTGCTGAGATACTCAAAACTATTGAAAAAACCAAAAAATAGGTCCTGAAATACTCAACTAAAATCAATGAAGTTACCATGATGCTCCCATATCGATTGGACAACTAAATGAGTAATCAGTATGAATCCGGCCACTAAGTCCGTGCCGTGATTCGAGCAAGATCACCTAACAAAATTATGACAAGAATGTTAAGACAAAGCTGAAATCAAGCAAGATACAACAATTTTTAGATCATTCCTGAGGGGTCTAAACATATTCACACACACACACACACACACGTATATAGAGAGATAATACTAATAGTTCCAGATCAGTGACCTTAAAAGATTATCATGCAGAGTTTGTGCAGCTGCAATCCCTGATATACCACCACCAATAACAATAATAGAAGGGCATACATTATGTTGCCTCTCAATGTGAGACGAACATCACCTCATGTGATAGGCACATCCGTTCTACATTCCGGATAATTTCTTCCAAATACGTAGGCACACTATTCAAGTTTATCTAAACCCTAAACTCTTATCATAGGACTCTCTCTGTTACGAAGAATAATGTTTTTAGTACAAATTTGGTAATTCCTGATTTAATTCCATCACATATTAGATACCTTTCCATATTAGCATCTCCATCAAATCCAAAACATATCCTTCGCATAACAGTCCACTCACCAAACAACTAAAAACCTACCAAGAAAGTCTCCCAATATTCTGTCATATACATATAACATTTTATTTGCAAACGGAAGGAAGAGCTGAATAACAACCACCCAAAATTTCAAATTATTCAAATACATAAGACATAACATAAAAGAATACAGGAGAGAATGGATCGTTCGGGTCCATTGGAATTGAAAAGAATTGATTTGAACTGAAAATTTTAAATAATTGGTTAATTCGAACAAATTTAGCAATGACAAGAGCAAACTGTAATAAGAGAAAACCCTGCTCGCATCAACAAAATTGAACATAAAAATTGATAATGCAGAAAGAGTCATTTGTATATCTTCGAAAACATACCTAATTCTTTGCTTTTCAAGACCGTCTGGCTCTTTTTTCAAATTTGTCACTGGTCCTCGTTAATCGGAGTTCGTCATTGCCGCTCTGGGTGGATGGTTGTCTGAACCAGAGGTAGAGGTAGTCTGAGCAAGAAGGAGAGGGATGATTGAAGTTGATTTTATACCATATATTTTACCCTAATCTTAGTTATAATTTATTAGTTATTTTGGTAGCATTTTGATACTTTGTTATGAATTTTCAATGTAGGACATTTGAATTCTTCTGCAGTAAAAAGTGATTAAACGGATGAATTTCAGAGTGATTCCAAATGGAGGGTGTTCGTGTGCCTTTCAAGATGATTGTGTCAAAATTCCAGAATTTTCTACCAAGCCATTTGACCGTGACAATGAAATTAAGGCCCAGCGTGCAGCTTTCCTAAATTGACATTTCTGGACGTTTTGGGTATTTTGAAGGTCAAGATGGCATATTTTAAGGAAGATTGTTTTCTGAGTATTTGTAGGGGATGACTTAAGCTTTCAAAAGAGACCTTTTGGGACCAAATTGGAGTTGATTTGATTGGTCAAAAGTCTGATTTTCTGAGAAATCCGAATTTTAGTTCAAATAGAAAACCTAGTTATTTTCTGTTTTATTATTTAATTATGTTTCCTAGTTTTACTCCAAGACTTTTCAGGGTTTTATTTTGTATTAGTACAAATAAGATATTTAGCCATTAAGGGGAGAGGGGGAGAAAACGCACGCACACTTTAGAGAGCTTTTGGATTCAAGTTTATTTTCAACGTGTTTTTTATCCTTATTTGTAATAATATTTCGTTGTATGACTGCTAGTAATTAAATTCCGTTTGCTAGGTTGAGGCCATGAGCCTTAGCAAGAATATATAGTTTCTTTTCAATTTGCTTATGATATTATGCATGCAAGTTTGAATTATTAATCACCGGTTTAAACTATCTACTTGTCTCAGTGCTTAGCTACTATTAGGATCTTTAGAAAAGTAATTTAATGCAATTTTGGTTGAAGATCGGTCCCTGAAATTGATGAATGCTTCTTGTGATTAATATGTGCAAGTTCACTTAGGATGACTACCACATCTTAAGGGTTGTATGGTTTTTCAAAAGGTTTCACAAAGCTTAATGAGTCATGCATGTTTAGGTTTGATTTGAATACCACAGACGGGTTGCATGTTTCATATACGCTCTATGTTGGGGGTCCAAGTAGGCATATATTAGGAAAACCTAACCTTCAAATTATGCATATGTAATTCATAAGTAATTGGAATAACTACATAGGATTGTTAAGGTGGCGGCGAATGGAACATCCCACATCGCCCAGTGGAGTGGATCTTGTAAGCCTTATATGTATATTCCCATCTTTACCTAGCATGAGGCCTTTTGGGAGCTCACTGGCTACAGGTGCCATCCGAACTCCGAAGTTAAGCGATTTCGCGCAAGAGCATTCCCACGATGGGTGATCCACTAGGAAGTTCTCGTGTGAGTTCCCAGAAACAAAATCGTGAGGGCGTGGTCGGGGCCCAAAGCGGACAATATTGTGCTACGGTGGAGTCGAGCCCGGGATGTGGTAAGGGCTCGGGCAGGGATGTGACAATTTGGTATCAGAGCCAATCCCTGGTTGGAAGTGTGCCGGCGAGGATGTTGGGCCCCTAAGGGGGTGGATTGTAACATCCCACATCACCCAAGGGAGTGGATCATGTAAGCCGTATATGTATATTCTCATTTTTATCTAGCATGAGGCTTTTTGGGAGCTCACTGGCTTTAGGCTCCATCGAAACTCCGAAGTTAAGCGAGTTCACGCAAGAGCATTCCCAGGATGGATGACCCAGTGGGAAGTTCTCGTGTAAGTTCCCAGAAACAAAACCGTGAGGGCGTGGTCGGGGCTAAAGGGAAAATATGAGATTTATGTGGGATTTCTATTGACTAGCATGCATATACAATTCAAAATTTATATACGAAAATAACGGAAGCATGTCATCAATTAATATCAAAGCTCTAGTCATGAAAATCCCCTTCAAGATTCATAGGTTTATTTATGATGCATCAAAAACAATTTATTGAAGAACAAAGTTTAGGAGTAGTTTTATACCTCTTGATCTAGATCTTAGACCAAGGATTGACCACCTCCAAGCTCTTTGCTCCTTGAACTCCTTGAGCCTAGCCTCCCTCCTTGCCTCCTCCACTTTGTTGAGAAGGAGTGCTCCTAGGTCCTCTTCAAGTTTCCAAAATTGAAAACCTCTAAAGATCCTCACCCACTAGTGTAGTGAGAAGGATGAAGGAAAAACCAAAGGGGTGATAAAATGATTAGCTAAAATACCCTTATGGTGGCCGGCCCTTTGAGTGTTAGAGAGAGTTATTTTCTTTTCTCTTTTGTTGTTTTGAACACCAAGAAAAAACCCCCATTTAAACTTTCATTATAAAGTTCCTTTTATAACATAAAGAAACAAGTCAACAATTGACCTTCTCTCTCCCTCTCTTTGGCCGGCCTTCTTAGTGTTGTTTGGGCCTTGGGCTTTTATTATTTCAAGTCATCCAATGCTTGAATAAAAGCCCAATGGGTTTAGGCCCAATGGGCCCAATTAAACCCGAACATTTCTTTAAGCCCAAAACGATCTTTTATCGCTTTTATGATTTCTTTAGACTTTCTAAATTAATCACAACACTTAATTAATCCAATTAATTATTTCCATCATCCATTAGTTACTCACTACAAGAGTGTATTGGTGAACAATCTTTTAGGTTCTAATTAGCAAGGCAGTGAGGTGATTGGCACCAATCCAATTGATTATATTTAATCCATCCACTTAGTGAATTAAAACTTACTTTTAATTCACCTTCTTCTTTGATGACTACATTTAATCATCTAGAAGAACTCACAAGCCATGAGTGACATCTAAACATATATCATGGCTACCCAAGCTAATGTAGAAGTTTATTCGGAGAACCTATTCAGTTGGAATTACAATGTAATTCGATCCTTCTCTAAAACAATACTCTCAATCACATCACTAGGGTATGGATATACTATGTCAAACCCCTAATGTGATTATGCTTTCTTATATGATTCAATTGAGTCGC
Organism: Pyrus x bretschneideri; assembly: GCF_019419815.1. Classification (NCBI taxonomy): domain Eukaryota; kingdom Viridiplantae; phylum Streptophyta; class Magnoliopsida; order Rosales; family Rosaceae; genus Pyrus; species Pyrus x bretschneideri. The sequence continues at coordinate 217,274 of NW_025999803.1, read as the reverse complement.
ATAGGAACGTTTTCCTTCATTACGCTCGAGACTTCGGCCGAAGATTCCCGAATCATATCTCAGAGTATTCTTCCTCTCATAACGAGGATCAGAGATTCCTTGTTGATCATTCACATGCCTACATGTTTAGATACCTTAACCCCAACAATGCCGTGGACACTCCAATGGAATGTCGTTTGACATGATCAAAGATCAAGGACCTAACCATTAGACATCTATGATGTCTTAGGTCAAAGGATTACTTACATTATTCCAACCTTCAGAGTTACTTGCTTGACATGTGAGTAGACCTCTATGCAAGTACTCTCGTTCGATTGTGTTCAGTGAACTCATTCCCTTAATGAGCACCTACATACTTGTCTTAGTGTCACTACACGAATGGGATGAGACTTTCCATCCTTCCATTTGAAGCAGACATAGTATGTACCGGTCTATGCATTGTCAGTATCCCTCCGACAATCCTATGACCAGGAACCTTTTTGGACATAATGGTTATGAGAAGAAGGTCTCTGTAGTCTAATCATCATTAGATTACTTCTTCCATCAATCCATTGTCCATGGATTCATCATTTAGGACATATTTCGTTCATTGAGATAGTCCTAATTAGTATCTTTGCCTTCCGATGTATAAGAGTCATATATACATCATTACATTGTCCTGAAAGGTTTCTTCCAAAGATTGACTTTCAGGGCATATTTCCAACAATCTCCCACTTGCACTAAAGTCAATCACTAGTGTAACTTATACATGCTAGTTGAGTGAGCTTATGCTCGTAGGTTAACTTGGTTATGTATTTAATCACCTTTTAATTTAAAAGGGATTTACTTATCAAATGTTTCTAAAACATTTTGATGATGTCTCTTTCTTGTGTTCGAATACTTTGATGAGACCTTGATTCCATGGCTTGAGCTATCGCCCCATTACGTCGTAGTATCCTACTAACGACCTTATGGTTTGGATTCAATCATTGGTTCTAAAAGAACCCCTTCCATTCAAAACACCTTTTGAAGCAGTTTCTAAAACAATATATCGACATATATTTCGTTTGTATACTTTATACAAACTTTGCTCCAATCCTTGAGACCATTGTAGTACAATACTATTAATATATTCATACGATTAGTATTTCATTCATTATGAAGTTCCATTTGTTTAAAATGGATTATTTTCACTTTGGTTCATAACCTAAGTGAATGCACGCTTCTAGAGTCCCACTCTGATGTTCCTTTCTTAAAGGCAATAATACTCTTTTAGTTGCTATGGTTCTGATCCTGGGATATAGTAATATTTTAAAGTGACAACCCATGTGGTTTTTTCACCTTTTGATATTTACTCACAAGTCCATACATGTGTCCCTTTTGTGATTTTATGACACATCTATTATAAGGGTTATGAAAGTGATTTTCTATCATATAGAAAAATGCTTCCTTAAATCTTCAACATTTGAGATTTAATTTCCCCCTATAACTTCCTTGAGATAGCCTTTGTTATATCAATAAGTCCAATTTCAAGTCTATACTTAAAATTAACCGTGTCATGTCTTGTCATTTTTCGAGTAACATCTAGGTTTGATCAAGTCTATCAAATAGACTTTATTCATATCTTGTTGCTCAAATTATGACATCACTCCCATTGGGTTTGTTGTAACTTAGCATTCATTCAAAAAACTTAACACTTAAATTTTCTTGATTTGAATGCATATTGCTCCCACTAACTTGTTTTGGATCTATTGACAATCATTGAGATCCATTAGCTTATTAATGATGTCTCAACAATTTTGAGACTATCAACAACGCTAGCTAACACAAGTTATTTAAATGAATCATTTAAATGGTGTCATACACCATTCTTCAAGTTTTAGTCATACTAAGACTTTAATGTAGTCATATAAGAATTATCCAAGTCTTTAGTGAAAGCAAGGCTTCTACTAAGGATATAGAAACTCAACCATTCCTTCTAGGTGGTTGATATAATTCTTTATCAAAAAACTACATAGAGCGTTATAGTTACATAAGGTGACGAATTCGGATTGTCTTGTTGTTAAACTATATGTTGTGACTCATTTTGAAACTATTCCCTTTTGTTTCATCAACTTGTCCATATGCTTTGTTATTTAGCTTGTTCTCATAAAAGAGAATGATGGACAACTCCCAACATATAACCATTTTATGCTAGGTTGACGAAACCTACATTCAAAGACTATTCTTTAGAATGTTACACAACATAGAATATTAATGTTTTGTAGAGCTTGAGTCTTTTAACAATTAAAATTATAAACTCTCAATAATAGTCAAGTACTATTATTATTTAGACAACTATAAACCAATCATATTCAAGTTTATATCCAATTTCTCACCTCCCACTATTTCTTATGACTTTAATGAGAAATCATTTCATACATTCAAAAAAATGTATAAACGTGGAGTATACGGGTTGAGGACATTGTGTAGTAGCTTTAAAACCTTTCAAGCTCATTTTTTTTTTTCACTCTTCACTAAGTTGATGTCTTGTTATTAAGTGACTAAAATCTTTAAACATTTTATTGATTTAGACACTTAAATTTTTGGTTTAATCACTAACACACTTGACATTTTAAAACAATTTTAAGAATATCCAATTAATTGTTCAAAACTACTAATTGAATCAAGAGTGATCTTGATTATTGTGGTTTAAGTGATAACCATATAAGAAACGTTTTTCTTATTTCTAATATCATTATAATCATGTATCTCATCTAGGATACAACAAGACAATATTCAATTCATAACATTACTTTAAGGAAATATTTTATTTATTAGAAGGCATTCATCACATTACATTAATATGATAACACAAACATTCACAATGTTTAACTTAAAAGGAATTAGCTCTAAACATTTAGAGACTTATTTAAGTACCTTCAAACATTTAGGCATTAATAGTGGTCTTCCATCATATGAAGCCACATAATAAGTTCTTAACACAATAAGAAAGTTTAAAGACGATCTTTAAATGCCTAAACAAACTTCCCAAGTAGTAAGCAAAAACATGGTGACCGAACCCTTCTCCACTCTTTTCTTTGCTTGTTCCTCTTCTACTTAGCTCCTCCACCTATATACAATTATACAAGTGATTAGCACTTTATATCAAATATAAATATTTAGAAGATCTAACAATTAGAATTGAAGATAAGAACATAAACCATACCTTGTGGCTTGTCCTTAAGAGTTGCAAGGTATAACCTGCAATTCCTCTTCCAATGCCCCTCCTTTCCACAGTGGTGGCAAGCCCCCTTGGGCTCCATTGCCTTCTTTTTCTTCACTCCCCTTTTAGGCTTAAGAGTGGGTGACTTCTTCTCCTTCCCTTTGCCTTTGCCTTGCGGCTTAGACTTGGAAGAGGATGGCTTGTTATAGGCTACTACAGAAGTCCCTACAACGTTCTCTTTCATCATAGTTTTCTCAGCAGTTACTAACATGTTTAGTAACTCAGAGAGAGTACTATCCATTTTATTCATATTGTAGTTCATTACGAACTGTGAGAATGAATCAGAAAGAGAAGCCAATATAAAGTCCTGGGCCAATTCCCCGTCAAGTGGAGTACCTAGGTTCTCCAGTTGTTCAATGAATCCTATCATCTTCAGTGCATGTAGATGCACTGGAGCCCCCTTGACCATCTTGGTCTTCACAAGTTCACAGACAGTGCTAAAGCGACGGTTGCGCGTCCCTTCACCATATAACTCCGTAAGATGGAGTATTGTGGAAAATGCACTGTCCATGCCCTCGTGCTGTCTCTGTAGCTCCTCATTCATGGAAGCCAACAGATAGCACTTGGCTTGTGTATCATCCTCAATGTACTTGTCAAACTTAGCACGTTCATCCTCAGTGGCCGAAGGGTCAAGAGGTATGTGAGGTGGAGCTTTGTCTAGTACGTAAACAATCTTCTCCAATGTTAGGAGAATCTTGACATTACGATACCATGATGGGAAATTGTGCCCCTCTAGGCAATGTTTGTTGAGTATTTTCGCGAATGTGCTTCCAACCATATCTAAATACATAAACAATAAAATAAATTAGTTTGATTGTTGATAAAGTCACACGATTCGGGTCTTTGAACCGAATGACACCACCCACCATTTTTGGCAAATTCCATATCCCTCAAGATGGAATCCGGGAGATTTCAAAGAAAGCTCCTAGCAGGTTATAGGAGGCTCACTATTACCAAGCCCACCTCACGATGATACGATGTCGGCTAGCAAAAATAATAATGAGAGGGTACACTTACCCATTCACAACAACCTCTTGTGATTACCTATCTTATTGGCCTCTAGAGAATAATGCCTTACGATGATACGATGTTGGCACCATTTCTTCTTAGTTAAGTTCTTACCCACCATGACGGTTTAGATAGGGGTCCAAGTATAACCTCACGATGATACGATGTTGGTTACACTCGTTGCCTATTTTCACCACATCAAATGTCTTAAATAGATTCCTCCTGAGTATAAGCATGCACTTTGCACTCCCCCATGATAGGGTGAAGGCGGTGTACAAGTCATAAACGATTGGAGCCTACCATGGTGGAAGGCCACGAAAAAATGTTCAAAGCACTCTTACGCTTTCAACTTAATATTGTATTTGATTGAGGGATTTTAAGGTCTCATCAATTTTATTTATTTAAACACATTCAAATAAATTGTGTCCTATTATAACTACTAGTCCAAAGTTTAATGAAATTAGTAGCATACAATATCCCCACTATTCGTTTTCATAAAACAAATCAATATCAAAATATTTTTCAAAATATTGGAGACACATATAACTACTGATTGTATTCATTATAGTTTAGTAGCGTATGATACTCCCACTATTTGTTTTCATAAAACAAATCAATATCAAAAACGAATTTTTCAAATATTGGAAGTAACTACTACTACTACGGTTTTTGCATTCCCTTGAAATTGGACTTTATAGTCATCTTAGGCTCTTGGATGACCATGGACTTATTGGTTAATTCAACAACGAGCCAACATTGTTGAATAAGATCTCGGGGAGGTTGTGTCAATTTAATTACGTGCTTTCAATTCAATTAAAAATTTTTGATTGAGCCATTAGAAATGAAAGACAATGATTCATTGCTAATTAGGGCGTTGGACCCATTTAATCTTTTTATCTCATGTCAAAACTGAAGGAAGATTTATGAAAAACATGTTCATTTAAGCAACATCAATAGCATGCAATTAACAATTAAAGGCGGAATCATGCTTGTATGCACTTAAAAACAAAACATTTACCCATGAAATTCAAAGCCTAGTAGATAGGTGAACCAAGACTCAACTCAAAACAAAGTGAGTTGAGAAATCAATACCTTTGTAGATTCCTCTTTGCATAAGCAAAGGCTAATCACCCAAAGAGAGGGCCTTCATTCCTTGCATCTTAGATCCATGGATTTGGATGGATGAAAAGGTTTCTCCAAGTTCCCAAAATTGAGAACCTCTAATGATTCATCACCAAGGCATAATGAAGAAGAAAATGAGTGACCTTGGAGGAGTTTGATTGCTAGATGATCCATCCAAGGTTGGCCTAAATTTTAGAGAGAAAGGAGAGCTTGTGTTCTCATCCTTTCCCCAAAAATTACCATATGTAAATTTTAGGCTATAAAGTCCTTTATATAGTCCCTTCAAATAAGTGACCTAATGGACCAAAAGCCCTATTCTTCTAACATGGCAAGCCTATAGGGTTTATTGGGCTTTCAAGCCCATTGTTTATTCAAGTTGTCATACAACTTGAGTTAATGGGCTTGACATTCAAATCCCATTGGGCCTTGCGGCCCAAAACTAACCCGAGGTCTTTAACGAACTTATTCGTTTGATTAATTAACATATTAATTAATCCTAGCCTTAGATAAATAATTAAACCATTTAATTATTCTTACTCATCTCCGTTGTTTCTTCAAACTCTACCTTACTCGGTGAACGATCCATTAGGTTCCTTTTAGCGAGGCAGTGGGCGATTAAAACTCTTTCTAATCGATTGTGAATTGAAACTTACTTTCAATTCTCCCGTTAGTGATAATACACTTTTAGGGCTTCCACAAACCATGGTTGACGCCTAGCAGCATGTCATGGTTACCCAAGCTAATCAGAAGAGGTGGAGAACCTATTCAGTTTTAGGATTACAAATGCAATACGGTCTTTCTCTAATACAATACTCTTGACCACATTGTTTGGTTTGATAGTTTATTCATGTCTACTATCCAATGTGAGTCTTGTGCTTATATGATTACCTTGAATGTGATTTGGAACACATTCCTAAATCTCATTCATACTTTGGCCAAAGATTCTTAATCATATCATAGAGTATTCTCCCTCAAACAGTTTGAAGGTTAGAGATCCCTTGTTGGGCATTCACTTGCCTCCATGGCTAAGTGGCTTAACCCTAACGATGCCATGGACACCCTCCTGATGGAGTGACTTTGACATAATCAAAGATTAAGGACCTAACCACAAGACAACTGTGATGCCTCAGGTCAAAAGACTAATTTGCATTATCCCAACCATGAGTTCTCATGTGACATGAATATGAGAACTCTTCGTTGATCGTGTTCAGTGAACTCATTCTCTATTGAGCACCTACGTACTTGTCTTGATGTCACACACACCAATGACTCGAGACTAGTCACTCTCCCTGAGAGAAGACATAGCACGTACTGATCTTAACGGACTGTCAATGCCCAATTGACAATCTTATGATCAGGAACGTTTAGGATGTGTCAACGAAAGAATGGTCTCATAAATCTAACTTCTTTAGATCGCATTCTTCCAATCACATATTCCTTGGACTTATCGTTTAAGCATATAACATTTATATGAGACGGCTCAAACAATAATGTTTGCCCTTAATATTAAACTAGATTAGTTTAACATGTGAAATGTCCATAAAGTATCATCATATGATTGGTTTTAGGGCACATTTCCAACAATCTCCCACTTGCACTAGAGCCAATCAGCTTAGTCATCAGTGATGATACCTCTTCTGTAGTCATTTCATAAATGGCTGAGTAGTAGGCCTAGACAATGGATATCTATATGTTATCCATAGAAGCAACCTTGAGAATAACGACGTCACCATTATACATGATTCTCAATCATGTGGTTCATTCTCTCATTTGAGTTTGGACCTTGATGAGACCTTGATTCCCTGGCTTGAGCTATAGCCCCATTAGTGTCATACACTTTCTGGTTGGAACCGAATGGAGAGTTCATGAATGAACTTTTCCATCCAAACAACAATGTTGTAAGCTTCTATATGGCAATATATTTTGCATACATGATGGAACACATTAAAGTCATTTACTTTTAACATTTCCACCCAAATATCTCTTTAGTCATAATAAAGAGATATCTCATTATCACTTCATTCACAATGAAGAGATATTCTATGATGGATTAGATTCGTAATCTAATACATTTACGCTTCCATTACGTTACTCTAATTCTTCCTCATTCTTGAGGAATCCATCCTTAGTATTTCTTAAATACCTAAGGATTCACTTGACAGTTGCCATGGTTCTGATCCTGGGCTTGCACTGATATCATCTTGTACCGTTCTAGGTACAACTTATATCAATGTTTTCATACAATATGAAATACATAAATCACCTTTCTGCGTATGCATAAAGGATTCTATTTACGCATTATTTCTTTGGGAGTCAAAGGGTACATTCCCTTTGATAAGAACAACTTCCTAGTCTCACTAGAATTGTCATTCTAATTGAAGTTTATCATCATATGAGAAACTTCCTAGCATCTCATTGTCTATTTTAGGGATTGATATAATCCAATTATATCTTGAAATCTATCATTATAGATTTCCATCCCATGTATATAGACTATGTCTCCCATATACATTCTATCATTATAGAATGTTTAAAGTCATAACTTTAACGATGAAGAATTCCTTTCATTTTCAAAATTAATATATATCATGTATATATATTCAAATTTAGGAATATGATCAACTCCCACTAATCTTTTGTAAACCTAGTAAACAAAAGATTCATTTACATCTTTATGAGAAATCAAACAATTGATCTTTTCTCATAAGACGCTTATAGCTCCCACTAGCTTGCTAAGATCCATGATGGATGGATCTCTACAACTAACATGTCTTAGAAGTATATATCATATATATATGGGTAATTGATAATGTCCTAACGAACTAAATCTTATTTATGTTCATTCTTCTCCTAATGGAGAAATTCATTATCTTACGATGCTACTTTCCTTGATATTTTTCAAGGAAATTAATCTAAAGTGTTACTTTTTCCTTGGATCAAATCTAAGGAGGTAAATACTTTAGACGTCTTACTCATCTACTTACATTTCTTGAATTCTTTGAAACCTTTTGCAAAGTATTCGGACTTGTGTTTATTCAAAATAAACTATAGTCCAACCGAGAGTGATCTTCGGTGAATGTCATACAACATGAGTAGTATTATGTTGTGGACAAGTGCCACTAACATCTAAGTGAATCAACCTCAACAACTTTGTGATTCTTTCTACTTTCCAAAAGAATAAAGATTCGAACATTTCGCCTCTATACAATTTTAACAAGAAGGTATTGGATCTGGATCTAACGATCCAAGGCATCCATCTATGACCAATTCGTAACTTATGTTTTAGAGGTATCACAACTCAGTTGGGATTAGTCACTACCTTGCAACCTTTTGGGTTTTAAGCATCGTTATATTCTTAAACAGTTAACACTACCACATCATCTCTACTACAGAGACAATTAATTAGATTACCATAATCTAATCATTCATTAATAAAGAACAATGTTTTGTCAAACAAAACATTCATCCATCTATACAACTGTGACGGAATTATGTTCCTTTAAAATTGGGACGTAAAGACAATCTTTGGTTTTTCCAATTTCTTTGGTAGTTCATATGAGGAAGTAAGTACAATCCGCTTTCGCAGAGATCTATATTTGATTCACGTTTCGAATGTGAAGTACTTTCTCTTCTCTCATTTATCTTCTACTTCTTATTAGCCACACTTTTACAACGATTGTAAAACATAGTTGCTAATACAGAATCATGTATTCAAGTAGAAGAACCAACTGTTTTTGAATTATTCAAGAACATTTTACAACACCTTCGAAAGGTGTGTTCTTGACACTTGCAAGACATTTCTTGCAAATACCCCTTCCAATGTCCATCCTTTCATAAAGAAAGTTTGTTCCCTTGGAGTTATTTTGCCTTCTTCATTTGACTTCCCTTTTGACTACAATAGTCATGGTCCCTAAACTCCCACTATCTCTCTTGAAACTTATTTCAAATGTATTATACACATCAAACGATTTGGAGAGTGTGCGGTTATTGTTCACTATATAGTTTACAATAAACTTAGTGAACCATTAGGATAGGGACACAAAGGTGAAGTCCTTGCCTAGTTTCCGTCTCGTTAAGTGGTTTAACACTTCAACACTCAATGATTCAAAATCATCATAAGTCCATATAAATGGACTATTTTTGTCAACCAACCATTATGTTCTAAACATAATAACAAACTTTCAAGAGTTGTTCAAGGCAACTCTCATTTCTTCATACAACAATTTGTAAGTGAAGAATCATGGCACATAAAGTGTCCATGCCCTTGTGCTTACTTCTCAAGTTCCTTGTTCGTGTAACAAAGAGACAAGCACTAAAGTTTGTGTTGATTAAGGGTTGTTCAAAGCAACTCTTATTTCTTCATACAACAATTTGTATTTGAAGAATTATGACATTAAAAGTGTTGTCCTTCTCATGTTAGACTTATCTAACATATTCTTCCAATGATACATTATCAATAGGAAGATTGTGAGGATGAGACTACTTAGTTACATCTACAAGCCATTAAAGACAATCTATGGGATTGTAAAACTAAGTCCGGAAATTAAAGCGTTCGGTTTTTCTTTGTCAAGTTTTGGATAGCGTTTGCAAATATATTGGTAAACAAATACATAACTAATATAAATTGATTGATTTTAAGCCATTTGATTCGGGTCTTTAAATCAAATAGCACCACCCACTATTTTTGGCAAATTCCATATCCCTCATCGGAATTTGAGAGTTTTGGAGGAAACTCTTAGTAGGGTATGGGAGGCTCACTATTACCAAGCCCACCTCACGATGATACGATATCGGCTAGCATTAATAATAATGAGAGAGTACGCTTACTCATTTGCATCTCTTGCAAGTACCCATCTTATTTGGCCTCTAGAGAATGTTGCCTCACAATGATATGATATCGGCGCCATTGCACTTAGTTAAGTTATTCCCACCATGCTTAGTTCATGAAGGGGTTCAAGAATAGCCTCACAATGATATGATATTGGCCATCCTCGTTGCCTACACTCACCTCATCATATGCGTATAGACTCCTCCTGAGTGTAAGCATGCACTTTGTACTCCCCCATGATAGGGTGAAGCCGGTGTACAAGTCACAAACGATTGGAGCCTACCACGGTGGAAGGCCACGAAGAGATATTCAAAGCATCTCTCACTTATCAACTTAATAATGGTTTGGTTGAGGGTTTTAGGTCTCATCACATAAATATTCATTTTAATCTAATTAAAACAATTTTGGTCCTATTACAACTATTGGTCCATATGATTGATTTAGTAGTTTATAATACTCCCACTATGCTTTTAAAACGGTTTTTAAAGCAAGACTATATGGTACTACTAACATAAGATTTGCATTCATTGATGGACTATATAGTTGCCTTAAGGCCTTAGGATGACTATGAACCTTTGATTCGATTCAAACACGAGCCTAGTGTTGAATCTCGGTCTAGGGATGGAGATTGATTTTAGTTACGCGTTTAATCACATTAAGGCGTGTTGTCTTATTGGGCGTTGGACCCAACTACTCCAATTTCATGCATATCGAATAAAACAAGAAAGGAGTACTTCAAAGTAAATAAGAGCTTATGCTCTTTTACAACAATTGATCAAATCAAATTACTTTAAAGTAAAGAAGAGCTTATGCTCTTTTACAACAATTGATCATATCAAATTACAACCAAAATTTAATCTACACATTCCCATGGTTCAAACAAATTTGAAACGGCCTTTCACATAGCTCAATTATCGTAGGCTTAGGTTCATAATCACCCTTTCTTTAATTAATTAACGCGTTAACTAATTAAACTTGAATGCAACATTTTCATTTGGTTTTTGTATCCATAGAATTGATTTAAATGGAGCTAAATGAAATGAAAATCCAATTCTCATTTAAAGAGACAAAACAATTTTTGTTCTCTACCTAATTTGGGCCAAAATGCTATGACCTCAACTTGTTTGGGCCATAGTGCAATTAACCTCAACTTTTGGGCTATTTTGCAAAAACTTAAACTTTTGGGGTCACTTTGTAAAAACACAAAAGTCCACTACTTCATGTAATTACAACTAGAACCCAAAAATTTCCACAAAAAATAAAACTTCATTAAAGGAGCAAAACAATTTGTCCTTTTAGTGATTTTGGACCTTTACGTAAAAACGTAAACTTTTGGGTCAAAATGCAAATACACAAAAGTATCAAAACTTTATATAATTGCACAAAAGCCCCACAAGGACCCTAATTGAGTAGGGTGGCTGATTTTGAAGCAAAGTAATAAAAAAAATTTCAAAGTTTTTTGTAAGTGGGGTGTGTGTAATGGAATAAATCATTACATACCTACCCACTAAAATTTCTTTAATTTTTCAAAACAAATATCTAATATATTTAAACATTAGAAATATTTCAAAACAAAAACTTTATGAAATAAATCAAAACTTTGAATCAAAACACCAAACCTTTTGTTCTTGGCAAGAACATATCAAGAACAATGAAGAACATCCATAAAAACCCATAAGAGCTCCATGACCATTCTTCACCCAAAAAACATACCAAAACCACTCAAACTTAAGGGAAATAACATACAACCATACTAGGGTACATAGGGGTTCCAAAAGTCACTTTAAAACACTTTTAACAAGTCAAACAAGAACCCAAAAATCCACCCTTTGGATTTGGCCGAATTTCCCCAAAAACATGGCACCAAATTTTAGCTCCAAAATTCATGCTCATATGAACTACATCTACAACATTTGAGATGGCAAATTTTCTAACAAAATTTACATTCAAAGAAGCAAGAATAAAGCTTGTAACAATTACAACATTCAAATCACAAACTATGAACTACAAAACCCAAAAGGATTCACCAACTACTAGACTTAGGCTCTTGATACCACTTGAAGGAAGATTTATGAAAAACATGATCATTTAAGCAACATCAATAGCATGCAATTAACAATTAAAGGCGGAATCATGCTTGTATGCACTTAAAAACAAAACATTTACCCATGAAATTCAAAGCCTAGTAGATAGGTGAACCAAGACTCAACTCAAAACAAAGTGAGTTGAGAAATCAATACCTTTGTAGATTCCTCTTTGCATAAGCAAAGGCTAATCACCCAAAGAGAGGGCCTTCATTCCTTGCATCTTAGATCCATGGATTTGGATGGATGAAAAGGTTTCTCCAAGTTCCCAAAATTGAGAACCTCTAATGATTCATCACCAAGGCATAATGAAGAAGAAAATGAGTGACCTTGGAGGAGTTTGATTGCTAGATGATCCCTCCAAGGTTGGCCTAAATTTTAGAGAGAAAGGAGAGCTTGTGTTCTCATCCTTTCCCCAAAAATTACCATATGTAAATTTTAGGCTATAAAGTCCTTTATATAGTCCCTTCAAATAAGTGACCTAATGGACCAAAAGCCCTATTCTTCTAACATGGCAAGCCTATAGGGTTTATTGGGCTTTCAAGCCCTTTGTTTATTCAAGTTGTCATACAACTTGAGTTAATGGGCTTGACATTCAAATCCCATTGGGCCTTGCGGCCCAAAACTAACCCGAGGTCTTTAACGAACTTATTCGTTTGATTAATTAACATATTAATTAATCCTAGCCTTAGATAAATAATTAAACCATTTAATTATTCTTACTCATCTCCGTTGTTTCTTCAAACTCTACCTTACTCGGTGAACGATCCATTAGGTTCCTTTTAGCGAGGCAGTGGGCGATTAAAACTCTTTCTAATCGATTGTGAATTGAAACTTACTTTCAATTCTCCCGTTAGTGATAATACACTTTTAGGGCTTCCACAAACCATGGTTGACGCCTAGCAGCATGTCATGGTTACCCAAGCTAATCAGAAGAGGTGGAGAACCTATTCAGTTTTAGGATTACAAATGCAATACGGTCTTTCTCTAATACAATACTCTTGACCACATTGTTTGGTTTGATAGTTTATTCATGTCTACTATCCAATGTGAGTCTTGTGCTTATATGATTACCTTGAATGTGATTTGGAACACATTCCTAAATCTCATTCATACTTTGGCCAAAGATTCTTAATCATATCATAGAGTATTCTCCCTCAAACAGTTTGAAGGTTAGAGATCCCTTGTTGCGCATTCACTTGCCTCCATGGCTAAGTGGCTTAACCCTAACGATGCCATGGACACCCTCCTGATGGAGTGACTTTGACATAATCAAAGATTAAGGACCTAACCACAAGACAACTGTGATGCCTCAGGTCAAAAGACTAATTTGCATTATCCCAACCATGAGTTCTCATGTGACATGAATATGAGAACTCTTCGTTGATCGTGTTCAGTGAACTCATTCTCTATTGAGCACCTACGTACTTGTCTTGATGTCACACACACCAATGACTCGAGACTAGTCACTCTCCCTGAGAGAAGACATAGCACGTACTGATCTTAACGGACTGTCAATGCCCAATTGACAATCCTATGATCAGGAACGTTTAGGATGTGTCAACGAAAGAATGGTCTCATGAATCTAACTTCTTTAGATCGCATTCTTCCAATCACATATTCCTTGGACTTATCGTTTAAGCATATAACATTTATATGAGACGGCTCAAACAATAATGTTTGCCCTTAATATTAAACTAGATTAGTTTAACATGTGAAATGTCCATAAAGTATCATCATATGATTGGTTTTAGGGCACATTTCCAACAAAAACCCTCTTTCAATATGTCTCCTTACCAATAGTTAAAGAAACTCTAGTCTAGTACTAGAGGGAATCAACTAACTAAAAGAGATTAAGAAGTAATAAGAATTACAAACCGATTTGTACAAATTCCTACAAATTACACATACTAAGAGGGAGAGATAGATTAATGTCAAACATAATAAGGTCCAATTGAAATAGAAATTAAAACACATTCCCAAGGTTCAAACAATTTGAGTTTAGCGCCTTATTCTCGTAGCTCAATTATCGTTTAAGGCATAAGTCCATAGTCACCCATTTTCTAATTACTTAATCACATTAAATGATTAAATGGAATGCAACATAATCAATTAGATTTAGTGCATATGGGCATAATTAAATGATGAGTTTAAACATTAAACAAAATTAAAATCAAACATTTCAATTTTAAATAGTAGGGGTCTAAATGCAAATATGAAAAAGTTAGGGGTCAAACCATAAATACTAAAAGTAAAACCAAACTTTTCATGATTACAAAAGGACCCTCAAGTGGGAAATCCATTAAGAAGGCCGGCCAAATGAAGGGGAAGGTGGGTAGGTCTCACCCACCTTGCATTATTTCAACATAAAGAAGAAAAAGAATTCAAATTATGCTTGCACTTGATTTTGCTTTAAGGAAATTAGGGAAAAAGTTTTAAAATATCCTAAAGAAGTCTAGGATTGAAAAAACCTTTTGTAATAAATATTGATGATAAGAATATCATCCAAATCCATAAAACAATTTATGAACTTGAATAAAACTAATTTCAAAAAAAAAAAACAAAACCATGAACACCAAGAACATAACCAAGAACTTCAAGAACACATTTTTCTAGCTTCAAAGTGTGTGTGTGAGGTTCAAAACAAAACACAAACACATAGCCAAAAAATCCCCTTTTGCCGTGCCCTCCCTATGATTCAAAACCCCAAAATTTGTTCTAAACTCACTCTTCATTCATGCATCCAAAACACCTTTTGCATACATATCTTTTTCAACTATTGATTCACAATTTTTCAACATTTGAAAAACAAAAGATAAACATACTTTGAATGAAGAACTAATATGTCAAACATAAAATTAATACCCATATGCATAAAATCCAAAAGGACACATCAAATATAAACCTTTGGCTCTTGATACCACTTGAAGGGAAAATATGAGATTTATGTGGGATTTCTATTGACTAGCATGCATATACAATTCAAAATTTATATATGAAAACAACGGAAGCATGTCATCAATTAATATCAAAGCTCTGAAGTAAGATTTGTGAAAAACATGTTCATTTAAGCAACATCAATAGCATGCAATTAACAATTAAAGGCGGAATCATGCTTGTATGCACTTAAAAACAAAACATTTACCCATGAAATTCAAAGCCTAGTAGATAGGTGAACCAAGACTCAACTCAAAACAAAGTGAGTTGAGAAATCAATACCTTTGTAGATTCCTCTTTGCATAAGCAAAAGCTAATCACCCAAAGAGAGGGCCTTCATTCCTTGCATCTTAGATCCATGGATTTGGATGGATGAAAAGGTTTCTCCAAGTTCCCAAAATTGAGAACCTCTAATTATTCATCACCAAGGCATAATGAAGAAGAAATGAGTGACCTTGGAGGAGTTTGATTGCTAGATGATCCCTCCAAGGTTGGCCGAAATTTTAGAGAGAAAGGAGAGCTTGTGTTCTCATCCTTTCCCCCAAAAATAACCCTTAGTAAATTTTAGGCTATAAAGTCCTTTATATAGTCCCTTCAAATAAGTGACCTAATGGACCAAAAGCCCTATCCTTTTACACATGGCCGGCCTATAGGTTTATTGGGCTTTCAAGCCCTTTGTTTATTCAAGTTGTCATACAACTTGAGTTAATGGGCTTGACATTCAAATCCCATTGGGCCTTGCGGCCCAAAACTAACCCGAGGTCTTTAACGAACTTATTCGTTTGATTAATTAACATATTAATTAATCCTAGCCTTAGATAAATAATTAAACCATTTAATTATTCTTACTCATCTCCGTTGTTTCTTCAAACTCTACCTTACTCGGTGAACGATCCATTAGGTTCCTTTTAGCGAGGCAGTGGGCGATTAAAACTCTTTCTAATCGATTGTGAATTGAAACTTACTTTCAATTCTCCCGTTAGTGATAATACACTTTTAGGGCTTCCACAAACCATGGTTGACGCCTAGCAGCATGTCATGGTTACCCAAGCTAATCAGAAGAGGTGGAGAACCTATTCAGTTTTAGGATTACAAATGCAATACGGTCTTTCTCTAATACAATACTCTTGACCACATTGTTTGGTTTGATAGTTTATTCATGTCTACTATCCAATGTGAGTCTTGTGCTTATATGATTACCTTGAATGTGATTTGGAACACATTCCTAAATCTCATTCATACTTTGGCCAAAGATTCAAAATCATATCATAGAGTATTCTCCCTCAAACAGTTTGAAGGTTAGAGATCCCTTGTTGCGCATTCACTTGCCTCCATGGCTAAGTGGCTTAACCCCAACGATGCCATGGACACCCTCATGATGGAATGACTTTGACATAATCAAAGATTAAGGACCTAACCACAAGACAACTGTGATGCCTCAGGTCAAAAGACTAATTTGCATTATCCCAACCATGAGTTCTCATGTGACATGAATATGAGAACTCTTCGTTGATCGTGTTCAGTGAACTCATTCTCTATTGAGCACCTACGTACTTGTCTTGATGTCACACACACCAATGACTCGAGACTAGTCACTCTCCCTGAGAGAAGACATAGCACGTACTGATCTTAACGGACTGTCAATGCCCAATTGACAATCCTATGATCAGGAACGTTTAGGATGTGTCAACGAAAGAATGGTCTCATGAATCTAACTTCTTTAGATCGCATTCTTCCAATCACATATGCCTTGGACTTATCGTTTAAGCATATAACATTTATATGAGACGGCTCAAACAATAATGTTTGCCCTTAATATTAAACTAGATTAGTTTAACTTGTGAAATGTCCATAAAGTATCATCATATGATTGGTTTTAGGGCACATTTCCAACAATCTCCCACTTGCACTAGAGCCAATCAGCTTAGTCATCAGTGATGATACCTCTTCTGTAGTCATTTCATAAATGGCTGAGTAGTAGGCCTAGACAATGGATATCTATATGTTATCCATAGAAGCAACCTTGAGAATAACGATGTCACCATTATACATGATTCTCAATCATGTGGTTCAGTCTCTCATTTGAGTTCGGACCTTGATGAGACCTTGATTCCCTGGCTTGAGCTATCGCCCCATTAGTGTCATACACTTTCTGGTTGGAACCGAATGGAGAGTTCATGAATGAACTTTCCCATCCAAACAACAATGTTGTAAGCTTCTATATGGCAATATATTTTGCATACATGATGGAATACATTAAAGTCATTTACTTTTAACGTTTCCACCCAAATATCTCTTTAGTCATATTAAAGAGATATCTCATTATCACTTCATTCATAATGAAGAGATATTCTATGATGGATTAGATTCATAATCTAATACATTTACGCTTCCATTACGTTACTCTAATTCTTCCTCATTCTTGAGGAATCCATCCTTTGTATTTCTTAAATACCTAAGGATTCACTTGACAGTTGCCATGGTTCTGATCCTGGGCTTGCACTGATATCATCTTGTACCGTTCTAGGTACAACTTATATCAATGTTTTCATACAATATGAAATACATAAATCACCTTTCTGCGTATGCATAAAGGATTCTATTTACGCATTATTTCTTTGGGAGTCAAAGGGTACATTCCCTTTGAGAAGAACAACTTCCTAGTCTCACTAGAATTGTCATTCTAATTGAAGTTTATCATCATATGAGAAACTTCCTAGCATCTCTTGTCTATTTTAGGGATTGATATAATCCAATTATATCTTAAAATCTATCATTATAGATTTCCATCCCATGTATATAGACTATGTCTCCCATATACATTCTATCATTATAGAATGTTTAAAGTCATAACTTTAACGATGAAGAATTCCTTTCATTTTCAAAATTTAATATATATCATGTATATATATTCAAATTTAGGAATATGATCAACTCCCACTAATCTTTTGTAAACCTAGTAAACAAAAGATTCATTTACATCTTTATGAGAAATCAAACAATTGATCTTTTCTCTTAAGACGCTTATAGCTCCCACTAGCTTGCTAAGATCCATGATGGATGGATCTCTACAACTAACCTGTCTTGTGATTTATGGTTTTAGACATATATTATCAAGACTATCTTAATAATGGTTTCGGAAACCCATATTATGTCCAAACCATTCAACTGAGACGGTTTATAAATCCTTCTCGACTACCTTGGAGCTTGTGGTGTAGGAACTAGGTTGTTATTTTTTGTTGATCATATCAAACAAACACAACTCCAAATCTTAACATGTTTAAGATTTGTCTTTCTTTCCAACTACATCTTATGGAGTTATGAAAATTTTGGAAGATCTTCTAATTGACAATCATATTGTTTTTAGAAGTATATATATCTTATATATGGGTAATAGATAACATCCAACGAACTAAATTTTATTCAAGTTCGTTCTTCTCCTAATGGAGAAATTCATTATCTTATGATGCTATTTTCCTTGATATCTTCCAAGGAAACTCATCTAAAGTGTTATCTTTCCTTGGATCTAATTCAAGGAGGTAAATACTTTAGACGTCTTACTCATCAACTCACATTTCTTGAATTCTTTGAAACCTTTTGCAAAGTATTCGGACTTGTGTTTATTCAAAATAAACTATAGTCCAACCGAGAGTGATCTTCGGTGAATGTCATACAACATGAGTAGTATTATGTTGTGGACAAGTGCCACTAACATCTAAGTGAATTAACCTCAACTACTTTGTGATTCTTTCTTCTTTCCAAAAGAATAAAGATTCGAACATTTCGCCTCTATACAATTTTAACAAGAAGGCATTGGATCCGGATCTAACGATCCAAAGCATCCATCTATTACCAACTCGTAATTTATGTTTTAGAGGTGTCACAACTCAGTTGGGATTAGTCACTCCCTTGCAACCTTTTGGGTTTTAAGCATCATCGTATTCTAAACAGTTAAACTACCACATCATCTCTACTATAGAGACAACCAATTAGATTACAATAATCTAATTATTGATTAATAAAGAACAATGTTTTGTTAAACAAAACATTTATCCACCTCTACTATAGTGACGGATTTAAGTTCCTTAAAATTGGAATGTAAAGACAATCTTTAGTATTTTTCAATTTCTTTGGTAGTTCATATGAGGAAGTAAGTACAATCCGCTTTCGCAGAGATCTATATTCGACTCACGTTTGGAATGTGAAGTACTTTCTCTTCTCTCATTTATCTTCTACTTCTTATTAGCACACTTTTACAACAATTGTAAAACATAGTTACTAATACAGAATCATGCATTCAAGTAGAAGAACCAACTGTTATGAACTTTTCAAGAACATTTTACAACACCTTCAAAAGGTGTGTTCTTGACACTTGCAAGACATTTCTTGCAAATACCCCTTCCAATGTCCATCCTTTCATAAAGAAAGTTTGTTCCCTTGGAGTTATTTTGCCTTCTTCATTTGACTTCCCTTTTGATTACAATAGTCATGGTCCCTAAACTCCCACTATCTCTCTTGAAACTTATTTCAAATGTGTTATACACATCAAATGATTTGGAGAGCGTGTGGTTATTGTTCACTATATAGTTTACAATAAACTTAGTGAACCATTAGGATAGGGACACAAAGGTGAAGTCCTTGCCTAGTTTCCGTCTCGTTAAGTGGTTTAACACTTCAACACTCAATGATTCAAAATCATCATAAGTCCATGTTGATGGACTATTTTTGTCAACCAACCATTATGTTCTAAACATAATTACAAACTTTCAAGAGTTGTTCAAGGCAACTCTTATTTCTTCATACAACAATTTGTAAGTGAAGAATCATGGCACATAAAGCGTCCATGCCCTTGTGCTTACTTCAAAAGTTCCTTGTTTATGTAACAAAGAAACAAGCACTAAAGTTTGTGTTGATTAAGGGTTGTTCAAAGCAACTCTTATTTCTTCATACAACAATTTGTATTTGAAGAATTATGACATTAAAAGTGTTGTCCTTCTCATGTTTAGACTTATCTAACATATTCTTCCAATGATACATTATGAATAGGAAGATTGTGAGGATGAGACTACTTAGTTACATCTACAAGCCATTAAAGACAATCTATGGGATTGTAGAACTAAGTCCGGAAATTAAAGCGTTCGGTTTTTTTTTGTCAAGTTTTGGATAGCGTTTGCAAATATATTGGTAAACAAATACATAACGAATATAAATTGATTGATTTTAAGCTATTTGATCCGGGTCTTTAAATCAAATAGCACCACCCACTATTTTTGGCAAATTCCATATCCCTCATCGGAATTCGAGAGTTTTGGAGGAAACTCTTAGTAGGGTATGGGAGGCTCACTATTACCAAGCCCACCTCACGATGATACGATGTTGGTTAGCAAAAATAATGATGAGAGAATAACGCTTTACTCATTTACAACGTTTGTAATTACCCATCTTGTTTGGCCTCTAGAGAATGTTTCCTCACGATGATACGATGTTGGCACTATTGCACTTAGTTAAGTTATTCCCACTGTAGACATCAAAATTTCGGTGAAATGAATGTTGACCAATAATTAAAATTTCAATGTTCACGTGTCACATAAATTTTACATGTAGCGTGTGATTCAACGAAAAATCGAAATAAATTGGAAAAGTCATCAAATATGACACGTGTCAATACCTGGCAGAAATGATTTATTTCATCTGATTATTTAAATCCAAAAATCAAGTTTTGAAATTCTATAAATAGGAGGCCAATGCATTCATTTTGGGGGAGGAAGAAAGAAAGAAGCCTTGAAACTTTAAAGCTCTCAAGCAAATCCCGAAGAATCAAGAAAGCACTTTTCGTTCATCGTTCATCATCCATCAACCTTCAAGATCAAGCCCCAACGGCCCTTGAAGAACTTCCACCAACTCAAGATCAAGCCCCGACGGCCCTTGAGGAAAGTGTTCATCGCTCATCATCCGTTCATCCTAAGATCAAGCCCCAACGGCCCCTTTGGATCAACAACCTCAACAAATCCACACATCCGTTCATCCTTCAAGATTAAGCCCAGAAGCCCTTGAAGATCCGTTCATCCTAAGATCGAGCCCCAACGGCCCCTTTGGATCAACAACCTCAACAAATCCACACATCCGTTCATCCTTCAAGATTAAGCCCAAAAGCCCTTGAAGATCCGTTCATCCATCAACCTTCAAGATCAAGCCCAACGCCCCTTGAAGATCCATTCATCAACTGTGCATCCTTAGATCAAGCCCCGACGGCCCTTTGGATCAACAACTCATCCACAAACTCACATCCTACGAAGATAGAATCAGAGGATCAAATTACAAAGAGATTGTAACCCCAAAATCATTAATACAAAAAAATATATTTTGTACACGTATTCTTGTCTCTTGTTTCAGGAATTTCTCGTGTTTACAAATTTGGCACGCCCGGTGGGATTATCTCTACCTCTCATCTCTATCCTCAAATCATCAAAAAACGCAAATGGCATCAAGAAAGGATCAAGCAAAGAACAAGAACATCATCGCCGCAAGTGGTGATATTTCGGGCATCATAACCCGAAGTAAGGCAAGAGATCTTTTTGCCGCGGCTTCCGCCCCTGCATTAACTCTGTCAAAGGAACAAGAGCACCTGAGGTACGAGCCTGTGATCACCCTAGCCTCGCTAAGGGCATCAAAAGGGGAGAGCCCAAGGAAATACTCAGAGTCCCTACTCTCCGACGCTGATTCGAGCGGCAGTACAACCATGCAAGTCATGACCACGGGAGCAACTTCAATCGAGGAGCAGCTAGCTCAGATGAATGAAGCAATCGCAAAGCTCACACGAACTGTGGAAGAGAAGGACTTGCAGATTGCCGCACTTGTCAACCAACTAGAGGCGCTGCCCGACGTGAAAGTCGACCCAATTGTTGGCCTATTAAAGAAAGAAGGCGACGAAGAAGAGGAGCCTCCAGCGGAGAAAGTCGAAGAGAAGCCCAAGCTAGACCAGGCAACGACATCCATGGGATCTCTCTCTATCCAGCAGCTACAGGAGATGATTGCAAGCACTATCAAGACACAGTACGAAGGAAGCTCGCATGACTCCGTACTGTACTCAAAGCCTTACTCCAAGAGGATTGATGCTTTGAAGATGCCAAGGGGTTATCAACCCCCAAAATTCATGCAGTTCGATGGAAAAGGCAACCCGAAGCAACATGTCGCCCATTTCATTGAAACTTGCAACAATGCTGGGACAGAGGGAGACTACCTCGTCAAACAGTTCGTGCGTTCGCTGAAAAGTAACGCTTTTGACTGGTACACTGACCTCGAACCTGAGTCTATCAACAGTTGGGACCAGCTAGAAAGGGAATTCCTCAACCGTTTCTACAGCACTCGTCGTACTGTAAGCATACTAGAGCTGACCAGTACGAAACAGTGGAGAGATGAACCTGTCGTCAACTACATAAATAGATGGCGCTCCTTAAGTCTGGATTGCAAAGATCGGCTTTCTGAAACCTCTGCCATTGAGATGTGCGTTCAAGGCATGCACTGGGGGTTACATTATATCCTCTAAGGCATAAAACCCAGAACATTCGAAGAGCTAGCAACTCGTTCCCACGACATGGAGCTGAGTATCGCTAATCACGGGAAAAAGGAGCCGATTACTAACTTCAATAAGGATAAAGTATTCGCCCCAAATGTAGACAAGACCGGGAAGAAGCCCGCTAAGGAAGCTTTCACCGTCAACACTACCCCCATCAAGACCTCCTCAGCGCCCATCAAGACCTCCTCAGCGCCCATCAAGACCTCCTCAGCGCCCATCAAGATCTCCTCCAAGAAGAAAGCGAAGGAAATAAAGACAAGTGAGCCTCCTCGCACCCAAGACAGATACAAGAGCACCTTGAGAGAGTTGGAACAGAAAACGTACCCGTTTCCTGACTCTGACATGGCTGCCATGTTAGATGACTTGCTGGAAAAAAAGGTGATTGAACTACCCGAATGCAAGCGTCCTGAAGAAATGAATCGCACAAACGATCCTAGGTACTGCAAGTACCATCGTATTGTGAGTCATCCTGTTGGCAAGTGCTTCGTTCTTAAAGAACTCATCATGAAGCTGGCACAACAAGGGCAAATTGAGCTCGATCTTGAGGAAACGGCCGCAACGCATACCACCACAATTGCGTTTGGATCGTTTAATCCTGTGCCTCTCCAAACGACACCTGACCGTTCCTGTGAATGCTCAAGTTGCACGGCACCCCCTACACAACCATCACTGGAGAGAAGCGACCAAGATGCACATGCTGATGATGAAGAAGGATGGATTTTGGTAACCTACAAAAAGACAAGGAAACCAAGACCACCAGTCATACAGCCAAATGTGGAACAAAGAAGAAATCACCACGGCCGCAACAATGCGAAGTCTAAAAGAAACATAAAGCATAATAAAACAACATATGCTAGGGAACCTATGGAGCATGAGCCACGCATTCCCGTTTCCTTGCGTGAGTACTTCCCGAATGACTTTTTGCAACGGTGCACTACCATGGCCTGTCACATGGTTGAAATAGAAATAGAAGAGCCCTTAAAAGGCAAAGCTATCGCCACCGAGGTAGAAAAGACCCTCACACCTGAAGAAGGTCTGCCAACACACTTTAGCATCGAGGAAGCGCTACCATTGCCAAAAAAGATACGAAGAGCACTAGCAGCAGTCCTGGTAGGTCCCGACGACCACGAAGTGCGAGAAAGTAACGACGAAGGCTTGAAGCTTCAGCCACATGAATGTGCCACATGTTGTGCCACCCATGACACAATTAACTTCACTGACGAAGACCTACTGCTGGGATCAAAGCCTCACAACCGTCCTCTCTTCGTCTCAGGGTACGTAAGGGAATACAAAGTCAACCGCATGCTTGTGGACGGTGGGTCGGCCATAAACATCATGCCAAAATCAACAATGACCATAATCGGCATCAAGGTGAATGAACTATCCCTGAGCCGTCTGCTGATCCAGGGTTTTAACCAAGGAGGACAAAAGGCGATGGGTATGATCCGAGTAGAGATGACCATTGGTGAGCTCAAATCAAGCACGATATTCCACGTGATTGATGCAAGAACTTCTTACAGCTTGCTCTTAGGAAGACCTTGGATCCACGCAAATGGGGTAGTGCCGTCCACCCTTCACCAATGCCTAAAATTTTACCGAGAAGGAGTGAAGGTGATCCAAGGTGATACCAAGCCATTCACCGAAGCCGAATCACACTTTGCAGACGCCAAGTTCTACATGGATGAAGACGTGGTACCCGAAGCCCTTCTGGAAGATATCAAATCCACGGGCAAAGCAGCACCTACAAAGCAGGAGTGGCAAGTCATGCCTAAAAAGCAAAAAGAGCAGACTGTGCCATCTTCAAGCAAAGACGATGACGAGTTTGCTAAACCTGCAACAACCAAAGGGAGTAGGACGCCGTCAGAAGGACCGAATGGTCAATCTCCATTCGAAACTGAAACAAGAAAAGCCGACACACAGTGGCACACGGATAATGTGAAGTTACTCAAGACAAATGCAGTTTTGCCTTTGACACAGCTATGGGGTGCTAAGGTCGCAAGACTACCACAAGGCTTCATAAAAGCTCTACCAAAGAAGGTGGAATCAAGCTTTCTTCCAACCAAAAGGACCGAGGAAGGTTTCGACCCTAACGCCTACAAACTCATGTCAAAGGCCGGGTACGACTTCGCTTCTTTTGCGGTGGCTGGAAAGAAGGTTTCAAACACCGTCAATAACGAAGAACGTAACCTTACCAAAACTCAAAAGAAGTTGAAGGAGCATGGTTACGGAGTTGACAACAACAAAGCCGGACTTGGTTTCACGCCAAATGCACCTGTGATGATTTCAAACAAAGCGAAAAACACTAGCGCTCAACACATCAGCGTGAGCATTGAACAAGACCAAGAAGAGCCTAAACCCTCCCCTCGGACGTCGGTCTTCGATAGGATGAGCCATTCAAGCTCCAGAACGTCAGTGTTTAATCGCATTGGTGGTGAAAACCAAACCTCTGTCTTCAAGAGGCTTAACGCGCCAACATCCCAAAACTCTGTTTTTGAACGGTTGTTAAAGCTTAAGAAACAAAGCAGCACAGTTATCTCTCCTCTGCGACGATCAGCTTCAGAAAAATTTGAAGATAATGAGAAGCCTTTTGGAAAGAGGAAGACAACACCAAAGGAAGAAAAGCTCGATGGGTTAGGAGAAAAAGATGACGTTCGAAGCTTGATTCCTTCAAGGATGAAGCGCCAAGCAATCTTGGAGGTCGACACAAAGGGACCACTGAAAGTGAGAAGGCGTACTATCATCCACACCAGACAATCCTTATGCCAACAAGCTCAAGAAGACAGCACTGAAGAGGAGATCCAAGATGTTTTCCACATCACGGTTCAAGAAGGTAAAGAAGACGAAATCCCCGAGGAAGATGTCACTGCTGCACCACCACAACTCGAAGATGGGGGGCAAGCCACAGTGGATGATCTCAAGGAACTCAACTTAGGTACAAGCAAGGAACCAAAGCCTATCTTCATAAGTGCATTATTAAGTACAGATGAGATAGAGAAGTATTATCAGCTGTTGTTAGAATACAAAGACGTCTTTGCCTGGACCTACAAAGAAATGCCCGGCCTGGACCCTATCATCGCTGTTCATCATCTTGCGGTCAGACCTGGAACACGACCGATAAAGCAAACTCAAAGACGCTATCGATCTGAGCTTATCCCACAAATTGAGGTCGAGATCGACAAGCTTATCGAAGCAGGCTTTATTCGAGAAGTGCAATACCCCAAGTGGATCTCCAACATCGTCATTGTCCTTAAGAAATCAGGACAAATACGTGTTTGCGTAGACTTCCGGGACCTCAACGATGCTTGCCCAAAGGACGACTTCCCCTTGCCAATCATTGAAATCATGGTGGATGCAACCACTGGCCATGAGGCATTATCATTCATGGATGGTTCTTCTGGGTACAATCAAATTCGCATGGCCCTCGAAGACGAGGAGCTAACAGCCTTTCGTACTCCAAAAGGTATCTATTGCTACAAGGTGATGCCCTTTGGCCTAAAGAACGCTGGAGCTACGTATCAACGCGCAATGCAGAAAATCTTCAATGACATGCTACACAAGAACGTAGAATGTTACGTAGATGATGTGGTGGTTAAGACGAAGAAAAGATCAGACCACTTGAAGGATCTGCAAATAGTGTTCGGAAGGCTGCGAAAATACAACCTCAAGATGAACCCGTTAAAGTGTGCGTTTGGCGTCACCTCTGGAAAATTCCTTGGCTTCATCGTCAAGCACCGTGGTATTGAGGTAGACCAATCAAAGATCAAGGCCATTCAAAGCATGCCCGAGCCAAGAAACCTGCACGAGCTGAAAAGTCTACAAGGACGGCTAGCCTTCATTAGACGCTTCATTTCCAACCTCGCAGGGCGTTGTCAACCGTTCAGTCGCCTTATGAAGAAAGATGTCCCATTCGTATGGGACAAAGCGTGCCATAATGCTTTTGAAAGCATAAAGAAATATTTGTCAAGTCCACCTGTCCTGGGGGCACCTGTGCCCGGGAAACCACTCATATTGTATATTGCTGCTCAGGAAAATTCAATCGGAGCACTCTTGGCGCAAGAGAATGAATCCCAAAAAGAAGGAGCACTTTACTACCTCAGTCAGACTCTCACCGGCGCTGAGTTGAACTATTCCCCAATAGAAAAGATGTGCCTCGCTTTGGTGTTTGCCATTCAGAAACTCAGACATTACATGCATGCTTACACCATCCACTTGGTTGCTAAAGCCGACCCTGTTAAATACGTTATGTCTAAGCCAGTCTTGACGGGGCGACTCGCTAAATGGGCTTTGCTTCTTAATCAATATGAGATCATCTACGTCTCAGCTAAAGCTGTTAAGGGACAAGCGCTAGCAGACTTCCTTGCTGATCATCCAATCCCGGCTGATTGGAAAATCTCAGACGACTTGCCTGATGAAGAGGTGTTCTACATCAATATTTTTCCGACATGGACGATGTTCTTCGATGGATCCGCACGAGCAGACGGAGCGGGGGCAGGAGTAGTATTCATGACGCCACAAAGGCAAATACTACCTTACTCCTTCCAACTGAATGAGCTATGCTCCAACAATGTTGCTGAGTACCAAGCATTGATAATCGGGCTCCAAATGGCGATCAACATGGAAATCACAGCTCTTGAGGTGTATGGCGATTCCAAGCTCATAATCAATCAACTCTTAACTGAATATGAGGTGAGGAAAGATGATCTCGTCCCATACTTCCGGCTAGCGACCTAACTGCTACGAAAGTTCGAAGCTGTGACACTGGAACATGTGCCAAGAAAGGAAAATCAAATGGCAGACGCTCTCGCCAATCTAGCCTCGAGTATGACACTAGGAAAAGATGAAGTTGCAGACGTGCCAGTTTGCCAAAGGTGGGTGATTCCGCTCGTTAATGAAATGTCACTAGATGATACAAATGTCATCTCAGTACTTCCAGTCGATGCTGAAGAGTGGAGACAGCCGCTGATCGATTACTTAGAGCACGGAAAGCTTCCAGATGATCTTAGACACCGTTCCGAAATACGTCGACGAGCACCTCGCTTTCTTTACTACAAAGGAACACTCTACCGACGCTCTTTTGAAGGAGTACTCCTGAGATGCCTAGGTGAGGAAGAAGTTAATCAAGCCATGGAAGAAGCACATTCAGGTGTGTGTGGGGCACATCAGTCTGGGCCAAAGCTACATTTCCGGCTTAAAAGAATGGGTTACTACTGGCCAAGTATGGTGAAGGACTGCCTGGAACACGCCAAAAGGTGCCAAGCCTGCCAGTTCCACGCCAACTTCATACATCAACCGCCTGAACCATTACACCCTACAGTTGCTTCATGGCCGTTCGACGCATGGGGATTGGACGTTGTAGGACCAATTACGCCAAAGTCATCTGCAGGGGAAGCTTACATCCTAGCTGCAACAGATTACTTCTCCAAGTGGGCTGAAGCCATACCTTTAAGGGAAGTAAAAAAGGAAACTGTTGTTCGTTTCATCAAGGAGCATATCATCCACCGATATGGGGTGCCTCGCTACATTATCACTGACAACGGAAAGCAGTTCTCCAACCGACTCGTGGACGAGCTTTGCGACAAATACAAGTTCAAGCAGCACAAGTCTTCCATGTATCATGCTCCGGCCAACGGCCTGGCAGAGGCATTCAACAAGACGTTGTGCAACCTCCTGAAAAAGGTAATCGGCCGAACAAAGAGAGATTGGCATGAAAGAATAAGTGAAGCACTTTGGGCATATAGGACTACACATAGGACTCCTACCCGAGCTACACCTTATTCTCTTGTATATGGCGTAGAAGCTGTTCTACCGCTCGAAAGTCAAATCCCCTCACTAAGGATGGCTATACAAGAAGGCTTGACTGATGAAGAAAATGCAAAGTTGCGCCTTCAGGAGTTGGAAGCGCTGGATGAGAGAAGGCTCGAAGCTCAACAACACTTGGAATGCTACCAAGCACGGTTATCCAAGGCATTCAACAAGAAAATCCGCCCAAGGTCTTTCCAAGCCGGAGATCTCGTGCTGGCGTTGCGTAGGCCTATCATTACAACTCATAAGACAAAAAGCAAGTTCACATCAAAGTGGGATGGACCCTACGTGATACAAGAAATCTACACCAATGGCGCCTACTTAATCATGGCAGAAGACGGGTTAAGGATCGGCCCCATCAACGGCAGATTTTTGAAGCGCTACTACCCCTAAAGCAAACACACCACGCTCCTGGCCCGCAAGAGCATAAACTGTGTACGGCAAAATCATCATTAAAACCATCACTCATTTGAACTACGTTATGACTTGATCTCTTCGTTAAAGAAATAAATAAATGTTTCATTAAAGAAAGTCAATTTTATTATCAAAAAAAAAAAAAAAAAAAAAAAAAAAAAAAAACGTTTGAACTATGTTTCGACTTGATCTCTTCGTTGGAAGGGTACGTAGGTAGCTCGAACGTTTAATTTTGAGTTCAGTCACATCAAAATGAGGTTGTAGTAAAAGTGATTAATGAAAGTCAATATTATTGCGTTCTTTGTACAAAAATTACATGTTGTTGGTTTCAAAAAAAAAAAAAAAAAAAAAAAAGAAAAAAAAATACATATGTTACTATGTATTAGGAAAAATATATATATATATATATATTCTCTACTAAAAAAAAAAAAAAAAAAAAAAAAAAAAAAAAAAAGAAAGCAAATGTCGACAAGCCCAAAATGGTGGGCTGGATTGTTGAGTTGAAGACAAAGTCCCATATACCCAAATCCGGGCCCAGGCACAGCTCTCAATCTCTCTTTTTTTTCTCAGATCTTTGTGGCGGCTCTTCTTCAAGATTGGATCAGCCTCTCTCTCTTCTCTCTCTCCCTCGGACTGTCAGACGAGTGAGAATGGAAGGCAAATCGTACCAGAGGCTTCCGTTTCTGCACCTCTCCTTCTGCTTTACTCTCTTCTCCTCCGCCGCGGACCTCTCGTTCATGGAGGTTTGCCGAGGCTCGACTATTCAGATACTGAATTTCGCCGACGCAGTGGCGATTGGAAGCCGATCGCCGGAGCGATTGCTCAAGATTCTCGATGTGTTCGAGACTTTGCGGGATTTGATGCCCGAATTCGAGTCAGTGTTCTCCGATCAGTACTGCTTGTTTCTCCAGAACGAAGCGATTACGATTTGGAAAAGGTTAGGCGAAGCGATCAGAGGCATTTTCATGGAGTTGGAGAATCTGATCAGTCTTGACCCTGCAAAAACTCCAGTTCCTGGCGGCGGATTGCATCCAATCACTCGATATGTGATGAATTATCTTCGGGCAGCTTGCCGATCGCGCCAGACCCTTCAACAGGTTACAGATGCCTTGAGAAAAGAAGGTTTAGAGTCATCTAATCTCATCGTCAGAATTGACTTCACCAAGAGCAACGAATGGAC
Source organism: Pyrus x bretschneideri (assembly GCF_019419815.1). Lineage (NCBI taxonomy): Eukaryota > Viridiplantae > Streptophyta > Magnoliopsida > Rosales > Rosaceae > Pyrus > Pyrus x bretschneideri. The sequence continues at coordinate 187,079 of NW_025999803.1, read as the reverse complement.
GGGCAAAGTTTCATTCAGAAACCGGAGCCTGCACGCCATTGGCGATGAACCTAATCCATATGAGAAAGCTATCTCCATAATTGAAAAAACTTTAGCTCCATTTGATGAAGACAACCTCATTCCTTGTTTCGACTTTGGTGATGCTACCACTCATGATCAAGAGGTGTTTAGCTTTCACAATGATCATTCGCCTTGCCATGGTTTCGAAAAAGTCTTGGCCTGCTACAAAAGAATACTTCCAAATTTGCGACTTTCGGGGCTAACATCTTATGGACCTGTAGTTGAAGCTGCAATGGATATTGTGGAGAAAAGTGGAGGGCAATACCATGTTTTAGTTATCATTGCAGATGGCCAGGTCACCAGAAGTATCGATACTAGCGACAATGAATTGAGTCCACAGGAGCAGAAGACGATCGGATCAATTGCAGATGCAAGTTTCTATCCGCTCTCGAGTGTTCTTGTTGGAGTCGGGGGTGGTCCTTGGGAAGACATGAGGAAGTTCAATGACAAGCTCCCTTCACGCGAATTTGATAATTTTCAGTTCGTTAACTTCACCGAAATTATGTCTAAACACACAACTTCATCCGAGAAAGAAACTGCATTTGCTCTGGCTGCCCTCATGGAAATCCCAATCCAGTATAAGGCTGCTGTTGAATTCGGTATACTTGGACGTACGGCAGGGAAAAAGAAGAAAATCGTTCCACGCCCACCACCAGTCACCATCTCCACCACCAGTCACCATCTCCACGCCAGAAAAGCTGCAAACCCAGCTCCAGCAACTGGACTTGCCGCAGATTGCTGTGATTCACCAACCTTCTCCACAGCTCCCCTGCAAGACCTCTTCGTCCCGTCGTCGGCGTCTGTTGCTGTTATATAGACTGGGAAAATCGAATGAGGTGCGTCTACAACTGCGGATCCAGGGAGCTCTCTGTCCATGCTCGTCTTCTTCATCTCCACCAATGGAGACATTTGCAGCACTACAAAAAAAAAAAAAAAAAAAAAAAAACACAACGGAGATCTCACCAAAACGCAGCGACAAATCCACCAAGCCCCGAACCGTCTCCGTCTTCGTTGAGCTCTTCGTCCATGCTCTCCATTCTGCCCATCTAGCCCAGTAAGATCTTCATGTTGCAGTATGGGCAGTTTGTCTCTCTCTAAGGATGAGCAGCGTGGCCTTCTCTTTTCGATCATTGACCTCCTCACGCTGCCAACAAACCTCGAGCTCGTCACCCTGGCCACCATGATCAAAATCAACGAAGAGCTTCATTGACCGCCGTCAAACGACTAGCCGGTCTTCAAACTCGACGTCTTACGCTCTGCCTCTGGCTGCTTCTGCACTTCCGCCATGGCTGCTGCCTTTGAATGTGATTGACAAAATCAAAGTTTGTCAACTCACACCCAAAGATCTCGTCCGTCTGCTTGCCTCTGCTGCTGCCTTTGAATGTGATTGACAAAATCAAAGTTTGTCAACTCACACCCAAAGATCTCCTCCGTCTTCTCTCGGACTCGGCCTGGGTTTTCACCCACGAACTCAGCCTGGGTTTTCACCCACGAACTCAGCCTTGCAGATGGCCTTATAAAGAAAAAAAAAAAAAAAAAAAAAAAAAAAAAAAAAAAAAACTTTGGTGGGTCAGCACCATTGAAAAAAAAAAAAAAAAAAAAAAAAAAAAAAAAAATCTTGGTGATATACATGTTTTCTCTGTATTTAGCACAATACACTAAATAAAACGAAGTATGTTCATTGATTTTCGAACAATTACAAGTGCAAAAAAAAAAAAAAAAAAAAAAAAAAAAAAAAAAAAATGTATCAAGCCCCACTACTCGGCCAAACTCCAGGAGCGGGAAGCACCGAAGATAGATCATTCGAGGCCCCAATACTTGGTGGAACGCTTGATGACACCGGAAAAATGTGCCTCTGGAAGAAAGACGCAAGCCTTTGACGGTCACTTTGAATGCGACCTTGAGATTCTTGCATCTCATCAAGCTTCCTCTTCATGCCCGACGAATAGTTATTTGCAAGCACATGCAAACTTCTATTCTCGTACTTAAGCTGTTTAATCTCCTGCTTAAGATCTTCCACCTCTGCCATCAATGATTCCACTTGACGGGACCGAGCAAGCAGGCGTTGGCCCATGTTGGACACAGAGCCCGCACACTGAACACTAAGAGCGAGGGACTCTTGAACGGCCAACTCATCGGACCGTCCTGACAGCAGCCTACTATCTTTTGGAGTAAGGAGGTTCCTAGCTACTATTGTAGCTGTTGTGGCGTCCTGCATCACGGAGTCTTCACCTGTAAGAGGACCGTTAGAAGATAAGAAAGAAGGACACCATACATTACCTTGAAGCGGCGCAACCGGATCACTGCTGAGACTCAATTCTAAGCTAAGGTTCGATGGGTTAGCCATTTTTCAAAGGTGTTAAAAGAGATGGGTGGATGGAGTTAAAACTCAAAAGGCCGGAGATGATTTTCAAGAATGAGCAACCTTCGAAGTGTGCATGTTAGAGGTGATCAATACCTCTATAAAAACGAAGAGGCGCTTGCTCAGAAATCAAAGAGGCGTTGGTTCAGAAAATCGAAGGGCCGCTTATTCAAAAAAAATGAAGAGACATCGCTCTGCAAATCTCAAAAGCTGGATTTTCCGGCGTAAGTTAGGCGACGCTTTCTCTGCTTTTCAGAAAACGCGTTCAACTTTGTCAAAAGATCTCCGACAAAGTTGAAAACACGTGGAGGCTGGCGACGCTTTCGCGGCTTTTCAGAGCACGGGTGCCACTTTGTCAAAAGATCACGTGGAGGTCATCATCGCAGCTACACATCTTTAGCTGACAAGCGCAAAGTTCGGCGACGCTTTCTCTGCTTTTCAGAAAACGCGTGCAGCTTTGTCAAAAGAGGCACTCGTTCAGAAATCGAAGAGGCGTCGTTCAGAAATCAAAGAGGCGTATTCAAAGATCGAAGAGTCGTCACTATTTCAAAAAGCCGGATTTGCAGGATCAAAACGTTTGTCGACAAGGGTAAAAGAACAGTACCACCACTTGCTATTGGGAAATCCCTATATATGTCGACCTTCATCTTTTATGGCAAGGCAGACCTGCGGAAAAAAAAAATGTGTCCAACTCTTCCTCACCTCCAAAAGTACACTCCCAGCAAAACATCTCAAAATACTCAATTTTTTTTCTCTTCCCCAAAGATGATACCAGATGCCTGGAGCACAGATGACCCAGGAGGAAACGGTAGATGGAAGCATGTGCTGATTCATTCACCGCTTCTTCAAAAGCAAAAGTATCTCATATCATCAAGGGCGAAAGCAAAGGTATCTCATATCATGCTTTTTCCCTGTCTTTTCCTTTACCCTTGCTCTTACCTGCAGGAGAAGGGGAAATAGAGTTATCAGTCGGAACCTGAAATCAAACTTCCGACCTGGAACTGATTGCCTGGAACCTTTGCCTGGTTGCTTACCTTGCATTGCTCTCGAGTACTCATCGTCGCGGAGAAGTAATGTTTTGAAGCACCATTTAAATGCAAAGGTTGCATTCCACTCCTGCATCAGAGGACAAATACTACACGAGAAGATGCTAAACCCGCATAAGGAAATACCACTTCTGTAAAGGGAGCAAGTAAGACAAGTGAAAATGATACATCAAAGCATGTGGAGACAAACACAACAAATATATGTGCTGATTCATTCGCTGCTTCCTCAAAAGCAAAGGTATCTTATATCATGCTTTCTCCATGTCCTTTCCTTTGTCCTTGTTATTACTTGCATGGCAAAGTGAAAAGAGCAATCAGACGGCACTTGGAGTCAGTCTTCCGATCTACCCTCTTCAATATGAATTGGGGAAAGATTGAACAAAGAAACAGGCCATCACTTCCACCTCCTGCTTGCCTGCCATGTGTCTAAATCCTGCTACCCAATTCAAGAGTAGCACAAAGGAAAATCAACGGTAGGGGGAGACCAAAAGAATCCTCCAGCCCAGTTCAAGATCAAGCCTCGATGGTCCTTGAAGAAATCACAAGTCCGATTCAAAATCAAGTGTTCACCACCCTTGAATCAAATTCAACTCCAGATAAAAGGAGTAAGTTCAGACCTTCGGAGGAGACCAAAAGAATCCTCCAGCCCAGTTCAAGATTAAGCCTGTGGAAAATCAACGATTGGAGGAAACCAGAAAATCTTCCAGTCAAGCTCAAGATCAAGCCTCGATGGCCCTTGAAGAAATTTCCAGCCCAATTCAAGATCAAGCCTCGACGGCCCTTGGGTTGACATCTACATTAAGGGACTTCAAAACGCATCTTCTACACGTGACAAGCACATGTCTACGACGCGCCTTGAAGTGGGGGCATTTGTAGACATCAAAATTTCGGTGAAATGAATGTTGACCAATAATTAAAATTTCAATGTTCACGTGTCACATAAATTTTACATGTAGCGTGTGATTCAACGAAAAATCGAAATAAATTGGAAAAGTCATCAAATATGACACGTGTCAATACCTGGCAGAAATGATTTATTTCATCTGATTATTTAAATCCAAAAATCAAGTTTTGAAATTCTATAAATAGGAGGCCAATGCATTCATTTTGGGGGAGGAAGAAAGAAAGAAGCCTTGAAACTCTAAAGCTCTCAAGCAAATCCCGAAGAATCAAGAAAGCACTTTTCGTTCATCGTTCATCATCCATCAACCTTCAAGATCAAGCCCCAACGGCCCTTGAAGAACTTCCACCAACTCAAGATCAAGCCCCGACGGCCCTTGAGGAAAGTGTTCATCGCTCATCATCCGTTCATCCTAAGATCAAGCCCCAACGGCCCCTTTGGATCAACAACCTCAACAAATCCACACATCCGTTCATCCTTCAAGATTAAGCCCAGAAGCCCTTGAAGATCCGTTCATCCTAAGATCGAGCCCCAACGGCCCCTTTGGATCAACAACCTCAACAAATCCACACATCCGTTCATCCTTCAAGATTAAGCCCAAAAGCCCTTGAAGATCTGTTCATCCATCAGCCTTCAAGATCAAGCCCAACGCCCCTTGAAGATCCATTCATCAACTGTGCATCCTTAGATCAAGCCCCAACGGCCCTTTGGATCAACAACTCATCCACAAACTCACATCCTACGAAGATAGAATCAGAGGATCAAATTACAAAGAGATTGTAACCCCAAAATCATTAATACAAAAAAATATATTTTGTACACGTATTCTTGTCTCTTGTTTCAGGAATTTCTCGTGTTTACACCCACCATGCTTAGTTCGTGTAGGGGTTCAAGAATAGCCTCACAATGATATGATGTTGGCCATCCTCGTTGCCTACACTCACCTCATCATATGCGTATAGACTCCTCCTGAATGTAAGCATGCACTTTGTACTCGCCCATGATAGGGTGAAGCCGGTGTACAAGTCACAAACGATTGGAGCCTACCACGGTGGAAGGCCACGAAGAGATATTCAAAGCATATCTCGCTTATCAACTTAATATTGATTTGGTTGAGGGTTTTTAGGTCTCATCACATATAAACATACATTTTAATCCAATTAAAACATTTTGGTCCTATTACAACTATTGGTCCATATGATTGATTTAGTAGTATATAATACTCCCACTATGCTTTTAAAACGGTTTTTAAAGCAAGACTATATGGTACTACTAACATAAGATTTGCATTCATTGATGGACTATATAGTTGCCTTAGGGCCTTAGGATGACTATGAACCTTTGATTCGATTCAAACACGAGCCTAGTGTTGAATCTCGGTCTAGGGATGGAGATTGATTTTAGTTACGCGTTTAATCACATTAAGGCGTGTTGTCTTATTGGGCGTTGGACCCAACTACTCCAATTTCATGCATATCGAATAAAACAAGAAAGGAGTACTTCAAAGTAAATAAGAGCTTATGCTCTTTTACAACAATTGATCAAATCAAATTACTTTTAAAGTAAAGAAGAGCTTATGCTCTTTTATAACAATTGATCATATCAAATTACAACCAAAATTTAATCTACACATTCCCATGGTTCAAACAAATTTGAAACGGCCTTTCACATAGCTCAATTATCGTAGGCTAAGGTTCATAATCACCCTTTCTTTAATTAATTAACGCTTTAACTAATTAAACTTGAATGCAACATTTTCATTTGGTTTTTGTATCCATAGAATTGATTTAAATGGAGCTAAATGAAATGAAAATCCAATTCTCATTTAAAGAGACAAAACAATTTTGTTCTCTACCTAATTTGGGCCAAAATGCTATGACCTCAACTTGTTTGGGCCATAGTGCAATTAACCTCAACTTTTGGGCTATTTTGCAAAAACTTAAACTTTTGGGGTCACTTTGTAAAAACACAAAAGTCCACTACTTCATGTAATTACAACTAGAACCCAAAAATTTCCACAAAAAATAAAACTTCATTAAAGGAGCAAAACAATTTGTCCTTTTAGTGATTTTGGACCTTTACGTAAAAACGTAAACTTTTGGGTCAAAATACAAATACACAAAAGTATCAAAACTTTATGTAATTGCATAAAAGCCCCACAAGGACCCTAATTGAGTAGGGTGGCCGGCCATTTGAAACAAAGTATAAAAAAATTTCAAAGTTTTGTAAGTGGGGTGTGTGAAATGGAATAAATCATTACACACCAACCCACTAAAATTTCTTTAATTTTTTAAAATAAATATCTAATATATTTAAACATAAGAAATATTTCAAAACAAAAACTTTATGAAATAAATCAAAACTTTGAATCAAAACACCAAACCTTTTGTTCTTGGCAAGAACATATCAAGAACAATGAAGAACATCCATGAAAACCCATAAGAGCTCCATGAACATTCTTCACCCAAAACCATACCAAAACCACTCAAACTTAAGGGAAATAACATACAACCATACTAGGGTACATAGGGGTTCCAAAAGTCACTTTAAAACACTTTTAACAAGTCAAACAAGAACCCAAAAATCCACCCTTTGGATTTGGCCGAATTTCCCCAAAAACATGGCACCAAATTTTAGCTCCAAAATTCATGCTCATATGAACTACATCTACAACATTTGAGATGGCAAATTTTCTAACAAAATTTACATTCAAAGAAGCAAGAATAAAGCTTGTAACAATTACAACATTCAAATCACAAACTATGAACTACAAAACCCAAAAGGATTCACCAACTACTAGACTTAGGCTCTTGATACCACTTGAAGTAAGATTGTGAAAAACATGTTCATTTAAGCAACATCAATAGCATGCAATTAACAATTAAAGGCGGAATCATGCTTGTATGCACTTAAAAACAAAACATTTACCCATGAAATTCAAAGCCTAGTAGATAGGTGAACCAAGACTCAACTCAAAACAAAGTGAGTTGAGAAATCAATACCTTTGTAGATTCCTCTTTGCATAAGCAAAGGCTAATCACCCAAAGAGAGGGCCTTCATTCCTTGCATCTTAGATCCATGGATTTGGATGGATGAAAAGGTTTCTCCAAGTTCCCAAAATTGAGAACCTCTAATTATTCATCACCAAGGCATAATGAAGAAGAAATGAGTGACCTTGGAGGAGTTTGATTGCTAGATGATCCCTCCAAGGTTGGCCGAAATTTTAGAGAGAAAGGAGAGCTTGTGTTCTCATCCTTTCCCCCAAAAATAACCCTTAGTAAATTTTAGGCTATAAAGTCCTTTATATAGTCCCTTCAAATAAGTGACCTAATGGACCAAAAGCCCTATCCTTTTACACATGGCCGGCCTATAGGTTTATTGGGCTTTCAAGCCCTTTGTTTATTCAAGTTGTCATACAACTTGAGTTAATGGGCTTGACATTCAAATCCCATTGGGCCTTGCGGCCCAAAACTAACCCGAGGTCTTTAACGAACTTATTCGTTTGATTAATTAACATATTAATTAATCCTAGCCTTAGATAAATAATTAAACCATTTAATTATTCTTACTCATCTCCGTTGTTTCTTCAAACTCTACCTTACTCGGTGAACGATCCATTAGGTTCCTTTTAGCGAGGCAGTGGGCGATTAAAACTCTTTCTAATCGATTGTGAATTGAAACTTACTTTCAATTCTCCCGTTAGTGATAATACACTTTTAGGGCTTCCACAAACCATGGTTGACGCCTAGCAGCATGTCATGGTTACCCAAGCTAATCAGAAGAGGTGGAGAACCTATTCAGTTTTAGGATTACAAATGCAATACGGTCTTTCTCTAATACAATACTCTTGACCACATTGTTTGGTTTGATAGTTTATTCATGTCTACTATCCAATGTGAGTCTTGTGCTTATATGATTACCTTGAATGTGATTTGGAACACATTCCTAAATCTCATTCATACTTTGGCCAAAGATTCAAAATCATATCATAGAGTATTCTCCCTCAAACAGTTTGAAGGTTAGAGATCCCTTGTTGCGCATTCACTTGCCTCCATGGCTAAGTGGCTTAACCCCAACGATGCCATGGACACCCTCATGATGGAGTGACTTTGACATAATCAAAGATTAAGGACCTAACCACAAGACAACTGTGATGCCTCAGGTCAAAAGACTAATTTGCATTATCCCAACCATGAGTTCTCATGTGACATGAATATGAGAACTCTTCGTTGATCGTGTTCAGTGAACTCATTCTCTATTGAGCACCTACGTACTTGTCTTGATGTCACACACACCAATGACTCGAGACTAGTCACTCTCCCTGAGAGAAGACATAGCACGTACTGATCTTAACGGACTGTCAATGCCCAATTGACAATCCTATGATCAGGAACGTTTAGGATGTGTCAACGAAAGAATGGTCTCATGAATCTAACTTCTTTAGATCGCATTCTTCCAATCACATATTCCTTGGACTTATCGTTTAAGCATATAACATTTATATGAGACGGCTCAAACAATAATGTTTGCCCTTAATATTAAACTAGATTAGTTTAACATGTGAAATGTCCATAAAGTATCATCATATGATTGGTTTTAGGGCACATTTCCAACAAGCTCTAGTCATGAAAATCCCCTTCAAGATTCATAGGTTTATTTATGATGCATCAAAAACAATTTATTGAAGAACAAAGTTTAGGAGTAGTTTTATACCTCTTGATCTAGATCTTAGACCAAGGATTGACCACCTCCAAGCTCTTTGCTCCTTGAACTCCTTGAGCCTAGCTTCCCTCCTTGCCTCCTCCACTTTGTTGAGAATGAGTGCTCCTAGGTCCTCTTCAAGTTTCCAAAATTGAAAACCTCTAAAGATCCTCACCCACTAGTGTAGTGAGAAGGATGAAGGAAAAACCAAAGGGGTGATAAAATGATTAGCTAAAATACCCTTATGGTGGCCGGCCCTTTGAGTGTTAGAGAGAGTTATTTTCTTTTCTCTTTTGTTGTTTTGAACACCAAGAAAAAATCCCCATTTAAACTTTCATTATAAAGTTCCTTTTATAACATAAAGAAACAAGTCAACAATTGACCTTCTCTCTCCCTCTCTTTGGCCGGCCTTCTTAGTGTTGTTTGGGCCTTGGGCTTTTATTATTTCAAGTCATCCAATGCTTGAATAAAAGCCCAATGGGTTTAGGCCCAATGGGTTTAGGCCCAATGGGCCCAATTAAACCCGAACATTTCTTTAAGCCCAAAACGATCTTTTATCGCTTTTATGATTTCTTTAGACTTTCTAAATTAATCACAACACTTAATTAATCCAATTAATTATTTCCAAATCCATTAGTTACTCACTACAAGAGTGTATTGGTGAACAATCTTTTAGGTTCTAATTAGCAAGGCAGTGAGGTGATTGGCACCAATCCAATTGATTATATTTAATCCATCCACTTAGTGAATTAAAACTTACTTTTAATTCACCTTCTTCTTTGATGACTACATTTAATCATCTAGAAGAACTCACAAGCCATGAGTGACATCTAAACATATATCATGGCTACCCAAGCTAATGTAGAAGTTTATTCGGAGAACCTATTCAGTTGGAATTACAATGTAATTCGATCCTTCTCTAAAACAATACTCTCAATCACATCACTAGGGTATGGATATACTATGTCAAACCCCTAATGTGATTATGCTTTCTTATATGATTCAATTGAGTCGCATAGGAACGTTTTCCTTCATTACGCTCGAGACTTCGGCCGAAGATTCCCGAATCATATCTCAGAGTATTCTTCCTCTCATAATGAGGATCAGAGATTCCTTGTTGATCATTCACATGCCTACATGTTTAGATACCTTAACCCCAACAATGCCGTGGACACTCCAATGGAATGTCGTTTGACATGATCAAAGATCAAGGACCTAACCATTAGACATCTATGATGTCTTAGGTCAAAGGATTACTTACATTATTCCAACCTTCAGAGTTACTTGCTTGACATGTGAGTAGACCTCCATGCAAGTACTCTCGTTCGATTGTGTTCAGTGAACTCATTCCCTTAATGAGCACCTACATACTTGTCTTAGTGTCACTACACGAATGGGATGAGACTTTCCATCCTTCCATTTGAAGCAGACATAGTATGTACCGGTCTATGCATTGTCAGTATCCCTCCGACAATCCTATGACCAGGAACCTTTTTGGACATAATGGTTATGAGAAGAAGGTCTCTGTAGTCTAATCATCATTAGATTACTTCTTCCATCAATCCATTGTCCATGGATTCATCATTTAGGACATATTTCGTTCATTGAGATAGTCCTAATTAGTATCTTTGCCTTCCGATGTATAAGAGTCATATATACATCATTACATTGTCCTGAAAGGTTTCTTCCAAAGATTGACTTTCAGGGCATATTTCCAACAGGGGCCCAAAGTGGACAATATCGTACTACGGTGGAGTCGAGCTCGGGATGTGGTAGGGGCCCGGGCCGGGATGTGATAGCGAAACCCTAGGTTTTTACAATTTCATTTTCAAAATTGTTTCTTTTAGTTTATTTTATTTTGTCGCTTTATTTAATTATTTTCTATTAAATTCGTTTTTATTATTTGAAATCACAAAATCACCTTTTTACAAAACTTTGTTTTAAGTAATTAATTAAGATTTGATTTGATACAAATTATTCATTCAATCCCTGAAGAGAACGACCTTGCTAGAGCCGACTATACTACAATTACCTTGTACTCTTGCAAGTATTTAAATTGTTTTCATCCTTACTTTTGCAGGTGGTAAAAGGTAATTGCAAGAGTACAAGGTAATTGTACCACCTGCAAAAGTAGGGATAAAAACACTTAAAATATTTGCAAGAGTACAAGGTAATTGTAGTGTAGATGACTCTAGCAAGGTTGTTCTTCACAAGGATTGAATGAATAATTTATGTTAAATCAAATCTTAATTAATTATTTAAAACAAAGTTTTGAGAAAAAGTTGATTTTATGATTTAAAATAATAAAAACGAATTTAATAGAAAATAATTAAATAAAGTGCCAAGATAAAATAAACTAAAAGAAAACAGTTTTTGAAAATTAAAATTGTAAAATCCTAGGGTTCTGCCGTCATCTTAACAATCATATGTAGTTCTTTCAATTACTTATGAATTACCCATGAATATGTTTGAAGGTTAGGTTTTCCTAATATATATATTACTTGGAACCTCCAACATAGAACGTATATCTAACATGCTACCCGTTCGGACGTTCGGATCAAATATGAACATGAAAGATTCATTATGCTTTATGAAAAACCATGTAACCCTTAAGACGTGGTGTTCATCCTAAGTGAAATTATAATTATTAACCACAAGAAGCCACCGTCAATTTCAAGGAACCTTCCGACCAAAATTGCATCAAATTACTTTTCAAAATATCCTAAAGGTTGCAAATCACTAAGACACTTAGATAGTTTAAAACGGTGATTAATAATTCAAAACATGCATGCATAATATCATAAGTAAATTGAAAAGAAACCCCATATTCTTACTAAGGCTCGTGGCCTCACCCTAGCAAACAAGAATTAGTTACTAACTACCATAAACAAAATATTATTAAAAACAAGGATAGAAAACACCTTGAAAATAAACTTCAAAAACCCTCTAAAGTAGTGCGTGCGTTTCCTCCACTCTTCTCCTCTCTAACCCTAATGGCAAAATATCTTATTTATACTACTACAAAATAAAACTCTAAAAGGTCATAGAATAAAACTAGGAAACATAATACAATAATAAAACAGAAAATAAAAGGTTTCCTATTTGAACTAAAATTCGGACTTCTCAGAAAATTACACTTTTAACCAACCAAATCAACTCCAATTTGGTCCCAAAAGGTCTTTTTTGAAAGCTGAAGACGTTCCCTACAAATCCTCAGAAGGAATCTTCCTCAAAATATGCCATCTTGACCTCCAAAATACCCAAAACATCCATAAACATCTGGGAAAGCTGCTCGCTAGGCCTTAATTTCATCACCACAGTCATCTTGAAAGGTACACGAACATCCTCCAATTGGAATCACTCCAAAATTTATCTGTTTGATCACTTTTTGCTCTAAATGAAGTTGAATGTCCTATATTAAGAATATAAATCAAAGTATCAAATTCTACCAAAATAACAAATAAATTAATACTATGAATAGGGTAAAATGTACAATGTCAAAATTCGACTCATCAAAGCCCAAACAAATTAACACCCCATCCTCCATTCCAAAGCCCGAGTTCTTCCCCACCCATAAACCAAGAATAAATTATTATTTTTGGGTATTTTCCAAACACCCTTATAACCCAAAAATATATCTCCGAACAGCCAAGCCAAGGAAGGACAAAGAAGAGAAAATTTCCCCTTAAAATTTTAGATTCTATATTTGACGTGAAACCCATTAAACCCAGGGAAGGCGAAAGGGGAGAAAAATTCTTCGGATCGAAGATCATCCCTTGGGCTGTCTCGCGTAGATCAGCACTTGAACGCGCTTAAGGAGCAGCCCACTAAAAGGGAAGCCTCGAAGACGGCGGACTCCATAGTTCAGTGTTTAAAGATGAGTGAGGGAGGCAGATTTTTGAGGTGAAATTGAAATGGTTCCTACAACTTTTTGATGGAAAAAAAAAAAAAAAAAAGAGAAGAAAACTAAAGAAAGTTCAGGAAATTTTTCTTATGTGAATTTGAGGGAAAAAAGAGAGGAAAGAGAGGCTGACTTTGATGTGGACGATGCGAGAAAAATCTGGGATTGGCGATAGCAACCGTAGAGAGCTTGCAGAACGATGTGAGAGAGTGAGAGCGATGGAGCCGACTAATAATACAATGGTTTTTTGAAGGATAAATAAACGGGCATACACCGGATAAATATGTGGGCTCAGTATAAGTAATACGGGTACTATTTAGTACATAATTGCACTAAACACTTCGCATTAACTATTCTATCTGATCTTTTATATGGACTGCCAAACAAGGCCTTACACTTTCATGCCAATTATAGAAATACCTCCAAGCACAAGAAATTTTTTATTGTAACAGAAACACGGATGGTACATCACGTGTTTTTATGTAAGTGGCGGCAATTTGAGAGATAATTTCCTAGAAAATGACAATTTAAGATCCAAATCTTTAAAACCCATTGTGTAATTGTTGCTTCTAGATTGATTTAGTTGACTAAGGGATAGATCGATCTAATTTGGGGCCGGTTTGAGGGATGGATGCGTAGTAATTATTAGTTTTGGGGGGAAGGGGTTTGGATAGTTGGCAGAATATTAGAAAAAGAGGGTTGCAAAAAGATGATGGATGATATTTGGCTGGTGCCGACTCTGTTACGTGGAACGAATAAGGGTGGGATGGGCGACGGGCTAGTGGTAGAAGACGGTGGCTAGAGAAGAAATGAGATGGACGTCCTCGACAAAGTCAACTTCAATGATCCACTATCCAAACTCTTAATGGAACTCCACTCAGTACTATGGGGACAATATGACTTTTTGTACCATACTACACAAACTTGAATTATAGTTTAATAAATAAATAAAACCATTTTTCTCCAAGACGACTGTTTGTACCATACTTCACAAGGTCAAGTTTATACCTTCGAATACTTACTGAATGGTTCATGCTAAGGCACCCCTGCCGAAGCATAAGAGTTTCTCTCCAACCAGAAGGCCAGTTACAATGCAACATGTGTCAACATCAGAATAAAACTTTTAGAGTCCCACATCAACTGCGAATGAAAACATATGATTCTCCTCAACTATAAAAGGAGACCATTCTTCTACAATTAATCCTTAATGTTATTGTTCTACTTAATCAATTATTAGAACTTACTAATAATGGATATGCATAAACCTTTGTATCGTGTTGTTTGGACCCAAATTTACACTAACGGCCCGTGAAATCAAGGGCCGTCGAGTGAGCATAGCTCCACACCATTAGATATCAAGAAGATAATTTTGTTATTGTTAAAGGATAATATTATGATTTTTCGTCATAATAATTATTTTTTAATGATAAACTACCTTGATATTTTCTTGTACAAGATAAATGGGGATACACATTAAGGCACAACATCAAATTATGAAGCTTGCAGGATAGGATTGGATTTCTTGAAATTGTTATTATCCAATTCAAGTATGGTGATAATGATGATGATTAAATGTTATCATGCACATGGCTTGGTACTGATCAGGATGGTCAAAGATGATGGAATAATGGTGAGATAATGATTACACTTCACGATTTGCAATGGATTGCAAGAGTGCATTTGGACAATAAAATGGCGAAGGGAGTCTCCTGGTTGAAGTAGGAAGCATGACTATGCATTATCACCTAGTCATTCATTGGGTCAGCGTGAAAATATGTGGCTATCAAGAAAAGCCGTGTTATTTACTCATGCTTATCAGATTCTTCATTGCTATAAATACAAAGCGATGTGCAACATGTTGAGCCTTTTTTTCCAATTCAACACACAAATTCCCTGCGCAAAACTTCTCAACAACCTTTGAGATTTTATCCTCTCTCCCTTTCTTCTCGCCAACACATCTTTAGTTTGATGGTGGTCCCTCATATGCTAAGCTACGGCAAAAGAGGGAGAAAAGAAAAACATGAGGTATTAGGTGATAGGCCACCCATTTCTGGTAGGCCACCACGTGCCTAATCTTGGCAACATGAAGACTTAGTTCAAACTGGTAACTATATACTAACACTTGGTTCGAGGAATTTTGCATTACACCAAGTTAGGAGGACATTTTGTGATGTTCATTTGGCTATAGAACATTCTGATAGGAGCATATTTATGTGACTTAGTTAGCTTATTTTCTTGCATTTACATAGTTAGTTTCTACTATTATAGTGATTTAAGCTATTTTCGTGTGTTTGTAGAACCTAATGGCAAAGGAAGCAAGAAAATGCATTTTGGAGATATTTGGAGCAGTTGTGGGCATGGAATGGATAGCTTGCATATAAAGCAAGGTGGATGGACAAATTTGAAGTCAAAAGAGGCTAGGAACATGCTACAAATCTGGAGAAACAAGTTCAAGACAAAGAAGATAAGGAAAGAGCAAAAAACATGGAACATTATCCAAACAACCTTATTTTATCCAAACCTTATCCTATCTTATCCTATCCAAATCTTTTGCTACCTTAATTCCAGCTACAAAGATGACTCCTTTTCACATTAAATCACCTAAATATCAGGTTCTAGAAGCTTTATTTTCATGCCCTAAGTTTGTGCCACATATCTTATCCCTTGTGCTTCTAGAAATCTGTCACAAAACCCCTTTCTAGAAGCCCTAAGGATCTGCCGCACCCTCTCCTTGTTCTCCTTGGTTTCCGCCATGTAACTAATCCTTTTTTCAATACAAATCTGCCGTGAAACCCTAGCCTTATGTCGTACCATAGGGGGAGCTTGGGAGAGAATTCAGAAAATTCAATTAATGCCACAGCAAAGGAGAAAGAAGCAAGGGAGAAACCTTTGTGCCGTGCCTATGCCCAGGCTTTTGGGAGTGCTGGAGCATCTTTGGGGTGTCTTCTATCCTTGTTTTAGTTTTACAATTATGTTGATTTCATTGTTAATTTCTACAGTTATGTGGAAATAATTTCTTTATAGTTGGAGGTGAATTCGAAGCCATGATTATATGTTTTATATGAATTGATTACGTCCAGTTATTGTTTATTGAGTCTTGAATGTGATTTGCTTATCTGATTTATCAAAACTTGTTTATGTATGTTGATTGAGGGTCGACACTTAATTTGCATGCATGAATTTAATGCTAGAGTATAAGGGAGTTTCACCTAATAGTTATGAACTTATATTCACAAGTAGTGGAAGTCACTAGTCATGATTGTGTTAAGTAAATCCTTGGTATGAGTTTCATGCTTTTCATAGTTACGAATGCCTCGTCAATGCTTATGGTTTTCAAAGAACTTAATGACCTTTGATATGTCTTTGTATCATGCTTTTCATAGTTAGGGAACTTGATAAGGATAATTTGGTTGTGATGCGTATCCCATCCAATTCAATGAGTTAAGGAAAATCTGAAAGTTAATTTGTGCTTTTCACAGTTAATTTGGGGCATTTTCATTCATAGTCTAAAGGAATAATAACTGGAAATTGGTTTGTATGCATATGTCATGTGTGGAGAATGACCCTCTAACTAGCCTTTCACCCTTTTTTATTCACCAAATTCGTTTTTATAAAGTGTTTTATGCAAAGATTCTGTTTTAAGTTTTAAATTCGTCATAAACAATCCCCCTTCTATTGAGTCTTGTTATTTGAGTCAAAATCTGTTTTCTTTTAGTCTTTTGAGTCAAGTTAAGTCTTATTTTCGGAATAATCACTTCTGAGGTCTAGAATTAAGTCTTCTTGATTGTTTGTTGCTGTTTTAAGTGTTTTGAGTCATAGAGTCTAATTTAGTGTTTTTAAGTCTTATTTGTGTTGATTAGCATCCCTAGTTAATCCCCGGTCTAGAACAATCCCTACTTACATATATACTACAATTGTCAACATTAGGATTTAATTTGTGTGTCAAGTTAATTTTCACATCACATTCTCCCAAGTGTTTATTTTCCTTCGATCTCCAAGTCTCAAGAAAATTTATTTAGACAACAGGAAGTTGTGACGGTTCGATAGATACCAGGGACAAGATCTCAATAACCGAGGGTTATTGGTCGAGCTTGACGATAGTTTGTTTCGATCTTGTATTTTTACCAAGAAGCTTAAGTAGTGGTTGAATAAGTCGTTTTGAAAGTTCAGCTCAGGTGAAAAAGTAAGTGATTCATGGCTAGTCGATGGGATTTTCTCTTCAGTGAGATGCGTGGCGTACGTCATTCTGTTGCTTTAAATCATCATACTCTTTGAGTCAGCTTGCTCTGGATTGGCGGCCCAATTAGAGCTCCCATTGTCATCACACGTGTTTTGGGACAGAATGTGGTAGACAAAAGAAAGGGATGGCATGAAGTTTTAGGCCACTCACTTTTAAAGCATCTTATTCACATTGCCTAGGCTCAGCTTTGAAGAGGTTTCTGGTTAATTCGATGGTAGGGAAAAGAAATGGAATTAGAGCATCGTTTGCAATAGGACAAATCCCACCGGATTGGAATCTCGGCCAAAATCATGGCATGCAAAGATTTAGTGATGAAATTCATTTGGTATTTGTCGAGATAACCATGGTGCTATTTGGGCCAAAATCTTGGCATGCAAAGATTCAGCGAAGTCTTTTTGCCCATTAAGGCTGCTTTAGTGGTGATAATCTAAGTTCTTTAGTTCCATTTCGGTTGCTGACATGCATATGGATATTTTCTGCAACTATTTGGTCCCAAGTAATGCTATTTATACCATGTTTTTTACATCATATTTATGTACCATCTTAGGTGGCATCTCATGTGGATAGCCACATCATTTGAAAAATTTGCAAAACCCAAGGAAAGGAAGGAGAAATACTCCTCGTATACCACAATCATCATTTAATTAACTAGTTTTTCTTAATTATTAGTTTATTAAATAATGAACTAAATTTAAAAATCTGATTAATTCAAATGATGTGCTTGTCCACATCAAATGCCACCTAAGGTGGTATGAAAATGTGGTACAAAAACATGGTATGAATTGATAGGAGCATATTTATACGAAATTGTTATCTTATTTATGTGCATTTAGTTCGTTAATTTCCATTTATTATAGTGATTTAAGTTAATTTCGTATTATTGTAGGTCCAGTTGGTAAAGATGACAATAAATGGTCAAATTGAGCAATTTGGAGCAGTTTTGGACTTGGATTGGATAGCATGCGTTGAGAGCACATGGGCTGGACGTTTTTGGTGTTTAAAAGGTGTTAAACATGTGCTAAAATCTGGAGAAATTGAAGTTAGAATCTGGAAGAAAAAGGAATCCGAGTGGGAGGAGCATTATCTTATCTTATCTTATCCAATCTTACCTTATCTTGTCCAGATTTCTCTTATCCTTATCCTACTTTAACCAACTTTATCTTATCTCTAGCTGCAAGAAGGAATCCTAATCACATTCCAACACTTTCTACCTGATTTTTAGAGTCCTTAAATAACTCAAAAATGCCAAAACCCTTTCCCCCTTGGATTCAGCCATTCCCCTTATGTATATGAAATTGCCTACCATTCATCCATTGAAGTTGCTGAAATTTTCAGAGTTCTTTCTATCTTTGTTTTAAATTCCAATGTTTATTTTAGATTGCTTTTCAGTTACGATGAACATGTGTAACTAAGTTTCTTTTTAGTTAGAGGTGAATTCGAAGCCATGATCATACGTTTTATATAAATTGATTACATCCAGTTATTGTTTCATAACTGGAAATCAATTTGTATGCATATGGTTCATGTGTGGAGAAGAATCCTTTAGCTATCATTTCATCCATATTTCGTTTACAACTTAATTTACTTCCTGCACTTTACTTTTGTTTTAATTAAATTCGTCCAAAATCCCCCCAGCCATTGTTTTGTTGTTAGTTTAACTTAGTTTTCAGTTTTATAAGTTTAATTTGTGTTGATTAGCATCCTTTCTAATCCCCGGAATAGAACGATCCCTACTTACTCATACTATGATTGCATAATTTATAGGGTTTAATTTGTGTGTTAGTTTCTACCACATCAAATTTTAACGCCGGTGCTGGGGATTAGTAAAATTTCTAATCACACTGTTTTTTGTTTTTTTTTATTTTTTTTACTTTTGATATTTGATTTAGTTTTATTTCTTTGATTTCAAGTACTAGAGAAGCAAGACATGGCAATTGCTAATCTTCAAGTTTAAATGGCTAATCTCATTTCTCTTATGTCGTAGTATATCAAAAGGTCCACAATGCAAAGTGTCCCTACATTTGGTGTGTCCTATAGGCAAGGATATCAAACTAATCAACATCCTCAATTAATTGAGAATGGAGGTTGGGATAGTGTCAATGCTTGGGGTTATCTTGGCCATAATCAACAAAGGAACAACTTGTTTTCCAACACTTACAATCCAGGTGGGAGTGATCACTCAAATTTTCTGTGGAGGGAACCTCAATAAGTTCAACAAGAAGGATATTGGCAGCCATCTAAGGAGTTCTATTCAAGACCTATGCAGCCACCACAGCCTTTGCCACAACAATCTCAACCAAATTCAAGTTCGTTAATGGATTATGATAAAATTCTTCAAACACTAACTTCTTTGACTTAGGGTTTACAAGGCCAAGCTAAAGATATGGGGGACGTGACATATCAAATTGGATATATCGCAGAATTCATGGGACAAATTCGAAAACAAAGCGAACTCTCCAGCTTAACCAGTGTCAATTTGATGGGAGATTTTGAAATCGCTGAAGCGATCCCTTTGAGAAGTGGGATGGAGGTTGCAGGTGATTTGAAGTTGTTCAACCATAGCCTAGAAGTAGACAAAGAGGAGTTGTCCAAAGAGGATGAGGAAGACTCAGCAATGGCAAGCTTAGAAGAAGCCTTACCGCAACACCCAATCATCTCTAATCCTATTGCCGTAGCCACCCTAGCTTCACCACCACCATATTCTAGTAAGGTTGTTCCGAATTCATTTCTTTCTAACCTTATTCTACCAAATGTACCTTGTCCTCGCAAGTTTTTGCAATCCAATAAAGAAGAGAGTGAAAAAGACATATTTGAAACCTTTCCAAGGATTCAAGAGAAAGAAGTGGCTAGGGGATATCTAGAATTCATCAAAGAGGATGTACTTGAGACAACCATCCCCAAAGAATTAGAGTTTATGACACGGGACAAGTCACTGCCCACACACCAAATATGGCCGAGAGCAACATTCCTGAAACTTTCGAAGAAGTGTTTGTCCTTGAGTTCTTGTCGCAGCACACAGGTAAGCCACCTCCTCAAATTTCAATTTCGTTTTCTACTAACATGTTATTGATTTCAATGATTCAGGCATCTACTCTAGAATTTAAACCATTACCGGAACATTTCAAGTATCACCTTCCATTCAAGGATCAACTCCATGCCGTTAGTCCTAGTAAGGACTAAATAGAGGCATTGTTTAGCTGGAAGATGTTAAAGCAAGCGCTTCTTGGGAGGCAACCCATGTATTCAAATAAAGAGACATTGGAATTTCCGACTCCTACAACCAGATTTGCTTTCTTTTACCTTTCTCTTTATTGTTTTTACTTTGCTATGATTGTCTTGTTTGCTAGTTATCTTTTGTTGCTTTCCTGTTTAAGTTTATTTTTGAAACATTGAAGACAATGTTTAGTTTAAGTGTGAGGGGTAAACAGATTGCTTTTCGTGACTTATCTTCGAATTTCACCACCTATTACTATGATAGGAGCATATTTATGCTACTTAGTTATGTTGTTTCCTTGCATTTAGTTAGTTAATTACTACTTATTATAGTGTTTTAAGCTATTTTCGTGTGTTTGTAGGTCCTAATGACAAAGTTGGCAAGAAAAGGCAATTTTGAGCCTTTTAGAGCAGTTTTGGGCATTAAGTGGATAGCTTATGAATGGAGCAAGATGGATAGACGAAATTGAAGACCAAAGGTGTCTAGGAATGTGCTAAAGAGTTGGAGAAGCCAAATTGGAAGTTTTGAAGATAAGGAATCAGCTACAAAGAAGGAACCTTATCCTATCTTATCCAAAACATTATCCAAACAAACCTTATCTTATCCAAATCAGTTTGTGCCTTAATTCCAGCTATTTAGAAGGGATAATTAAGCATTTAAATACATAAATATCTAGTTCTAGAAGACCTTATCCCTTGTGTGCCACATATATGCCTTTCCCTTGGTGGTTTAGGAGTTGTAATCCCTGTCCTACACCTATGCTGTGTGTCCTTGTCCCTTTAGGTTCAGAAATCTGTTCTAAAACATTCTTTCTAGAAGCCCTATACCTGATCCTAATTGTATGCTGTAGGTTCTTAACCTTTTCCTTCTTGGTTTCTGCCAAACCCTAACCTTTTTCCCTAGGATTTTGCAATCCTTTTCCCTTCTGAAATTGTGCATAACCTAGCCTATATAAACATGCTTATGCCGCAGAAAATACACCATCCATTCACTCATTCAATCATCCATAATTCACACCACAAACACCTAATTCACCCTAGTGCCGCAACAAGAAAAGAAGGAGAAGATGACTTGTGCAATATGCCATCCAAGGGACTGTCGTGCATGCCATTGGAGTGTGGAGCGTTTCTGAGTTATGACTTGTCCCGTGTCATAAAATCCAACTTCTTTGGGAATTGTTGTCTCAAGTATATCCTCTTTAATGAATTCTAGACATTCCCCAGCCACTTCTTTTTCTTGAATCATTCTTCTTGTTGTACAAAGTTCTTTGGACAATTCAACACATTCTGGAACTTGATTTCTTTGCACCTTTGGAAGGGCTTCCAAGATGTCTTTTTCACTCTCTTCTTCCTTGAAAATCATGAACCTGCACGGAATAGGGACATTTGGTGGAATGGGGTTAGGAAGAATTAAATTTGGAACAACCTTACCTATATTGGATGGCGTAGGAGCAATAAGTGCCTGCGGCAAAGGTGTTTTCACCCTTGCCGTGGGTTGGGTGTGTTCCTTTTCCTCAAATTGCAATCTTTCATCTTCCTTGTAATTTGATTCTGATGGTTTGGGGTCTGTTCCAACCTCCTTGCTACTTCTCAAGATGATTTCCTTGGCAGTTTCAAATCCTCCCTTCGGATTTGCAATGGTTGAACTAGGGAGTTTGCCTTGGTCTCGAAATTGTCCTACGAACTCCGTTATCTGCCTAATTTTCTTTTCCAAGTGGTCCAACCTTTTGTCTTGATTTTGCATTGCTTTGTTTTGATTTTCTTGCCCATGAGACAAATTGGTGAGTAACTTAATAAGTGTATCATTATACAAAGACGTACCTGAATTTGTTTGGGCAGGTTGTGGTGGCTGCATAGGTGTTGTATAGAACTCCTCATATGGCTGTCAATATTCTCCTTGTTGAGCCTCCTTGACTTGATTTTGTGAGCCCTACACCAAAGAAATTAATTCATTAAGAATTTGATTATAATCTATTGACAAACCTGAGTTTGGTTGGGCATATTGTATATGAGGTTGTGGTGACTGCATAGGCGTTGAATAGAACTCCTCATATGGCTGCCAATATCCTTTGTGTTCAACTTGTTGAAATTCCCACCGCATAGAGTTTGAATGATCACTCCAATCTCTTTGTGCACATTGATTTGCTTGATATTCTTGCCTATAAGAAGCACCAAATGTAGGGACACTTTGCATTGTGGACCCTTCGGCATACTGTGATAACTAACAAGTAAGATTCGCTATTTGAGCTTGAAGATTAGCAATTGCCATGTCTTGCTTCTCTAGTACCTGAAATCAAAGAAATAAAACTAAATCAAATATCAACAGAAAAATAAACAAACAAACAAAGGGATTAGCAATTTTACTAATCCTTGGCAACGGCGCCAAAATTTGATGTGAAATATTCTAACACTCAAATTAAAACCCTATAATTGTAGTATATGAAAGTAGGGATCGTAAGACCAGGGATTAGAAGGGATGCTAATCTACTCTAAACTGACTTAAAAATACAACTTCACTTAAAAACACTTAACTAGACTTATAAGACTCAAAACAAACTAAAAAGACTCAAAACAACACAAAACAATAAAAAAGACTCAAACTAGACTGTAAAGGTGATTTGGACGAAAATTACTTTTAACTTGACTCAAAACACTTAAAAACACAACTTGGACAGATTCTAACTAATTTGATGCAACAAAGTAAAGGGGGATTGGATTTTGGACGAAATTAAGGTAAAAACAAACAGATTATAAAGACTTTAAACAACTTGGACGAAATTAGGGAAAACTATGGGTGATAAGCTAGCTAGAGGGTCTTTCTCCACACATGACACATGCATATGAACCAATTTCCAGTTATTATTCCTTTAGACTATGAATGACAACGCCCCAAGTTAGTTGCATCGCACAACTAACCATCAGATTTTCCTTATTTCATTGAATTAGATGGAATACGCATCTAAACCAAACTATCTTTCTCAAGTTCCCTATATGAAACGCATGATAGAGATACATGTCAAAAGTCATTAAGTTCTATGAAAATCATAAGCTTTGACAAGGCATTCATCACTATGAAACGCATGAGACTCATACCAAGGATTTACTTAACACGATTGTGACTAGCAACCTCCACTACTTGTGAATATAAGTGAATAACTCTTATGTGAAATCCCCTTATACTCTAGCATCAAATTCATTCATGCAAATTAAGTGTCGACCCCCAACCCACATACATAAACAAGTTTTAATAAATTAGATAAGCAAATCACATTCATGCCTTAAGAAACAATAACTGGACGTAATCAATTCATATAAAACATATAATCATGGCTTCGAATTCACCTCTAACTAAAAAGAAATTAGTTCCACATGTTCACAAAACAAAGATAATTAAACTTAAACATTAAAAACAAAGATAGAATACACCTAGAAACACTCTAGGTGGCTCCTTCTTCCTTCCTTGCTGCCAACAATGGGGATTTGAGTGAGTTTAGGCTCTTGAGGTGTGGTGGATGGTGTGGTGTGAATTTGTGGTAGAGGGTGGTGGTTTATGAGTGTTGTGGCATCATGTATTTATAGGGTGAAGGGGAGGCACGAAATTGGGCTGAAAAGGAGAGGAATTAGGACTCTAAATCACCAAAGAACAAGGACACTTTCAATCAGATTCCAAGGAGGACAAGGAATGGTCCTTGTGGCAGATTCTAGAACTTCTAGAAGGGTTACATGTGGCATAAACTTAATGCACGAAAATAGGGCTTCTAGAACTTGATATTTCAGTGATTTAATGTGAAAATGAGTCATCTTTGAAGTTGGAATTAAGGTAGGAAAAGATTAGGATATGATAAGATAAGATAAGATAAGGTTGGATAAAGTTTGGATAAGATAAGGAAATTTGGATAATATTCCTTCTTTGTAGCTGATTCCTTATTTTCAAAGTCTTCAATTTAATTCTTCTAGATCTAATCACGTTCCTAGCCTCTCTTGATCTTCAAATTCGTCCATCCACCTTGCTCCATGCATGTGCAATCCATTCCAAGCCCAAAACTGCTCTAAAATGCTCCAAATTGCACTTTCTTGCCAACTTTGTCAATCGAACCTAAAAACACACGAAAATAGCTTAAAACACTCTAACAAGTAGAAATTAGCTATGTAAATGCAAGAAAACAAGCTAACTAAGTTGCATAAATATGCTCCTATCATTTACGAATTCACATGTAATCACAAAAGAAAAACAATCAGGTTTTGTAACATGCTTGAAGGAAGAAACTCAAACTAACGGTACAACCCTGTGAGACTTGAGCCTATTCTTTGTTTGGAGAGTTAATAATCTATGATATTCTTGTTTTCTAAAGTTGTTGTATGATCCCATTATTTCTTTGCTTGGTTGCTACTTAGAATGCTTTTTCATCATTTTAGTTCCAAATACTAGAACTCATGCCTGTTTCATTCAAAGCATAAAATTGATTGCATAACAAATAGCAAGATGAAGGTGTTTAGTTACCACCGGAGCCAAAAAATCTTATCCCTTGCATATGTATTGTAGGTTTAACCCTTTGAGCCTTATTTAGCCTATTTTCTTTGTTAGCTTGCATTATCTCTACCTAGCCTAGTATAGGAATATCCATACCCTTGTTCTTAAAGAATAGTGGAGCATGACTTGTTGGGAATTCCTTTTGATCTATGACTTGCAGAAAAACAAGTGTGGGGGAAGAATTTGTTCTTTTGAATCCAATGAAGTAGTGTGTATGTTTCAAAGAAAAGAAAAAGAAATAGAAAAAAAAGAAGAACAAAAACGTTGAAAAAAAAAAGTTGCGAAAATAAAAAACGAGGTTGAGAAAGAAGTGAGAATGAGTTCATAAGTGTTGGTTGATGAAGAAGGGTCCAAAAATGTGAATTTGACCCTAAAGTTGCACGAATCTCCCCTTTGTGCTTAAAGTTAGGTGCTACAATCAAAAGTTGAATTCTAAGTGTTGATTTCATTACTTTGCTTACTATCATTTTAAGAACCTTTGTTTATACTTAACCTTTCTTTGTTAGCTAATACCTTAGCCCCATTACAACTCTTAGACTTTTATCTTGATTGCTATGCGATTCAATATGTGGAGTTTGAAATTGGTAAGAGCATATGGAATCTCTGGTTGTCGCTTCTAAGTAGTGGCATTCCGTTCATGAGATCATAGACATGTTTGTATTAATAATTCCAGAAAGTGCCTTCTTTGGTATAACATATGTGAGCGCTAGTTTACATGTTTACATCAATCTTCTCACATATACTTAGTGTAGGGAGTGTAGTCAAAAAATCTGTGTGAAATTAGAGAGTATATCCAGTGAGGAATTGAGTGAATTCTCCAAGGCATGTTACTACTTTCAAATGTTGTTTTAATTGATTAAATGTGAGTTAGTGAGTGGTTACTATTGTTAAGTATAAGCTCAAGAGTAAGGATTGCTAAAATCTATGTGAGTAGTGATTTTTAACATGTCATGTTTCATTGGAAATCCCTGAGGCAATTGTTGGAAGGTTTAGGTTTTGTTTTGTTTTCTTTGTTTTGCTTAGGGACTAGCAAAAGCTAAGTGTGAGGGAATTTGATAGGAGCATATTTATGCGACTTTGTTATCTTATTTCTTTGCATTTACTTCGTTAATTTCCATTTATGGTGCGAAAATTAACTTAACACACAAATTAAACCCTCTTTTGACAATTGTAGTATATAAGTAAGTAGGGATCGTTCTTAAACCGGGGATTAGGAGGGATTGCTAAATACTTTAAACGGACTCAAATAGATAAAACTAACCTTTAAAACACTTAACTCAACTTAAAAGACTCAAAACAAGTTCACAAGACTCAAAATAAGCTAAAAACACTCAAAACTGTCTAAAAACACAAACTGGGCAGATTTGACTCTAAACACACTTTTGGACGAATTTTTGGTTCTAACTTGACTCAAAACACTTGAAAACACAATCTAAAATAGATTTTAACTAGTTAGACATTCTAATGTAAAGGGGGATTTGGTTTTGGACGAAAATAAAGTAAACAAAACAAGAATTTAAACTAGGCAGATTTGCATGAATTTGGTGAAATTAGATGGATGATGGCCTAGCTAGGAGGTCTTTCCCCACACATAACATACTTGCATACAAAACAATCTCCAGTTGCTTTTTCAATGAATCATTAACCTCAACACCCCAAGTTAATTAGGTATGCTTAAATTAACCTTCAGATTTTCCTCAAGTCATTGAATTGAATGGAATTAGTGCATTGCAATCAAGTTATTCGTCAAAAGTTCTCTACATGAAAGCGCATAATAGAGAAACAATCAAAGATCATTAAATTCTATGAAAATCATAAGTGTTGACGAGGCACTCGTAACTATGAAAGCGCATGATACTTATGCCAAGAATTTACTTAACATGATTGTGACTAACAACCTTTACTACTTATGAATATAAGTTCACAACGATTAGGTGAAGCTCCCTTATGTCCTAGCATCAGATTTATGTATGCAAATTAAGTGTGCACTCTCAACCCACATACACAAACAAGTTTTAATTCAAATAGATAAGTAAATTGGATTCTCAATTCATGAAATCACAACTGGAAGTAATCAAATCATATTGCAAATATAGCCATGGTTCCCCCGAGCCAAAAGGGGATTAGTTCCTCATACTCACAAAGCAAAGATTATTGAAATTAAACATTGAAAAACACAAGAAAGATTACACCTAAAACGTTCCAACAATTCCAAGTCGAATGGCATGCACGGCTAGGGCTTTCCTTCTTCTTCCTTGCCGCGGCACAAGGTGTGGGTGATGGTTTTGGGGGTTATGAACGATGTATTCTTGCTTGGGATGATGAATGATGGCTGGTTATGGTGAAGCGTTGCGGCAAATTGTGTATGGAGGTGTAGGGAATGAATGGATGATGGAGAATGGAGGCTAGGGCTTACGACAAGGATTTTCTAAATGGCATAAGGGGTTAATGCGAATTTGTGGCTGAAAATATGAATCTATAGTTCGGCCAACCCTAGGGTTAATTAGATTAGGGTTACAAATTAGCAGATTTTGAAGGATTAGGGCCCTAGGTTTTGGCACAATTGATTTAATCCACTTAGGAGAGGGTTTGGCCCAAGTAATTTCAGAAAAGGATTTGTGTAACCCAAATCCACAAGGAATAAGGCCTAACAAATCAGAATCCAAAAGGGATAAGGCCTAGAGAGGTGCGGCAACAATTGGAGGGAAAGAAAAGTGGCTTGCAAGGCAAGGCAAGGCATTCTAGAAGGGAATAGGCGCCACCTTTGTAGGGTTTCTAGAAATAATGTGCTTTGTGGCTGATTTGGGCCTTCTAGAAGAGAATGCTTCTAGAAATAGGTTCTAGAAGTATATATTTAGGTCCCTTTGTAACTAGGATTAAGGCATGATAAAATTAGGGTAGGATAAGATAAGATAAGGTTTTAGATAATGTTGGATAAGGTTGGATAAGGTTTTGGATAATGTTGGATAAGGTTGGATAAGGTTTTGGATAATGTTTCCTCTTTTGAGCTAATTCCTTATCCACTTTGTCTTGAGTTTAATTTCTTCATCTTCTTATCAGATTTCTAGCCTTTTGAACTCCAAATTCGTCCATCCATGTTGGCCCATACATGTGCTAACCATTTAGTGCCCAAAACTGCTCCAAAATGCTTCAAAATGTACTTTCTTGGTACTTTAACTGTTTGGACCTACAAACACATGAAAATGAGTTGAAATACTACATTAACTAAGAAATAATAACACAAATGCACAAGAATAAGCTAGCTAAGTCACCTAAATATGCTCCTATCAAATTCCCCCACACTTAGCTTTTGCTAGTCCTCGAGCAAAACAAACAAAGAAAAGAAACAAAACATACAATCTAAACCTTCCAACGTTTGCCTCAGGGATTTTCAATGGAACATAACATGTCAAAGATCACCACTCATATAGATTTAAGCAATCATTACGCTCGAGCATACTTAATCATAGTCACCATTCACTAGCTCACATTTCATCAATTAAAACAACATTTTGAATGTAGTAACATGCCTTAGAGAATTCCCTAAATTCCTCATCAGATATACTCTCTATTTTCACTCAGATTTTCTGACTACACTCCCTACACTAGGTATATGTGAGAAGATTGATGTAAACATGTAGACGAGCCACTCACATATGTTTTAAATGAAAGAGGCACTTTCTGGAATTATTAATGCAAGTATATGTATGATCTCATGAATGGAATGCCATTACTTAGAATCGAGAACTAGGGATACCATATGCTCAAACCAATTATAAACTCCTCATATTGAAACACATAACAATCAAGATCGAAGTCAAAGGGTTGTAACGGGGCAAAGGTATTGGCTAACAACGAAAGGTAAAGGATAAACAAACGTTCTTAAAGCAATAGTGAGCAAAGTAATGAAGTAGGCACTTAGAATTCACTTTAGAATGCAAAAATCAACTTTGAACACCCAAGGGGGATTCACACAAAACTTAGGGCCATTTCAACTTTTTGGACCCTTTCTTCAACAACCAACACTTGTGAGTTCGTTCTCACTTATTTTCAACTCCTTTTCTTTCTTTTCTTCTTCTTTTTCTTCTTTTTCACGTTTTTTTTTCTTTTTTTTTCTTTTCCCGTGCCTCTTTTAAGACTTTGGCACACACACATACACACAAAAATCCCTTCCCCCACACTTGTTTTCTGCAATAATGTCACTCAAAAGGAATTCCTTCTAAGTCATGCTCCACTATACTTCAAGAACAAGGGTATGGAAAGTCCTATTCTAGGCTAGGTAAGGGTGATGTGGTTAACAAAGAAAATAGGCTAAACAAGGTTCAACGGGGTTTAAACCTACAATACAAATGACAAGGGTGGATTCGGCTATTTGGCTATGATGGTGACTACTAAACAACTTCATCTTGCTCTTTGTTATGCTAATCAATTTCATGCTTTGAATGAAACGGGTATGAGTTCTAGTATTTGGAACTATAGTGATGAAACGCATTCTAAGTAGCAACCAAGCAAAGAATAATGAGATCATGCAACAACTTTAGAAAACAAAAATGCACAGATTAATAACTCT
This sequence comes from Pyrus x bretschneideri, assembly GCF_019419815.1. Taxonomy (NCBI): domain Eukaryota; kingdom Viridiplantae; phylum Streptophyta; class Magnoliopsida; order Rosales; family Rosaceae; genus Pyrus; species Pyrus x bretschneideri. Next base: position 157,554 of record NW_025999803.1, on the reverse strand, counting down.
CCAAATAAACGTTTAGGCTCAAGTCTTTCAGGGATGCAGCGTTTGTTTAAGTTCCTTCCTTCAAGCATGTTACAAAAACTGATTTTATCCTTTGTGATTACATGTGAATTCGTAAACTATAACTACAACCAAGCATAAACCAAAGAGCAAATCAAACTTCCATCCATGTTTGTAACTCTCTTTAACAGTCATGCATTAAAAACTAAATCCTCATCATTGTGTTGGAAGGTACCCTAAGACGCAAACAAACACACAAAAACAACTCTTTTTGGCTTTTTCCAAACACTTTTTCAATTTTTTTTTTCAAATTTTCGAATATTTACTTCAAAACACACCAAAACAGCTCAAAATGCACTAAAAACACTTAAAAACAGTGAGAAACAACATTAGAAGTGATAAGTGATAGAATCCCACGAATTTGCATAAGAACACTTGTTTACCCCCCCCCCCCCCACACACACACACTTAAATCAAACATTGTCCTCAATGTTTCACACAACGGCTCACACAAAAGCAAACAAACATAAACTACTAAGCATGATAAAATAAAGCAGCAAAGAGAAGGGTTTAGAAATGCAAATCTGGGTTTGGAGTGGAAGTTCCATCTTCTCCTTGTTGAATGCATGGGTTGCCTCTCAAGAAGCGCTTGCTTTAACGTCTTCCAGCCGGACGAGACCTCTTTTTAGGCTTCATTGGAGCCCACGGCATGGAGGGGTATATCCTCCACAACATGCTCCTCGAAATTCTCATAGTAGGGCTTTAACTGATGGCCATTCACTTTGAATTCTTGTCCTGTTTTCAAGCTTTGAACTTGGACTACACCATAAAGAAAGACATTAGTTATAACAAACGGGCCAACCCACTTAGAATGCAACTTACCAAGAAACAAGTGAAGGCGGGAATTAAAGAGTAGCACTTTCTGCCCAATGGAGAATGATTTGCCTTGAATCATCTTATCATGGAAAGTCTTTGTCTTCTCCTTGTAAATTCGAGCGTTTTCATAAGCCTCATTCCTAATCTCTTCAAGTTCATTCAATTGGAGCTTCCTATGAATTCCAACAACATCAAGGTCCATGTTGAATGTTTTGACGGCCTAATGCACCTTGTGCTCCAATTCTACGGGAAGATGGCATGGTTTGCCATAAATGAGCCGAAATGGGGACATGCCCAGGGGTGTCTTATATTTCGTTCGATTGCAAAAGTGAGAACCTCCATCACTTATGATTACTCGTGGCATTCCAAACCTTGCAAATAGGTTAGTTCTAATGAAATCTACAACTACTCAGAATCATTAGTTCCGGTGGCTTTTGCTTCCACCCATTTCGACACATAATCCACATCAAGTAAGATATAAAGGAAACCATGTGAGGTGATAGGAGCATATTTAGGCGACTTAGCTAGCTTATTCTTGTGCATTTGTGCTATTATTTCCTAGTTAATGTCGTATTACAACTCATTTTCGTGTGTTTGTAGGTCCAAAGGGTTAAAGTACCAAGAAAGTGCATTTTGGTGCATTTTGGAGCAGTTTGGGCACTATGTGGATAGCTTGCATATGGGCTAACATGGATGGACGAATTTGGAGTTCAAGAGGCTAGAAATATGATAAGAAGATGAAGAAATTAAACTCAAGACAAAGTGCATAAGGAATCAGCTCAAAAGAGGAAACATTATCCAAAACCTTATCTAACATTATCTAACCTTATCCAACCTTATCCTATCTTATCCTAACCTAATCTTGTTCCACCTTAATCCTAGCTGCAAGTGGACCTAAAAACCTAATTTCTAGAAGCCTTATCTGACCCTAAAAGGGTGCCACACCCTTCCCCCTTTTATTTCTTCTAGAAAACCCAAAATCAGCCACAAAACACTTGGTTTCTAGAAGGCCCAATTTTGGACGAATTTCCTAAACCTTTTTCCTTTTGGATTCTGATTTGTTAGGCCTCATTCCTTGTGGATTTGGGTTACACAAATCCTTTTATGAAACTAATTGGGCCAAACCCTCTCCTAAGTGGATTTAACTTGCTTGTGCCGAACCCTAGGGCCCTAATCCATAAAATCTGCTAAGTGTAACCCTAATCTAATTAACCCTAGGACTATATAAACATATTTTCAGCCACAAATTCGTACCACCCCTCAATACCATTCAGAACCCTTGTGCCGCAACCTCCATACACCTCCATACACCTCCATACACATCTGCCGCAACCCTACCACCACAATCAACCATCCTCCCTCCCTCTAAACAAGAAAACACCATCCAAAACCCCCAATTCCACCACACACACCTTGTGCGGTAGCAAGGAGGAGGAAGAGAGCCAAGCCGTGCATCAAATCCATCTTGGAATTGCTGAACGTTTAGGTGTAATTTTTCTTATGATTTTAATGTTTAAATTCAATACTCTTTGTTTTGCAAGCATGAGGAACTAATCCCCTTTTGGCTAGGGGGAATTTCGAAACCATGGTTATATTTGCATGATGATTTGATTACTTTCAGTTGTGGTTTCATGAATGGTGAATTCAATTTACTTATCTGTTTTAATTAAAACTTGTTTATGTATATGAATTGAGAGTGCACACTTGATTTGCATGCATAAATATGATGTTAGGGTATAAGGAAACTTCACCTAATCGTTGGGAACTTATATTCATGAGTAGTTAAGATTGTTGGTCACAATTATGTTAAGTAAATTCTTGGCATAAGTATCATGCGCTTTCATAGTTACGAATGCCTCGTCAACACCTATGATTTCCATAAAACCTAATGATCTTTGATTGTCTTTCTATTATGCGCTTTCATATAGAAAACTTTTAAGGAATAATTTGATTGCAATGCGCTAAATCCATTCAATTCAATGACCTAAGGGAAATCTGAGAGTTAATTTAAGCGTACCTAATTAACTTAGGGTGTTGAGGTTCATAATTCATTGAATAAGCAACTGAAGATTGTGTTGTATGCAAGTATGTCATGTGTGGAGAAAAACCTCCTAGTCATCTCACCAACCACTTAATTCTACCAATTTCGCCTAAATCTGCCTAGTTTACATATTTGTTTTGTTTGTTTGATTTTCGTCCAAAACCAAATCCCCACTTGTCTTAGAGTGTGTTTTTAAGAGTTTTGAGTCAGGTTGGAACCAATTTTTGTCTAAATTTGTGTTTAGGCTCAAAACTGCCCAGATTGTGTTTTTAGGCAGTTTTGAGTGTTTTTAGCCTATTTTGAGTCTTGTGAACTTGCTTTGAGTCTTTTCAAGTTGAGTTAAGTGTTTTAAAGTTTAATTTTAGTTATTTGAGTCAGTTTAAGGTGTTTAGCAATCCCTCCTAATCCCCGGTGTAAGAACGATCCCTACTTATTCATATGCTACAATTGTCAAAAGAGGGTTAATTTGTGTGTTAAGTTAATTTTCACATCAAATTTTGAATTCCCCCACACTTACCTTTTGCTAGTCCTCGAGCAAAACAACCAACAAAAAGTATCAAAACAAACAATCTAAACCTTCCAACGTTTGCCTCAGGGATTTCCAATGAACATAACATGTCAAAGATCACTACTCACATAGATTTAAGCAATCCTTACCCTCGAGCATACTTAATCATAGTCACCATTCACTAGCTCACATTTCATCAATTAAAACAACATTTTGAATGTAGTAGCATGCCTTAGAGAATTCCCTCAATTCCTCACCGGATATACTCTCTGTTTTCACTCAGATTTTCTGACTACACTCCCTACACTAGGTATATGTGAGAAGATTGATGTAAACATGTAGACGAACACTCACATATGTTATAACAAGGAAAGCTTATGACAATGACATGTATATGATCTCATGAATGGAATGCTACTACTTAGATGCGAGAACCAGGGATACCATATGCTCAATCCAATTTTAAACTCCACATATTGAAACACATAACAATCAAGATAGAAGTCAAAGGGTTGTAACAGGGCAAAGGTATTGGCTAACAAAGAAAGGTAAGAGGAAACAAACATTCTTAAAGCAATAGTGAGCAAAGTAATGAATTAGGCACTTAGAATTCCCTTTAGAATGCAGAAGTCAACTTTGAACACCTAAGGGGGAATCACACAAAACTTAGGGCCATATTCAAACTTTTTGGACCCTTTCTTCAACAATCAACAGTTGTGAGTTCATTCTCACATATTTTCCCTCCTTTTCTTTCTTTTCTTCTTCTTTTTCTTCTTTTTCACAATTTTTTTTTTCTTTCATTTTTTTTTCTTTTTCCCGTGCCTCTTCTAAGACTTTGGCACACACACACTCACAAAATCCCTTCCCCCACACTTGTTTTCTGCACAAATGTCACTCAAAAGGAATTCCTTCTAAGTTATGCTCCACTATACTTCAAGAACAAGGGTATGGGAAGTCTTATTCTAGGCTAGGTAAGGGTGATCTGGTTAACAAAGAAAATAGGCTAAACAAGGCTCAAATGGGCTAATCCTACAATACAAATGACAAGGGTGGATTCGGCTATTTGGCTATGGTGGTGACTGCTAAACAACTTCATCTTGTTATTTGTTATGCTAATCAATTTCATGCTTTGAATGAAACGGGTATGAGTTCTAGTATTTGGAACTATAGTGATGAAATGCATTCTAAGTAGCAACCCAGCAAAGAATAATGAGATCATGCAACGACTTTAGAAAACAAGAATGCACAGATTAATAATTCTCCAAATAAACGTTTAGGCTCAAGTCTCTCAGGGATGTAGCGTTTGTTTGAGTTCCTTCCTTCAAGCATGTTACAAAAACTGATTTTATCCTTTGTGATTGCATGTGAATTCGTAAACTATAACTACAACCAAGCATAAACCAAGGAGCAAATCAAACTTCCATCATTGTTTGTAACTCTCTTTAACAGTCATGCATTAAAAACCAAATCCTCATCATTGTGTTGGAAGGTACCCTAAGACACAAACAAACACACAAAAACAACTCTTTTTGGCTTTTTCAAAACACTTTTTTCAATTATTTTTCAAATTTTCGGATTTTTACTTCAACACACACCAAAACAGCTTAAAATGCACTAAAAACACTTAAAAACAGTGAGAAACAACATTAGAAGTGATAGGTGATAGAATCCCACGAATTTTGCATAAAAACACTTGTTTACCCAACCACACTTAAATCAAACATTGTCCTCAATGTTTCACATAAAGACTCACACAAAAGCAAACAAATAACAAACAACTAAGCATGATAAAATAAAGCAGCAAAGAGAAGGGTTTAGAAACGCAAATCTGGGTTTGGAGTGGAAGTTCCATATTCTCCTTGTTGAATGCATGGGTTGCCTCCCAAGAAGCGCTTGCTTTAACGTCTTCCAGCCAAACGAATATGCCATGCTAAGCTTCACTAGTACCCACGGCCTGGAATTGATCTTTGAATGGAAGGTGATAATTGAAGTGATCCGGTAATGGTTTAAATTCAAGATTGGGTGCCTGAATCATCAACAAACTGTTAGTATAAAATGAAATTGAAATTGGAGGAGGTGGCTTACCTATGTGCTCCAATAAGAACTCAAGGATAAACACATCTTCTTTGAACGTTTCAGGGACTTTGCACTCGGCCAGATTTGGTGTGAGGATTGGTCCTTGTCCCGTGTCATAAAATTCAACTTCTTTGGGGTTGTTTGCCTTAAGAACATCCTCTTTGACGAATTCTTGATATTCCATACTTTGCACCTTTGAAAGGGCTTCCACGATGTCTTTTTCACTTTCTTCTTCCTTGGAATTCATGAACCTGCAAGGAATAGGGACATTGGGTGGAATGGGGTTAGAAAGAATTAAATTTGGAACAACCTTACCTAAATTGGATGACGTAGGAGCAATAGGTGCCAGCGGCAAAGGTGTTTCCACCCTTGCCATGGGTTGGGTGTGTTCCTCTTCCTCAAATTGCAATCTTTCATCTTCCTTGTAATTTGATTTTGATGGTTTAGGGTCTGTTCCAACTTCCTTGCTACTTCTCAAGATGATTTCATTGGCAGTTTCAAATCCTCCCTTCGGATTTGCAATGGTTGAACTAGGGAGTTTGCCTCGGTCTCGAAATTGTCCTACCAACTCTGCTATCTACCCTACGTGCTTTTCTAATTCATCAACCTTTTTGTCCCTATTTTGCATTCCCTGCGCCATAGAAGTTAGTAATTGAAAATTTTGATCATTTTCTATGGACGAACCTGATTTGGGTTGTGTAGGTTGTGCTGGCTGCATAGGTGTTGTATAGAACTCCTCATATGGCTGCCAATATTCTCCTTGTTGAGCCTCCTTGACTTGGTTTTGTGAGCCCTGCACCAAAGAAATTAATTCATTAAGAATTTGATTATAATCTATTGACGAACCTGAGTTTGGTTGGGCATATTGTAAATCAGGTTGTGGTGGTTGCATAGGCGTTGAATAGAACTCCTCGTATGGCTGCCAATATCCTTTGTGTTCAACTTGTTGAAATTCCCACCACATAGAGTTTGAATGATCACTCCAATCTCTTTGTGCACATTGATTTGCTTGATATTCTTGCCTATAAGAAGCATCAAATGTACGGACACTTTGCATTGTGGACCCTTCGGCATACTGTGATAACTGACAAGTAAGATTCGCTATTTGAGCTTGAAGATTAGCAATTGCCATGTCTTGCTTCTCTAGTACCTGAAATCAAAGAAATAAAACTAAATCAAATATCAAAAGAAAATAAACAAACAAACAAAGGGATTAGCAATTTTACTAATCCTCGGCAACGGCGCCAAAATTTGATGTGAAAATTAACTTATCACACAAATTAACCCTCTTTTGACAATTGTAGCATATGAATAAGTAGGGATCGTTCTTACATCGGGGATTAGGAGGGATTGCTAAACACCTTAAACTGGCTCAAATAACTAAAATTAAACTTTAAAACACTTAACTCAACTTGAAAAGACTCAAAGCAAGTTCACAAGACTCAAAATAGGCTAAAAACACTCAAAACTGCCTAAAAACACAATCTGGGCAGTTTGAGCCTAAACACAAATTTGGACGAAAATTGGTTCTAACTTGACTCAAAACTCTTAAAAACACACTCTAAAACATATTTGAACTAATTAGACACTCTAAGACAAGTGGGAATTTGGTTTTGGACGAAAATCAAACAAACAAAACAAATATGTAAACTAGGCAGATTTAGGCGAAATTGGTAGAATTAAGTGGTTGGTGAGATGGCTAGGAGGTTTTTCTCCACACATGACATACTTGCATACAACACAATCTTTAGTTGCTTATTCAATGAATTATGAACCTCAACACCCCAAGTTAATTAGGTACGCTTAAATTAACTCTCAGATTTCCCTTAGGTCATTGAATTGAATGGATTTAGCGCATTGCAATCAAATTATTCCTTAAAAGTTTTCTATATGAAAGCGCATAATAGAAAGACAATCAAAGATCATTAGGTTCTATGGAAATCATAGGTGTTGACGAGGCATTCGTAACTATGAAAGCGCATGATACTTATGCCAAGAATTTACTTAACATAATTGTGACCAACAATCTTAACTACTCATGAATATAAGTTCCCAACGATTAGGTGAAGTTTCCTTATACCCTAGCATCATATTTATGCATGCAAATCAAGTGTGCACTCTCAATTCATATACATAAACAAGTTTTAATTAAAACAGATAAGTAAATTGAATTCATCATTCATGAAATCACAACTGAAAGTAATCAAATCATCATGCAAATATAACCATGGTTTCAAAATTCCCCCTAGCCAAAAGGGGATTAGTTCCTCATGCTTGCAAAACAAAGAGTATTGAATTTAAACATTGAAATCATAAGAAAGATTACACCTAAACGTTCAGCAATTTCAAGATGGATTTTATGCACGGCTTGGCTCTCTTCCTCCTCCTTGCTGCGGCACAAGGTGTGTGTGGTGGAATTGGGGGTTTTGGATGGTGTTTTCTTGTTTAGAGGGAGGCAGGATGGTTGATTATGGTGGTAGGGTTGCGGCAGATGTGTATGGAGGTGTATGGAGGTGTATGAAGGTTGAAGAATGTTGAATGGAGGTTGCGGCACAAGGGTTCTGAATGGTATTGAGGGGTGGTACGAATTTGTGGCTGAAAATATGTTTATATAGTCCTAGGGTTAATTAGATTAGGGTTACACTTAGCAGATTTTATGGATTAGGGCCCTAGGGTTCGGCACAAGCAAGTTAAATCCACTTAGGAGAGGGTTTGGCCCAATTAGTTTCATAAAAGGATTTGTGTAACCCAAATCCACAAGGAACGAGGCCTAACAAATCAGAATCCAAAAGGAAAAAGGTTTAGGAAATTCGTCCAAAATTGGGCCTTCTAGAAACTAAGTGTTTTGTGGCTGATTTTGGGTTTTCTAGAAGAAATAAAAGGGGGAAGGGTGTGGCACCCTTTTAGGGTCAGATAAGGCTTCTAGAAATTAGGTTTTTAGGTCCACTTGCAGCTAGGATTAAGGTGGAACAAGATTAGGTTAGGATAAGATAGGATAAGGTTAGATAATGTTAGATAAGGTTTTGGATAATGTTTCCTCTTTTGAGCTGATTCCTTATCCACTTTGTCTTGAGTTTAATTTCTTCATCTTCTTATCATATTACTTTGTCTTGAACTCCAAATTCGTCCATCCATGTTAGCCCATATGCAAGCTATCCACATAGTGCCCAAAACTGCTCCAAAATGCACCAAAATGCACTTTCTTGGTACTTTAACCCTTTGGACCTACAAACACACGAAAATGAGTTGTAATACGACATTAACTAGGAAATAATAGCACAAATGCACAAGAATAAGCTAGCTAAGTCCCCTAAATATGCTCCTATCATGAGGAAGGAAAATGACCCATAAAATCAATGCCTCAAACATCAAAAATTTCAACAGGAAGTATAACATTTTGCGGCATTTGATCCTTTGCACTCATGTTACCCATTCTACAATCACAAGACATACAAAAGGTTCTAGCATCCTTAAATAAAGTTGGCCAATAAAATCCACATTCTAAAACCTTAAGAGCTGTGCGTTGTGTCCCAAAGTGTGCCCCACATGCATAAGTGTGACAGAATGTTAAAATAGAATTGAATTCCATGTCATTCACACACTTATGTATAATCTAATCTGAGCAATATTTCCACAAGTATGGATTATCCCAAACATAAAATCTAGCATCTTTTTTCAATTTATCACATTGGTTTCTGTTTAGAGTGTTTGAAACTTATTTAGCCACCAAATAATTCACCAAATCCGCATACCAAGGCTCACTTACCTTAAGAGCAACTCCACCCTTAAAGACTTTGCGCCAGCACCCAGCCCATTTATCCACTTCAGTGAACAGTAATAAACCCTAATGAACAGTAATAGGCCAAAGCATCTCCACCCCAAAAGAAATATGCTGGCACCCAGTCTAAAAATGCGCTGGCACAAACGATCTCCAGCCCTACAAAATGCGTTGGCACCCAGTCCATTTAAAATATTAAATAATTTTTTTTATAAAATAATAAATAAAAAAATAGTTTTAATTTCGGATAGGATTTTTAACCAATCTCGTCACGCCACGTGTCATTATCCGAACATACTATTTTGTGAATAGATTTCCGCTAAGATTTTCAACCAATCCCGACACGCCACGTGTCACTTCCTGTTTACAATAATTTAGCCAAGATTTCGATAAGATTTTTAACCAATCACGTAGTGCCACGTGGCATTGTCCAGAACCTCATCTTCTCTTTTTTTGTCCATATAAACCCTACATCCCTACATCCATCCTCACACTAAACTCAATCCTTTTTTTAGCTCAAAATTTTTCTTTATCGTTTTCAAATCTTGAGTTCTTACAATGTCTTCTTGAAGGAGAGCGTATAAACAGTTACAAGAGCAGTAAAAAAGGTTGTTGGCACAACAGGAAGAATTGGTCAATCTTGACCAAGGTGGAGGTGGAGAAGAGGCCTTCGCAATGGAGGAGGATGAGGATGATCACCATAGAAGGCGGAGGGCGTCACATTCCCGCCTTATCATGGAAGCTATAGGTCAGATAGCCAAACCCAGACGTGCGGCAAACATCGATAGAAGAAGGGAAAGACGAGGTAAAGATCTCTTGGAAGATTATTTTATTCCCAACAGCATTTTCCCTGATCATGTTTTTAGACATCGTTTTAGAATGCAACGAAGTTTGTTCGATAAAATCATGAGTGATGTTTGCAACCATGATCCATATTTTGTGCAAAAAGATGATGCTTTTCATGTTCTAGATCTTCTTCCTGAGCAAAAAATTATGGTTGCCTTTCGAATGCTTGCATATGGAGCATCTGCAGATCAGGTGGATGAGATCGCAAGGATAGGAAAAACAACAGTTCTGGAGTCCCTGATGCGGTTTTGCTCTGCAATTGAAGCCCTCTACAGCAATGAGTACCTTCGGCAACCCACGCCAAGGGACATGCGAAGGCTTCTGAGGAAGGGTGAGATGCGAGGCTTCCCTGGCATGATTGGAAGCATCGACTGCATGCTCTGGACATGGAAAAACTGTCCAAGTGCGTGGCAAGGAGCTTATGGCGACAGAAAATGAGCCAAAAGCATCATTTTGGAAGCGGTGGCTTCTTTTGATACATGGATTTGGCATGCTTTTTTTGGTGTTCCAGGAGCTCAGAATGACCTAAATGTCCTTGCCCAATCTCCAGTGTTTGACGAACTGCTACAAGGAAATAGGCCGAGATGCACATATTGGGTTAATGGTAATAAATACGAGGGACCATACTACCTTGTAGATGGTATTTTCCCAAGGTGGTCAACATTTGTCAAAACAGTGCCACATCCGCAGAGTGAAAAAGAGAAACACTTCGCAAAGTGTCAAGAAGGGTGTAGGAAGGATGTCGAGCGTTGTTTTGGTATCCTGCAAGCTCGTTGGGCCATTGTCAGGGCTGCATCTAGAATGTTTGATGTCGAGGCTCTTCGATCCATCATGATGACGTGTATTATTCTCCATAACATGATTGTTGAAGACGAGTATGATTATGATCCCGTCGATGAATACGAGCCGGATCCGATGAACAACTCAAGAACACAAATCTACTATGCTCATGACCGGACCGAAAATCCCGTGCAACACGTTGGAACGGGATGGACGTTACAATGAATTGATCGTTCAGCGGTACACTTCATTGCAAGAGCCATACTGGCACATAACCCGCCAGAATGACTTGATTGACCATCAGTGGGGATTGCACGAAGGCGAAGATAATTAAAATAAGGCTTGTGGTTGAAGAATAAAGTGTATTGTTTTTTAAGTAATCTTATTTAGTGTGTTTTTTTTTTTTTAAGTTTAAATGGTGAGGTTATGTAATTTTATTTGGTGTTTTTTTTTAAATGTTTATTTGGTGAGTTTATGTAATCTTATTCAAATATTTAAATAAAGTACAAAAATTACATAAGAAATTAAATAAAGTTCTAAAAAGAAATAAGAAATTACATAAGAAATTAAATAAAGTTCTAAAAATAAATAAGAAATTACATAAGAAATTAAATAAAGTTCTAAAAATAAATAAGAAATTAACTAAAGTTCTAAAAATAAATAAGAAATTACCTAAGAAATAAAATAAAGTTCTAAAAATAAATTAGAAATTACATAAGAAATTAAATAAAGTTCTAAAAATGTTAAGAAATTACATAACAAATTAAATAAAGTAGTACAAATAAATGCGAAATTATACAAAGTCTGTGGAGTTAGGATATGTGGTGCTAGGATCTTGGTTGCTAGGATTTCTGTAGCTGGAAGCCCCTTGACTTGTTTCGGCATCTCTTGCACGCCTCCTTCGCACGACATTTCTTTTTTTTTATGTCCAAAAATATTTTGAATTCGGAGACAGTCCTACTAGAGACTTGTTCATAGTGTCACGATCTGTTTGAGCCATCCTTTCTTCTCTAAGCATCTCATTCTCTCGATGAAGTGCTTCTCTAATCATCTCGTTCTCTCGATTAACTATTTCTCTTTGTCTCTCAGCCGCCGCATCACGAGCCTCAGTAGCTATTATTATTGCTGCCATAGCAGTAGCTTTTTCCTCATCTCTAGCCTTTTCCCATGCCATGTTCAATTCACCTTGACGAGCAAGTTCCTCCATATATTTAGTGTAGTCATTTTTGAAAGAACTACCTTTTTTCTTTGATGCCTTTTTACCTTGAGGCCTGAGGGACTGACGAGTTGGTTGGGTCTCTGGCACTTCTTCAGGCGTCCCTTCCGTGTCTTCAAATGTGTTGGCTTCTTGTTCGGCTGTGTCTGCTTCTGCGAACTGTGTAGACCCATACCGTGCATGACAACTTCTGGACTGGTTGCCACAATTTTGTATCTAGGGCAATCTTTGACAATTTGCCAACATTCCCATTTGTTGAATGATTTGTTACGGTTCTTTGCATTGTAGAATGCTTGTGCTTGTAGTGTCTATAAAAATGTGGGATAAGATAGTATTAAAAAATATGGGTATAACACAAATAAATAAATTAAAATATTGATGGGCGTGGAATGCATATTACATAGAAATTACATAAGAAATTAAATAAATTAAAATATTGATGTGGGTGGAATGCATATAAATAAATAAAAATATTGTTACCTCATCCGCTAAACTTGTTCCACTACGCAGATTACTAGAAGCATGAGAGATGGCGTTTTTCCAACAAGTAAAGGATGCGTTGAGTTTTTTCCAATGACCTTGAAGACCTTGACTAGATCTGGCATCTTTTCCATGTACATCGCAAAACGATTTCATAATTTTGCTCCACATTTCTTGCTTATCCATCTTATTACCCGTAATCGGGTCATGAGTAATGCGAACCCAACATTCACACAACGTAATTTCTTCAATGAGCTTCCACGAAGCAATTTTTTTCTCTCAAAGTGTAGAAAATATTCAAATGTAGAAAGTGTAGAAAATATTGAAATGTGGTGTAAGGTGGAAGATGAGGGTTAGGTATTTATAGAAAAAAAATTAATTTTTTAAAATTTTTCTGTATTTTTTAAAAAAATTTCACAATTTTTAATTAATTTTAATGTTGTAATTAATCTGGACCGTTGGATTTGAAAAATAATCAAATCCAACAGCGAATCAGCTGCCACGTGGCCAACGGTCAAAATTCTGACTGTTGGGCCTTTTTTTTTTTTTTTTTTTGGTGAAAAAAACATGGACCGTTGATCTGTGATCGGACAGTCCATTTTAAAAGTCAAATTTAAATTTTTTTTACCGTTGGAAATCCAACGGCCTACAAAAACTAGCCCTTGGAAATCCAACGACTTTGAGGAGGGCCACGTAGCCCTCAGCTGTTCGAAGCCCACTTGCGCTGAAATGCGGGGCCCGCCGCCTGCAGCGCTGTCTCCTACTCGCGCCCAGTCGCGAGTATTGTGCACTGATGCGTTACAAATGTGACACATAAATTAAACCCTCTTTTTATCAATTGTAGTAAGTATGTAAGTAGGGATCGTTCTGGACCGGGGATTAGGAGGGATTGTTAATCACTTGGATTTGACTCAAAAACGTAAAAACAAGTTTAAAACACTATACTAGACTCAAAGAATGCAAAACTCAAAATAAGATAGATTGTAATGACTAAACAAAATATGGGGGGGGGGGATTGAGGTTTTGACGAAATTAAACTAAAATGCACAGATTGTAATTAAGGGCAAAATGTAAATATGAATGTGATGAAAATATGGATGAATGCTAGCTAGAAGGTTCTTCTCCACACATGTTACACTTGCATACAAGATGATTTTCGGTTGGTCTTTCGATGAATTATGAAACTCAACACCCTGGGTTAATTAGGTCCGCTTAAATTAACCGTCAAGTTTTCCTTAAGTTAATGAATTGGATGATTGCATACGACAACCCAAAGCATTCCCCACAAGTTCCCTACATGAATTGCATAATAGAGATACAAGCAAGAATCATTAAGCATCATGAAAACTATCAGTGTTGACGAGACATTCGTTACTATGAATTGCATGAAACTTATGCCAAGAATTTACTTAACACGATTGTTTATAAGCAACCTCCACTACTTGTGAATATAAGTTCATAACTATTAGGTGAAACTCACTTATATTCTAGCGTCATATTCATGCATGAAAATTAAGCGTGCACTCTCAATAAACATACATAAATAGGTTATCAATCAAATAGTTAAACAAATTGAATCCACAACTCATGAAATTCCAACCAAAGGTAATCAATTCATATTGCAAGCGTAAACATGGTTTCGAATCACCCCCTAGCTATGGGGGGTTTAGTTCCTCATACGTACACAACAAAGATACGTAAATTTGATCATTGAAATCAAGGAAAAGAAAACACCTAAAAATTCCAACAACTCAAACTTGAATTGTATGAACGTTTAGGCCCTTCTCCTCCTCTTTGTTGTGGCACAAGGTCTAAGGATACTATTTTGGATTGGTGTTTGTATGGAGGAATGGTTGGATAGTGTTTTGGAGGGTTGGGGAGTGGTGGAAATAGAAGAGAATGGTGCTGGAAATGAATGATAATTCACGGCCAAGGGGAAGTGTTTGTGTTTGTGTTGTGGTAATGAGAATGGAGAGTGAATGAATGACGTGTTTAGGATAAGGATGGATGTAGGGGACTTCAAGGTTTATTTTTGGGCAGAAAATATGAAGAATGGTGAAGTATGGATGTGTTATAGAGAGGGGATGAATTTCTGGCGTGAATGGTGAATGAATCCCTGGTTTGTGGCTGCAATGGATGTTTATTTATAGGTGGCTGAATGATTAAAGAGGGAATATGACAGCTAGGTTGGTTGGTGGCTGCCATCATGAAGAGTGCATGGATGTGGCTGAATAATCAAATGGGAAAGCATGTGGCTGAATGGGTTAAAGAGGGAATGATGATGGGAGAGCATGTGGGTGACAGCTAGGTTGGTTGGTGGCTGCAATGGAGGTGTGGAATGATGATGGGAGAGCATGTGAGTGAATTATGAAGAGTGAATGCTTTCAATTTCGTCCATTCCTTTTGCTCCAAGCATATGCTATCCATTCCAAGCCCAATTTTGCTCCAAAATGCTCCAAAATGCATCCTTTTGCATACTTTGCCCTTAAATCCTGAAAATACATAAAACTAGCTTAAAAGACTACTTTACTAAGGAAAAACACTTTAAATGCACAAGACAAGCTAAACTAAGGTGCATAAATATGCTCCTATCAAATTCCCCCACACTTAGCTTTTGCTAGTCCTCGAGCAAAACAAAACGATAACAAACAAACAAAACGACACTAAACAAGTAAAACACAACCTAAACCTTCCAACAATCGTCTTAGGGATTTCCAATGCACATGACATGTTAAAAATCATTATTCCCACAGATTTTAGCCATCTTTACACTCGAGCACATGCTTAATCATAGTCACTACTTACTAGTTCACAAATAACCACTTAAAACGATGTTTTGAATGTAGTAACATGCCTTAGAGAATTTGCTCAATTCCTTACAAGATATGCACTCAATTTTCACTCAGATTTTCTAACTACACACCTTAATCTAGTTATATGTGAGAAGATTAATGAAAACGAGCACTCACATATATATATCACAAAGAAAGCAATTTCTGGAGTTAATAAGCATGTTTAGATATGATCTCATGAATGGAATGCTACGACTTAGATGCGAGAACCAGTGACACCATATGCTCATACCAACTTCAAACTCTACAAATTGAAATGCACAACACTCAAAATAGAAGTCAAGGGTTGTAATGGGGCTTGGGGTTTTGGTTAACAATGGAAGGATAAAGGAAAACAAAGGTTCTTAAAGCAATAGCAAGCGAAGTAATGAAATTGAGACTTAGAACTCACTTTAAAACACAGAAATCAACTTTTAACACAAAGGGAAGATCTAAGCAACACTCAGGGCCATATTCAACATTTTGGACCCTTTCTTCAACTACCACAAACATGTGAACTTATTTTCATTTATTTCATACTCTTTTTTCTTTCTTTTCACAACTTTTTCTTTTCTTTTTCTTTTTCCACGAAATTCTTTTTTTTTTTTTTTTTTTTTCACCCGTGCCTATGGCACACTAACTCACATGAAAACTACTTCCCCCACACTTGTTTTCTGCCATACATTAATCAAAAGGAGTTCAATTCAAATCATGCTTTGCTATGCTTCAAGAATAAGGGTGTGGATGGTCCTAATCTAGGCTAGGTGAGGATAGTGTGGGTTAACAAAGAACGTAAGCTTAACAAGGCTCAATGGGGTTAGCTTAAACATATAATGAAGTAGGATACACGATAATTTGGCTTTGGTGGTGGTCACTACACAACTTCTTCTTGAATATGTGTTATGCAAATCAATAACATGCTTTGAATGAAATGGGCATGAGTTCTAGCATTTGGAACTATATGATGAAACGCCTTCTAAGTAGTAACCAAGCAAAGAATAATGAGATCATGCAACGACTTTAGAAAACAAATGCACAGATTTTAACTCTCCAAATAACGTTTAGGCTCAAGTCTCACAAGGTTGTAGCGTTTGTTTGAGTTCCTTCCTTCAAGCATGTTACAAAAACCAATTTTTCTTTTGTGATTGCATGTGAAGTCATACATTATAACCATAACCAAGCATATACCAAGAGTAAATCAAACTTTTCTCCATGTTTATAACTCTTTTTAACAGTCATGCAATTACAAACCAAATCCTCATCATTGTGTTGGAAGGTACCCTAAGACACAAACACACAAAAACAACTCAAAACACTCTTTTTAGGCTTTTCAAAACATGTTTTTCAAATTTTTATGTGATTTTCGGAGTTATAAAACAAAACCTACTAAAACACTCTAAAACAGCTTAAAAACACCTTAAAACAGCAAGGAACAACACTTGAAGTTATGGGTGATAAAATCCCACGAATTTGCATCAAATATACTTGGTTACCCCCCCACACTTAAATCAAACATTGTCCTCAATGTTTTAAGCATAGATTCACACAAAACATAAGTAAACACATAAACAGCAACTAAACATACTAAACATGGCAGAATGTAACTAACAAAGAGAAGAGTTTAGGGACGCAAATTTGGTTATGGAGTGTAAATTCCATCTTCTCCTTGGTGATTGCATTGAGGCTTGATCTTGGTGATTCCACAGGCTTAATCTTGAACTGGGCTGGAGGATTCTTTTGGTCTCCCCCGATTGTTGATTTTCCACAGGCTAATCTTGAACTGGGCTGGAGGATTCTGACACATGGCAGGCAAGCACGAGGTGGAGGTGATGACCTGTTTCTTTGTTCAATCTTTCCAATTCGTATTGAAGAGTACGAATTAGAAAGATTGATTTTTCATTGTCACTCGTCTTAGCTGTTCTCCAAGCAAAAGTGGTCCCTTCTCTGGAAGTGTATCAACCTTTGAAGATGACTACTCGAGAGCAACGCTAGGTAAGCAACCAGGGAATAGATTCCAGGTAGTCGGTTCCAGATTGGAAGACTGACTCTAAGTGCCGGCTGATTGCTCACTTCACTTTGCCATGCAAGTAATAACAAGGACAAAGGAAAAGACAGGGAAAGATCATGATATGAGATACCTTTGCTTTCGCCCTTGATGATATGAGATACTTTTGCTTTTGAAGAAGCAGCGAATGAATCAGCACATATATTTGTTGCGCTTGTCTCCACATGCTTCGATCCACCGTTTCCTCTTGCCTCATCTGTACTCCAGGCATCTGGTATCTTCTTTGGGGAATACATCAATGGTTGAATATGTGTTCTCAAGGGAAGAAGAAAACTGAGCATGTTTGAGAGGTTTGGTTGCAGCTACATTCTCGGCCAAGAAGAAAAGTCATGCGTTTTTGGGTGTATGCCTTGCCATGAATGTTGATGTGTATAGAAATTGTAATGGCAAGTAGTAGTGCGGATACGACAATGACCTCCACGCGTCTTCAACTTTGTCAGAGATCTTTTGACAAAGTTGCACGCGTTATCTGAAAAGCCGAGATTGCGGCTTTATCACCCACGCTTTGTCGGCAACCTCCACGCGTCTTCAACTTTGTCAGAGATCTTTTGACAAAGTTGAACGCTTTATCTGAAAAGCCGAGATTGTGTCTGAAGAGTTGGCGAACTTTACGCAGGAAAATCCGGCTTTGAAGAGTGGTGTCTCTTCAATTCTGAATCGGTGCTTGTGTCGCCTCTCCTTTTATAGAGGTGATCGATCACCTCTAACATGCACACTTTGAAGATTGCCCATTCGTGAAAATCATCTCCGGCCCGTTGAGATTTTACTCCATCCAACCCTTCTCTTTTAACTTCTTGAAAAATGGCTAACCCATCTAACCCATCTAACATTTGCTTAGATTTGAGTCTCAGCAGTGATCCGGTCGCGCCGCGTCAGGGTAAGGTATGGTGCCCGTCTTTCTTATCTTCTAATGGCCCTCTTACAGGTGAAGACTCTGTGATGACGGATGCAACAACAGCTACAATAGTAGCTCGGAACCTCCTCACTCCTAAAGATAGTCAGCTGCTTTTAGGACGGTCCGATGAGTTGGCCGTTCAAGAGTCCCTAGCTCTCAGTGTTCAGTGCGCGGGCTCTGTGTCCAACATGGGCCAACGCCTACTTGCTCGATCCCGTCAGGTTGAATCATTGATGGCAGAGGTGGAAAATCACAAGCAAGAGATCAAACAGCTTAAGCACGAGAATAGAAGTTTGCACGTGCTTGCAAATAATTATTCGACAGGCATGAAGAGGAAGCTTGATAAGATGCAAGAATCTCAAGGTCGAATTCAAAGTGACCGTCAAAGGCTTGCGGCTTTCTTCCAGAGGCACCTTTTTCCTGCGTCATCTAGCGTTCCACCAAGTATTGGGGCCTCGAATGATCTATCTTTGGTGCCTCCCGCTCCTATGCCTCTCGCTCCGATGCCTCTCGCTCCGATGCCTCCCGCTCCGATGCCTCCCGCTCCGAGAGTTTTGCCACGTAGTGGGGCTTCACGTAAACAACCTTTGTGAAGGCTCCATCTTTCTCTTTCTTTGTTAGATACATTTTTTTTTTTTCTTTTTTTTTTTTTTTTCCGCACTTGTAATTTCTTGGAAATCAATGCACATACTTTGTTTTATTCAGTGTATTGGGTTGCCTCCCAAGTAGCGCTTTCTTTTACGTCTTGCAGCCGGGCGAGACCTTCTTTTCTCACTTAGGACCCACGACATGGAATTGATCTTTGAATGGGGGGTGATACTTGAGATGATCCGGTAATGGTTTAAATTCTAGAGTGGGTGCCTGAATCATTAACAACATATTAGTATAAAACAAAATTGAAATTCGGGGAGGTGGCTTACCTGTGTGCTCCGACATAAACTCAAGAATAAACACCCCTTCGAAAGTTGTAGGACTAGAAAATTCAGCTAGATTTGGTGTTTTGAGAGTTATGACTTGTCCTGTGTCATAAAATCCAATTTCTTTGCGAATTGTTGTCTCAAGTATATCCTCTTTGATGAATTCTAGACATTCCCCAGTCACATCTTGCTCTTGATTCTTTGGAAAGGATTCGAAGATGCCTTTCTCACCCTCTTCTTCCTTGGATTGCATGATTCTGCAAGGAATAGGGACATTCGGTGGAACGGGGTTAGAAATAATTAAATTTGGAACAACCTTACCTGAATTGGATGGCGTAAGAGCAATAGGTGCCTGCAACAAAGGTGTTTCCACCCTTGCCATAGGTTGCGTGTGTTCCTTTTCCTCAAATTGCAATCTTTCATCTTCCTTGTAATTTGATTTTGATGGTTTAGGGTATGTTCCAACCTCCTTCCTACTTCTCAAGATGATTTCCTTGGCAGTTTCAAATCCTTCCTTCGGATTTGCAATGGTTGAAATAGGGAGTTTGCCTTGGTCTTGAAATTGTCCTACAAACTCCGCTATCTGCCCAATTTGCTTTTCCAAGTGGTCCAACCTTTTGTCTTGATTTTGCATTGCTTTGTTTCGATCTTCTTGCCCCTGAGACAAATTGGTGAGTAACCTACTAACCGTATCATTATACAAAGACTTACTTGAATTTGTTTGGGCAGGTTGTGGTGGCTGCATAGGTGTTGTACAGAACTCCTCATATGGTTGCCAATATTCTCCTTGTTGAGCCTCCTTGACTTGGTTTTGTGAGCCCTACACCAAAGAAATTAATTCATTAAGAACTTGATTATAATCTATTGACAAACCTGAGTTTGGTTGGGCATATTGTATATAAGGTTGTGGTGGATGCATAGACGTTGAATAGAACTCCTCGTATGGCTGCCAATATCCTTCTTGTTGAATATGTTGAGCTTCCCACCACATAGAGTTTGAATGATCACTCCAATCTGAATTGTAAGTATTGGAAAACACGTCATTCCTTGATTGATTATGATCAAATGTACCAACTCTTTGCATTTGGGACCTTTCCATGAGCTGTGACAAAAGAGAAGCATTATCAAGTGCCATGTCTTGCTTCTCTAGTACCTAAAATCAACAAAACAAAACTAAAATATATACACAGAAACAAAATAAAACTAAACAGGAAGTAATAATCCAAGGGATTAGCAAAGTTGCTAATCCCCGGCAACGGCGCCAAAATTTGATGCGTTACGAATGTGACACATAAATTAAACCCTCTTTTTATCAATTGTAGTAAGTATGTAAGTAGGGATCGTTCTGGACCGGGGATTAGGAGGGATTGTTAATCACTTGGATTTGACTCAAAAACGTAAAAACAAGTTTAAAACACTATACTAGACTCAAAGAATGCAAAACTCAAAATAAGATAGATTGTAATGACTAAACAAAATATAGGGGGGGGATTGAGGTTTTGACGAAATTAAACTAAAATGCACAGATTGTAATTAGGGGCAAAATGTAAATATGAATGTGATGAAAATATGGATGAATGCTAGCTAGAAGGTGATGCGAGAATTATACGCGCACAAATTAAACCCTCTTTTTATCAATTGTAGTAAGTATGTAAGTAGGGATCGTTCTGGACCGGGGATTAGGAGGGATTGCAAATCACTTGGAAACTGACTCAAAAACGTAAAATAAAGTTTAAAACACTAAACTAGACTCAAAGAATGCGAAACTAAACGCTTAAAATACTAAAACAAACCAAAAGACTCAAACATCACCCAAAACACTGAAAACTGCCTTAAAAACACTTTCTGGGCAGTTTTGAGCACCTTGGTGAATTTGGACGAATTTGTGCAACAAATTGAATCAAAACACTTATAAACACAAACTAAGACACTTTCTATCTAATTTGGACAATAAAGTAAAGGGGGATTGGTTTTGGATGAATTTGAAATTAAAACAGAAACTTGGAAATAAAAACAGATTGTAAAGATGAATGTGATGGAATTGAATGGATGGGATGGCTAGCTAAGGGGTTCATCTCCACACATGTTACACTTGCATATAAAACGATTTCTAATTGCTTTTCAATAAACCATGAATTCTCAACGCCCCAGGTTAACCGTGATTGCACTAATTAACCCTCAGATTTTCCTAACGTTATTGAATTGGATGATTGCATACGACAACCCAAAACATTTCCCACAAGTCCCCTACATGATTGCATAATAGAGATACAAGCAAGAATCATTAAGTTCTTTGAAAACCATAAGCATTGACGAAGCACTTGTTACTATGATTGCATGAAACTTATGCCAAGAATTTATTTAACGCGATTGTTTATAAGCAACCTCCACTACTTGTGAATATAAGTTCATAACTATTAGGTGAAACTCACTTATATTCTAGCGTCATATTCATGCATGAAGATTAAGCGTGCACTCTCAATAAACATACATAAATAGGTTATCAATCAAATAGTTAAACAAATTGAATCCACAACTTATGAAACGTAATTAGAAGTAATCAAATCATATTGCAAGCATAAACATATATTTCGAATCCCCCCCTAGCCAAGGGGGTTTTAGTTCCTCATACATACAAAACAAAGAGAATTGAAATTAAACATTGAAATCAAAGGAAAAGAAACACCTAAACATTCCAACAACTCAAACTTGAATTGTATGAACGTTTAGGCCCTCTTCTCTTTCTCTTTGTTGCTGCACAAGGTCTAAGGAATGGTTGTGTGATGGTGTGAATGGTTTGGGGAGTGGTGGAAATGGAAGGATGGTGTTTGGATTGTAAGGGAGACATGGCAATGAATTTCTGGTGTGTGAATTGTGTATGAATGGGAATGATCTGATCTAGGGGTTAATATGAGTATATATAAGCACTTAAAACCCTAGGGTAATCAGATATGAGCTTGTGACAAGCTAGGACGGCTAGGAGACAAGGTAGGACGGCTAGGAGACAAGCTAGGACGGCTTGTGACAAGCTAGGACGGCTAGGAGACAAGCTAGGACGGCTTGTGACAAGTTAGGACGGCTAGGAGACAAGGTAGGACGGCTAGGAGACAAGGTAGGACGGCTTGTGACAAGCTAGGATGGCTAGGAGACAAGGTAGGACGACTAGGAGACAAGGTAGGACGGCTTGTGACAAGCTAGGACGGCTAGGAGACAAGGTAGGACGGCTAGTGACAAGCTAGGATGGCTAGGAGACAAGGTAGGACGGCTAGGAGACAAGCTAGGACGGCTTGTTCTTCCAATACAGAAATTAGGCAGAAATTAGGCACCATGTGTGAATAGATAAAGCCTTCTAGAAATAAGGTTTTTAGGCCCCCTTGCAGCTCCCTAACTGAATTCAAGCCTTCAAATCCGTCCATCCTCATGCCTCCATGCTTGCACTATCCAATCTTGGCCCAAAAGTGCTCTAGAATGCTCCAAAATGCATCTTTTTGCTTCCTTAGCCATATGAACCTAAAAACACACGAAAATGGCTTAAACTACTAAAACAACTCTGAATTCACAATATAAATGCACGAAAACAAGCTAAGTAAGTTGCCTAAATATGCTCATATCAGAAGGTTCTTCTCCACACATGTTACACTTGCATACAAGATGATTTTCGGTTGGTCTTTCGATGAATTATGAAACTCAACACCCCGGGTTAATTAGGTCCGCTTAAATTAACCGTCAAGTTTTCCTTAAGTTAATGAATTGGATGATTGCATACGACAACCCAAAGCATTCCCCACAAGTTCCCTACATGAATTGCATAATAGAGATACAAGCAAGAATCATTAAGCATCATGAAAACTATAAGTGTTGACGAGGCATTCGTTACTATGAATTGCATGAAACTTATGCCAAGAATATACTTAACGCGATTGTTTATAAGCAACCTCCACTACTTGTGAATATAAGTTCATAACTATTAGGTGAAACTCACTTATATTCTAGCATCATATTCATGCATGAAAATTAAGCGTGCACTCTCAATAAACATACATAAATAGGTTATCAATCAAATAGTTAAACAAATTGAATCCACAACTCATGAAATTCCAACCAAAGGTAATCAATTCATATTGCAAGCGTAAACATGGTTTTGAATCACCCCCTAGATATGGGGGGTTTAGTTCCTCATACGTACACAACAAAGATATGTAAATTTGATCATTGAAATCAAGGAAAAGAAAACACCTAAAAATTCCAACAACTCAAACTTGAATTGTATGAACGTTTAGGCCCTTCTCCTCCTCTTTGTTGCGGCACAAGGTCTAAGGATAGTGTTTTGGATTGGTGTTTGCATGGAGGAATGGTTGGATAGTGTTTTGGAAGGTTGGGGAGTGGTGGAAATAGAAGAGAATGGTGCTGGAAATGAATGATAATTCACGGCCAAGGGGAAGTGTTTGTGTTTGTGTTGTGGTAATGAGAATGGAGAGTGAATGAATGACGTGTTTAGGATAGGGATGGATGTAGGGGACTTCAAGGCTTATTTTTGGGCAGAAAATATGAAGAATGGTGAAGTATGGATGTGTTATAGAGAGGGGATGAATTTCTGGCGTGAATGGTGAATGAATCCCTGTTTTGTGGCTGCAGTGGATGTTTATTTATAGGTGGCTAAATGATTAAAGAGGGAATATGACAGCTAGGTTGGTTGGTGGCTGCCATCATAAAGAGTGCATGGATGTGGCTGAATAATCAAATGGGAAAACATGTGGCTGAATGGGTTAAAGAGGGAATGATGATGGGAGAGCATGTGGGTGACAGCTAGGTTGGTTGGTGGCTACAATGGAGGTGTGGAATGATGATGGGAGAGCATGTGAGTGAATTATGAAGAGTGAATGCTTTCAATTTCGTCCATTCCTTTTGCTCCAAGCATATGCTATCCATTCCAAGCCCAATTTTGCTCCAAAATGCTCCAAAATGCATCCTTTTGCATACTTTGCCCTTAAATCCTGAAAATACATAAAACTAGCTTAAAAGACTACTTTACTAAGGAAAAACACTTTAAATGCACAAGACAAGCTAAACTAAGGTGCATAAATATGCTCCTATCATGCATGCGCCAACGTTTTGGACCGGCTTCTGGGTCTATCTGAAATGGGCTGGCCTGCTGCCTGGCATGGGCAGGATGCCAGGCTGTTTCACGGGTTGGAGCTTTTGGACAGCAGGCCAGGCTGTTAATTGGACAGGGTGCTGGGCAAAAAAAGCTTCGGTGGAGCTGCTCTAATGGATAGCAACTGCTCATCAGGGAATGTTTCTGAAATAGGTAAGGGCTCCTCCTCATGTACCATACGGCTTAGGTGGTCAGCCACCACGTTTTCACTCCCCTTTTTGTCTTTAATTTCGATGTCAAACTCTTGAAGAAGCAGCATCCATCGAATTAGCCTTGGTTTGGTTTCTTTCTTGGTGAACAAATACTTTAAAGCTGCATGATCAGTGAAAATAATAACCTTAGTACCAAGTAAATATGATTGAAATTTATCTAAAGCAAAGACAATGGCAAGAATTTCTTTTTCAGTGGTCGAATAGTTTAATTGAGCATCATTCAATGTCCGGGATGCGTAGTAGATAACATGCGGCTTCTTGTCCTTTCTTTGGCCTAAAACAACCCTTAACACATAATCAGATGCATCACACATGAGCTTAAACGGAAGGCTCCAATCCGGTGGAACAGTGATGGGTGCCGTGGTTAGCAAGTCCTTGAGGTGTTGGAAGGCTGCCGTGCACTCCTTGTTGAAATCAAAAGTTGCATCTTTTTGTAGGAGACGGCATAGAGGTTGGGAAACCTTTGAGCAATCCTTAATGAACCATCGATAAAAACCTGCATGTCCAAGGAAAGAACGAACCTCTCTAACCGAAGTAGGAGAGGTTAAGTGGCGCACAAGATCTATCTTTGATTTATCAACCTCAATACCTTTCTCAGAAATGATATGACCTAAAACTATGCCTTGTTTAACCATGAAATGACATTTTTCCGAATTTAGAACAAGGTTAGTTTCAATGCATCATTTTAAAATCAAGGTGAGATTATTCAAATAACCATCAAATGAATCACCAAAAACGCTGAAATCATCCATAAAAACCTCAATAATTTTCTCCACATAATCTAACAATATGCTCATCATGCATCTTTGAAATGTGGCAGGTGCATTGCATAAACCAAATGGCATGCGATGATAAGCAAATGTACCAAAGGGGCATGTGAAAGTGGTTTTCTCTTGATCTTCCGGAGCTATCACAATTTGATTATAACCTGAATATCCATCAAGAAAACAATAAAAAGCATAACCTGCTAACCTTTCAAGCATTTGATCAATGAATGGCAAAGCAAAATGATCCTTCTTAGTAGTGGCATTGAGCTTCCTATAATCAATACAAACCCTCCAACCTGTTGGGATTCGAGTAGGAAAAAGCTCATTTTCGGAATTTGTCACCACAGTTTCTCCGGATTTCTTTGGAACACATTTAACCGAAGACACCCAACGACTATCCGAAATTGGATAGATCACTCCACAATCTAAGAGCTTGATTATCTCATTCTTCACAACTTCCATCATTGGAGGGTTGAGTCAGCGTTGAGCCTCTCGAAATGCTTTAGACCCCTCCTCCAAAAGTATACAATGCATACACGTGGTAGGGCTTATTCCCTTAATGTCGGTCAAGGTCCAACCAATTGCTGTTTTGTACTCCTTTAACACCCTCACTAACTTACCTTATTCTTGTGCCGTGAGTGAGGAGGAGATAGTGACGGGCAAGGTCTTTTGATATGAGCATATTTAGGCAACTTACTTAGCTTGTTTTCGTGCATTTATATTGTGAATTCAGAGTTGTTTTAGTAGTTTAAGCCATTTTCGTGTGTTTTTAGGTTCATATGGCTAAGGAAGCAAAAAGATGCATTTTGGAGCATTCTAGAGCACTTTTGGGCCAAGATTGGATAGTGCAAGCATGGAGGCATGAGGATGGACGAATTTGAAGGCTTGAATTCAGTTAGGGAGCTGCAAGGGGGCCTAAAAACCTTATTTCTAGAAGGCTTTATCTATTCACACATGGTGCCTAATTTCTGCCTAATTTCTGTATTGGAAGAACAAGCCGTCCTACCTTGTCTCCTAGCTGTCCTACCTTGTCACTAGCCGTCCTACCTTGTCTCCTAGCCGTCCTAGCTTGTCACAAGCCGTCCTAGCTTGTCTCCTAGCCATCCTACCTTGTCTCCTAGTCGTCCTAGCTTGTCACAAGCTCATATCTGATTACCCTAGGGTTTTAAGTGCTTATATATACTCATATTAACCCCTAGATCAGATTCATTCCCATTCATACACAATTCACACACCAGAAATTCATTGCCATGTCTCCCTTACAATCCAAACACCATCCTTCCATTTCCACCACGCCCCAAACCATTCACACCATCACACAACCATTCCTTAGACCTTGTGCAGCAACAAAGAGGAAGAGAAGAGGGCCTAAACGTTCATACAATTCAAGTTTGAGTTGTTGGAATGTTTAGGTGTTTCTTTTCCTTTGATTTCAATGTTTAATTTCAATTCTCTTTGTTTTGTACGTATGAGGAACTAAAATCCCCTTGGCTAGGGGGGGATTCGAAATATATGTTTATGCTTGCAATATGATTTGATTACTTCTAATTACGTTTCATAAGTTGTGGATTCAATTTGTTTAACTATTTGATTGATAACCTATTTATGTATGTTTATTGAGAGTGCACGCTTAATCTTCATGCATGAATATGACGCTAGAATATAAGTGAGTTTCACCTAATAGTTATGAACTTATATTCACAAGTAGTGGAGGTTGCTTATAAACAATCGCGTTAAATAAATTCTTGGCATAAGTTTCATGCAATCATAGTAACAAGTGCTTTGTCAATGCTTATGGTTTTCAAAGAACTTAATGATTCTTGCTTGTATCTCTATTATGCAATCATGTAGGGGACTTGTGGGAAATGTTTTGGGTTGTCGTATGCAATCATCCAATGCAATAACGTTAGGAAAATCTGAGGGTTAATTAGTGCAATCACGGTTAACCTGGGGCGTTGAGAATTCATGGTTTATTGAAAAGCAATTAGAAATCGTTTTATATGCAAGTGTAACATGTGTGGAGATGAACCCCTTAGCTAGCCATCCCATCCATTCAATTCCATCACATTCATCTTTACAATCTGTTTTTATTTCCAAGTTTCTGTTTTAATTTCAAATTCATCCAAAACCAATCCCCCTTTACTTTATTGTCCAAATTAGATAGAAAGTGTCTTAGTTTGTGTTTATAAGTGTTTTGATTCAATTTGTTGCACAAATTCGTCCAAATTCACCAAGGTGCTCAAAACTGCCCAGAAAGTGTTTTTAAGGCAGTTTTGAGTGTTTTGGGTGATGTTTGAGTCTTTTGGTTTGTTTTAGTATTTTAAGCGTTTAGTTTCGCATTCTTTGAGTCTAGTTTAGTGTTTTAAACTTTATTTTACGTTTTTGAGTCAGTTTCCAAGTGATTTGCAATCCCTCCTAATCCCCGGTCCAGAACGATCCCTACTTACATACTTACTACAATTGATAAAAAGAGGGTTTAATTTGTGCGCGTATAATTCTCGCATCAAATTTTGGCGCCGTTGCCGGGGATTAGCAAACTTTGCTAATCCCTTGGATTGTTTTATTTTCGTTTGATTTTATTTTATTCCAGATTCTTAATCTTGTTTTGTTTCTTGTTTTAGGTACTAGTTTATGACTCAGAGTTCTCATCCGATTTGTGAACATATCCTGGAGTGATTGGGTTCTTCGTCCGGCTGGAAGACGTTAAAGCAAGCGCTTCTTGGGAGGCAACCCATGTATTTGACAAGGAGAAGATGGAACTTTCACTCCAAACCCAGATTTGCATTTCTAAACCCTTCTCTTTGCTGCTTTATTTTGTTATGCTTAGTTGTTTGTGATTTGTTTGCTTTTATGTGAGTCTTTGTGTGAAACATTGAGGACAATGTTTGATTTAAGTGTGGGGGGGTAAACAAGTGTTTTTATGCAAAATTCGTGGGATTCTATCACCTATCACTTCTAATGTTGTTTCTCACTGTTTTTAAGTGTTTTTAGTGCGTTTTAAGCTGTTTTGGTGTATGTTGAAGTAAAAATCCGAAAATTTGGAAAAAAAAAAAATTGAAAAAAGTGTTTTGAAAAAGCCAAAAAAGAGTTGTTTTTGTGTGTTTGTTGTGTCTTAGGGTACCTTCCAACACAATGATGAGGATTTGGTTTTTAATTGCATGACTATTAAAGAAAGTTACAAACATGGATGGAAGTTTGATATACTCTTTGGTTTATGCTTAGTTGTAGTTATAGTTTACGAATTCACATGTAATCGCAAAGAAAAAAAAAATTAGTTTTTGTAACATGCTTAAAGGAATGAACTCAAACTAACGCTACATCCCTGAGAGACTTGAGCCTAAACGTTTATTTGGAGAGTATTAATCTGTGCATTCTTGTTTTCTAAAGTCGTTGCATGATCTCATTATTCTTTGCTTGGTTGCTACTTATAATGCGTTTCATCACTATAGTTCCAAATACTAGAACTCATACCCGTTTTATTCAAAGCATGAAATTGATTAGCATAACAAATAACAAGATGAAGTTGTGTAGTAGTCACCACCACAGCCAAATAGCCAAATCCACCATTGTCAGTTGTATTGTAGGTTTAAACCCCTTTGAGCCTTAGTTAGCCTATTTTCTTGTTAACCACATCATCCTTACCTAGCCTAGAATAGGACTTTCCATACCCTTGTTCTTGAAGTATAGTGGAGCATAACTTAGGAGGAATTCCTTTTGAGTGACATTTGTGCAGAAAACAAGTGTGGGGGAAGGGATTTTGTGAGTGTGTGTGTCACAAAGTCTTAAAAGGGGCACGGGGAAAAGAAAAAAAAAAAAAAAAAAGAATACCAAAGAAAAAGAAAAAAAAAAGAAAAAAATCGTGAAAAAAGAAGAAAAAGAAGAAGAAAAGAAAGAAAAGGAGTGAAAATAAGTGAGAATGAACTCACAATGTTGATTGTTGAAGAAAGGGTCCAAAAAGTTTGAATATGGCCCTATGTTTTGTGTGATTTCCCCTTGGGTGTTAAAAATTAACTTATGCGTTCTAAAGGGAATTCTAAGTGCCTAATTCATTACTTTGCTCACTATTGCTTTAAGAACGTTTGTTTCCTCTACCTTTCCTTCTTAGCCAATACCTTAGCCCCGTTACAACCTTTAGACTTCTATCTTGATTGTTATGTGTTTCAATATGTGGAGTTTAGAATTGGTTTGAGCATATGGTATCCCTGGTTCTCGCGACTAAGTAGTAGCATTCCATTCATGAGATCATATACATGTCATTGACATAATTCCAGAAAATGCTTTCCTTGTTATAACATATGTGAGTGTTCGTCTACATGTTTACATCAATCTTCTCACATATACCTAGTGTAGGGAGTGTAGTTAGAAAATCTGAGTGAAAACAGAGAGTATATCCGGTAAGGAATTGAGGGAATTCTCTAAGGCATGCTACTGCATTCAAAATGTTGTTTTAATTGATTAAATGCGAGCTAGTGAATTGTGACTATGATTAAGTATGCTCGAGGGTAAGGATTGCTTAAATCTATGTGAGTGGTGATCTTTGACATGTCATGTTTCATTGGAAATCCCTGAGACGAACGTTGGAAGGTTTAGATTATCTGTTTTGTTTCTTTTGTTTTGTTTTGCTCGAGGACTAGCAAAAGCTAAGTATGGGGGAATTTGATATGAGCATATTTAGGCAACTTACTTAGCTTGTTTTCGTGCATTTATATTGTGAATTCAGAGTTGTTTTAGTAGTTTAAGCCATTTTCGTGTGTTTTTAGGTTCATATGGCTAAGGAAGCAAAAAGATGCATTTTGGAGCATTCTAGAGCACTTTTGGGCCAAGATTGGATAGTGCAAGCATGGAGGCATGAGGATGGACGAATTTGAAGGCTTGAATTCAGTTAGGGAGCTGCAAGGGGGCCTAAAAACCTTATTTCTAGAAGGCTTTATCTATTCACACATGGTGCCTAATTTCTGCCTAATTTCTGTATTGGAAGAACAAGCCGTCCTACCTTGTCGCCTAGCAGTCCTACCTTGTCACAAGCCGTCCTACCTTGTCTCCTAGCCATCCTAGCTTGTCACTAGCCGTCCTACCTTGTCTCCTAGCCGTCCTAGCTTGTCACAAGTCGTCCTAGCTTGTCTCCTAGCCGTCCTACCTTGTCTCCTAGCCGTCCTAGCTTGTCACAAGCCGTCCTAGCTTGTCTCCTAGCCGTCCTAGCTTGTCTCCTAGCCGTCCTAGCTTGTCACAAGCCGTCCTAGCTTGTCTCCTAGCCATCCTACCTTGTCTCCTAGTCGTCCTAGCTTGTCACAAGCTCATATCTGATTACCCTAGGGTTTTAAGTGCTTATATATACTCATATTAACCCCTAGATCAGATTCATTCCCATTCATACACAATTCACACACCAGAAATTCATTGCCATGTCTCCCTTACAATCCAAACACCATCCTTCCATTTCCACCACGCCCCAAACCATTCACACCATCACACAACCATTCCTTAGACCTTGTGCAGCAACAAAGAGGAAGAGAAGAGGGCCTAAACGTTCATACAATTCAAGTTTGAGTTGTTGGAATGTTTAGGTGTTTCTTTTCCTTTGATTTCAATGTTTAATTTCAATTCTCTTTGTTTTGTACGTATGAGGAACTAAAATCCCCTTGGCTAGGGGGGGATTCGAAATATATGTTTATGCTTGCAATATGATTTGATTACTTCTAATTACGTTTCATAAGTTGTGGATTCAATTTGTTTAACTATTTGATTGATAACCTATTTATGTATGTTTATTGAGAGTGCACGCTTAATCTTCATGCATGAATATGACGCTAGAATATAAGTGAGTTTCACCTAATAGTTATGAACTTATATTCACAAGTAGTGGAGGTTGCTTATAAACAATCGCGTTAAATAAATTCTTGGCATAAGTTTCATGCAATCATAGTAACAAGTGCTTTGTCAATGCTTATGGTTTTCAAAGAACTTAATGATTCTTGCTTGTATCTCTATTATGCAATCATGTAGGGGACTTGTGGGAAATGTTTTGGGTTGTCGTATGCAATCATCCAATGCAATAACGTTAGGAAAATCTGAGGGTTAATTAGTGCAATCACGGTTAACCTGGGGCGTTGAGAATTCATGGTTTATTGAAAAGCAATTAGAAATCGTTTTATATGCAAGTGTAACATGTGTGGAGATGAACCCCTTAGCTAGCCATCCCATCCATTCAATTCCATCACATTCATCTTTACAATCTGTTTTTATTTCCAAGTTTCTGTTTTAATTTCAAATTCATCCAAAACCAATCCCCCTTTACTTTATTGTCCAAATTAGATAGAAAGTGTCTTAGTTTGTGTTTATAAGTGTTTTGATTCAATTTGTTGCACAAATTCGTCCAAATTCACCAAGGTGCTCAAAACTGCCCAGAAAGTGTTTTTAAGGCAGTTTTGAGTGTTTTGGGTGATGTTTGAGTCTTTTGGTTTGTTTTAGTATTTTAAGCGTTTAGTTTCGCATTCTTTGAGTCTAGTTTAGTGTTTTAAACTTTATTTTACGTTTTTGAGTCAGTTTCCAAGTGATTTGCAATCCCTCCTAATCCCCGGTCCAGAACGATCCCTACTTACATACTTACTACAATTGATAAAAAGAGGGTTTAATTTGTGCGCGTATAATTCTCGCATCATCTTTTGGTCTCCCAAGAAAACATACTTTAAATGGCTTGGCAAATGTTTAAGTTCAAGGGAGGGTGGCTGCACAACTGAAAGAATGGGCTTATTAGTCGAAATTGGAATTGAAATTGGGTCCAAAGAATTACCAGATTGTAGTGGCAATGACTCAAGGACAGCCACTATCCCAATCATATCTACATTAAGGGGCACGGCATGGTGTTCTCCATGCATGCCTTGGGTCGCCAATGTGGCTGGTCCCTTGTTTTTGAATTCCATTCCTCTTGTAATGACCAATTCAAGTGCATCTTCATTCAATTGTTCAAAATGGTCCTGCGCCAAGGAATCAATTACATCAATAGAAAAATATGAATGATCATCACTAGGGTACTTGATAGATTCAGAAAGATTGAAATTAATAACTTCCCCATCAAATTCCATTGTCAAAGTCTCATTAAACACATCAATCTTAATGCGGGCAGTTTTCATGAATGGGCATCCAAGGAGGATTGGCAACGAAGGGGAATGGTTTGATTCTTCCATTTCAAGCACGTAGAAATCCGCCGGAAAGATTAGATGATTGACCTGCACTAAAACATCTTCCAAAACACCCTTTGGATAGGCATTAGATCTATCGGCCAATTGAATAATCACACCATCATTTTTTAACTCACCTAGGTTCATAGATGCATAAATTGAGTAAGGCATGACATTAATAGATGCACCTAAGTCTAGCATGGCATGTTCAAAACGATTATTGCCAATAACACAAGGAATTGTAAAACTACCTGGGTCTTTGCATTTAGGGGGGCATTTTACGTTGTAAGATGGCTGATACATTTTCACTTACGTTGACAACCTCTTTGTTCGAAATTCTCTTCCTAGTAGTGCAAAGTTCTTTTAAAAACTTAGCATACCTTGGAACTTGCTTAATTGCATCCAAAAGTGGTATATTGACTTGTACTTTTCTAAATGTCTCCAAAATGTCCTTTTCAGCCTCCTCCATCTTTGATTGCATGAATCTACGAGGAAAGGGTACATTTGGGGGAATAACATTAGGAATAATCGAATTTGGAACCCCCTTACCTTTGGAAGACGAATGGGGTTGTTTGGGTGGTTGCGGCATGGGCAGTACAACCCTTGTTGTGGCTTGCTCTTGTTCCTACTCCTCGAATTGCAACTTTTCGTCCTCAGTTGGGGTTGATTTAGATGGTTGTGAGGCCGTTCCAACTTGTTTTCCACTTCGCAACATGATTGCTTTGGCAGATTCGAATTCTCCTTTCGGGTTGACAACGGTTGAACTAGGCAACTTGCCTTATTCTCTGAATTAGCCCATGAACTCCGCAATCAGCCCTACTTGCTTCTCTAATTCATCAACCTTTTTGTCCCTATTTTGCATTCCCTGCGCCATAGAAGTTAGTAATTGAAAAAATTTGATCATTATCTATAGACGAACCTGATTTGGATTGGGCAGGTTGTGTGTTGGGGTTGTGTGGGTGCATACGGCCTTTGGTAGAATCCTGGAGGTTGCCCCCTAAATGCGCTTTGGTGGTGGGCTCCCTCCATTTGAAATTTGGATGATCTTTCCAACCGGGATTATATGTATTAGAGAAAGGATCACTCCTTGGTTGGTTTTGGCTCCTATAACCCATGGCATTGGCAGATTCCCACCCTCCGTTCTCGATCAATTGAGGGCACTTATCCGTGAGATGTCCATTCATGGAGCACACGCCACAAACGGCCACACTTTGTACCTTTGGTATTTCAACCACCTGCCAAAGAAGAGAATTAAGATTAGCCATTTGATTTTGAAGTTCGGAAATAGCACTTACCTCATTAACTTGTTGTTGTCGTGGTTTGTCTCTTTGACCAACTCCTTCATATTGTTGAGCATTTAAAGCTTGGTTGGCAATCAGAGTCTTAGTGGCCATGAGCGTTTTGTCCACTAAAGCTCCTCCCGCTGAAGCGTCTAGCATTTGGCGTTCAATTGGTAGAAGCATTTCGTAGAAATATTGAAGAAGAAGCTCCTCCTTCATTTGGTGTTGTGGACATAAAGCAACAAGAGTTTTAAAATGTTCATAATAAGTTGGAAATGATTCACCTTGGTTTTGCTGAATGCCACTAATTCTCTTGCGTAAAAGAATGACTCGAGAAGTTGGGAAAAACTTCTCCAAAAATGCCCGTTTCATACTCTCCCATGATGTGACAGTTCCGGGGGCTGGTTCATACAACCAATCTTTAGCCTTTTCCACGAGAGAAAAGGGAAAAGCCTTCATCTTCAAAATGATTCCGTCAACATTCACCGGGGTTATACTTGAGCAAACAACCTCAAACTCCTTCAAGTGCTTATTAAGATCTTCCATGGACAACCCATGGAACTTAGGAATATGGTGCAATAAGCTAGACTTTAGTTCGAACTCGTCGGTCTTGTATAGGGCTGCCCTTGGATATTGAATGCATAGAGGCATGGCATTGTCCAATCCCGAAGCGGAAAGCTCCTTGATTGTTCGATTGTCGGCTGCCATAGCTTGTTCTTCCTCAAAAATCTGAGCCGTGGCCTCCTCTCCCACTTGTATTTCGTCTTCTTCAAGATCTGGTGCAGGTTGAGGTGGTTGAGGGTCTTGTTAATTCTTATTCCTTCTCAAAATTCACTTAAAATCGTCGTCAAAGTCTAAGATATGCGCATGAACCGGTTGAGAACTCCGAGTCATAAACTAGTACCTAAAAAGAAAGAAAACAAAACAAGGTCAGAAACTAGAACCAAAAACACACGAAAATAAACAAAAAGAGATAACAAAGGATTAGAAAAGTTGCTAATCCCCGGCAACAGCGCCAAAATTTGGTGTGAAAATTAACTTAACACACAAATTAAACCCTTTTTTGAACACTTAACTCAACTTAAAAGACTCAAAACACTTAACTCAACTTAAAAGACTCAAAACAAGTTCACAAGACTCAAAATAAGTTAAAAACACTCAAAACTGCCTAAAAACACAAACTGGGTAGATTTGACTCTAAACACACTTTTGGACGAATTTTTGGTTCTAACTTGACTCAAAACACTTGAAAACACAATCTAAAACATATTTTAACTAGTTGGACACTCTAAAGTAAAGGGGCATTTGGTTTTGGACGAAAATAAAGTAAACAAAACAAGAATTTAAACTAGGTAGATTTGCACGAATTTGGTGAAATTAGATGGATGATGGCCTAGCTAGGAGGTCTTTCCCCACACATGACATACTTGCATACAAAACAATCTCTAGTTGCTTTTTCAATGAATCATTAACCTCAACACCCCAAGTTAATTAGGTACGCTTAAATTAACCTTCAGATTTTCCTTAAGTCATTGAATTGAATGGAATTAGCGCATTGCAATCAAGTTATTCATCAAAAGTTCTCTACATGAAAGCGCATAATAGAGAAACAATCAAAGATCATTAAATTCTACGAAAATCATAAGTGTTGACGAGGCACTCGTAACTATGAAAGCGCATGATACTTATGCCAAGAATTTACTTAACATGATTGTGACTAACAACCTTTACTACTTATGAATATATGTTCACAACGATTAGGTGAAGCTCCTTTATGTCCTAGCATCAGATTTATGTATGCAAATTAAGTGTGCACTCTCAACCCACATACATAAACAAGTTTTAATTCAAACATATAAGTGAATTGGATTTTCAATTCATGAAATCACAACTGGAAGTAATCAAATCATATTGCAAATATAGCCATGGTTTCAAAATTCCCCCTAGCCACAAAGGGATTAGTTCCTCATACTCACAAAGCAAAGATTCTTGAAATTAAACATTGAAAAACACAAGAAAGATTACACCTAAAACGTTCCAGCAATTCCAAGTCGAATGGCATGCACGGTTAGGGCTTTCCTTCTTCTTCCTTGTTAAGGCACAAGTGTGGGTGATGGTTTTGGGGGTTATGAATGATGTATTCTTGCTTAGGATGATGAATGATGGCTGGTTATGGTGAAGGGTTGCAGCAGATTGTGTATGGAGGTGTGGGGATTGAATGGAGAATGGAGGCTAGGGCTTGCCGTTGATGCGAATATGTGGCTGAAAATATGAATATATAGTTCGGCCAACCCTAGGGTTAATTAGATTAGGGTTACAAATTAGCAGATTTTGAAGGATTAGGGCCCTAGATTTCGGCACAATTGATTTAATCCACTTAGGAGAGGGTTTGGCCCAAGTAGTTTCAGAAAAGGATTTGTGTAACCCAAATCCACAAGGAATAAGGCCTAACAAATCAGAATTCAAAAGGGATAAGGCCTAGAGAGGTGCGGCACCAATTGGAGGGAAAGAAAAGTGGCTTGCAAGGCAAGGCAAGGCATTCTAGAAGGGAATAAGCGCCACCTTTGTAGGGCTTCTAGAAATAATGTGCTTTGTGGCTGATTTGGGCCTTCTAGAAGAAAATGCTTCTAGAAATAGGTTCTAGAAGTATATATTTAGGTCCCCTTGCAGCTAGGATTAAGGCATGATAAGGTTTTGGATAATGTTGGATAAGGTTGGATAAGGTTTTGGATAATGTTTCCTCTTTTGAGCTAACTCCTTATCCACTTTGTCTTGAGTTTAATTTCTTCATCTTCTTATCAGATTCTAGCCTTTTGAACTCCAAATTCGTCCATCCATGTTGGCCCATACATGTGCTAACCATTTAGTGCCCAAAACTGCTCCAAAATGCTTCAAAATGTACTTTCTTGGTACTTTAACCATTTAGACCTACAAACACACGAAAATGAGTTGAAATACTACATTAACTAATAAATAATAACAGAAATCCACAAGAATAAGCTAGCTAAGTCACCTAAATATGCTCCTATCAAATTCCCCCACACTTAGCTTTTGCAGTCAAGTATAATAGACTCCCAACCAATTGCCTGAACAAACCATTATTAGCCAATTCACTTCCATCATCTTTCTTCAACTTGTCATTCACAACTAGTGGAGTACAAATTGATTTTCAGTTTTTTAATCCAAACTTCTTAAGTAAAGTCAAGGCATACTTCTTCTGGTTGATGAAATTCCCTTCTTATACTGAAGAATTCCCATTCCTAGAAAAATGGCATAGCAAGCCTAAATCTGTCATCTCATATCTGTTCATCACGTATTCTTTGAACTCATTCATCAACACACTGCTACTACTTGTGTAGATAATGTCATCTATATAAATTCGAATAATGATTGATTCATTTTCTCCTCTTGACTTGATGTACAAGGTAGCTTCACTAGGATTCTAATGAATCACACTTTTGCAAATAAGAGTCAATTTTTTCATACCAAGCCCTTGGTGCTTGTTTCAGTCTTTATAAGCCTTTCGTAAGTTTGTACTTCTTGTTCTCAACTCCATTAACCACAAAACCTTCTTATTGATCAATGTAAACCTTTTCCTATAATACACCATTGAGAAATACAGTCTTTACATCAAGCTGCTACAATTTCCATTTCTTCTATGCTACCAATGTAATTAGAGTTGTAATGGTGTCTAGTTTTTCCATTTGGGCAAATGTCTCATTGAAATCAATGTCAAGCTTCTGTATATAACCTTTGGCAACAAGCCTTGCCTTGTGCTCTATAGTTCCATCCAGGTTCAACTTAGTCTTGAATATCCATTTAGCATAAACAATGCATTTGTTGATGGTCTATCAACCAATTCTCATGTGTTGTTCTTTTCAATCCTCTTAATTTTAGCTTGTATTGGTTTCTTCAAGGCATTATCAGTTGTAGCTTCCTCATAGTTCTCAAGTTCAATCATATTGACATTAGACCTTGCATAGATTTCATTAAGTGATCTCAGTTGCGTAGGTGTGTTGCTTAGGCTACTTGTTTCACCTAACTTAATTTGAGAGTCAACAAACATCTGTGACTATGCATTGCTTCCTTCTAACTGGATCTCACTTTTAGTAGCTCCTTGAATTTCTTCAGACTCATTAGACATCTCATTCAAGTTCAAGTTCATAAAGAAAGTTAATGAAGAGTTTTCCTTAGTTTTTAGTCCCAAGTGCCATTCTCATCAAATATGACACTTATGGACAGGAAAATCTTCTTTGTTTCTAGGTTATAAATCATCTAATCTTTCTCAACCTTTCCATATCCGATAAAAATGTCCTTCACTGAGTTTTCATTCAACTTTTGTCTTAACTGCACTGGAAAATTGTAGTAGCATATGCTGTCAAACACCTTGAGATATTTAATTCTAGGCATCTTACCATTGAATGCTTGATGTGAAAATTAACTTGACACATAAATTAAAACCCTATGATTGTAGTATATGAAAGTAGGGATCGTTTTAGGCCGGGGATTAGAAGGGATGCTAATCTACTCAATTTAAACTCTAAATCACTAAACTAGACTCAATAACAGAAAACTAGACTCTTATGACTCAAAATAAACTAGAATGACTCAAAACAACACAAAACAATGAAACTGACTTGAACTAGACACTATAGATTACTTTGAACGAATTCTAACTTTAACTTGACTTAAAATACTAAAAGATACAAACTTGGACAGATTCTAACTAAAAGACACAACCAAGTAAAGGGGGATTGGATTTTGGACGAAATTAAGGTAAAAACAAACAAGACTTAAACAACTTTGGACGAAATTAGGGAAAACTATGGTCGATAAGCTAGCTAGAGTGTCCTTCTCCACACATGACACACTTGCATACAAATTGATTTCCAGTTGCTTTTCCAATAAACCATGAACCTCAACACCCCAGATTAACCGTGAACAACACTAATTAACCCTCAAATTTTTCTTAAGCCACTGAATTGGATGGAATACACATTGGCAACCAAATTATTCTTCAATAGTTCCCTACATGAACATCATAATAGAGATACAATCAAAGATTATTAAGCTTTGTGAAAATCATAAGCATTGACAAGGCATTCATAACTATAAACAGTATGATACTCCTGCCAATAATTTTCTTAGCACGATTGTGACTAGCAACCTCCACTACTTATAAATATAAGTTCTTAACAATTAGGTGAAACTCCCTTATATTCTAGCATCAAATTCATGCATGCAAACTAAGTGTGCACCCTCTTAATCAACACACAAGAATAAGTTCTTAATCAAACAGTTGAGTAAATTGTATTCATGATATATGAAATCACAACTGCAAGTAATCAATTCATATTGCCAATATAACCATGGTTTCAAAGTCTCCTCTAGCTAAAACAAGTTTAGCTCCTCATATTCGCAAAACAAAGATAATTAAACTTAAACATTAAAAACAAAGATAGAATACACCTAGAAACACTCCATGGCTCCTCCTTCCTTCCTTGCTGCCAATAATGGGGATTTGTGTGAATTTAGGCTCTTAAGGTGTGGTGGATGGTGT
This sequence comes from Pyrus x bretschneideri, assembly GCF_019419815.1. Taxonomy (NCBI): domain Eukaryota; kingdom Viridiplantae; phylum Streptophyta; class Magnoliopsida; order Rosales; family Rosaceae; genus Pyrus; species Pyrus x bretschneideri. The sequence continues at coordinate 118,096 of NW_025999803.1, read as the reverse complement.
GGTGTGAAATTGTGGTAGAAGGTGGTGGTTTATGAGTGTTGCGGCATCACGTATTTATAGGGTGAAGGGAAGGCACGAATTTGGGCAGAAAATGAGAGGAATTAGGACTCCAAATCACCAAAGAACAAGGACACTTTCAATCAGATTCCAAGGAGGACAAGGAATGGTCCTTGTGGCAGATTCTAGAACTTCTAGAAGGGTTACATGTAGCATAAACTTAGGGCACGAAAATAGGGCTTCTAAAACCTAATATTTAGGTGATTTAATGTGAAAATGAGTCCTCTTTGAAGCTGGAATTAAGGTAGGAAAAGATTAGGATAGGATAAGATAAGATAAGGTTGGATAAGGTTTGGATAAGATAAGGAAATTTGGATAATATTCCTTCTTTGTAGCTGATTCCTTATCTTCCAAGTCTTCAATTTAATTCTTCCAGATGTTAATCACATTCCTAGCCTCTCTTGATCTTCAAATTCGTCCATCCACCTTAGTCCATGCATGTGCAATCCATTCCAAGCCCAAAACTGCTCTAAAATGCTCCAAATTGCACTTTCTTGCCAACTTTGTCAATTGAACCTAAAACCACACGAAAATAGCTTAAAACACTCTAACAAGTAGAAATTAGCTATGTAAATGCAAGAAAACAAGCTAACTAAGTCGCATAAATATGCTCCTATCAATGGTGTGGTGATCTGATGGTAGAGGGTGGTGCTTGAATTATGCAGCAAAGACATTTATTTATAGGCTAGGGTTATGCACACTTTTTGAAGGGAAAAGGATTGCACAATCCTTGGGGGAAAAGGTTAGGGTTTTATGGCAGATTTGTATTGGAAAAAGGATTAGTTACATGGCAGAAACCATGGAGAATAAGGACTAAGAACCTGCGGCAAGGGTTGGCCTTCTAGAAAGGGTATTTTGGCAGGTTTCTAGAAGGAAAAGGGATAAGATATGTGGCACAAACTTAAGGCACGAAAATAGGGCTTCTAGAACCTAATATTTAGGTGATTTAATGTGAAAATGAGTCCTCTTTGCAGCTAGAATTAAGGTAGGAAAAGATTAGGATAAGACAAGATAAGATAAGGTTGGATAAGGTTTTGATAAAATAAGGTTTGTTTGGATAATGTTCCTTCTTTGTAGCTGATTCCTTATCTTCAATGCTTCCAAATTTGTTTTTCCAGATATTAAGTACATTCCTAGCCTCTCTTGATCTTCAAATTCGTCCATCCACCTTGCTCCATATGCAAGTTATCCATTCCATGCCCAAAACTGCTCCAAATAGCTCCAAAATGCACTTTCTTGCCAACTTTGCCATTAGGACCTACAAACACACGACAATAGCTTAAAACACTATAATAAATGGAAACTAACAATGTAAATGCAAGAAAACAAGCTAACTAAGTCACATAAATATGCTCCTATCAGTAGTCATAGTGGAAACCCTACCTAGTTGACTGGAGATCTGAAGATCTAGATTCAAAAGGGATAATTAAATTATGACAACTCGGAGTAGTGCAACAGAGATAAATTCTCCTTCTACCCATGTCCCATGATGATAATAGTGTTGCCTGCCATTAAGATTAGGTTAAGCTTTGCGCTTTTAGTGATTCCTTATAGCTTGGAAGACTTAAAAGTCCTAGTGGAGTATTGTAGAATACTCTTAATGGGAAGTCACCTATCTTGAGTGAGGAATGGGGCCGTTCCTATGAGAGTTTTCTGAAGGACTTAATTCTTTAGAGCACTCATGAGAAACCAAGAATTTTTTAGGGCCGAAATGAACATAGCCGAGCAACCATGGGTGTCTATAAAGGTATTGTGTGATTACTATTGTCTTGGTTTACATAAACAGCTGAGCAGTTCAACACATCAAATTCACAGATTAGCCAAGTAAACCCGATAGTAATTCACTACGGAAGGTTCAAAGCCAAAAGCTACATATCCGATGCGGTACTTTTTCAACCGAATTCTCTCTTTTTGAAATCCCTACTTTCGATATACTGTGACATAAGAGAAGTAAGATTTACCATTTGAGCTTGAAGATTAGCAATTGTCATGTCTTGCTTCTCAAGTATCTGAAATCAAAGAAATAAAACAAAATCAAATATCAAAAGAAAAAAAAACAAAAAAAAAACAGAGTAATTAGCAATTTTACTAATCCCCGGCAACGGCGCCAAAATTTGATGTGGTAGAAACTAACACACAAATTAAACCCTATAAATTATGCAATCGTAGTATGAGTAAGTAGGGATCGTTCTATTTCGGGGATTAGAAGGGATGCTAATCAACACAAATTAAACTTGTAAACCTGAAAACTAAGTTAAACTAACATTAAAACAATGAAGGGGGAGATTTTGGACGAATTTAATTAAAACAAAGGTAAAGTGCAGCAAGTAAATTAAGTTGTGAATGAAGTATGGATGAGATGATCGCTAAAGGATTCTTCTCCACACATGAATCATATGCATACAAATCGATTTCCAGTTATTCTTTCTATAAACCATGAATGACAATGCCCCAAATTAACTGTGAACAACACTAATTAATTCTTAGATTTTCCTAAGTTCATTGAATTGGACTCAGCAACGCAACCAAATTATTCTTCTCAAGTTCCCTAACTATGAAAAGCATGATAGAGATACATCTCAAAGATCATTAAGTTCTGTGAAAATCATAAGTATTGACAAAGCATTCGTAACTATGAAAAACATGATACTCTTGCTAAGAATTTACTTAACTCAATCATGACTAGTGACTTTTACTACTTGCAAGTATAAGTTCATAACGATTACTTATATTCTAGCATCATATCCCTAAATGCAAACTAAGTATGCATCCTTAATAAACATACAAGAATACGTTCTCTATAAAGCAGATAAGTAAATCGCATTCATGTTTTATGAAACAATAACTGAACGTAATCAATTTATATAAAACATATGATCATGGTTTTGAATTCACCTCTAGCTGAAAAGAAACTTAGTTACACATGTTCATCATAACTGAAAAGCAATCTCAAATAAACATTGAAACTTAAAACAAAGATAGAAAGAACTCTGAAAATTCCAGCAACTTCAATGGATGAATGGTAGGCATGGCACACTCTAAATCTTTGCAAGAATTTCATATATATAGGGGGGAATGGCTGAATCCAAGGAGGAAAAGGTTTTCGCATTTTGAATTATTTTATGACTCTAAAAATTAGGTAGAAAGTGTTGGAATGTGATTAGGATTCCTCCTTGCAGCTGTAGATAAGATAAGATAAGATTGGATAAGATAAGATAAGGTTGGATAAGATAATGTTCCTCTCCAACTAGGATTCCTCTTTCTTGTCTAATTCCTTGCCTTCCAAGCCTCAACTTTAGTTTCTCCAGATTTTAACACATGTGTAGCACCATTTAAACACCAAAAATGTCCAGCCCGTATGCTATCCACGCATGCTATCTAATCCAAGTCCAAAACTGCTTCAAATTGCTCCATTTTGCCATTTATTGTCATCTTTACCAATTGGACCTACAATAATACGAAAATAACTTAAATTGCCAAAATAAATGGACATTAACGAAGTAAATGCAAAGAAATAAGATAACAAAGTTGCATAACTATGCTCCTATCACTACCTATCCGATGCAGTACTTTTCCAACTAAATTCTCTCTTTAGTGTCTACATTGTAATTAGCATAGTGTTGAGTCAATTTCCATTCACGTGGGAGATTGTTGGAAAATTTAAATTATATTATTATAGTACCTTTTTTAACAAATGATATTATCTACACTAGGGGGATGGGGTTGGCTAAGCCTCACAATGGGCTAATAATAATGTGGTTCAAATTTGCCTTTGGTGAGAAGCGAAAATATTAAACATATTAATTGAATGGAAATTAGAAGTGGAGCCTTTTGATAGAAAGATGTGTCTATTCGAATGAAGACTTGCAATTGTTGACTCTTCATGAATAGTCACAAGTGTTCCAAAGAGGTCTCACAACTTCTATAAATAAGGAAGCCCCCCTATAATCATAAAACAACATTACATTGTACATTTAGTGCACTAAAAATTAGATTGTATACATTGTCTATGCGAGAGAGGTTTCAACACAATTGTGGTTCATTGGAGCCTCGTGATTTGGGGTGCTATTATTACAAGGACGTGGTCGTTGTATCCTGGGAGACAATCGCTGATCAACCATAAGCACCGCAGTGGGGCGTAAACTTGTCTTAAGGATAAAGTGTCTAACACTTGCCTCGACCGTATTTTCAGGTTTTCCATTACGTCATGTTCATTTAACATTGGTTACTCCTGTGCAAGTACTATTTCCAACATTCGGAACTCCCCTCATTTCCCAATGTGTGTGGTACAGTTCAATGTGAAGAGGTTAGGAGGTGAGTTATGAACCTAGACATGAAAGCAGCCATGCAGGAGTCTTGAGCCTTCGCCTCAAATCACAAGTTAGTTGAAGCAAGAAATTACAAGGGTGAACCCCCTGATTTGAAGTGTGAACACTGTGTTACCATTAGAGTTCTGAGAATATGGCATATCAAGAATAAGTGATGGGTCTTCCATCTTGAGTTGAAACCAAAATTCAAAAAGGATGGCAAGGGAACCTTCAAGACATCTCAAGGCTTATCTTAAAGAGTCAATCATGCCACAATTGTTGCCTCCACTTCCACTGACAGCTTGTTGGATTTTATTTCCAATCCAACAACGTTGTTGAACGAGTTTGATGCCTATCTTTAAAGAAAAAAAGGAAATGGTGAAAGTGAAGGAGCATCAACAATAGGAATCGAGAAGCATACTACCTTGCTTGGAAAATTTGCTAGATTGCTAGCCGAAGGAGTTTCATATGAAAACACTTCAGGTATTCTCAGTGCCTTGACAACTGCTCTAAGTACTGGTTTTACATAAGATTGTTGGATAATAGATTTGGGTGCCAATAATCATGTGATAAATCCAATTCAAAACTCGAGTGAGTTTAAAAACATGTCATCCAAAGTTTATGTTGCTAATGGTAAAGGGGTCTCAGTCTTAGGTAGCGGGAAAATTCATTTAATCTCTAACCAAGTTGAGTCAACTGCACTTTTTGTACCCTCATTCCCATTTCAACTTATGTTCGTGGAAAAAATCACCAAAACCTTAAATTGTCGTGCAATTTTCTCACCTCACAATTTGATCTTTTAGGACATAGCCACCAAGAAGATGACAATAAATTTGATCTCACCAATACCTTAAATTGTCGTGCAATTTTTTTTTCCTAAATGGCCTTTACTAATGTGTCAAAGGATATACCATCATCAAGACCCACACTTGTGGCATCAACGTCTAGCTCACCCATCCAAGCCTGTTTTGTCTAAGTTGATCCCTAGCCTGTGTCAAACACATATTAAGTCTAATATATGTCATTTTTAAAAATTTGCTAGGTTCCATTTTGCCAATCTTTGTCTAGAGCTAGTAACCCTTTTGATATTGTACACTCGGATGTCTAGGGGTCCCATTCTTGAATCATTTGATGACAATAAATATTTTGTGATGTTCGTTGATGATTTCTCTAGAACCACTTGGCTATGTTTATTGAAATTTAAAAATGAGGTTGGTAACATGTTTTAAGATTTTCACAATCTTGTCATCGCTCAATTTGATCCGAAAATTCAAATACTAAGATCGGATAATGGCATCGAATATATATCTTGCATCATCACTCAATACTTGAGCACACATGGCATTCTTCACCAAACTAATTGTGTTGGCACACCCCAACAAAATGGGGTTGCCAAGAGAAAAAATAGAGATCATATCAAGAAAAATCGTGCACTCATGATTCATATGAACATTCCAAAACGTTTTTGGTCTCAAGGTGTCCTCACTATGGCATATTTCATTAACCGACTCCTTAGTTGAGTGTTAGAGTTCAAATCTCACTAAGAGACTCTCAAGGGCCATCCTATTGATTTATCACATTTAAGGGTATTCGGGTGTACGTGCTTTGTTCATTACAAACTCCTCACCATGATAAGTTGGACCCTAGGCTGTGAAATGTATTTTTATGGGTTATTCCTCAACCCAAAGAGGTTACAGGTGCTTTTGTTCTATTACTAACAAAGTTGTTGTGTTAAGAGATGTAAAGTTTCAGGAAGATTCTCCTTATTTCACGCAGAATAAAGGTTCATGTCAGGGGGAGTTGTTACTTGATCTTTTTTCGTTGCCAACTCCTACTTCTAAAGATTACAGTACTACTCTTAACTCACAGTCTCTTCTGCATACAATAGCACCTGATTGTTCTCTAAATGAGCCACAAACTGAGTTGAGATCTTCATCACATTCATCTGATCAACATTATTTTAGTCTCATGAACCTCATGAAGTTGCTAGAGTTCTTGCACCACAACCCTATATTTGAAGAAATCATTCTCTTACTCGACAACCACCTCAAAATTCATTGATTATGTCATCTTTGCAGCCCGTCATCCAATCTCAAATGTCTTAACGTATCAAAAATGTTTAACATCGCATGCTGCATTCCTTGGTGCAATCGTAATGCACATTGAGCCTTCTAATTTTTAGGAAGCCAATTGCACTAAGAATGGTGGCAAGCCATGGAAGAATAATTAAAAGCACTGTATGAAAATAATACTTGGAGCATTGTCAACCTTCCTCAAGGCAAGAAGCAGTTGGCAGTTGTTAGATTTACAAAAATAAGTTCAATTCAGATGGATCTTTCAAGAGACATATAAAGCTAGATTAGTGGCTTGTGGTTTCACCCAAAATTTTGGGGAGGACTAGAAAGACACATTCGCTCCAGTGGTGAAGATGAATATTGTTCGAGTTTTTCTCTGTGTGGTAGTTAACCATGGTTGGTCACTACTTCAAGTGGACGTAAAGAATGTGTTCCTTCACCGGAAGCTTGAAGAAGACATGTGTGAAAAGTCTAGGATTATTGTTTGGCTTTCCTTGTCAAATCTCGTAAACTGTTCTGCACATGCTCTAGTTAGTTTTAGGGTTAAAATTCTATTTTGGGATCTTGCTACTGGAAATATCAGCTTAAGAGCTTAACTTCTCACATCAAAGGTTTGTTCATGGATATGCATTTCATGCTATTATTTAAAATTTATTCTCTCTAGTGGTTTTGTCTCGTCAAAACTTCTCGTTGCTTTCACACGAGTCGGGCACACACTTTAAGACAACCTACATGGGCCATCTGACAACTTTTTTTTTTTCTTCTGAAAATGGATTTTCAACCCTTAATATTTCCAGATTGCTTATGCACATGACACATGTCCTTTTTGGTCCCCTCTCTTGTCTTAAATATCAAGCTCTTTTAAATACTGAATCTAGGGTTCTTTTGTTTTTTGGCTAGGAGATTTACATTTTCAGAAAAAGAGTTGTTTTAGCTTTGAGCTGCCTCTTGAGTCCCTTATCAAAAACCCTAGCCACAAAATCACACTCATGCACTAAACACCCAAATCTTTGCATATTAGGGTAGCACTGTCATTGTGATCTTGTTTTAAGTTTGTGGTCAAGTTTTCTAAGTTTCAAATCTTTAACCTGACCTCTTGTTAGATTCGTGTCAGTTTCATCTTTCTAGTGTTTGACTAGTGAAACTGACTGGACATTGAATCCAGATTTACATCAGCTTCGGCATAACATCATTTGCATAAGTTGATTTGATTTCGGTGCCACAAGGTGAAGTGCTAAGGAGGAGCTGCCATTTCATGAAGACTGAAGAAATCTATCTCATGTAAGACAAGATTACACAAAGATACAAACTGGTCTGTAGATTAGGATCTAGGAATTGAACTTGTGTGGTTAATTTGTAAGAATCTTGTTTACACTATTGGATTGGACTCAGTGGAAAGTCCCCGGTTTTTTATCCCAGAGGTGGATTTTTCTGGCCAAAAACATCCTGTGTTGATTATTACTTTTCTTGGATTTATGTCTTACTCCTTGTATATGATACATGATTACCTTGACTTGGACATAGATTTGTTCATGCAACTAGGCTTATCAGGGTTTGTGTTTACACTAAACTGGACATTAGTTAACTAGGAACACTTCAGTAAACCTAGTTTTTAAATTTATTATTTCCACTACTGGTTAAGTGACAAATCTGATCTTAGTTTACTAGTGCTGCTGACTACTCAATTAAGCATATATAGAATTTTAATTGCAGGTTATTCTACTTAGTACCATTTTCAACATGCAACTACCTCCAGGACATCCTCAACCTTCCATTGAGGGGGTAGTTTGTAAACTTCACAAGGCAATTTGTGGATTAAAACAGCCTCCGTGTGCATTGTATGCAAAACTAAGTTTCATTTTAGAGAAGGTAAGGTTCAGTAGAAGTAATGTCGACTCCTCCTTATTTGTTCAAATTGGGGCAACTAGAAAACCAGTTGTTTTGATTTATGTTGAGGATTTTATCATCACTGGTGATAATATAGATGAGATTACTTTACCAAAGAAGGCCACCCATAAATAGTTACCCATCCAAGACCTTGGTAGGTTGAAATATTTTCTTAGCATTGAGATGGCCACATCTTCCAGAGGTTTGTTTTTAAATCAACAGAAGTATATAATGGATCTCCTTTATGACTCAGAGATGCTTGACTGTAAACCAGCCTCGACTCTCTTGGATTGCAAGTTTAAGGTGGACATGGAAGGTGAATTTCTCACATATGTTAGCTACTATTGGAGGTTAGTGGGAAATTTAATTTATCTCACGATTATTTGTCCTAACATTACACATGGTGTGAGTTTAGTGCGCCAATTTATGCATTATCTCACTATCAAACGTCTTAATGTCGTTAAACAAATACTACAGTATCTTAAAGGTTCTATTGGGCATGGTATTCTCATGAAAAACAATGGCTCCACTAATATTCAGGGCTACACACACGCTGGTTGGGCATAAAATGCCCTTGATTGCACATCAACTATAGGTTACTATACATTTTTGTGAGGAAATCTCGTCACTTGGAAAAGTAAAAAAAGTTTGTCATCTCTCTTTCAAGTGGTGAGGTAGAATACAGAGGCATGGCATCAACTGCTTGTGAACTCATATGGCTCAAAAGTCTTCTTGGTGATTTGGGAATCTCTAACAACACACAAATATCTATCATGTGTGATAACCAAGTAGTGATGCATATTGCTTCCAACCCCGTCTTCCATGAACGCACCAAACACATCGAGGTGCACTGTCATTATGTTCTAGCCCAAGTACAGTCCAAGGTGATTCAGACGGTGTTTATATGAAGCCATGATCAACCGGTGGATCTTTTTACGAAGGCATTGGCCATGGTTCAATTCCAACGTTTATTGAGCAAGCTTGGATCAATCAATCCCCTTGATCTAGCTTGAGGGAGAGTATTGGAAATATAAACCAGTGATTAAATCAGTGTCAATCAGTGCAAAGTCAACCCCTTAATTGCAGGAAGTTATGAGCCCTAGAAACTACTGTTTTATCTACTGTATTTTTCTTGTAACCCTAGACCCTGTTGTAGTCTTCCTTAATTTCAGGAAAAGTGTTTTTTGGCTGCTGTATTCCTTTTATTCAGCCTTAATTATGGGGTCCAGGATGGTGTATGTGCCTCTCTTTCACCAAGCTGTTATATGTATTTGTTTCCCTGTAAATCAATACATGAGAGAATATACAACACTTTTAATATCGAATTCCACAAAGATAGCCAATAAAAACACATTTGCGAGCTCAGGGAGCGAATTTGGAATTGGGATGGACAGATGTGGCATACGCTAAACATCTAAAAATCTTATGTGTCGATAAGATTGTGGTTTATCGTAAAGGGTCTGAAATGGTGTTTTCTAATTAAAGAAGAGAGTGTGGAGAAGATATGCACGAGCTATTCCAAGGCGGTGTCGGTGTTTGGGTATTTTGTTGAGGTGTGTAGACACAAAAATGTTGATAAATAATGCCATGAACAGAAAATAAATTCCGCATGGAATTTAATTGAATTTACAAAGTGGATGAAATTTAATCAAGTCTGACGGCGAGCAGTTAATTAGCTAATTTCAAATAGTTCATGGGGTTAGTTTGCCAAAAAAAAAAATAGTTTATAAGGTCAATTTGAACTAAAAATAGCTTAGTATTGGAAGAAGTATCCTAGTCGGCAAGCATGGGTGTATGTACCTGCCATCATTACAACTATAGTCATCATTGCCATAAAGGAAAGACAGCAAGGGTGTGCACTCTGGAAAGGAATGTGCATGTGATTGCTGACTCTTGGACAGCAGGGAGGTCATTTACTTTGTATTATTGCTACATGTGTGCTGTTGCATCCGATTGCTGCATGTGTGCTGTTGCATCCGATTGCAAGGGTGTAAAGCTTTCTTTGTATTGTGTATAAGCATGCCTTCCCATAAGGCTTTCTTAGTAATGAAATGTATTACAATTCAAATCAGAAAATTCAATATGGTATCAGAGCAGTGATCTCTATCGACCTGCTTCTGAGTACCGTCTTCCTGTTTCCCTTTCTTATCCATCATGGCTGAAGAGAGTTCCGTGCATGGCGAAGAAGTAAACTCGCATGCTGCGTCTTCTTCATCTCATCTAGACGTTGATATCAATCCAAATCAACGTCTCAGTTCGGTCCTACTAAATGAGTTCAACTATCTCCCATGGAAGAGAGCTGTCTCTCTTGCGTTAGGAGGACGATCGAAGCTTGGTTATGTTAATGGCGTGATTCCAGCACCTGATGTGTCCTCATCCAATTACAATGATTGGCTGTGCAAGGACCAGCTGGTCATGTCATGGCTGCTCAACTCTATGGATCGAAAGATTGCAGAAATCTTCAGTTATGCGGAATCTTCATACGTTCTCTAGAAAAATCTCAAAGAGATGTATGGAAATCAGAATAACGCAGCTCGAGTGTTCCAGCTAAAGAAGGATATTGCTAGTCTACAACAGGAAGGGAACTCGTTTGTGCATCATCTTGGCAAGTTGACCACCATGTGGAATGAGTTGAATGTTTATCGGCCACACACCATTGACGCTGCCGTGTTGATCAAGAGAGCTGAGGAAGATAAAATCTTTCAGCTTCTAGCAAGTTTGAGCTCTGAATACGAAGATCTCAGGAGTCATGTTCTCATGAATCCTGAACTTCCTTCCTTCTCAAGTGTGTGTGCCACTATCCAAAGGGAAGAAACTCGCAGAAAAATCATGACTGTGGAATTAAAGTCAAATATACCAGAATCTAGGGTATATTTCTCAAATCACAAGGCTAGTGAAAATAGGAGATATAAAGGAAAGAAACCCACTGTGAAGTGTAGCTATTGTGATAATGGTGGACATACACGAGATCATTGCTGGATTCTCCATCCTGAACTAAGGCCCAAGCATTCGAGGGACAGCAACAAGAGCTTCATTAGAGGAGCACACAACTCATCTCCCAAGGCAAATCATACCATGACCTCTCATTCCGAGGAAGCACAGATGTTCACCTCTAATCCGGCCATGCTGATAAATGAATTTGCTGCCTTCCTTCACAAGAAACAAAGTGGTGGGGAGAATGAAGGATCAACCAGTCATGTTGACAACAAACCAGCTGCTCTACTTGGGCAGTTTGCTGGTTTTTTGGCTGGGAAAGAAGGCGTGACACAACAAGATATTCCAGGTATCTTACGATCCTTCTCAACTGCTCTTAAAATAGGTAATATGCATGATTATTGGATTATAGATTCAGGAGCCACTGATCATATGACCAACAAGTCCACAAATCTGTATGATTTTAAAAAACTTTCACGTCCATCCCAAGTGTCAGTTGCTAATGGCAAGGGTGCCATGGTTGTAGGGAAAGGAAAAATACATTTGATCTCTAGTAATGTCGAGTCTGAGGCCCTATATGTTCCTTCATTCCCTTTTCAGCTTTTATCTGTTGGAAAAATCACAAACTCACTAAACTGTACTGCCATCTTCTCTCCAAAAACTGTGTTTTTTCAGGATATCACCACCAAGAAGATGATTGGTGAAGGTTTTTTTCTAAACGGCCTTTACTATCTTTTCCAGCATGTTCAAACTCCCAAGGCTTTTCAAGTCACCTCAAGCCTGATTCAGGAACAACAACTTTGGCACCGACGCCTTGCACATCTTTCTGATAAAGTCCTATCCTTTTTGTTTCCAAACCTGTGCAAGGTTACAAGTTCTTGTGATGTGTGTCATTTTTCTAAATTCACTAGATTAACTTTCACCTCCTCTCTATCTAGGGCTAGTAATCCTTTTGAAATCGTGCATTCCGATGTTTGGGGACCAGTTCTAGAGTCCTTTGACAGATACAAATACTTTGTAACCTTTGTGGATGATTTCACAAGGATAACTTGGTTATATCTTTTGAAATTTAAAAATGAAGTGTTGGAAGTTTTTCAAGATTTTCATAGACTTGTAAACACTCAATTTGCTTCAAATATTCATGTTACAATTAGATAATGGCTCCGAATATATGTCTCATAATATGTCTCATTATCTAAGCACACATGGCATACTACATCAAACCAATTGTGTTGGAACACCCCAACAAAACGGGGTAGCAGAAAGGAAGAATAGAGACCTACTTGAAAAAACTAGGGCCTGATGTTTCACTCGAATGTGCCGAAAAAATTCTGGTCTCAAGGTGTTCTCACTGCTGCATATCTTATCAATAGATTGCCTAGTAAGGTTTTGAATTTTAAATCACCCTATGAGATCCTAAAAGGCAGACAAATCGATTTGTCACACTTACGAGTGTTCGGATGTACATGCTTTGTTCACATTCAAGCACAAAAACGTGACAAGCTAGAACCACGGGCTGCCAAATGTGTTTTCTTGGGCTACTCTTCCACTCAAAAGGGTTACAAATGTTACAATCCCGCAACTAGGAAAATGGTTGTTTCAAGAGATGTAAGATTTGAGGAACCAATGCCTTACTTCACACAACCTCTGGACCACTCTCAAGAGGGGGAGAACATGCTTGACTTGTTTCCAATACCATATCCATGTAAAGAAGACGCAACAGGTGTCATAAGGGACCAAACACTGAATGAGGTCCATTCTCAGTCTCACAACCTGCAGAACACACCACCAGTGGCACCTGATGAACTTATCTTATCTGAACCCTCAAGAAGTCCTTCCAACCAAGAGACTGCTCAACTACCAGTGGTTCAACCTCCCACAGTTCGTCGAAATCCTTCCCGTGAGAGGAGACTCTCATCCAAGTTAAATGATTATGTAACTTACAATGTCAGGCATCCCTTAACTTCTGTTATTAGTTACAGCAAAGTGTCACCTTTATTTGCTGCATTCCTCAATACAGTTACTGAGACCTATGAACCTCAAAGCTTTCAAGAAGCTAAATTACATAGCGAATGGAGAGCTGCTATGGCAGAAGAGCTTCAAGCTCTTCACGAAAACAACACCTGGACCATCATGAAGCTTCCTAAAGGAAAGAAGGCTGTAGGAAGTCGTTGGGTGTACAAGATCAAGTTCCATTCAGATGGCATGATTGAAAGACACAAGGCTCGATTGGTTGCTCGTGGATTTACTCAGACTTATGGAGTAGATTACAAAGAGACCTTTGCACCTGTGGCAAAGATGAATACAGTGAGGGTGCTATTATCTGTTGCCATTAACAATACATGGCCTCTCTTTCAAATGGATGTTAAAAATGCCTTTTTACATGGGGAACTAGAAGAAGAAGTTTTCATGAAAATCCCTCCGGGTCATCCTCAATCAAACAATCCAGACCTGGTGTGCAGACTTCATAAAGCCATTTATGGCCTCAAGCAAAGTCCCCGAGCATGGTATGCCAAGCTCAGTCATGTCCTAGAGGGAGTTGGTTTCTCTCGGAGCAATGCTGATTCCTCCCTATTTGTGCGATCGGGCAAATCTGGTAAACTTGTGGTGCTTATTTATGTCGATGACCTAATTGTTACAGGTGATAATGTTTCTGAGATTAGTGCTCTTAAACAATATCTCAGGCACAAATTTGCTATCAAAGATCTCGCACTCTTAAATATTTCTTAGGAATAGAGGTGGCACATTCCCACAAGGGCTGTTTTCTAAATCAGCGCAAGTACATCATTGATCTTCTCCATGAGGCAAACATGACAGATTGTAAACCTGCTCGGACACCTTTGAATAGCAACTTGAAGCTGCAGTCTCATGGTGATCTCATTCCTAATATAGAGTATTATCAGAGATTGGTTGGCAAGCCTATTTACCTAACTATCACTCGTCCTGATATATCATATGCTGTGAGCCTTGTTAGTCAGTTCATGCATGCTCCAAACACAGATCACATGAAGATTGTTCACCGTGTGCTTCGCTATCTGAAGGGTTCCATTGGTAGAGGGATCCTCATGCGCAATAATGGTCATACTCAAATCTCGGGATATACAGATGCAGATTGGGTAAGTCTATCACTGGTTTTTGCACATTCGTAGGGGGTAATCTTGTAACCTAGAAGAGCAAGAAACAAAGTGTGGTTGCACGCTCAAGTGCAGAGGCAGAATATCGTGCTATGGCATCAACGGCATGTGAACTCACTTGACTCAAAACTCTACTCTCGGATCTAGGGTTTCCTCACCCGCAACCTATGTCCCTTCACTGTGACAATCAAGCAGCAATGCACATCGCATCAAATCCTGTCTTTCATGAGCGAACTAAACACATTGAAGTTGATTGTTATTATGTTCGGAATCAAGTGCAGTCCAAGGTAATTGCTACACACTTCATTCGCAGTCGTGATCAGCTAGCAGATATCTTCACCAAAGGACTGGCATTTACTACTTTTCATCATCTCCTATCCAAGCTCGGATCAATTGATCCCTTTGATCCAGCTTGAGGGGGAGTATTGGAAGAAGTATCCTAGTCGGCAAGCATGGGTGTATGTACCTGCCATCATTACAACTATAGTCATCATTGCCATAAAGGAAAGACAGTAAGGGTGTGCACTCTGGAAAGGAATGTGCATGTGATTGCTGACTCCTGGACAGCAGGGAGGTCATTTACTTTGTATTATTGCTGCATGTGTGTTGTTGCATCCGATTGCTGCATGTGTACTGTTGCTGTGCTGTTGCATCCGATTGCAAGGGTGTAAAGCTTTCTTTGTATTGTGTATAAGTATGCCTTCCCATAAGGCTTTCTTAGTAATGAAATGTATTACAATTCAAATTAGAAAATTCAATACTTAGGAGTTCTAGAATTTAAATCTTTGCATTGGAGATGCTATTATAGTAAAAAATTGCACAATGGGAAGGTCTTTATCAAATTTTCAACACCCCCACCAGTAGGTAACTCCAGCTGAACTGGTAAACACCATTGGCTTATTTTATTCTACACTTTAGGTGTTTGCTTTCCTTGATATAATATGTATTTTTTAGTTGAATTCGCATTCAAGTGAAAGGTAGCAGGAAACTCCTTCGCTACCTGCTTCATATTGTATTATGCCAAATTGCCAAGCAAGAACCACGACGCCTGGTAATAATATGTATACATATACAACAAGAGTGCCTTTGACTAGATCCCAACATCTCATCCTGTTTAGTTATCCGGCATGTGATTAAACATTATGGATTCAATCACCACTCAAGGAGTCTCCTTCTCTCCTACTCATTCATGGACATATGATGTCTTTCTGAATTTTAAGGATGAGGATGCACGCAATTTTACAGGCCATTTGCACAAATACTTGATCCGAAAGGGTATTAAAATCTTCATAGATGGCAAGCTCAGAAAAGGAAAAGAGGTATCAGCGGAGCTTCTCAAAGCAATTGAAGAGTCGCGGAGTTCTATCAAATCAACAAAATGTCTCCACTTCCTTGGTTGCTGGTTCTAACTCACAAGTTGAACCCTAAATCTCTCAAAGCTATAATCACACTCCACTTAAATGGAAGAGTTTAAGTGGAGTGCTGGCTCAGTGCAATTTGTGCATTATAAAACCTGAAAACTTTGAAGAAGAAGCTCAAGCTGACAAAGGAAAATCATCTCATTTTATGCTTGGATTCAAATACAAAAACCACTACACAAACACTAAAAGAACTTGCAAATCTGTCATTCAGCATTATTAAGATGCAACATTTTAACTGGTCTTCATGTCCGTGGATGCCCGAAACTCGTTACATTACCATATAAGGTGAAGTCGTCTGGAGCTTCATGCAGTGTACAACCACTTCCATTGGTGCTCCCAACTAGCTCAAGGATTCACACAACAGTTGCGTTCTTTAGCGCTTCCCAGTCTTGAGCAATTAAATGTACAAGGAGGGAGTTATCAGAAATGAATTTCCTTGCTGTTCTTGATTGTGTGCCCACCTTATTCAAACTTGATGTATCGCGAAGCAATTTTGTTAGTCTTCCCGGATGCATTATCAACTTGATGTATCACGAAGCAATTTTATTACTCTTCCCGAATGCATTACCAAATTTGTCAGCTTGAGGATACTTGACATGCATGGATGCAACAGGCTTGTGGAAATTCCAGAACTTCCGCCGAAGGTAGGGTGAGTAGATGTCAGTGACTGCGTATCCTTGACAAAATTTCAAAATTGTCAAACATTTTGGAACGTGGAGATGCACAAATGTTTAACTGGATGGACTTGTCTAACTGCCAGAGACTCAAACAATCATGCTAACAATGTTACGAAAATGAAAACTATATTGTCGAATGATAGGAGCATATTCATGCGACTTAATTAGCTTGTTCTCGTGCATTTATGTTGTGTTTACTTAGTTATTTTAGTGTTTAAGGCCACTTTTGTGTATTTTCAAATTATAAGGCCAAAGTGTGCAAGAAGATGCAAATTGGAGTCTTTTGGAGCGAAAGAGGAATGAATGAGTTGAAGACTTGAAGAAACGATGAATTCCTACTCCAACGATGATTTCCTAACAAAACGAGGATTCCTACTCAAACAAGGTTTCCTACTTGAAGTAGGAAAGTTAACCCTAGGTTTCCCGTTTTGGTAACCTTTCCTAAACTTAAACGTCCGTATTTTCTAGCCACTTTGAAGGCCTTGTAGGCACTTTAGGACACAAAACCAAGGCCCTAGCCCAATTACACAACCTTGCCGTGCCTTAACCCTTCTTCCCTTCCCTTGCCGTGCAAGGGGGGGGCAATTTTGTCCTCGGTTTGCACTTAAAACACATGCTCCTAACCCTAGCCGCACCTTGCCTTTTTAATTTCTGATTTTATTTCCTAAATTCTAGAAGCCTTTGAATTTATTTTAGTTAATAAAAATAGGCTAGGGT
Source organism: Pyrus x bretschneideri (assembly GCF_019419815.1). Lineage (NCBI taxonomy): Eukaryota > Viridiplantae > Streptophyta > Magnoliopsida > Rosales > Rosaceae > Pyrus > Pyrus x bretschneideri. The sequence continues at coordinate 100,887 of NW_025999803.1, read as the reverse complement.
TAATTTCTGGAACCATACATATTTCAAACCCTAGGTGCACACACTTAGCCGCACCCTTCCATATTCCCCCTTGAATCCATAGCCTTCCATTCATTCATCATCCCATCTCAGCCGCACCCATTTCTTTCACCCTAGATCCTATTCAGCCCTTCACTCATAAACCCTAAGCTACAAGCCGCAACCATTCACTTCTCATTCTCTCATTCAGCCACCACACTTATTCTCTCCCAAAACCGTACATCCCAACACCCAAAAACCTATCAACCGCACCCTACCATTCCAAAATTCCATTCAATCCGTGCATTCTCCACCCATTCCAGCCACTCCCCACCATTGCCGCAGCCTTCCCACCATTGCAGCCACCATTCCACACCTTCCACAACCCTTGCCGCACCACCAAACCTCCCTAAATCCATCCCCAACCCAAAATAACATCCAAAAACCCCCTAAACCATCTCTGCCGCAGCAAGGAGAAGAAGAAAGAGGAGCTTGGACGCGCAGAAATTCAAGTGGATTCGTTGTGCGTTCTAGGTGTAATCAATCTTTTGTTCGTTATGTTTAAATTCAATTTTATTTCTCTTTCTGTGAACATGAGAGGCTAAATCCCTAATTAGCTAGGGGGTGATTCGAAACCATGTTTATGCTTGCAATATGAATTGATTACCTTTGGTTGGAATTTCATGAGTTGTGGATTCAATTTGTTTAACTGCTTGATTGATAACTTATTTGTGCATGTTTATTGAGAGCGCACGCTTAATTTCCATGCATGAATATGACGCTAGAATATAAGTGAGTTTCACCTAATAGTTATGAACTTATATTCACAAGTAGTGAAGGTTGCTTATAAACAATCGCGTTAAATGAATTCTTGGCACTAGTTTCATGCTCATCATAGTAACGAATGCCTCATCAACACTTATAGTTTTCATGATGCTTAATGATCTTTGATTGTATCTTTATTGTGCTTTTCACGTAAAGGACTTTTGGACAATGTTTTGAATTGCGTATGCGCTAACCCATCCAATTCATTAACTTAAGGAGAACTTGAAGGTTAATTTAAGCGGACCTAATTAACCCGGGGTGTTGAGTTTCATAATTCATCGAAAGACCAACTGAAAATCATCTTGTATGCAAGTGTGACATGTGTGGAGAAGAACCTTCTAGCTAGCATTCATCCATATTTTCATCAAATTCGTATTTACAATCTGCCCTTAATTACAATCTGTACATTTTACTTAATTTCGTCAAAAACTCAATCCCCATTTACTTTAGTGTCCAATTTAGTTAGAAAGTGTCTTAGTTTGTGTTTCTAAGTGTTTTGATTCATTTTATTACCCAAATTCGTCCAAAGTAGTCAAAGTGCTCAAAACTGCCCAGAATGTGTTTTTAAGGCAGTTTTGAGTGTTTTGGGTGCTGTTTGAGTCTTTTGGTTTGTTTTAGTGTTTTTATTGTTTAGTTTTGCATTCTTTGAGTCTAGTTTAGTGTTTTAAACTTTATTTTACGTTTTTGAGTCAGTTTCCAAGTGATTTTGCAATCCCTCCTAATACCCGGTTAAGAACGATCCCTACTTATACATATACTACAACTGTCACAAGAGGGTTTTAATTTGTGTGCTTATTAAGTTCGCATCAAATTTTTGGCGCCGTTGCTGGGGATTAGCAACTTTGCTAATCCCTTGGATTGTTACTTTCTGTTTAGTTTAATTTTGTTAAAGTTTCAGACCTAGTTTTGTTCTTCTTGTTTTAGGTACTAGTGTATGACTCGGAGTTCTCAACCGATTCGTGAGGATATCTTGGACTTTGACAGCGATTTTGAAAGGACTTTGAGACGAAGGAAGAAGCAACACGAATCAAATCCACCAAGCCCGGAACCTGACCTTGAAGAACAAGTCCTAGAAGAGGAAGAAGAGGCCACGGAAGGGATCTTTGAGGAAGCCACGGCAAGGGTATTTGAAGAACCACAAGGCATGGCCGTAGACACCCGGACACTCAAGGAGCTTTCCGCTTCGGGATTGAATAATGCCGCACCCTTGTGTATCCAATATCCCCCACCGGCCGAAGGCAAGACCGAGGAGTTCGAGTTGAAGTCAAGTTTGCTTCACCACATTCCGAAATACCATGGGTTGTCCATGGAGGATCCGAACAAGCATCTGAAGGAATTCGAGGTGGTGTGTTCAAGCATGACTCCCGTCAACGTCGACGGAAGTATTTTGAAGATGAAGGCTTTTCCATTCTCTTTAATGGACAAAGCCAAGGATTGGTTGTACGATTTAGCTCCCGGAACCGTCACATCATGGGAGAGCATGAAGAGGGCATTTCTGGAGAAGTTTTTCCCAACCTCTCGAATCATCCTTTTACGTAAAAGGATAAGTGGAATTCAGCAAGATGAAGGTGAGTCTTTTCCTACTTATTATGAACGTTTTCAATCTCTTGTTGCTTCTTGTCCACAGCATTAGATGAAGGAGGAGTTGCTTCTACAATACTTCTACGAGGGGCTCCTACCAATTGAACATCAAATGCTCGATGCTTCGGCTGGTGGAGCATTGGTGGACAAGACGCCCATGGCTGCCAAGGTCTTGATCGCTAACCGAGCGTTGAACGCTCAACAATACGAAGGAGTAGGCCAAAGGCATGAGGATGCAAGGACCAATTGTATGCGGGGTGTGTTCAATCCAAGGACATGCTTCAAAGAAGTGCCCACAACTCATTGAAAATGGTGGATCGGAAAGCGCCAACGCAATTGGATTTCAGGGCCAAAACCAACCAAGGAACGATCCGTATTCTAACATCTATAATCCAGGTTGGAGAGACCACCTAAACTTCAAATGGAGGGAGCCCCAACAACCACCACAACAAGGAGGCTTTAGGCAACAACCCCCGGGCTTCTACAACAAGCCATACGCACCCACACAAGCACCTCCACAATCTGCCCAAACAAGTTCAGGTAACACTTTAGACAATGATACACTTCTTAAGTTACTAACGAATTTGTCTCAGGGGCAAGAAAATCAAGCCAAAGCCATGCAAAACCAAGATAAGAGGGTGGAGCAATTGGAGAAACAAATTGGGCAGATTGCAGATTTTGTAGGGAAGTTTCGTGAGCAAGGCCAACTTCCTAGTTCTACCATTCCAAACCCCAAGGGAGGCTTCGAAAGTGCAAAGGCCATACTCTTGAGAAGTGGAAAAGAAGTCGGGGCAGGTCCTACACCATCATCATCAGGTCTTAACGAGGACGAAAAACTGAGAATTGAAGAGGAGGAAATAGGCCAACCCACGGCAAAGGTGGAAACACCTTTGCCGCAAGCTTCTACTGATCCAAAATTGTCCAATTCGGCCAAAAAGGGTAAGAATGTGTCAAATTCGGTTTCTACTAATGTCTTTTCTTCAAATGTGCCTTTTCCTAGTAGGTTCATGCAAACGAAGAAAGAAGAAGCCGAGAAGGACATCCTTGAGACGTTTCGGAAAGTTCAAGTAAACATACCCCTTTTGGATGCAATCAAGCAAGTCCCGGGGTACGCCAAGTTCTTAAAGGAGCTTTGCACCACGAGGAAGAGGATGTCGACCAAGGAAGTGGTAAAGGTAGGTGAAAATGTCTCCGCCATCTTGCAACGCAAACTACCCCCCAAATGCAAAGATCCGGGTAGTTTTACCATTCCTTGTGTGATAGGTAATACGCGTTTTGAATCTGCCATGCTAGACCTAGGTGCTTCTATAAATGTCATGCCATATTCAATTTATGCATCTATGAACCTAGGAGTATTGAAAAATGATGGTGTAATTATACAATTGGCCGATAGATCTAATGCTTATCCAAAGGGAGTTTTGGAAGATGTGTTAGTGCAGGTAAATCATTTAATCTTTCCGGCGGATTTCTATGTGCTCGAGATGGATGAATCTGACCATGCCCCTTCGTTGCCAATCCTACTTGGCCGGCCATTCATGAAGACGGCTCGGACAAAGATTGATGTGTTTAATGGAACGTTGTCCATGGAATTTGATGGGGAAGTTGTTAATTTTAGTCTTTCTGATTCTATTAAGTATCCTAGTGAGGATCATTCATGTTTCTCCATTGATATAATTGACTCTTTGGCGCAGGGATATCTTGAAGATTTGAACGCCGATGCACTCGGAAATGTCATTACACGAAGCATGGAACTCAAAACCAAGGGAGGAGAGCTTTTGATAACTCACGGCACACACACTCCATTGCATGCCGTGCCTCCTAGTGTGGAATGCCTTGAGTTGGTTGCTGCCCTGGAGTCACTGCGTAGGCACGAGGGTAAGTTTTCTAACTTTGAGTCAATTCCCATTTCTACTAATAAGTTGCTTCCATCCATAGTTCAGGCACCTCTCCTTGATCTCAAACCACTACCAAGCCATTTGAAGTACATTTTCTTGGGGGAAGAGGAGACATTACCGGCCATTATTTCTTCATCACTCACGGCACAAGAAGAGGAGAAACTAGTGCATGTTTTGAAGGAGTTCAAATCTGCCCTAGGTTGGACTTTGGCCGATATCAAAGGTATTAGTCCCGCCACATGCATGCATCACATATTTCTTGAGGAGGGGGCCAAACCAACTAGAGAGGCTCAATGCCATCTCAACCCTCCGATGATGGAAGTAGTGAAGAAGGAGATAATCAAGCTCCTTGATTGTGGAGTGATTTACCCCATCTCCGATAGCCGTTGGGTTTCACCTATCCAATGTGTTCCCAAGAAATCTAGGGTAACGGTGGTGGAAAATGCGGAGAATAAGCTTGTGCCCACTAGAATCCAAACCGGTTGGCGCGTATGCACTGATTATAGGAAGATAAACGCCACCACGAGGAATGACCACTTCCCATTGCCGTTCCTAGATCAAATGCTTGAGAGGTTAGCGGGTCATTCATTTTATTGTTTTCTTGATGGATATTCTGGTTATAATCAAATTGTTATTGCCCCGGATGATCAAGAAAAGACTACTTTTACATGCCCCTTTGGTACATTTGCTTATCGTCGCATGCCATTTGGTTTATGTAATGCACCTGCCACATTTCAAAGATGTATGATGAGCATATTTTCAGATTATGTTGAGAAAATTATTGAGGTTTTTATGGATGATTTCAGTGTTTTTGGTAATTCATTTTATGGTTGTTTAAATAATCTTAGTTTGATTTTGAACCGTTGTGTTGAAACAAACCTTGTGTTAAATTGGGAGAAATGTCACTTCATGGTTAAGCAAGGTATTGTTCTAGGACATATTATTTCTGAAAAAGGCATTGAAGTAGATAAATCTAAGGTAGACCTTGTTCGTCACTTACCCTCTCCAACTTCGGTTAGAGAGGTTCGTTCGTTTCTTGGTCATGCAGGTTTTTATAGGTGGTTCATAAAGGATTTCTCCAAGATTGCACAGCCACTATGCCGATTGCTTCAAAAAGAGGTGGTTTTCGAGTTCAACGAGGCGTGTGAGAAAGCATTCAACCACCTCAAGGACCTCCGCACCACGACACCAATTATCACTCCACCGGATTGGTCCATTCCCTTTGAGTTGATGTGTGATGCATCGGATTACGCCCTTGGAGCTGTTTTGGGCCAAAGGAAAAACAAACAGCCACATGTTATTTATTATGCTTCACGCACTTTAAATGATGCTCAATTGAATTATTCTACAACCGAAAAAGAACTTTTGGTGGTTGTATTTGCATTAGATAAGTTTAGATCATATCTCATAGGTACTAAAGTAATTGTTTTCACTGACCATGCAGCTTTAAAGTATCTTCTCACCAAAAAGGAGGCCAAACCAAGGCTCATTCGTTGGATGTTCCTACTTCAAGAATTCGACATTGAAATTAGGGACAAGAAGGGATGTGAAAATGTGGTGGCTGACCACCTAAGTCGAATGGTGCGTGAAGAAGAGGACCTTCCCATTTTAGAAATGTTTCTGGATGAACAACTTCTGTCCGTTGAGGTAAGTACCCCTTGGTATGCCGATTTGGTTAATTATGTGGTGTCTAAGCAAGTTCCTAACACCTTAAGCAAGGCTCAACGTGATAAGTTAAAAAGGATGCACGTTTTTATGTTTGGGACGACCCTTATTTGTGGAAAATATGCCCGGATCAGATTGTGCGTCGTTATGTTCATGAATTTGAATTTAATTCCATTTTGAGTTTTTGCCATACATATGCATGTGGTGGACACTTTGGCACACAACGCACAGCGTTTAAGGTTCTTGAAAGTGGTTTTTATTGGCCTACATTGTTTAGAGATGCTAGGGCTTTTTGCTTAACATGTGATAGATGTCAAAAGACCGGAAGTTTAGGCCAAAGAGACCAAATGCCGCAAACCCCAATCCTTGTTGTTGAAATCTTTGATGTTTGGGGTATTGATTTTATGGGTCCGTTCCCTATGTCTTTTGGTTTTACGTACATTTTACTTGCCATTGATTATGTGTCAAAGTGGGTGGAAGCTAAAGCCACCCGAACTAACGATTCTAGAGTTGTTGCAGATTTTGTAAAATCTAACATTTTCTCTAGATTTGGGATGCCTCGAGTGCTCATAAGCGATGGTGGGTCACATTTTTGCAACCGCACCATTGCGGCGTTGCTCAAGAAGTACAACGTGTTGCATAAGATTTCCACACCTTATCACCCCCAAACCAGTGGCCAAGCCGAAGTTTCAAATCGAGAAATCAAGCAAATCCTGGAAAAGACCGTTGGGCCGAATAGAAAAGATTGGAGCTTGCGTTTGGAGGATGCACTGTGGGCCTATCGAACGGCTTACAAAACGCCCATTGGTATGTCCCCATTTCGGCTAGTCTATGGCAAGCCGTGCCATCTACCCGTGGAGCTTGAACATAAGGCACATTGGGCGGTCAAGACCTTCAATATGGATGTGGACGCGGCTGGAAACCATAGGAAGCTACAATTGAGCAAGCTTGAAGAGATTAGGCATGAAGCGTATGAGAATGCCCGGATTTACAAGGAGAAGACCAAGGCCGTCCATGACAAGATGATTAGAGGCAAAACCTTCTCAATCGGGCAGAAAGTGTTGTTATTCAATTCCCGTCTTCGATTATTCCCCGGTAAGTTACGTTCTAAGTGGGTTGGTCCATTTGTTATCACTAATGTTTTTGTGCATGGTGCAGTCCAAATACAAAGTTTGAAAACTAGACAAGAATTCAAGGTGAATGGCCATAGGTTGAAACCCTACTACGAGAACTTTGTTAAGCATGTTGTGGAGGAGATCCCATTGCATGCCGTGGGCTCCAATGGGGAATGAGCATAACGTCGTCCGGCTGCAAGACGTTAAAGCAAGCGCTTCGTGGGAGGCAACCCATGCAATCACCAAGGAGAAGATGGAATTTACACTCCATAACCAGATTTGCGTTCCTAACCTCTTCTCTTTGTTATTTACATTCTGCCATGTTTGTGTGTTTGCTTGTGTTTAGTGTGATTTTAAGCTTGAAACATTTTAAGTGTGGGGGGGTAACTAATGTTGTTGATGCAAATTCGTGGGATTTTATCACCCATAACTTCCAATGTTGTTCCTTGCTGTTTTTAAGTGTTTTTAAGCTATTTTAGAGTGTTTTAGTGTGTGTTGACTTAAAAATCCGAAAATCCCATAAAAATTTGAAAAATTGTTGTGAAAAACCCAAAAAGAGTTGTTTTTGTGTGTTTGTTTGTGTCGTAGGTCACCTTCCAACACAATGATGAGGATTTGGTTTTTAATTGCATGATGGTTAAAGAAAGTTACAAACATGGATGGACGTTTGATATACTCTTTGGTTTATGCTTGGTTGTAGTTATAGTTTACGAATTCACATGTAATCACAAAGAAAAAAATTAGTTTTTGTAACATGCTTGAAGGAATGAACTCAAACTAACGCTACATCCCTGTGAGACTTGAGCCTAAACGTTTATTTGGAGAGTAATAATCTGTGCATCATTGTTTTCTAAAAGTCATTGCATGATCTCATTATTCATTGCTTGGTTACTACTTAGAAGGCGTTTCATCACTTAGTTCCAAATGCTAGAACTCATGCCCATTTCATTCAAAGCATGTTATTGATTTGCATAACACGTATTCAAGATGAAGTTGTGTAGTGACCACCATCAAAGCCAAATAAGCCGTATGCCTTAACTCATTTTGTGTTTAAGTTTAACCCCATTGAGCCGTGTTAGCCCATGTTCTTTGTTAACCCACATTATCCTCACCTAGCCTAAATTAGGACCATCCTTACCCTTGTTCTTGAAGCATAGTAAGCATGACTAAAAGTGACTTCCTTTTTATCAAAGTGTTGCAGAAAATAAGTGTGGGGGAAGGATGATGGATGTGAGTTTATGTGCCATAGGCACGGCTAGAAAAAAAAAAAAGATGAAAGAAAGAAAAGAAAAGAAAAAAAAGTGAAAAAGAGAAAGAAAAGAGGTGAAAAGAGTTCCAAAGTATTGTTTGTTGAAGTAAGGGCCCAAAACAATGAATTTGGCCCTAAGAGTTGTTTGAATCTCCCCTATTTGTCTAAAAGTTGATTTCTGCATTCTAAGTGAATTCTAAGTCTTAATTTCATTACTTTGCTTGCTATTGCTTAAAGAACTTTTGTTTATCCCTACCTTTCCTTGTTAGCCAATACCCCAAGCCCCGTTACAACCCTTGACTTCTATCTTGAGTGTTGTGCATTTCAATTGTGGAGTTTGAATTTGGTATGAGCATATGGTGTCACTGGTTCTCGCATCTAAGTAGTAGCATTCCATTCATGAGATCATATCTAAACACGTTTAATTACTCCAGAAATTACGTTCTTTGTTATAACATATGTGAGTACTAGTATTTCATGTTTACATCAATCTTCTCACATATAAATACTGTAGGGTGTGTAGTCAGAAAATCTGAGTGAAATTGAGTGCATAACTAGTGAGGAATTGAGGGAATTCTCTAAGGCATGTTACTACATTCAAAATGTGTTTTAATTGATTAAATGCGAACTAGTGAATGGTGACTATGATTAAGTATGTGCTTGAGGGGAAGGAAGACTAAAAGCTATGTGAGTAATGATCTTTGACATGTCATGTTTCACTGGAAATCCCTGAGGCAAACGTTGGAAGGTTTAGGTTATGTTTTGTTTGTTTTGTTTCGTCTTGTTTGCTTTAGTTGTTTTGTTTTGCTCGAGGACTAGCAAAAGTTAAGTGTGGGGGAATTTTATAGGAGCATATTCATGCGACTTAATTAGCTTGTTCTCGTGCATTTATGTTGTGTTTACTTAGTTATTTTAGTGTTTAAGGCCACTTTTGTGTATTTTCAGATTATAAGGCCAAAGTGTGCAAGAAGATGCAAATTGGAGTCTTTTGGAGCGAAAGAGGAATGAATGAGTTGAAGACTTGAAGAAACGATGAATTCCTACTCCAATGATGATTTCCTACCAAAACGAGGATTTCTACTCAAACAAGGTTTCCTACTTGAAGTAGGAAAGTTAACCCTAGGTTTCCCGTTTTGGTAACCTTTCCTAAACTTAAACGTCCGTATTTTCTAGCCACTTTGAAGGCCTTGTAGGCACTTTAGGACACAAAACCAAGGCCTTAGCCCAATTACACAACCTTGCCGTGCCTTAACCCTTCTTCCCTTCCCTTGCCGTGCAAGGGGGGGGGCAATTTTGTCCTAGGTTTGCACTTAAAACACATGCTCCTAACCCTAGCCGCACCTTGCCTTTTTAATTTCTGATTTTATTTCCTAAATTCTAGAAGCCTTTGAATTTATTTTAGTTAATAAAAATAGGCTAGGGTTAATTTCTGGAACCATACATATTTCAAACCCTAGGTGTACACACTTAGCCGCACCCTTCCATATTCCCCCTTGAATCCATAGCCTTCCATTCATTCATCATCCCATCTCAGCCGCACCCATTTCTTTCACCCTAGATCCTATTCAGCCCTTCACTCATAAACCCTAAGCTACAAGCCGCAACCATTCACTTCTCATTCTCTCATTCAGCCACCACACTTATTCTCTCCCAAAACCGTACATCCCAACACCCAAAAACCTATCAGCCGCACCCTACCATTCCAAAATTCCATTCAATCCGTGCATTCTCCACCCATTCCAGCCACTCCCCACCATTGCCGCAGCCTTCCCACCATTGCAGCCACCATTCCACACCTTCCACAACCCTTGCCGCACCACCAAACCTCCCTAAATCCATCCCCAACCCAAAATAACATCCAAAAACCCCCTAAACCATCTCTGCCGCAGCAAGGAGAAGAAGAAAGAGGAGCTTGGACACGCAGAAATTCAAGTGGATTCGTTGTGCGTTCTAGGTGTAATCAATCTTTTGTTCGTTATGTTTAAATTCAATTTTATTTCTCTTTCTGTGAACATGAGAGGCTAAATCCCTAATTAGCTAGGGGGTGATACGAAACCATGTTTATGCTTGCAATATGAATTGATTACCTTTGGTTGGAATTTCATGAGTTGTGGATTCAATTTGTTTAACTGCTTGATTGATAACTTATTTGTGCATGTTTATTGAGAGTGCACGCTTAATTTCCATGCATGAATATGACGCTAGAATATAAGTGAGTTTCACCTAATAGTTATGAACTTATATTCACAAGTAGTGAAGGTTGCTTATAAACAATCGCGTTAAATGAATTCTTGGCACTAGTTTCATGCTCATCATAGTAACGAATGCCTCGTCAACACTTATAGTTTTCATGATGCTTAATGATCTTTGATTGTATCTTTATTGTGCTTTTCACGTAAAGGACTTTTGGAGAATGTTTTGAATTGCGTATGCGCTAACCCATCCAATTCATTAACTTAAGGAGAACTTGAAGGTTAATTTAAGCGGACCTAATTAACCCGGGGTGTTGAGTTTCATAATTCATCGAAAGACCAACTGAAAATCATCTTGTATGCAAGTGTGACATGTGTGGAGAAGAACCTTCTAGCTAGCATTCATCCATATTTTCATCAAATTCGTATTTACAATCTGCCCTTAATTACAATCTGTACATTTTACTTAATTTCGTCAAAAACTCAATCCCCCTTTACTTTAGTGTCCAATTTAGTTAGAAAGTGTCTTAGTTTGTGTTTCTAAGTGTTTTGATTCATTTTATTACCCAAATTCGTCCAAAGTAGTCAAAGTGCTCAAAACTGCCCAGAATATGTTTTTAAGGCAGTTTTGAGTGTTTTGGGTGCTGTTTGAGTCTTTTGGTTTGTTTTAGTGTTTTTATTGTTTAGTTTTGCATTCTTTGAGTCTAGTTTAGTGTTTTAAACTTTATTTTACGTTTTTGAGTCAGTTTCCAAGTGATTTTGCAATCCCTCCTAATCCCCGGTTAAGAACGATCCCTACTTATACATATACTACAACTGTCACAAGAGGGTTTTAATTTGTGTGCTTATTAAGTTCGCATCATCGAATGGCGAGGCTGATTGCTTCTCTCTTTCTATCGTCTGCAATCTGAATTCGAGAATGTATTTCCAGGAACTAATGCTCCAAGGTGGTTCAGCTTTAGTAAGATTTTGAATGCCTTCGATGCATCATGGTTAGCTCTAATGTAGTTGAAAAAATGCGGGATGAATTTGCTTTCCGTTTTGCAGCCGCGATCCATATCAATGAAGAACAAATTTGGGGTAATATGTATGAGTTTTGTTCAACTGAGTTCGAGTCAGCACAAGTGTTCACGGAGCTGAAGGAGATCAAGCGTCTGACACAGCCACCTCTTACGTGCAGAGTGCGTTTCAATTTTGACTTTTTTAGCAAACGTTTGCTGATAGGAGCATATTCATGCGACTTAAATGGCTTGTTCTCGTACATTTACATTATGTTTCTTTAGTTATTTTAGTCCTCTATGCTTCTTTTGTGTGTTTTCAGGTTCTAAGGGCAAAGTATGCAAAAGGGTGCATTTTGGTGCATTTTGGAGTAGTTTGGGGCGTTAAATGGATTGCATATACTTGAAGCCAAGTAGATGGACGAAATTGAAGACCAAAGGAGGCCCTTTGTACCAGAAATTCACACCAACACATCCCATTTCAGATTGCATTCCAATCATTCCAGCCAAGCCACATGCACTCCCTTTAATTTATTCAACCTAGCTGTCAAAGCACATGCACATTCACCCTAATCATTCACATACACAATCTACCATCATTCACACATTCATTCCACATGCATTCCCTTCATATAAATCAGCCACATGCACCCATAATCATTCAACCAACTTTGCACATGCATTCATCATCATAACCTAGCTGTCATTCCACTTTAATCCACATGCATTCCCTTCACAAATCAACCACATGCATCTCCCATCACCATTCCAGATTTCCACCAAGTTCCTAGCTGTCATATTCCCTCCTTTTCACCTATAAATAAGCATCCATTGCAGCCACAATGGATTCATTCCCATTCATACACAATTCATTCACCATTCACGCCAGAAATTCATCCCCTCTCTATAACACATCCATACTTCACCATTCTTCATATTTTCTGCCCAAAAAGAAGCCTTGAGGTTCCCTACATCCATCCCTATCCTAAACACATCATTCTACACCATCCATAACTCCCCATCCCTCCAAACCTATCCTTAGACCTTGTGCTACAACGAAGAGGAGGAGAAGAGTGCCTAAACGTTCATACAATTCAAGTTTGAGTTGTTGGAATGTTTAGGTATTTCTTTTCCTCGATTCCAATGTTTAATTTCAATTCTCTTTGTTTTGTACGTATGAGGAACTAAACCCCCCCCCTTGGCTAGGGGGGGATTCGAAATATATGTTTATGCTTGCATTTTGATTTGATTACTTCTAATTGCGTTTCATAAGTTGTGGATTCAATTTGTTTAACTGTTTGATTGATAACTTATTTATGTATGTTTATTGAGAGTATACACTTAATTTTCATGCATGAATATGACGCTAGAATATAAGTGAGTTTCACCTAATAGTTACGAACTTATATTCACAAGTAGTGGAGGTTGCTTATAAACAATCGCGTTAAACGAATTCTTGGCATAAGTTTCATGCAATCATAGTAACGAATGCCTCGTCAACACTTATAATTTTCATAGAGCGTAATGATTCTTGCTTGTATCTCTATTATGCAATCATGTAGGGGACTTGTGAGGAATGTTTTGGGTTGTCGTATGCAATCATCCAATTCAATAACGTTAGGAAGATTTGAAGGTTAATTAGTGCATCACGGTTAACTTGGGGTGTTGAGAATTCATGGTTTATTGAAATGCAATTGGAAATCTTTTTATTATGCAAGTGTAACATGTGTGGAGATGAACCCCTTAGCTAGCCATCCCATCCATTCAATTCCATCACATTCATCTTTACAATCTGTTTTTAAATACAATCTGTGCATTTTAGTTAATTTCGTCAAAAACTCAATCCCCCTTTACTTTATTGTCAAATTAGTTAGAAATCAATTTAGTTTGTGTTTTTAAGAGTCTTGAGTCAAGTTACAACTTAAATTCGTCCAAAATTGGGTTTAAGGTCAGAAACTGCCTAGTTAGTGTTTTTAGGCAGTTTTGAGTCTTTTGAACTTGTTTTGAGTCCTTTGAGTCTTTGTATTGTCCAAATTAGTTAGAAAGTGTCTTAGTTTGTGTTTATAAGTGTTTTGATTCAATTTGTTACCCAAATTCGTCCAAAGTACTCAAAGTGCTCAAAACTGCCCAGAAAGTGTTTTTAAGGCAGTTTTGAGTGTTTTGGTGCTGTTTTGAGTCTTTTGGTTTGTTTTAGTGTTTTAAAGTTTAGTTTTGCATTCTTTGAGTCTAGTATAGTGTTTTATATTGTGTTTTTACGTTTTTGAGTGAAATCCAAGTGATTAACAATCCCTCCTAATCCCCGGTCCTGAACGATCCCTACTTACATACTTACTACAATTGTCAAAAAGAGGGTTTAATTTGTGTGCGTATAATTCTCACATCATTTGCTACACTATAAAAGCTGGGGAGTCCACCTGGTAATGCCACAGGATGAAGACCTTGAAGATGACAAAAGTGTTTATGGAGGTATTGGCCGATGAAGATACCTGCTCATCAAGGTTTGGTGAAGAAATTGTCCCATTCCCATCCGAGGCAATGATGACAGCAATGATGACAGCAAGCAGTATTGAAGTGTTGAAAGATATTGCTCTGAGGATGAGGAAATAATGAGAATAATTTCATTTCAGAAGTGAATGCGACTACAAGTACTCCATTCACTAACGTCGCCGCACTGTTGTTGATACCATCCAAATGTCTGTGTCGTTTGTTTTCAGAAGATGACTACTTCTGCTACTTCTGCTACCTCTACTCTAACATTGGCGATCAAGACCATCAAATCAGCAGGTAATGAAACCTCAAAGTTAGCTGAATGTGAAGATGAAGATTTTCGAAGATGAAAGACTTTTTTCCTCGCTATCTTTGCTTCTTGCTACTTGGTTTTGGTGAATGGTTCGTTGCTGGTGCTTCTGCTCGTCAATTTGGTTTGGGTTTCTTGTATTGCAGTCGGTCTTCATGGTTCATCTTTTCTGGGTGGTGAATGCAATCGGATATGCAGCGCGCAGATTTTGACTTGATTTGCCGACTTGTGCAACCTGCCTTCAGCTTGTGGTTTCCTGCTTGGTGGCGGGATTCCATTTCTATTACTTCCTTGTTCTTGGAGTCTTATGTGGGAGGTAAGATTCCACATTTCAAATGGAAGCAAATCTCAAGCATATACCAATTGGAAAAATCAATGTCAGTGAAAAAAGTTATGACATGAGACTGTAACGTCAATTTCGGTTTGTTCTACCCGCTCTGAGCGGATGATGAAGCCTTTACGTGTAGTTCAACTCACCTAATCCTTTGTCCTGTCCCATTTTTGCCGCTTTCAGTTTTTTCTATGTACTTTACTACTTACTTTTCTTCAATAATATAACCAAAAACTAAATTTTAAAATACTTCAACTTGATAGTGTTGCAAAATTACGGACTTCGTTGGGGAAAAAGAAAAAACAGATCTTTCATTGTTTAAACAGAACTTGAAAAAGAATACGAACTCTATTTTCTCACTGTATATCTGTGTTTCCTAGTGCATGTATATAAACAATTTGCACAACAGCAATGGTTGCATTTACAGAAAGACATTTAAGCGGAAGAACTTGCCTCAATGCTAGCGGAAGAGATCTCGTGAATTAATCTGGGTACCTCTTCCTCCCATTTTAGAATCTCACTAGCATATCTAAGAGCTTCATTTACAGTATCAGACTCTAGCGCTGTAACCAGTGAAACAAACAGCTTCCTATCTGTTAGAGAATGAAAGAGTCTTTTGAACTTCACTGCAATATATTGAAAGGCTCGGTGAGCCAACGTGGGGTTATTACTGTTGTTATTGCTACCACTGGGATTTTGGCTGGTTACCGGATTGAAGTCATGAAACCATTCACATCGAGTGAGAGGGGCTTCGTCAATCTTTTCTTCAAGCAGATCATACTTGTTGAGTATCAGAAGGAAGCCTTTTTGGTCAAAGGCTGGATGGGTAACAATATTTTCAAATAGCTGCTTGCTTGCCATCATCTTGTTTATGGAAACCCCGTTAGCATCTGTAGAGAACTCATCGTATTCTGTCAATGAAACACAAAATGCGACCATATCAACATCTTCAAACATCTCAACCAACTTGCAGTTTCCTCCGAGGGTGCTCTGATGCACTCTAATTAGTTGGTACCTGCGATTAAAACAATGCCAGTGCATTTTAAAACACTGTTTTCCATCAAATAAAATTGCTCAAGTTTTTCTTTTTAATATAAATATACTACTAGGAAATGTTTCAACAACAAAGAAACTGGATAAAAAAGGACCGGTTTAGAACTTCAAATTCAAGATCATATCTTGGAAAAGAAATTGATTTTCAAGTAACTTATTGCTCATTTAGCATCAAACAGTTATATTCCTTACCTGTGTTTTCCTTTATCGGCAAAGCATACTCTCAAAATTCCATAGACTATTGTGTATGTATTATAAAAGTTTCATCTTAACCATGTGTTACGTAGTGAAGACGACTTTTCCTAGTTATAACTAATCTAAAACTGCACAGCAATTTCTATGTATAGGGCAAAGCATGTCGACAATAAATTTAATCAGCCAGATTAAGCAAGATATTTGGCCAACTCAATGAAGAAAGATTAATGCATTTGTTGCTCAAGTATAATTTACTTGATGCATGAATCCGGAACTCTAACCTTAACGAAGGGTCATGCTGAAAAGGAGGGTCCAGATTGCTATTTCCAGCTGATGGGGGAATTGAGAATTCCATGCTCGTAAGGCTGTTGGATGAGGTGATTCCCTCGGCATACAAGATGTCCGTGTCTGTGGGCTCATAATCTGTCCTTGAAATCTCAACAGCCTACACAGAAATATAAATATTTGAACTGAGTAACACGCATATAATATAGTGATCATGTATTATCCACATTCCATGTTCATATTTAAATGTATCCACGACCTAAAGAATAATTGAAAACTCAAAAGAACTAAAGCTAAAAGGAATTTAAAAATAAACAAATAAAAAAATATGAGCAGAAGCACTTTGAGAATGTGAATTGGCTTAAAACTAAAAGACAAGGAACACAGAGCGTGATCTCACCCGATTAAGAAAATATGCAGCTGGTCTGGGCAGCATTTCTATTTCATTCCTCCGGTCGTATGTGGCTTGAATAGCAGGATCCTTCCACAAATCCTCAACAAATGGTGCATATTCACGGGTAGCTGCTGGAAATATGGCTTCCAGATTACCAGATACCATAGATTTGAGGAGCCAATCAGAAAAAGCTTTCAGTCTTGGACCAATGGAATATTTTGTTTTATCGTCAAGCTGGCTTGTATTCCCTATGTAAATTGAATAACTTCAGGCACGACTCCATAATGACAAATACTGATAGCAATAAATTCATACAAAAGGCAAGCATCTCACTTGATGTTTAAAGTTTTAATATGTTATTTATAACCTGAGCGATAACGTAATACAATCATATACTAGAAAGATACATCAACTTGACAGGAAAGTAAAAGATAGTAACCCATAAGAAAAGCACTAAATGTATCCAAAAGGAACGAGCTGTTATCCTATACAAACTATTGATGTGTAAAAAACAACCAACGTTTCAGTTTGTAAAACCAACATCTGGAAAGTACTAACAATAACAAATTGCAAAAAATGATTTTGTCAAAGCTGGATAGTCAGTTGACCCTAAAGTTTTAACGCTTTAGCAGTGAAGGGAAACGGCATTCCCAGACTTTCCGACATTCACTTCTGAATCTTATTTTGTTCCTTTTAATCATCCAAAAGGTCTTGTAATCCCTTCTTTCTACGAATTATTGCATTAACCTGAACGAAATTCCAAGTATTAAACTCTGCCATGAGTTGGACCCAAAGTTATCAGGGATTCAATAGAGATACAAATGTTGAAACCCTAATATATATATATACACACACACACACACACATATATATGTCTGTATGTATGTATGTATGTATGTATGTATGTATTCTTGGAACCATTTCAAAATCTAACATTTGTACGGGTATGTCCATATGCACTCTCAAGGTCAAGAAAGGCAGAAAACTAATTTTATCAGTAGTAGCTCATAACATGTTATATGTAGTTCATGATATCAGTGAAACAAATATTCTTTTTCCTTTATAACTAATTGTTAGAAGACAACACATTTTCTTGAACCACTGTTAGACGGGTTTGGAAGATCAATGGTCCAAAATAAAGTGGGTGGACAATTCATTAATTGAAAATCGACACTCACAACTGAGATGCACAAATGATTAAGAGAAACACATAACAAATAATTCACTAGACCAAACAGGTAAAGCTATAGAAACTCAAACAATGTTATCCCTCATCCCCTGTTATCATTATTTGCCAAAAGGATCTACACCGAATTTGAGTTATCTCTTGTTAACAGTTTATTTACAGCCTTTCTTCCACGTGCTGGATAGGGTAACCCATCTTAATTGTGTTTCTTATAGAAACCAAAAATAGTCACAGATCTCATCTACATTTATCCACATAACTAATTTATCTTACAGTTAGAAAGGAACGGGGCAACTGACTTTAGTGAAAATGCCATCCAACATAAAAATTACAAATTGATGTACAAAGGCTGAGGGCAAGCCTTGGCGTAACGGTATGGTGCTCCTTTGTGACCGAAAGGCCACACATTCAAGTCGTGGAAACAGCCTCCTTGCAAAGCAAGGGTAAGGCTGCATACGATAGGCGTTCCCCCAGCACCCCACACCCACCACAAAGACCCTCGCAAAGCGAGGAGCCTTGTCGGTTTGGGGTCGCCTTTGATGTAAAAAAAAAGCTAGATCATAAACATAATGAAGTGAAGAAAACAAAGAATAAATCAATTTGTACCTGAAGGGCCAGGGTCATCCAAAAGCCGTCCTTTTCCTTTTCTCTTCTCAATCAAACTTTCTTCTTCAAACCACTCACGCCCTTCAAGCAATATACCAAGATAACTGTATAATCTGCTCTGGATCACGAACTTAATACTTTGGCGCTCATCTTCAGAGAAAGGAACATTGTACAAGAACTTGGCCTAAAATAAGCGAGTACTTAGTGTCAGAAAAAATAAAGCTATGATTTGGAATAAATATATGGGAATTAAGTGTTTGGTTTCATTAAGTGCCTTTTAAACCAATATTCCTAGCAGCACTGTTTTAAACTGGACACTCAACCACCCACTGAGAAATGTTGAAGTTACTATCACATTTCCTTCCAAAAGTTTATTGAATACAATAGAAAAAGTGTACCAAACTAGACTTACAGATGTGGAAGGGAAACAAAAAACAATGTGTCACTTAAAATATAACGACAACATTGTTGTGGTAAAAGAAGAGTCATGTTTAGTTATCTGTGTGCACGTTTGCACTTGGTTATTAAATAGAAGAACACTGCTGCCAAGAGGATGCACTAATACATTATTAGTACAAACACATAACACAGTGGTGCATTAAGAAAAATACATACATACATACTTACATGCATGCATACATGTATATATGCACTCGCCGTCAACTTTTTACAGGTATAAATATACCAAATAAATCAGAAAAAAAATAGTTCTTGAAAACTTCAAGTCATGTCAATACTAGTTCCCTGTCAAGTTTCACCAATGATTACTATCATCTAAAGCTTTGTAGGGTAAATAATTTTACTGACCCTGAAGCTACTGAAGGAAATTCACCAATTAGGTTCTGACCTTTATAATATTAAGTGATGGGTAATCGGGTTATTCCTCCCCAAATGTCTTACCTGTTTAAATATAGTGCTTGTACCAGATTTGTGATGTCCAACTAGAACAATTTTGTTAAGCTTTTTCTCTTCAAAGGTGTTCCAGGTGTTCACTTCGTCAGTGGAAAGATTTGGCGAACCAGAAGGAAATGGCAAAGACAAGATGTTACAAACCATCTTTATTGTAGTCTGTAAAGAAGTAACTCCACAGTTAAGGGATGCTTGATCATAAAATTAATTAGGAAAGGGCGGAAAGGAACACAATTTATTGCACATCACATGCGTACACACCTTGTCCCATATCTTTCCCTTTACTTGATTCATTCCCTCTTCCTGATACTCCCCATCTGCACTCACCCAGTAGTGAAGATTTCCTTCACATGGCACTCCAGCCAACTGCATAATTCCAACAAAATGCATCAATACAATGTGGTTTGTTTTTCAAAGTATATAATATACAAAAGAACTTGAACCAGTCCAGTATAAAAACCTTCAGAATGAACGCCTCTAACTTAGTGATCTCCCGATTGTTAATCAATATATTTGTATCCCCGTTACTAGCATTTCGTTTTATGTGGCCTCCCACACTCAACCGGGGGCTAATGATTTGGCAAGGCCTATGCCCTTCCTGTTCATTTAAAGAAGAATCATCATCGCATTGAGATGCAATTTACGACAAAATAGAGGTCCAATATTAACAAGCTGATTAAAAATTGAGCTGAGTTCAAAATTTACCTTTCCCCAAAAACCAGATACATTATCGTACCAATAGCATCCTGGTTTTATCTTTTTTGGTGGGTTTTGGCAACTTTGCAATCGAACCAGCTCTTCCTGCGATAAAGGTTCGCCATTCACAAAAATATGATTGCCTGGCAGTTGATTTGCTTGGCAAGATATCTCGGCCTTCATTATCAGTTCAACTTCCGATTTAGTGAGAAGCCGCTTCAGCATCCTAGAACACTTGCCCAGTTTCCTTCGCCTTGACTCGTCAATTTCAAAACTAATGCAAGTAACACATTTCCTTCCTTCCGGCATTGACCCCATTGCTCTTAGCACACAATTATAGCAAAACTTAGCACCACAAACAATGCAAACCTCCTTCTCCATGAGTCTGTTTCCTTTCCCACATCGATAGCACGACCCTTTCTTCCCACTTCTCTCAATCGTTGGCCTCACTCGCACATCTTCTTCCCCTTCAGAAGGATCAAACTCTTCTTCCTGAACAATGTCATTCGAGTCAGGATCACGGAATGTCACAGCTGATGGCCTTTTGACATGGTGAGGAATTGCATCCGTATAAGCTTCCTCTCTACCAGAGAAAACCTCAGAGGAAAGACTCCGCGAACTCGAACCAGACTCTGATGAACCCCAGTTACCGGGGCTCATATAATTCTGAAAGCCTTGAGCTTCTTGACCATCATCAGGCAATTCAAGCACACCCTCCAAACTTCCAGACAGACTGCCAGAAGACCCCAATTTCCCAGAGATTTCACCTTTATCTGATAAAGTCGAGACACCCTTTTCGCCATTGCTAATTTCCAATTCAGCAGGGGTTACTGAATTGGAAGAAACAATTTCCTTTCCAAACTTTACTTCAGTTTCAAGTTTCGTCTCTTCTTTTGGTTTCTTGGTGGATTTCGCAATCGGATGAATAACAGGGAGGGACAAATTGTTCAAGAGAGAGGCTGAAGAAACCGGAGCAGCAGTTGGGATGTGGCGAATGTCAACAGGAAATGCATTTGGGATATCATAACCCACCGGAGGACCCTTGTACTCCACGGCAAACGAAAACTCCAACTCCATGCTAAAATCCCCACCATCCCTGTCGCCGCCACTAGAAGCCGCCATAGCAGAACTCAGTTTTCTCATCACAGCAGCCATACCGGAGCTCACAAAATTCAGCAAAAAACCAGCGATTCCAACACCATAACAAAACAAAAAATAAAAAACCCACCAATCTTAACCTTCTAATTCGAATACCCACGAAGAAAAACGAAGATTAAACAAAACCCAGGAAACAAAATTCAAAATTTTCAGAAACCCATCAAGGAAAAATTCTGGAAATTTGCGGTGAAACCCTCCAACAACCTCCTCACCTTGCCCCAAATAAAGAAGTAAAATAGAAAAATAAAAAGAAACTCTTTGATGGAAGTCGCCAGTGTAGAGACGCAGACTTGGAGGAAGACTAATTCGTTGACTTCTCATTTTTCTCCAAGCGATGATGTCACGAAATTGCTACGAAAAATTCCTCATAGAAACAACAAGAGAAGCAAATAGCATCACACAAATGCAAGGCCGACTGAGTCTTCAAACTGAGCGGGTGTGATACTCTGCAGTTACACATACAGAAGTAACTATAGTCCTCCCTTATTCCTGTATGACACGACATCGTTCTAGTTTTAGAAGGGGTATTTTTGTCCCTATGATATGCGGTAAGAGCACTTTTTGTCTTCTTTTATTTGGAAGTGATGAGTTCAATTCTCGTTAAAAACAAAGTTAAACCATATGATTATGGTAATCATATTGTAAGATTTAGCTCCCTATCCTACCCCCTCTAATGTAGATACAATGGTTTATTAAAAAAAATATTGATAAAATAATAATATCATTAAGTATATCTACTTGTTAATTTTTTTTTTCTATAATTTTAGAGAGTTTTAACGAAAAGCCCACAGTACTGTTCACTTTAACGAAAAACCACATTTTTACGCTAAAAAGTCAATCCTGGTACTATTCACTTTATCCTTTATTTTGTCCTTATCATTAAAACTCAAAATTTTCAAGCTATTTTCATTAGTTTTCCTATAATTTTATTCCCCACCCTCATAGGAGAAACAATTCTTTTTAATTTTTATGAAAAAAGGAAATGCATATTTTTGGTATCGATTCTTGAACGTAGTACACCAACTGACCAAAGGAAGTTCAGTTGGTGGTTTAATAATTTCCAACAAAAACAATAATGTGGTTTAATAATTAAGCCGTTTAACTTCGGGTCTTTGTTGAATTAATCTTGTAAATAATCAGTCGTAGGAGAGGAGAGCTTCCAGAAATTTTCTTTTGACTATCAAAGTTTCCAATTCGTCGCCGTGACTCAAGAAAATTTACAGATTATCATTATCTAGTGTGGAATAGAGAGTGCATCATGCACAGTTCATACAAAGTTCATGCAAAGTTTTAACGAGGTCATACCATTATTGCACGCTATGATTTTTACGTATTCTTCACATTTTCTATGACTATTATTGTATCATGCAAGCATCTATAACAAAATTTTGAATGCAATCGGATAACTTAAATTTCTCTCGTCATATATAGTCTAAATTTGTTCACATGCTTGCTCAGCTCGATCTTATTGTTGGTCAGGGTTGTACTTGGCTAGATGATCCTCCGAGTCTAATTTTAGATTTGCTTGTGGAGGACTCTCGCTCTATATGATTTGACTTGTAGTGACCTTTGTTTTGAATAAATCTATTATCGTTTCTTTAAAAGAAAGTCTAAAGCTGCCTAGCGTTAGTGGGCTTTTATTTATTTATTATTTCTTGTTCAAAATTTTCATCATTAAGTTCGCTCACCCATACACATGGACTGTGCGCAAGTTTGCGCATGACCATGTAGATAGTGTATTGACAATGTATCACCTTTATAAAATATATACAAGGTATTGTGACAACCCGTTCCAAATTTTACGTTTTTATTTTATTTTAAAAGCGTGAATTTACGAAAATGTCATGGAGGCAATGATTTTGACTTATATTGACCATCGTCTAGAGAGACGTATGACTTATTCTTTTAACATATTCTCGTAGTACTCGTGGATGTGAACGCATAGGCGAAAGCCGTTTGCGAGTCCGGATTATAACGGTATAGTTATGGACGTTTGAAAATGGCTATTTATCGTTTAGTTATAAATTATTTGAATTCCCATCTTATGGGAAAGTGGCCAATCTGATTTTAGGCACAAATAGGAATGAACCAATTAAATTAGAGGGAGAGGGGGTGAGACCAATCAGAATTCGAAAGAAGAAGAAAAAATAAAAAAAAAAAAAAAAAATCTCAGCTTCTCGTGTGTTTTTCCAACTCGCGACTACCCATCTTTCAAGGCCGATTCCGGCCAACTCCAGTGGATTTTTTCGATGCCACCACCACCATCTTGAAGCTCTCATTCCCCTCTACAAAACCCACCCAAGAACCACCTTGATTAACCATGGGATGTGGAGGTTTGAGGCCACGAAAGTTGACGAAAATCAATGGTGCTCCGGCCACCCTTTTCGATTTTCCGGCAAATCGGCAAAGCGATGGCCGATGCCACCACTTGGGCTTTGTAGCCCATCATCCCAGGAGCAAAACCCAACCAACTTTGACCCCGTTGGACCACCGTAGACGACGAATCGACATCGGGAAGTTTTAGGCACCCGCCGGCTTCGTGGGCAAAATTGACCATCTTCCATCCACTTTTGGACTTCGTGGCAGGTATGAAAGTTGCTCCACTCACTGAGATCTTCATTTCTGTGAAGTTTGAGAATTTTCAGAAATAGTTGGATTTTCCGGCGAGTCGGGGCGGCCGACCGCCACCCGCGGCGGCGCGTGGCCAGTGAGCCGCCAATGCTATTTTTAGGCTATGTAGAATGTTTTGAATTCAGTTTTGTCATTTGGATGACGTAGGTTGATCGTTGGAACCTAAATTTGTTATGATACGTTACTTGATAAAAATGTGAATTGATGATCCGACGGTTGGATCGTCACCAAAATTGGATACATTATAATAAGTAATATTTAAAGATCATAGGAATTTACAGATTGGGAATCCGACTTACGGATCTTCCTAAATTGGATTTGTAAGTTAGTAAAATAAATGTTCACGGCCACTTGTTTTAGGCAATTGGCGGAGATCTGACCGTTGGATCGTAATGAAATTTTAATAGGTTATTTTAGAAACATATTGTGGATCGTTGGGAGTTGCGGATTGGAAATCTGATATACGGATCTTCCGGGTCAAGTTATACAGGGTTGTAAACTCTACCGTCAATCTTTGATCGACGGTTGACTTGTGGTCAATGGGTATCAAACTATTTTAGAATGTCGTTGAGGTTGTGTTTTATGTGAATTACGTATTCTGCGGATAAGAGTTCTGAGATGTGATTTGATAATTGGCCACAGGGACTGATCATTCAGGACGCCTAGATGCGTGCGCTAGAGAAGTATAGCGTGGACTCCAGGTGAGTGGACCTTTTCCTTTTTATTGTGCATATTATTGAGAGTTCTATCGACACTTTTAAAGTGATTAGGCATATTACTTTCATATATAATTATTGTGAATGCTTGAAGTACTATATGAACTACAAATGGCTTGATCCCTGTCTAGGGTACGTAGGCAGTCTAACGAGACGTTAGATGCAGCCATAAAATATTTGAGACAAAAGCTTTGCTTGGCAAATTGAGTAATGCGAAGGAAATTGGTAAAGACAAGTTTTAGTTTTGTGAATTAGTTAGTTAAATTAGAGTTAATTGGATTGTCATGGATAATTATCCCTGAAAATAAGTGGTTTGGGAGTAGGGCGTTACTGATGGTACACTTCACACCATATTGTTTATAATTGAAAATGCTACGACATGGTTGAGTAGTAGATTGCATCATGATATATTCATATGTATATTACTTGCATATAATTATTGGGAATGCTTTCAAGTGCAAAGGTGAACTCAGGACACCCAGGTAAGTTCAGGTGAGTTTATGGTACTAGTTGAATCGATTACGTTATAGCATGACTACAGTTATGAGTTAGGCAACTTCGATACTGTCGTACTGGTTGCCATGAGTTGCACATGCTGTATTGAGATGCATTGAGAGCTCATAAACCTGCACCCCGGTGTTAGTGCTCCCGCCCGTGGCCAGGGCACAGTCCTCCACGTGATGTTCACCTCCCGCACCTTACGCTCACCTTGGATCCAAGGTAGGTGCAGAGTCCTGTCGTACAAACCACTTTAGGTGGTTCCGACTCATAGGTGACCCGCGATTATTCGCCCAGTCTTCACGTGATCGTAGCACTCGAGCGTATTTATTTACACCCAGTCCTGTCGTACAGACCACTTTAGGTGGTTCCGACTCGTGTGCAGGTATACTTATTGAGCTATATGCTAGCCAGGATTGACGAGATATGGATAAGTCGTACAGGTCACTATAGGTGACTCCGACTTATATGCTAGCCAGGATTGACGAGATATGGATAAGTCGTACAGGTCACTATAGGTGACTCCGACTTATATGCTAGCCATGATTGATGAGATACGGATAAGTTGTACATGTCATTTTAGATGACTCTGACTGATATATCACTTTGTATTGATTTAGTTCTTTTGGCCTACTTATTAATGTATGGTGGATTTGATGGCAAACCGTGGTTTTGGTCATTTCTGAATATGGTTTGGATATATGTATATATGTTGTACTGTTTTTTTTTGAAAAACGATACGGGTTTTACATTTAGGGGCATTACTTTTAGAGAGGTAATAACTTTGGGAAGCTTGGTTTTATTGCTTACTCACACCTTCTGTTTGGTGCCCTCCACGTTTTAGCTGTTGAGTTTGTATCGACAAGAATCTGTGGTGAATCTTAGTATTGATGGATATTTTTTTAGGGTATGATTCTTACCCACACTACTGTACCTTACTTATGCTCTGACATCGCGTGTGAAATGGGTTCGCTCCCACTCGTAGCGCACTCTGGCACTTAGACACTTTTAGATTCAAATTTATTCACTTTTTATGCACTATCACATTTTATGGCTTCGTCACCTTCCAGGTGTCGGCCAGCACAGCTCGATTCAGGGTCCAAGTGGACTTTCTGGGTCGGGGTGTGTCAGGTATCCTCCTTATAAAATATATAAATAATGTATTGTCTTTATATTATCATTATATGGTAGATAGTGTATTATCACTTTACTATCATAATATTGTCAATAAATTATAAATATTGCCATGAATACGGATCATGTGCAATCATGAGCACAACCCAATGTATGTAAGCATTTTATGTTTTAATCTCAGTACATGCAAGAATGACTACAATGACTACATAGTGGGGTATGAGAGGCTGTACCCGGGGGTTTTGGGGAAAACAAAACATCAAACTTGCTCAAAATAGGCAAAAGATAATGAGAGAGAATCTGTGCTGGACATTGAACTGGAATGCGATCAACGTATTACTCTGCTTGTTTTCTTCACTTGTGTCAAACAATGGAAATGAAGAAGTAGAGAAGTGAGGAAAACTTATATAATTTCTTTCAACTTTTATCTTTATGTTATTGTTGGCAATGATAAAAAAATATATCTTTATATAGAGGTTTCATCTAACATCTCCCTTAGTGCTTATGAAAAATCTACACAACAAAACAATAAAAAAAAATAATAATAAAAAAAAAAAAAAAAAAACTAACACACTATACAGGGCATGTAGCTTTTTGACTTTCATTTGAATGGGCATTCACATCACACCATTCACAATACTCCCCCTTGTACGCCCATATATCAATATCGACTGCCTTGTTAGAACCTTACTTGAAAAAAACCTATGAGAAAAAAATCGTAGCAAAGGAAAAAGAATACAACTTTGCTTGGATCATTGATATAGTGTTGAGTGCACTTTTGTTGCCTCATTAAAACCTTGCTAGGAAAAATCCAATGGAAAAAGTCCTAGTTGAAGGAAAAAGAGTATAACAGCATGTGTCTTGGATGCTCCTCCTGATGAGTATTTCCCCATGATTCTGAATTCTTCAATCTGACTGATTACTAAGTCGACGTAATCTAATACCATGCATTAGCTTCTGGAATGTACAATTTGGTACATATTTGGTGAATAGGTCTACCAAGTTATCATTGTAATGAAATTGTCTAACTTCAGTAACTTTAACCTTTTGAAGTTCATGTGTATTGAAAAACTTTGGAGATATGTGTATAGTCTTATTTCCTTTGACAAACCCTTCCTTCATTTGTCCAATACACATTGCATTATTCTCATGAATGATAGTTGGAGTGTTTGGTTTTAAAGATAGGCCACATGAGTTCCTAATGTGATGGACCATTGTTCTTAACCAAAAAGACTACAACTAGATTCATGGAGAGCAAATATTTATGAGTGATTAGAAGATGTAGCAACTAGTGTTTGCTTCGTTGAGCGTCATGAGATTTACACACTTAAGGGATAGTGTTGCAGTCCTATTAGTTTAGGAATGTCATTGTGAAAACTTTATCATATCTGGAATATGCTTTTGAGATTCTACCACACTTAAGGGATAGTGTTGCAATCCTATTAGTTTAGAAATGTCATTGTGAAAATTTTATCATATCTGGAATATCCTTTTGAGATTCTACCATATCTCTTAAATTAGTTATTAGCCTATTAGAGTTGTTATCATATTGGGGTAAGGAATTTACCTTACCTACTACTATAAATAAAGGCACAATAGGGTGAGATAACACATACCTCACAATTACATATCTCTCTCTTTTGTCTCTATTACCGCCGCATCCCTTTTGTCTGTTCTTATATTGTTCATTAAATTAGGCCTACAACATTGTTTTATATAGCCCCAGTAATTGTAACTTGTAAACAGTGGATAATCAAGGGCAATACTTTTTCATTAATAAATCAAGAAAATGAACGGACTTTTTGATCCTAGGTTTAACAGCCTAAACTCCCCAATTTGCATCTTTTTCATTGATTTGTTCACAAAATATAAGTAATTTTTAAATGAAATTTACTCTTTGGCAATTCTTCTCTACCCCTCCCCCTCCAAAATATATTGCTTTCATTCTATCTTTCTTGTGTTTACAACTCATATGTTTGTGAAATTAATTATTTTGTATAATTTTCAATTTTCATTGGCGAAACCTATTCGGTTGGAGCCAGGAATTAAACTGAAAGGATACATTTCCAATTCTTTTGTTGAACTCATTTTCATCAACCTGTGATAATGTGTTTTTATTGTTGCACTTTCATGTGTTTGTTTTATGTTGGAACCATAAATGAATAGAATCGTGAAATAGCTATTTATATAATTTTAGTTATATCTAGTCTATATGAGGCTGGAAAAGTGGTGGACATAGCCCATTTTAGAGGTCCGAATGATTTTTGGGGCTTTATAAAAGAATCTCTCCCGATGAGGGGTTATTTCTTTTGGGCTCTAGATGGGGTTATATATATTTCTTTATGTAATAATTTGATTATGCAATAATTTTTTAGGAAAACTAATGAAAATGACTTGAAAACTTTGAGTTTTAATGATAAGGACAAAATAAAGGGTAAATTGAATAGTACCAGGATTGATTTTTTAGTGTAAAAATGTGGTTTTTCGTTAAAATGAACAGTACTGTGGACTTTTCATTAAAACTCCCTAATTTTTTTGTGTTAACTTTTCTTAAGTTGATTTTTGGACGTGTTATCTTAATTTTTTATTATTTTTATTTTTATGAACCTTTCAACCTAAAAAGGTTCAAATTCTGATAAAGCTAGATTTCATTACTTCTGAACCGTTCGTTGGATTAGATCTCTTATCCCAATCTCATCTGTTGAAAGACAAACCCCCACTTCGCCCTCTGAAATAATTTGATTTTCACGTACAACACAACAATTTACCTAGCACCAATTGGTAAATTAGTATCATACAATTTTGAGAAAATTTATTTGAAAATTTCAGCCACCAATGCCCATGAACGTTAAATTAATTTGAAATTTTAATTCTTATGGAATTTAACAATCATTAATTAGCCAATTTGCAATAAATTACAAACAAACACAATCAAATGTTTCATCACATAATAAGGGGCATTTTAGGACTAAATAAAATATTTTAATTTGGGTCATAAAACAAATTTAATGAGATTTTTTTTGTTAAACCCAATAAATGAGTTTAAGTCAGTGAAAAATATATACGATATGTTAAAGACAAAGAAAAATGAATTTTAAGGGGTAATCCAAAATTTTTAGATTAATGAAAGTGAGCTTTTTTTAGTATAATAGCTTATATCATTTTATCTCTTTAGCATTAAACATACAAACAAAATGTAGGAGCATCTTTGGAACAAAAATATGTAAGAAAAAAGATTTAAAAAAAAAAAAGAATAGAAGGAGAGAGTATAAGTGTACTAACAAGTAGAGGGAGAGTGATAGAATTTGACTCACATGGGTTGCTATTTTTCTTATGGGACCCACTATTTTTTGGGGCTAGATGTAGCCCAATTTTATGTTACCCAAGAAAGAAAGTGATGTAGGACATGAAATAAGATCATTAGAAGATTCAATACATTTGGCTTTTGAAATTCAGCTGATATACATTGTAATAATTATATTTGGTGGGCTAGATTAAAAGCAATTATTTTGGTTATTTGGTATCTCATATGATACAATTTAGTCAATCTTTATTTAATGTAATAAATATATGTTAGTGGGGTAGATTAAATGGGGTTAATATTAATGAGTTCATTAACTCTAGTAATGATGCATGTATCAATAATTATTTAGAGATGGGGTTTTGGGGTTTTCAGGTATCTCCTCGCACTAGGAGAAAGTGGACCCTATATATCAGTTTCCCTTTTTGTTTTATTTCGTTTCTATCTGCTGCGCCCTGCATCAGTTGGTATCAGAGCGTTAGCTCGATCCAAGGGTGACGTTGTATAAAGGGTAACAATACCAACATGTCGCAACTACCAATACATGAAGATCTAAATCTGGACCTTCCTCCAATATTTGATCGTTGCTTGAAAAGTTCATGTCTAATATGTTGTGAAAATTCCTCCGGTGTTTGATCTTTGTTGTGATGATTGTGAAATCTGTAACGCAACTTCAACTTTAAGACAACAAGAGAGAGAGAAAGATTACAACTCAAAAGAGGAGAATATGGAATTCATTGTCAAGGCTTCCAAAATATTTGTTTGTCATGATCTTTTAATTCTCTATGAAACCTTGACATCGGTCCAGCCATGTGAGACAATTTATATTTTGGAGACTAATACTTCTGAATATGTTGATTTGATTGGAGTTGGTAATTTCAATTCAAGTATTGCAAGGAACTTTGGAAATACTGCTAATCAAATTAAGATTTATTGGGAAGACGTCCATATCAAGACCTTGGCTGTGGAGCATATTTTATGCTATTCAAAGTTTATCATTTATTCAAAGTATCTATTTGTTTGGAGTGGAAGATATCAATATTTTGTCTCCAAAGTGGATGGTGATTCGAATTCGAGGACAAATTCTCTCTGACCTGGTGAAAATGATGCAGGACATGAAATAAGATCATCGAAATATTCAATACATTTGGCTTTTGAAATTCAGCCGATATACATTGTAATAATTATATTTGGTGGGCTAGATTAAAAGCAATTATTTTGGTTATTTGGTATCTCATATGATACAATTTAGTCAATCTTTATTTAATGTAATAAATATATGTTAGTGGGGTAGATTAAATGGGGTTAATATTAATGAGTTCATTAACTCTAGTAATGATGCATGTATCAATAATTATTTAGAGATGGGGTTTTGGGGTTTTCAGGTATCTCCTCGCACTAGGAGATAGTGGACCCTATATATCAGTTTCCCTTTTTGTTTTATTTCGTTTCTATCTGCTGCGCCCTGCATCAGTTGGTATCAGAGCGTTAGCTCGATCCAAGGGTGACGTTGTATAAAGGGTAACAATACCAACATGTCGCAACTACCAATACATGAAGATCTAAATCTGGACCTTCCTCCAATATTTGATCGTTGCTTGAAAAGTTCATGTCTAATATGTTGTGAAAATTCCTCCGGTGTTTGATCTTTGTTGTGATGATTGTGAAATCTGTAACGCAACTTCAACTTTAAGACAACAAGAGAGAGAGAAAGATTACAACTCAAAAGAGGAGAATATGGAATTCATTGTCAAGGCTTCCAAAATATTTGTTTGTCATGATCTTTTAATTCTCTATGAAACCTTGACATCGGTCCAGCCAT
This sequence comes from Pyrus x bretschneideri, assembly GCF_019419815.1. Taxonomy (NCBI): domain Eukaryota; kingdom Viridiplantae; phylum Streptophyta; class Magnoliopsida; order Rosales; family Rosaceae; genus Pyrus; species Pyrus x bretschneideri. The sequence continues at coordinate 69,658 of NW_025999803.1, read as the reverse complement.
GTGAGACAATTTATATTTTGGAGACAAATACTTCTGAATATGTTGATTTGATTGGAGTTGGTAATTTCAATTCAAGTATTGCAAGGAACTTTGGAAATACTGCTAATCAAATTAAGATTTATTGGGAAGACGTCCATATCAAGACCTTGGCTGTGGAGCATATTTTATGCTATTCAAAGTTTATCATTTATTCAAAGTATCTATTTGTTTGGAGTGGAAGATATCAATATTTTGTCTCCAAAGTGGATGGTGATTCGAATTCGAGGACAAATTCTCTCTGACCTGGTGAAAATGATGCAGGACATGAAATAAGATCATCGAAATATTCAATACATTTGGCTTTTGAAATTCAGCCGATATACATTGTAATAATTATATTTGGTGGGCTAGATTAAAAGCAATTATTTTGGTTATTTAGTATCTCGTATGTTACAATATTAGTCAATCTTTATTTAATGTAATAAATATATGTTATTGGGGTAGATTAAGTGGGGTTTTATTTAGAGGATGGGGTTTGGGGTTTTCAGATCTCTCCTCACATTAGGAGATAGTGGACCCTATATATCGGTTTCCCTTTTCGTTTTATTTCATTTCTATCCATTGCATCCTGCATCAGAAAGTTGCTAACCCAAGTGGGGATGCTCTAAGACTAGGAACTGCTTGTACAAGAAAAAAAAACATTCATCTTTTGTAGGGCAACGAAATTAATAACATAGATAAAAATATGAAAGTTAGTAATTTCATCAATAAGAACTGCTAGGATACAATGACTCTTTCTAATTTGGTTAATCAAGATATTGTTAATAAAATTTGTAGTATATCGTTGCCTATAGCCCAACAAGAAGATTATATGTTATGGGTCTTCAATGCCAATGGTAAGTTTATTGTTAAATCAGCAACATGGATACAAAATAACAACATTACTCCTGATCTAAATTTTGAGTTGCTTAGAAAATGTGGAATCTCAATATTGCAAACAAAGATAGGTTACTTAGTTGGTTACTTGTGGAATCTAAAGTAATCCCAAAAATTCTAGAGGCGACATGTGGACTTTTGTTGAAGAAAGATAAGATTTCCCTCATTAAATGGGCAGGCTTCGTAGATACTCCCACGCGCAGCTCAGCACCCTGAAGGTCTACGCAGCTGAATACAACGTCCCACAGCTGACTTGCCATTGGCAAGAAAAAGTCAAAGCATTAAAGATAAAGATTAATTACCCAAATCCTATTTTCATACATTCCCAATTGAAAATTGACTCCATTCAAATAAGTAATCCATACTTTAATCAATTAGGGATAGTTACTCCATTATCTGAAGATATTATTTTCTATTTAATATCTTGAGAATATTCTTTCCATACACCTTGGCCAATATGTGTAGGGTAAAACCCTAACACTATGGCCAACCCTCTTCCCTATATATATCTCCAATTCTACCAAATTTTGGTAAGCTTTTCTACCCTGAAAAAGCCCTAAACATTTACTCTTTTTAGAGAAACTTACTTAGGTATCAGAGATTCATTGGCCTAACACCCCCACCATGCCCCCCCACCCCCCCCCCCTCCCGCCCCAAAAAAAAAAAAACCTCGTGGGCACATGAGGTTTAGGTCTTTGATCAAATGTGTTGATTGTTTTGCAGGTACATTTTCATCAAAGCAAGAGGCGGAGGAAATTTGCATCAACATTATTGATTCTGGGAAGATTGAAAACTAGAGATAGACTCTCAAAATATATTCACTCCCTTAGTCCCTGCTGCCCTATTTGTAATGAGGATGTTGAAAGTAATAATCACTTATTCATAAATTGTAATGTGGCCAAGCAAGTCTGGTCCAATATTAACTACATTAACCCTAATAGAAACAATAGTAACAACACCTTATTGGAATGGTTGAACTCCCTAGATTCTAAGGATAATGATAAATTCTCAAGCTTAAGTCTTGCCCTTCTATCAGCTGGCAAATTTGGAAAAAATGATATAGTGTTGTGTTTCAAAATAATACTATCAACCCAAGTAGGATTATTCTTCTTGCCACCAAACTTGGCGAAGATTACTTAAATGAAAATAAGATTAGTGCAAAAGTAAGCAAAGGAAATCAGTCTATCAAATGGCCTCCTCCATTGAAGGGGAACCTTAAAATAAATTTTGATGGCTCTGTAATTAAGAACCATGTTGTTGTAAGGGATGAAAATGGCAGACCTATTCCTGGTGGGGCAAGGAACTTGGAGAAATCATTATGTCAATGTTGCTAAATGTGTTGCACTAAGAGATGCGCTTTGGATGGCTTGATCCCGGGGTTTCAGGAGGATCTAAATTGAGGGAGACTCGAAGCTTGTGATTGACTCTATTTTTGGTCATTGCTTGATTTCTTAGAGATTGAAAAACATTATTGAAGACATCAAATTCTTGGCTAGCTCATTTGAGGGCATCACTTGGAGCCATATCTTTAGAGAGACTAATTTTTTGGCGGATCCAATCATGGATGCGGGTTTTAGATTCAATAACCTTCATGTGTGGGAACTCTTCCAAATTGATTGTACTCTTGGCCATTCTCTTTAATTTTTTTGTTTTTTCTATAAGAAGAAAAAAAAAAAAAAAAAAAAAACATTGATCAGTAGATAATTATTCTAGCTAGCCCACCCGTTAAAATGTTTTAGTTCCGCCCTTTATGCAAGAGTGCTTTGTGCATTCGGTTTTGTTTTGGGTGCATGCATGCCCGCATGATTCTATCATGCGCATTCAAGATTATTTTCTAGTTAGCCTAAAAGTCCAATCCATCACCTTTAAAGCACGACCCAATATCCCAACATCTCTTGCTCCTCTTCGTCTGAACTTAGCCCAAACGCCACTTGATTCTTTTTTTTTTTTTTTTTTTTATTGAATAAATGATAGTATCTATACCAAAGGAAAGAGGATGAGCTAAGCCTCACAATGAGGAAGGCTTGAATGCAAAATAGCAAAGCGAAATGGGGATCTGGTTTTTTCTCTTCGTCTCTGTGACATCATTTACTTCCCATCCTACCTTATCTAACCACCACCTCTGATTTGATTTTATTTCCTAGGAACATTCCCACAAAAACCCCCGACTTGCATAGAGCATCAAACAAATTTTTTTAGAGTTATTAGCCTATCTGCCTCAACAACCCACCTTAAATTCCCTATTTACTCTGGTACAATTCGAACTGGGTAGCTGTGGGTGGAGAACCTATGGGGATTACTCAATCTCAACCCCTTTGGCATTTATTATCTGGGATTGCACAACCAACCACCCAAATCTTGGAAGTTATGACAAGATTTGGAGCCAGAGGTATTACGGTACCAAGAAGGCAACAATCACAAATTCCTATTGCTTTCCTGTGCATTCTGATTTTGGCTTTTTGCTGAAGGAGTTTATCAGAGGAACAAGAGCGAAATCAGGAATACGGATCTACTTTCGGAGTTAACACCCAAAAAGCGCTTCCAACCCGGAGATTATTCAGACCAGGGCCCAGAGGGAGTATCATGGCTCAATAAAATGTGGATGAACTAGCGGTCCAACTAGAAGGGGCAATGGAACTCATAAGTACAAAGCATGGAATCAAAATGATCAGGACAAGGTTGATAGACCAACCACTCAATAAGTGGGGGGTTAGGAATATCCGAAGGAGTGCTTGTGATGTGGTAGAAACTAACACACAAATTAAACCCTATAAATTATGCAATCGTAGTACGAGTAAGTAGGGATTGTTCTATTTAGGGGATTAGAAAGGATGCTAATCGACACAAATTAAACTTATAAAACTGAAAACTAAGTTAAACTAACAATAAAACAATGATTGAGGGGATTTTGAACGAATTTGACTAAAACAAAAATAAATGGCAGCAAGTAAATTAAGTTGTGAATGAAATATGGATGAAAGGATAGCTAAATGATTCTTCTCCACACATGAAACATACGCATACAAATCAATTTCTATTTATTCTTCCTATAAACCATGAATGACAATGCCCCAAATTAACAATGAATATCACGAATTAACTCTCAGATTTTGCTAAAGTTCATTAAATTGGAATCAGCAACGCAACCAAATTATTTTTCTTAAGTTCCCTAACTATCAAAAGCATGATAGAGATACATCTCAAAGATCATTAAGTTCAGTGAAAATCATAAGCATTGACAAAGCATTCGTAACTATGAAAAGCATGATACTCCTGCCAAGAATTTACTTAACTCAATCATGACTAGTGACTTTACTACTTACAAATATAAGTTCATAAAGATTAGGTGAAAATCCCTTATATTCTAGTATCAAATCACTGGATGCAAACTAAGTATGCATCCTTAGTAAACATACAAGAATAAGTTCATAAAGCAGATAAGTAAATGACATTCATGTCTTACGAAACAATAATTGGATGTAATCAATTTATAGAAAACATATGATCATGGCTTCGAATTCACCTCTAGTTAAAAAGAAACTTAGTTACACATGTTCATCATAACTAAAAAACAATCTAAAATAAACATTGAAACTTAAAACAAAGAGAGAAAGAATTCTGAAAATTTCAGCAACTTCAATGGTTGAATGGTAGGCGCGACACACTCTAAAACGTGCATGAATTTCATATATATAGGGAGGGAATGGTTGAATCCAAGGAGGAAAATGTTTTGGCGTTTTGAATTATTTTAGGACTCTAAGAATCAGGTAGAAAGTGTTGAAATGTGATTAGGATTCCTCTTTGCAGCTGGAGATAAGATAAGATAAGACAATGCTGGATAAGATAGGATAAGATAATGTTCCTCTCCAACTAGGATTCCTCTTTCTTGTGTAATTCCTTGCCTTCCAAGCCTCAACTTTAATTTCTCAAAATTTTAGCACATGTCTAGCACCATTTAAACACCAAAAACGTCCAGCCCATATGCTATCCACGCATGCTACCCAATCCAAGTCCAAAACTACTCCAAATTGCTTCATTTGGCTATTTATTATCATCTTTACCAACTAGGCCTATAATAATACGAAAATAACTTAAATTACTAGAATAAATGGAAATTAACTAAATAAATGTAAAGAAATAAAATAACAAAGTCGCATAAATATGCTCTTATCAAATTCCCCCACACTTAACTTTTGCTAGTCCCCGAGCAAAACAAAGAAAACAAAACAAAGCCTAAACCTTCCAACAATTGCCTCAGGGATTTCCAACGAAACATGACAAGTTAACAATCACTATTTACATAGATTTTAGCCATCCTTACTCTTGAGCTTATACTTAACTACAGTAACCACTTACTAGCTTGCATTTAATCAATTAAAACAACATTTGAAAGTAGTAACATGCTTTAGACAATTCACTCAATTCCTCACTGGATATACTCTCTATTTTCACATAGATTTACTGACTACACTCCCTAAACTAAGTTATGTGAGAAGATTGATGTAAACATCTAGACTAGCACTCACATATGTTATAACAAAGAAGGCACTTTCTGGAATTATTCATACAAACATGTATATGATCTCATGAATGGAATGCCACTACTTAGAAGTGAGAACCAGGGATTCCATATTCTCATACCAATTTCAAACTCCACATATTGAATCACATAACAATCAAGATAAAAGTCTCAAGGGTTATGGGGCTAAGGTATTGGCTAACAAAGAAAGGTTATGGATAAACAAAGATTCTTAAAGTGATAGTAAGCAAAGTAATGAAATCAACACTTAGAATTCAACTTTTGAATGTAGCACCTAACTTTAAACACAAAGGGGAGATTTGTACTACTTTAGGGTCATATTCACATTTTTGAACCCTTCTTCAACAACCAACACTTACAAAATCATTCTCACTTCTTTTCAACCTCTTTTTTTTTTAATTCTTTTTCTTTTCTCCTTTTTTCTCAATGTTTTTCTTGTTCTTTTTCTTTTCTTTTTCCGTTTTTTTTTTGTAACAAAAAACATAAGCACTACTTCACCGAATTCAAAAGAACAAATTCTTCCCCCACACTTATTTTTTCTGCAAATTGTAGATCAAAAGGAATTCCTAATAAGTCATGCTTCACTATTCTTTAAGAACAAGGGTATGGATATTCCTATACTAGGCTAGGTAAGGATAATGCAGGCTAACAAAGAAAATAGGCTAAATAAGGCTCAAAGGGGTTAAACCTACAATACATATGCAAGGGATAAAGCTTTTTGGCTCTGGTGGTAACTAAACACCTTCATCTTGTTATTTGTTATGCAATCAATTTTATGCTTTCAATTGCTTTTTCAATAAACCATGAACCTCAACACCCCAGATTAACCGTGACATCATTAATTAACCCTTAGATTTTCCTTAAGTCATTGAATTGGATGGACAACGCATCGGCAACCAAATTATTCTTCCCAAGTTCCCTACATGAACTGCATAATAGAGACAAGAGCAAAGATCATTAACTTTCGTGAAAATCATAAGCATTGACAAGGCATTTGTAACTATGACATCATGATACTCATGCCAGGAATTTAACTTAACATGATTGTGACCAGCAACCTTTACTACTTGTGAATATAAGTTTGTAACGATTATGTGAAACTCCCTTATATTCTAGTATCAAATTCAAGCATGCAAACTAAGTAGGCCTCCTTAATCAACATACAAGAATAAGTTCTTAATCAAACGGTTAAGTAAATTGCATTCACAATTTATGAAATCACAACTGGAATTAATCAATTCATATCACAAATATAGTCATGGTTTCAAAGTCTCGTCTAGCTAAAACAAGTTTAGCCTCTCATGTTCACAGCAAAGCAAAGAGAATTTAAATTAAACATTGAAAACAAAAGATAGATTACACCTTAAAATGTTCCAACAATCCAACTTGAATAGCCAAAAACGTCCAAGGCTGCCTCTCCTTTCCTTCTTCCTTGCTAGGCTACGGCACAAGGGTGTAAGGGTGTGAAATTGGGTTTTGGTGTGTTATGGTGAATGATTGATGAATGATAGGGAAGTATGACGGATCATGATGCGAAAATTAACTTAACACACAAATTAAACCCTCTTTTGACAATTGTAGTATATATGTAAGTAGGGATCGTTCTTAAACCGGGGATTAGGAGGGATTGCTAAACACTTTAAACTGACTCAAATAGATAAAACTAAGCTTTAAAACACTTAACTCAACTTAGAAGACTCAAAACAAGTTCACAAGACTCAAACTAAGTTAAAAACACTCAAAACTGTCGAAAAACACAAACTAGGCAGATTTGAATCTAAACACAATTTTGGACGAATTTTGATTCTAACTTGACTCAAAACACTTGCAAACACAATCTAAAACATATCCTAACTAGTTAGACACTCTAAAATAAAGGGGGATTTGGTTTTGGGCGAAAATAAAGTAAACAAAATCAAGACTTTAAACCATGCAGATTTGCACGAATTAGGTGAAATTAGATGGATGAAGGCCTAGCTGGGAGGTCTTTCTCCACACATGACATACTTGCATACAAAACAATCTCCAGTTGCTTTTTCAATGAATCATGAACCTCAACACCCCAAGTTAATTAGGTACACTTAATTAACCTTCAAATTTTCCTTAGGTCATTGAATTGAATGGAACTAGCGCATTGCAATCAAATTATTCCTCAAAAGTTCTCTACATGAAAGTGTGATGCGAACTAAGTAAGCACACAAATTAAAACCCTCTTGTGACAATTGTAGTAAAGATGCAAGTAGGGATCGTTCTAGACCGGGGATTAGGAGGGATTACTAAATCACTTGGACACTGACTCAAAAACGTAAAACAAACGTTAAAAACACTAAACTAGACTCAAAGAATGCAAAACTAAACAATAAAACACTAAAACAAACCAAAAGACTCAAAGAATACAAAACACTTATAAACACAAATTAAGACACTTTCTAACTAAATTAGACACTAAGGTAAAGGGGGATTGTGGTTTTGACGAAAATAAATTAAATGTACAGATTGTAAATTTAAGGCAGAATGTAAATATGAATGTGATGAAAATATGGATGAATGCTAGCTAGAAGGTTCTTCTCCACACATGTTACACTTGCATACACTTTGATTTTCAGTTGGTCTTTCGATAAATTATGGAACTCGACACTCCAAGTTAATTAGGTCCGCTTAAATTAACCTTCAAATTTCCCTAGAATCATTGAATTGGATGAATATGCATCGCAAACAAATTATTCCTAACAAGTTCTCTATATGAACAGCATGATAAAGATACAAGTTAGAATCATTACGTTCTTTGGAAATTATAAGCATCGACAAGGCATTTGTAACTATGAAAAGCATGATACTCTTGCCAGGAATTCAATTAACGCGATTGTTTATAAGCAACCTCCACTACTTGTGAATATAAGTTCATAACTATTAGGTGAAACTCACTTATATTCTAGCGTCAAATTCATGCATGAACATTAAGCGTGCACTCTCAATAAACATACACAAACAAGTTATCAATCAAACAGTTAAATGAATTGAATCCAACATTCATGAAATTCCAACCAAAAGTAATCAATTCATATTGCAAATATAACCATGGTTTCGAATCACCCCCTAGCTAACTAGGGGGATTTAGCCTCTCATATTCGCAAAAAGAGAAATACAATTGAATTTAAACAATAAGCACAAAGGAATGATTACACCTAAAACGCCCAACGAATCCACGTGAATTGGTGCGCGTCGAAGCTCCTCTTTCCTCTTCTCTTTGCTGCGGCAGATGGGGTTTAAATGGTGTTGGTGGATGATTTGCGGGTTTAGGGATGGATTTATGGAGGTTGGGTGGTGCGGCAAGGTGGTGGAGTGATGGAGGAAGGATGGTATGGTGGCTGGAAGGGTGGAGGAAGGTTGCGGCTGTTGGGGAAAATATGGGATGGTGCTGCACGGTTTTGGGAAAATATGCGGCTGTAGGTTTTTTGGGTGATGGAATTGCGGCTGGAATCAAAGGGGGAGTCCACGGCTTGGGCAGTAATATGTGTTAAAAGGGGCTGAATGAATGCTACGGCTTGGATGAAAATTGCGGCTGAGATTGTTTTGTTTTAATAATCAAGAGTGAATGGAATGCACGGCTGGATGGGAAAATGGGTGTTGGTGCTGCGTGAAGATGGGAAAAAACTCGAATTGGTATCTCACATGCACGGCAAAGAAGAAATAATAATATATGGTGGCTGCAGGATGGATAAATGATGTATGATTATGGAGTGAATATAAAATGGTGGCTGCGGCTTCAAGTGTAATAGGTTATCAAGGTGGCTCCATGATAATATGTGAATTAGAAGTGAATAGAATAGGCTCTAGGGTTAAGGGAAAAGATGCGGCTAAGGCTATGTAATTGGGCTAGGGCCATGATTTTGTGTCCTAAAGTGCATACGAGGCCTATAAAGTGGCTAGAAAATATGGACGTTTAGAATTAGGAAAGGTTACCAAAACGGGAAACTTAGGGTCAACTTTCCTAAAATAGGAAGCCTTGTTTGAGTAGGATTCTTCGTTTTGGTAAGAATTCATCGTTGGCGTAGGAATTCGTCGTTTCTTCAAGTCTTCAACTCATTCACTCCTCATTCGCTCCAAAAGACTCCAATTTGCATCTTCTTGCACACTCTGGCCTTATAATCTGGAAATACACAAAAGTGGCCTTAAACACTAAAATAACTAAATAAACACAACATAAATGCACGAGAACAAGCTAATTAAGTCGCATGAATATGCTCCTATCAAAGTGCATAATAGAAAAACAATCAAAGATCATTAAATTCTATGAAAATCATAAGTGTTGACGAGGCATTCGTAACTATGAAAGCGCATGATACTTATGCCAAGAATTTACTTAACATGATTGTGACCAACAATCTTTACTACTTATGAATATAAGTTCCCAACGATTAGGTGAAGTTTCCTTATATCCTAGCATCAGATTTATGCATGCAAATTAAGTGTGCACTCTCAATTCATATACATAAACAAGTTTTAATTCAAATAGATAAGTAAATTGAATTCACCATTCATGAAATCACAACTGGAAGTAATCAAATCATAATGCAAATATAGCCATGGTTTCGAAATTCCCCCTAGCCAAAAGGGGATTAGTTCCTCATACTCGCAAAGCAAAGATTCTTGAAATTAAACATTGAAAAATACAAGAAAGATTACACCTAAAACGTTCCAGCAATTTGAAGTCGAATGGCATGCATTGATAGGGCTTTCCTTTTTCTTCCTTGCTGCGGCGCAAGATGTGGGTGGTGGTTTTGGGGGTTTTGAATGGTGTGTTCTTGTTTAGGATGATGAATAATGGCTGATTATGGTGGTAGAGTGCGACAGGTTGTGTATGAAGGTGTAGGGAGTGGATGAAGGATGAAGAATGGAGGCTAGGGCTTGCGGCAAAGAGTTTCTGAATGCCATAAGGGGTTCCTCCTGAAGGAAGATTTGTGAAAAACAAGTTCATTTGAGCAACATCAACAACATGCAATTAACAATTAAAAGGCGGAATCATGTTTATATGACTCAAAAACAAAACTTAACCCATGAACTTCAAAGCCTAGTAGATAGGTGAACCAAGACTCAACTCAAAACAAAGTGAGTTGAGAAATCAATACCTTTGTAGATTCCTCTTTGCATAAGCAAAGGCTAATCACCCAAAGAGAGGGCCTTCATTCCTTGCATCTTAGATACATGGATTTGGATGGATGAAAAGGTTTCTCCAAGTTCCCAAAATTGAGAACCTCTAATGATTCATCACCAAGGCATAATGAAGAAGAAATGAGTGACCTTGGAGGAGTTTGATTGCTAGATGATCCCTCCAAGGTGGCCGAAATTTTAGAGAGAAAGGAGAGCTTGTGTTCTCATCCTTTCCCCAAAAAATAACCCGTAATGAATTTTGGCTATTAAGTCACACTTATACCTTAATTCATTTGAGTGGCAAACTTGTAAATAAGTTCAAAACCCACTCTTTCTCTAAATGGCCGGCCTTAGGGTATTCATTGGGCTATTTGGGCCTTTGTGAATCATTATTCATTAAGTTGTCATACAACTTAAGTCAATGGACTTGACGTTCGAAGCCCATTGGGCCTTAAGGTCCAAAACTATCCCGAGGTCTTCAACGAACTTATTCGTTTGATTAATAATCATATTAATTAATCCTTGCCATAAATAATTAAACCATTTAATTATTCTTACTCATCTCTATTGAATCTTCAATCTCTACCTTACACGGTGTACGATCCATTAGGTTCCTTTTAGCGAGGCAGTGGGCGATTCAAACTCTTTCAAATCGATTGTGAATTGAAACTTACTTTCAATTCTCCCGTTAGTGATAATACACTTTTAGGGCTTCCACAAACCATGGTTAACGCCTAGTAGCATGTCATGGTTACCCAAGCTAATCAGAAGAGGTGGAGAACCTATTCAGTTTTAGGATTACAAATGCAATACGGTCTTTCTCTAATACAATACTCTTGACCACATTGTTTGGTTTGATAGTTTATTCATGTCTACTATCCAATGTGAGTCTTGTGCTTATATGATTACCTTGAATGTGATTTGGAACACATTCCTAAATCTCATTCATACTTTGGCCAAAGATTCTTAATCATATCATAGAGTATTCTCCCTCAAACAGTTTGAAGGTTAGAGATCCCTTGTTGCGCATTCACTTGCCTCCATGGCTAAGTGGCTTAACCCTAACGATGCTGTGGACACCCTCCTGATGGAGTGACTTTGACATAATCAAAGATTAAGGACCTAACCACAAGACAACTATGATGCCTCAGGTCAAAAGACTAATTTGCATTATTGATGCGAGATTTATACGCACACAAATTAAACCCTCTTTTTGACAATTGTAGTATAAGTATAAGTAGGGATCGTTCTGGACCGGGGATTAGGAGGGATTGCTAAACACTTGGAAACTGACTTAAAAACTCAAAAACAAAGTTTAAAACACTAAACTTGACTCAAAGAATGCAAAACTAAAAGTTAAAACACTTAAACAAACCTAAAACCCAAAACAGCAACTAGAAGACTCAAAACTGCCTAAAAACCACTTTCTGGGCAGTTTTGAGCACCTACACTAATTTGGACGAAATTGGATGAAAACTTGAATCAAAATACTTAGAAACACAAATCAAAACACTTTCTAACTAATCTAAGACAATACAAAGACTCAAAGGACTCAAAACAAGTTCAAAAGACTCAAAACTGCCTAAAAACACTAACTAGGCAGTTTCTGACCTTAAACACAAATTTGGACGAATTTAAGATTATGGCTTGATTCAAAACATTTTAAAACATAAACTAAACAGATTCTAAGCACTAAAGAACAAGAAAGTAAAGGGGGGGGGGGTTTTGATTTGACGAAATAAAACTAAATGAACAAATTGCAATTAAAACAGAATGTAAATATGAAATTGATGAAATGGAATGAATGGATGCTAGCCAAGGGGTTCATCTCCACACATGTTACACTTGCATAAATAAAAGATTTCCAATTGCATTTCAATAAACCATGAAACTCATCACCCCGGGTTAATTAGGTCCGCTTAAATTAACCTTCAAATCTTCCTAACGTTATTGAATTGGATGATTGCATACGACAACCCAAAACATTTCCCACAAGTCCCCTACATGATTGCATAATAGAGATACAAGCAAGAATCATTACGCTCTATGAAAATTATAAGTGTTGACGAGGCATTCGTTACTATGATTGCATGAAACTTATGCCAAGAATTCGTTTAACGCGATTGTTTATAAGCAACCTCCACTACTTGTGAATATAAGTTCGTAACTATTAGGTGAAACTCACTTATATTCTAGCGTCATATTCATGCATGAAAATTAAGCGTGCACTCTCAATAAACATACATAAATAAGTTATCAATCAAACAGTTAAACAAATTGAATCCACGACTTATGAAATGCAATTAGAAGTAATCAAATCAAAACGCAAGCATAAACATATATTTCGAATCCCCCCCTAGCCAAGGGGGGGTTTAGTTCCTCATGATACAAAACAAAGAGAATCAAAGAAACACCTAAACATTCCAACAACTCAAACTTGAATTGTATGAACGTTTAGGCCCTCTTCTCTTCCATTCCTCATTCGTACAAAACAAAGAGTATTGAAATTAAACATTGAAATCAAAGAAACACCTAAACATTCCAACAACTCAAGCTTGAATTGTATGAACGTTTAGGCCCTCTTATCTTCCTCTTCGTTGTAGCACAAGGTCTAATGGATAGTTTGATGGTGTGAATGGTTTGGGGAGTGGTGAAAATGGAAGGAGGAGGCCACGGCAATGGGATGATTTCTGGTGTGGTGTTTGGATTATTAGGGAGAGAGCATGGCACAAGGGAATGGTTGGTGTTTGTGACTGAAATGTGTATGGAAGAATGAATGAGAATGAGTGGGAATGAATGCTTATTTATAGGCGAAATGTGGGGGGAACATGACAGCTAGGAGGGAATGTGGCTGCATGTTTTGGTGTGGAGAAAGGAATAATCTGAAATGGGAGAGCATGTGGGTGGAAATGCATGTGGGTTAAAGTGGAATGATGATGGGAGATGCATGTGGCTGATTTATGCATGTGATTAAAGGGAGTGCATGTTTGAATGATTAAAGGGACATGTGAGGGTGCAATGATGAAGGAATAATCTGAAATGGGAGAGCATGTGGGTGGAAATGCATGTGGGTTAAAGTGGAATGATGATGGGAGATGCATGTGGCTGATTTATGCATGTGATTAAAGGGAGTGCATGTTTGAATGATTAAAGGGACATGTGAGGGTGCAATGATGAAGGAATAATCTGAAATGGGAAAGCATGTGGGTGGAAATGCATGTGGGTTAAAGTGTGAATGATTATGAGTGCATGTGGGTGAATTAAAGGATGGAATGCATGTGCAATGGTTAAAGGAAAGGTTTAAATGTCCTAGAACTAAAGGGAACAAGGTTCCAACACTTTGGTCTTCAATTAGGTCTTCAATTTCGTCCAACACTTTGGCTCCAAGCATAAGCTATCCATCCTTAGCCCAAAAGTGCTCCAAAAGTCTCCAAAATGCATCTTTTTGCTCCTTTAGCCCTTTGGACCTACAAACACACGAAAATAGCATAAAGTACTAAAATAACTAAAGAAACATAACGTAAATGCACGAGAACAAGCCATTTAAGTCGCATGAATATGCTCCTATCAATTATCCCAACCATGAGTTCTCATGTGACATGAATATGAGAACTCTTCGTTGATCGTGTTCAGTGAACTCATTCTCTATTGAGCACCTACGTACTTGTCTTGATGTCACACACACCAATGACTCGAGACTAGTCACTCTCCCTGAGAGAAGACATAGCACGTACTGATCTTAACGGACTGTCAATGCCCAATTGACAATCCTATGATCAGGAACGTTTAGGATGTGTCAACGAAAGAATGGTCTCATGAATCTAACTTCTTTAGATCGCATTCTTCCAATCACATATTCCTTGGACTTATCGTTTAAGCATATAACATTTATATGAGACGGCTCAAACAATAATCTTTGCCCTTTACATTTAAACTACATTAGTTTGAAATATCCGTAAAGTATCATCATATGATTGGTTTTAGGGCACATTTCCAACACCTCCAAATTTGTGGCTGAAAATATGTTTATATAGTCCTAGGGTTAATTAGATTAGGGTTACACTTAGCAGATTTATTGGATTAGGGCCCTAGGGTTCGACACAAGTGAGTTAAATCCACTTAGGAGAGGGTTTGGCCCAATTAGTTTCATAAAAGGATTTGTGTAACCTAAATCCACAAGGAATGAGGCCCTATAAATTAGAATCCAAAAGGAAAAAGGTTTAGGACATTCGTTCAAAATTGGGCCTTCTAGAAACTAGGTGTTTTGTGGCTGATTTTGGGTTTTCTAGAAGAGATAAAAGGGGGAAGGGTGCAACACCCTTTTAGGGTTAGATAAGGCTTCTAGAAATCATGTTTTAAGGTCCACTTGCAGCTAGGATTAAGGTGGGACAAGATTAGTTTAGGATAAGATAGGATAAGGTTGGATAAGATAAGGTTGGATAAGGTTTTGGATAATGTTTCCTCTTTTGAGCTGATTCCTTATCCTCTTTGTCTTTAATTTAATTTCTTCATCTTCTTATCAGATTCCTAGCCTTTTGAACTCCAAATTCGTCCATCCATGTTGGCCCATACATGTGTTATCCATTTAGTGCCCAAAACTACTCCAAAGTGCACCAAAATGCACTTTCTTGGTACTTTAACCCTTTGGACCTACAAACACACGAAAATGAGTTGAAATACTACATTAACTAAGAAATAACAACACAAATGCACAAGAACAAGCTAACTAAGTCGCATAAATATGCTCCTATCAGATCATAGGGTGTGGAAGTGTGTATGGGTGATGTTTGAATGGAAGGATGCGGCTATGGGTGAAGAGAGGTATGAATGATGGCTGAAATTGTGTATATGAATGAATGGATGTGTGTATAAGTGCGGCAAAGGGTATATATTTTAGGGAAAGGATCCTAGCTTTAATTAAATGTTTTTGGGATAGAATTGGACCACAGGTCCACAAGGAAAAGGAGAATTAAAGTCAGAATCCCAAGGGAAAAGGGATAGGAAGTTGCGGCAAGGAAAATAGGAAAGGGAATGAGGATGCCTTGCACGGCAAAGAAGGGAGAAGGGGTAAGGTGGTGCGGCATCCTCTTTTGGCTGGGATTAAGGCTTTTAGAACTTATATTTAAGTGTCCCAAATCAATTAGGAACCCCCTATGCAGCTGGAACCTAAGTAGGAAAAGATTAGGATTGACTTAGTCAAAACAAGGAAGTTTGACTCATGTTTCCTTCTTTGTGGTTGATTCCTTTTCTTCCAAGTCCTGAATTAATTTCTTCCATCTCTTAAGCAGATTCCTAGCCTCCTTTAGTCTTCAATTTTGTCCATCCACCTTGCTCCAAGCATGTGCTAACCATTCCAAGCCCAAAACTGCTCCAAAATGCTCCAAATTGCACTTTCTTGCCACTTTAACCAATTGGACCTACAAACACACGAAAATAACTCAAAATACTAAAATAACTAAGAACTAACAACATCAATGTAAGAAAACAAGCTAACTAAGTCGCATAAGTATGCTCCTATCAAATTCCCCCACACTTAGCTTTTCTTAGTCCTCGAGCAAAACAAAACAAACAAAACACAATCTAGACCTTCCAACATTTACCTCAGGGACTTCGAATGAACATGACATATTAAAGAACATTACTCCCACATATTTTAGCCATCTCCACTCTTGAGCAAACACTTAACCATAGTTACCACTTTCTAGCTCACATTTAATCAATTAAAACAACATTTTGAATGTGGTAACATGCCTTAGAGAATTCCCTCAATTCCTCACTAGATATACTCTCTATTTTCACTTAGATTTTCTGACTACACTCCCTACACTAGGTATATGTGAGAAGATTGATGTAAACATGTAGACTACCACTCACATATGTCATAACAAAGAAAGCATTTTCTGGAATTATTACAATGACATGTATATGATCTCATGAATGGAATGCTATTACTTAGAACGAGAACCAGGGATTCCATATGCTCATACCAATTTCAAACTCCACATATTGAACACATAACATCAAGATAGAAGTCTAAGGGTTGTAATGAGGTTAAGGTATTGGCTAACAAAGAAAGGTAAGGAAAAACAAAGGTTCTTAATGCAATAGGAAGCAAAGTAATGAAATTGACACTTAGAATTCACTTTTGATGCAGAAATCAACTTTTAAACACAAAGGGAAGATTCACACAAAACTTAGGGTCAAATTCAAACTTTTGGACCCTTTCTTCAACAACCAATACTTGTAAGTTTATTCTCACTTATTTTTCAACTCTATTTCTTTCTTTTCACAACTTTTCTTCTTCTTCTTTTTTTTTTCTTTCTTTCTTTGCCGTGCCCTTTTACACTCCCCCACACTTGTTTTCTGCAATATGTTGATCAAAAGGAATTCCTTTTAAGTCATGCTTCTTTAAGAACAAGGGTATGGATAGTCTTAATCTAGGCTAGGTGAGGATAATGTGGTTAACAAAGAAAATAGGCTAAATAAGGCTCAAAAGGGTTAAACCTACAATACATATGCAAAGGGATAATGCTTTTTGGCTGTGGTTTAACTAAAGCAACTTCATCTTATTGTATGTTATGCAATCAATATCATGCTTTGAATGAAATGAGCATGAGTTCTAGTATTTGGAACTATAATGATGAAAACACATTCTAAGTAGCAACCAAGCAAAGAAATAATGAGATCATGCAACGACTTTAGAAAACAAGAAATCACAAATTAATAACTCTCCAAACAAAGTTTAGGCTCAAATCTCTCAGGGTTGTAACGTTAGTTTAAGTTCCTTCCTTCAAGCATGTTACAAAAATTGATTTTTTTTTTCTTTGTGATTACATGTGAATTCATAAACAACAACTATAACTAAGCATAAACCAAAGAGCAAATCAAACTTCCATCCATGTTTGTAACTTTCTTTAATAGTCATGCATTTAAAAACCAAATCCTCATCATTGCGTTAGAATGTACCCTAAGACACAAACAAACACACAAAAACAACTCTAAAACACTCTTTTTGGGTTTTCAAAACTGTTTTTCAAATTTTTTTTCAAATTTTCGTATTTTCTGAATAAGAGACATAAAAACATTTCAAAACACACTAAAAACATGTAAAAACAGTGAGTAACAACATTAGAAGTGATAGGTGAATAAATCCCACAAAAATCATGCAAAAACAATTTGTTTACCCCCCCAACACTTCAATCAAACATTGTCCTCAACGTTTGAAACAAAGACTCACATGCAAACAAACAAACATCACAACAATCAAACACAACTAACATGGCAAAGTAAAAGCAATAAAGAGAAAGGTTTAGGAATACAAATCTGGTTGTGGATTGTTGGATTGCCTAAGTCTTCTTTATTTGAATGCATGGGTTGCCTCCCAAGAAGCGCTTGCTTTAACGTCTTCCAGCCAGACGATACCTCTTCTTAAACTCTATTAGGGCCTACGGCATAGAGGGGTACATCCTCCACAATCTGCCCTTAACATTCTCATAAAATGGCTTCAAATGATACCCATTCACCTTGAATTCTTGGCCATTCCTTAAGCTTTGGATTTGGGCTGCACCATAAGGAAAAACATTAGTAATAACAAAAGGACCAATCCACTTAGAATGTAACTTACCGAGAAACAAATGAAGGCGAGAGTTGAAAAGTAACAATTTATGTCCTACGGAGAATGTTTTGCTACGAATCATCTTGTCATGAAATGCCTTTGTCTTCTCCTTGTAAATGCGAGCATTCTCATAACCTTCATGCCTAATCTTTTCAAGTTCATTCAATTGAAGCTTCCTATGAATTCCAGCCGCATCTATGTCCATGTTGAATGTTTTGACAGCCCAATGCGCCTTGTGTTCTAATTCCACGGGAAGATGGCATGGTTTGCCATAGATAAGCCGAAATGGGGACATGCCAATGGGTGTTTTGTAGGCTGTACAATATGCCCACAGTGCCTCCTCCAAACGTAAGCTCTAATCCTTTCTTGTTGGCCTAACGGTCTTCTCTAAAATCTGCTTGATTTCTCTATTTGAAACCTTGGCTTGCCCATTTGTTTGAGGATGATAAGGTGTTGAAACCTTATGTGTGACATTATATTTCTTGAGCAGCGCCTCAATGGTACGATTACAAAAATGAGACCCTCCATCACTTGTGAGCACTCTAGGCATCCCAAATCTAGAGAAGATGTTAGTTTTGATAAAATTTGCAACAACTCTAGAATCATTAGTATGAGTGGCTTTTGCTTCCACCCATTTCGAGACATAATCAACCGCAAGCAAAATATAAGTGAAACCATATGAAGAAGGAAAAGGACCCATGAAATCAATGCCCCAAACATCAAAAATTTCAACATTGAACATAGGGGTCTACAACATTTGATCCCTTGCACCTATATTGCCCATTCTTTGACAACGATCACAACTCATACAAAAAGTTCGAGCATCCTTAAAGATTGTAGGCCAATAAAATCCACATTCAAACACCTTAAGGGTTGTGTGTTGTGTGCCAAAATGACCTCCACATGCATAAGTGTGACAAAAAGTTAAAATTGAATTAAACTCACAATCATGCACACACCTACAAAGAATCTGATCAAAGCAATATTTCCACAAATATGGTTCATCCCACACATAAAACTGTGCATCCTTCTTGAGTTTATCATGTTGGTGTTTGTTTAGGGTGTTTGGAACTTCTTTAGACACCAAATAATTCACCAAATCAGCATACCATGGCTCACTTACCTCAATGGACAGTAATTGCTCATCTGGGAACGTTTCTTGGATGGATAAGGACTCCTTATTGTGCACCAAACGACTCAAGTGGTCAGCAACCATGTTTTCACTTCCTTTCTTGTCTCTAATTTCAATATCGAACTCTTGGAGGAGGAGCATCTAGCAAATTAGCCTTGGTTTGGCCTCCTTCTTGGTGAATAAATACTTCAAAGCTGCATGGTCAGAATAAACAACAACTTTAGTGCCAAGTAAATATGAACGAAACTTATCTAAAGCAAACATAACAGCAAGAAGTTCTTTTTCAGTGGTAGAGTAGTTCAATTGAGCATCATTCAAGGTTCGGAATGCATAATAGATGACATGTGGCTGCTTGTTCTTCCTTTGGCCTAAAACAACCCCTATTGCATAATCTGATGCATCACACATTAGCTCAAAAGGTATGCTCCAATCTGGTGGAACTATGATTGGTGCCGAGGTAAGCAATCCTTTGAGATGTTTGAATGTCTTCTCACACTCCTCATTGAACTCGAAGGACACTTCCTTTTGAAGGAGATGGCAAAGGGGTTGTGCAATCTTTGAAAAGTCCTTGATAAATCGCTTATAGAATCCTGCATGTCTAAGAAAAGAACGAACCTATCTCACCGAAGTGAGAGAGGATAAGTGGCGTACAAGATCTATTTTTGATTTATCAACCTCAATTCCTTTTTCAGAAATTATGTGACCCAAAACTATACCTTGTTTTACCATAATATGACATTTTTCCCAATTCAAAACAAGGTTAGTTTCAACGCATCATTTCAAGATTAAAGTGAAATTATGTAAACAAGCATCAAATGAATCACCAAAAACACTAAAATCATCCATGAATACCTCAATGATCTTCTCAATATAATCAGAAAATATACTTACCATGCATCTTTGAAATGTGGCTGGTGTATTGCACAAACCAAATGGCATTCGACAATAAGCAAAAGTACCAAATGGACAAGTAAAAGTGGTCTTTTCTTGATCATCTGGAGCTATAACAATTTGATTATATCTCGAATAACCATCAAGAAAACAATAAAAAGAATGACCGGCTAACCTTTCAAGCATTTGATCAATGAATGGCAAAGGGAAGTGATCTTTCCTTGTGGTGGCGTTGAGCTTCCTATAATCGATACAAACTTTCCAACCTGTTTGGATATGTGTGGGCATAAGTTCATTCTCTTCATTCTTCACCACAGTGACTCTGGATTTCTTTGGAACAACTTAGACTGGCGAAACCCAACAACTATCAGAGATTGGACAGATCATTCCACAATCAAGTAGCTTGATAATCTCCTTTTTCACAACTTCCATCATTTGAGGGTTGAGTCGAAGTTGAGCTTCTCGAGATGGTTTAGCCCCTTCCTCCAAGAGTATACGGTGCATGCATATAGTAGGGCTTATTCCCTTAATATCGGCCAAGGTTCATCCAATTGCTGTTTTGTACTCCTTTAGCACCCACACCAACTTGTCTTCTTCTTGTGCCATGAGTAAGGAAGCCACAATGACGGCCAAAGTTTCTTGTTCTCCCAAGAAAACATACTTCAAGTGGTTTGGTAATGGTTTAAGCTTAAGGGAAGATGGCTGCCTCACTGAAGGAAATAACTTATTAGTAGAAACAGAATATGAAATTGGGATTAGAGACTTACCATATTGTTGTGGCAATGACTCTAGGGCATCCACCACCTCAATTATTTCTTCACAAGGGGGCACGGCATGAAATTCCAAATTGGTGTCGTGGGTGTTGTTTAGTGCTGCTTCTTGGTTTTTGAGTCCTATTCCACTTGTAATGACCGTTTCAAGTGCATCCTCGTGTAATTGTTCAAGATGTTCCTGCGCCAATGAATCAATAATATCTATAGAAAAACATGAATGATCATCATTAGGATATCTCATAGTTTCAGAAATATTAAAATCAATAACTTCCCCATCAAATTCCATCGTTAAAGTCCCTTTGAACACATTGATCTTGGTGCGGGCTGTTTTCATGAATGGTCGCCCAAGTAGGATCGGCAAGGGTGTGGAATGGGCCGTATCTTCCATCTCAAGCACATAGAAATCAGCCAGGAATATCAAGTTATTAACCTGCACCAAAACATCTTCCAAAACTCCTTTTGGATATACATTAGAACGATCAGCTAATTGAATAATAACTCCATCACTTTTCAGCTCCCCTAAGTTCATAGATGCATAAATAGAGTATGACATGACATTAATTGAAGCTCCTAAGTCTAACATAGCATGTTCAAACTTAGTTTGGCCAATAACACAAGGGATTATGAAACTACCTGGATCTTTGCATTTAGGAGGTAATTTCCCTTGTAAAACAGCGGAAACATTTTCACTTACCCTTACCACTTCTTTATTCAAAACCCTCTTCCTTGTTGTGCACAGCTCCTTCAAGAATTTGGCATATTTTGGAACTTGTTTGATTGCATCAAGGAGTGGAATGTTGACTTGCACCTTCCTAAATGTCTCAAGAATGTCCTTGTCATTCTCTTCCTTCTTTGATTGCATAAATCTGCGAGGGAAAGGTACATTGGGTGGAATAAGGTTAGAATTAATGGAAGTTGAACCCAACTTACCTATATTAGATGAATTGGATGAATTGAGGTCTTTAAGTGGTTGTGGCAAGGGTGTATCTACCCTTGCCGTGGCTTGGCCTTGTCCCTCTTCCTCAAATTGTAGCTTCCCATCCTCTTTTTGACTTGATTTGGATGGTCTTGGGTCAGTGCCAACTTCTTTACCACTTCTCAATGTGATGGCTTTGGCGGATTCGAATCCTCCATTCGGGTTAACAATGGTTGAACTAGGTAATTTGCCTTGGTCTCTAAATTGTCCCATGAATTCCGCCATTTGCCCTATTTGCTTCTTCAAATCATCCACCTCCTTGACGCGAAAATTAACTTAACACACAAATTAACCCTCTTTTGACAATTGTAGCATATAAGTAAGTAGGGATCATTCTTAAACTGGGGATTAGGAGGGATTGCTAAACACTTGAAACTGACTCAAATAGATAAAACTAACCTTTAAAACACTTAACTCAACTGAAAAGACTCAAAACAAGTTCACAAGACTCAAAATAAGCTAAAAACACTCAAAACTGCCTAAAAAACACAAACTGGGCAGATTTGACTCTAAACACCAAAATGGATGAAAGTTAGTTCTAACTTGACTCAAAACACTCAAAAACACAATCTAAAACATATTTTAACTATTTAGACACTCTAAAACAAATGGGGATTTGGTTTTGGACGAAAACAAAACAAACAAAACAAGAAATTGAACTAGGCAGATTTGGACGAAATTGATTGAATTAAGTGGATGATGGGCTAGCTAGGAGGTTTTTCTCCACACATGGCATACTTGCATACAAAACAATCTCCAGTTGCTTATTCAATGAATCTTGAACCTCAACACCCCAAGTTAATTAGGTACGCTGAAATTAACTCTCAGATTTCCCTTAGGTCATTGAATTGAATGGAATTAGCGCATTACAATTAAATTATTCCTCAAAAGTTCTCTATATGAAAGCGCATATTAGAAAAACAATCAAAGATCATTAGTTTCTATGGAAATCATAAGTGTTGACGAGGCATTCGTAACTATGAAAGCGCATGATACTTATGCCAAGAATTTACTTAACATGATTGTGACCAACAATCTTTACTACTTATGAATATAAGTTCCCAACGATTAGGTGAAGTTTCCTTATATCCTAGCATCAGATTTATGCATGCAAACTAAGCGTGCACTCTCAATTCATATACATAAACAAGTTTTAATTCAAATAAATAAGTAAATTGAATTCACCATTCATGAAACCACAACTGTAAGTAATCAAATCATAATGCAAATATAACCATGGTTTCGAATTCCCCCTAGCCAAAAGGGGGTCAGTTCCTCATACTCGCAAAGCAAAGATTCTTGAAATTAAACATTGAAAACACAAGAAAGATTACACCTAAACGTTTCAGCAATTCCAGGATGAATTTGATGCACGGCTAGGCTTCCCTTCCTCTTCCTTGCTGCGGCACTTGGTGTGGGTGGTGGTTTTGGGGGTTATGAACGATGTGTTCTTGTTTAGAAGGATGAATAATGGCTGATTCTGGTGTTAGGGTGTGGCAGGTGGTGTATAGAGGTGTATGGAGTGGATGAAGGATGAGAATGGAGGCTAGGATGTTGCGGCAACAAGGTTTCTGAATAGCATAAAGGGTGGTGCGAATTTGTGGCTGATTTATGTTTATATAGTCCTAGGGTTAACTAGATTAGGGTTACACTTAACAGATTTAGTGGATTAGGGCCCTAGGGTTCGGCAATAGGTGATCAAATCCACCTAGGAGGGGGTTTGGCCCACTTAGTTTCATACAAGGATTTGTGTAACCCAAATCCATAAGGAATGAGGCCCTAGAAATCAGAATCCAAAAAGGATAGGGCCTAGAGAGGTGCGGCACACATGGAGGGAAGGATGGAATGGCTTGCAAGGCAAGGCAAGGCAAGGCAAGACAAGGCCTTCTAGAAGGGATTAGGCGCCACCTTTGTAGGGTTTCTAGAAAGAATGAGCTTTGTGGTTGATTTGGGGCTTCTAGAAGAGAATGCTTCTAGAAATAAGTTCTAGAAATATCTATTTAGGTCCATTTGCAACTAGGATTAAGACATGATAAGGTTAGGATAGGATAAGATGAGATAAGGTTTTGGATAATGTTTTGGATAATGTTGGATAAGGTTTTAGATAAGGTTTTGGATAGGGTTTCCGCTTTTGAGCTACTTCCTTATCCACTTTGTCTTGAGTTTAGTTCCTTCCTCTTCTCATCATATTTCTAGCCTCTTGAACTCCAAATTCGTCCATCCATGTTGGCCCATATGCAAGCTATCCACATAGTGCCCAAAACTGCTCCAAAATGCATCAAAATGCACTTTCTTGGTACTTTAACCCTTTGGACCTACAAACACACGAAAATGAGTTGTAATACGACATTAACTAGGAAATAATAGCATAAATGCACAAGAATAAGCTAGCTAAGTCGCCTAAATATGCTCCTATCACTCCTTAGCTTGATTTTGTACCCCTTTCGTCAAAGTGGTTAATAATTGAATAACCTTATCATTGTCCAAAGATGTACCTGAATTTGATTGAACCGGAGGTGGTTGAGGTTGCATGGGTGTGAACGGCTTTTGATATATCCCAGGTGGTGTTGGACAAAATCCTCCTTGTTGTTGAGGTTGTTGAGGCTCTCTTCACCTCATGTTTGGGTGATCTCTCCATCCTGGATTGTAAGTATTGGAGTATGGATCATGCCTTGGCTGATTTTGTCCTTGGTAGCCCACGACATTGACACTCTCCCATCCACCATTATCAATCAATTAAGGGCATTTTTCATATTGGTGTCCACGTGTAGAGCATACACCACATATTGTGTTTTCTTGCATTTTGGGTTTTTCAACAACCTGTGACACAAGAAGAGTGAGATTAGCCAATTGGGATTGAATTTCAGATATTGCACTTACCTCATTCACATGTTGCTGCCGTGGTTGGTGTGAAATATTCTAACACTCAAATTAAAACCCTATGATTGTAGTATGTGTAAGTAGGGATCGTTCTAGGCTGGGGATTAAAAGGGATGCTAATCTACTCAAATGAAACTCTAAAACACTAAACTAGACTCAAAAACAGAAAACTAGACTCTAACAACTCAAAACAAACTAAAAAGACTCAAAATAGCACAAAATAATCAAATAGACTCAAACTAGACACTAAAGGATGATTTGGACGAAAATTACTTTTAACGTGACTCAAAACACAAGTTTGGACAAATTCTAACTAAAAGACACAACCAAGTAAAGGGGGATTGGATTTTGGACGAAATTAAGGTAAAAACAAACAGATTTAAAGACTTAAATAACTTTGGACGAAATTAGGGAAAAATATGGGTGATAAGCTAGCTAGAGGGTCCTTCTTCACACATGACACACTTGCATACAAATTGATTTCCAGTTGCTTTTCCAATAAACCATGAATCTCAACACCCCAGATTAACCGTGAACAACACTAATTAACCCTCAGATTTTCCTTAAGTCATTGAATTGGATGGAATACGTATTGGCAACCAAATTATTCTTCAATAGTTCCCTACATGAACATCATAATAGAGATACAATCAAAGATCATTAAGCTTTGTGAAAATCATAAGCATTGACAAGGCATTCGTAACTATGAAAAGCATGATACTCTTGCTAGGAATTTACTTAACACGATCGTGACTAGCAACCTCCACTACTTATAAATATAAGTTCATAACGATTAGGTGAAACTCCCTTATATTTTAGCATCAAATTCATGCATGCAAACTAAGCGGGCCCTCTTAATCAACACACAAGAATAAGTTCTTAATCAAACAGTTAAGTAAATTGTATTCACGATTTATGAAATCACAACTGAAAGTAATCAATTCATATTGCAAATATAATCATGGTTTCAAAGTCTCCTCTAGCTAAAACAAGTTTAGCTCCTCATGTTCGCAAAACAAAGATAGAATACACCTAGAAACACTCCAGGTGGCTCATCCTTCCTTCCTTGCTGCGCACAATAGGGATTTGTGTGAATTTAGGCTCTTAAGGTGTGGTGGATGGTGTGGTGTGAAATTGTGGTAGAGGGTGGTGGTTTATGAGTGTTGCGGCATCATGTATTTATAGGGTGAAGGGAAGGCATGAAATTGGGCTGAAAATGAGAGGAATTAAGACTCCAAATCACCAAAGAACAAGGACATTTCAATCTGATAGGAGCATATTTAGGCAACTTAGTTAGCTTGTTTTCTTACATTTATGTTGTTAGTTCATAGTTATTTTAGTATTTTGAGCAATCAGTGTTTGTAGGTCCAAATGGCTAATGTAGCAAGAAAGTGCATTTTGGAGCAGTTTTGGGCTTAGAATGGATAGCATATGCTTGGAGCAAGGTGGATGGACGAAATTGAAGACCAAAGGAGGCTAGGAATCTGCTAAGGAGATGGAAGAAATTAATTCAAGACTTGGAAGAAAAGGAATTAACTACAAAGAAGGAAAATTAAGTCAAACTTCCTTATTTTGACTTAGTCAATCCTAATCTTTCCTACTTAATTTCCAGCTATCAAAAGGGGTTCCTAATCAATTTAGGACACCTAAATATAAGTTCCAGAAGCCTTAATCCCAGCCAAAGAGGGATGCTGCATCTAAGTGCCCTTTCTTTCTTCCTTGGCATGCAAGGGAAACACATTCCCTTTCTCCCTAGGTGTTGCGCACCTTTTCCTTTCCTTTTCTCTTAGGATTCTGATTTGTTACCCTTTTCTTGGAGGATTTGGAGTCTTAAAACCTTCCCAAATTAATTAATTAATGCCTTAACCTTTCTCCCTCTATATATACACAATCTGCAACACAAAATAAAGCTATTCATCACTCTCAATTCATTCAGCCATCATCCACCCCCTACCACCATCCAACCTATCCATCCATCACCACAATTCATACCCAAACACCCTTATGCTGCAACAAAGAAGGAGAAAGAAGAAAGGAGAAGCCTTGGACGTTTTGGTCGTTCAAGCTTGGATTGTTGGAGCGTTTCTAGGTGTAATCTATCTTAGTTTTTAATGTTTAATTTAAGTTTTCTTTGTTTTGCTGTGAACATGAGGAGCTAAACTTGTTTTAGCTAGAGGAGACTTCAAAACCATGATTATATTTGCAAAATGAATTGATTACTTCTAGTTGTGATTTCATAAATCGTGAATGCAATTTACTTAACCATTTGATTAAGAACTTATTCTTGTATGTTGATTAAGGGTGCTCACTTAGTATGCATGCATGAATTTGATGCTAGAATATAAGGGAGTTTCACATAATCATTATGAACTTATATTCACAAGTAGTGGAGGTCGCTTATAAACGATCGCGTTAAGTAAATTCCTAGCAGGAGTATCATGATGTCATAGTTACGAGTGCCTTGTCAATGCTTATGGTTTTCACAAAGCTTAATGATCTTTGATTGTATCTCTATTATGCTTTTCATTTAGGGAACTTTTGAAGAATAATTTGGTTGACGATGCGTATCCCATCCAATTCAATGACTTAAGGAAAATCTGAGGGTTAATTAGTGATGTCACGGTTAATCTGGGGTGTTGAGGTTCATGGTTTATTGAAAAAACAACTGGAAATCAATTTGTATGCAAGTGTGTCATGTGTGGAGAAGGACCCTCTAGCTAGCTTATCACCCATAGTTTCCCCAAATTCGTCTAAACTTTGTTTAAGTCTTTAAGTTACTTGTTTTTACTTTAAATTCATCAAAAATCCAATCCCCTTTACTTTGTTGTGTCAAATTAGCTAGAATATGTCCTAGTGTGTGTTTTAAAGTGTTTTGAGTCAAAACTATTTCAATTTTCGTCCAAAGTAAGTCCTAGAGTCTAGTTTGAGTCTATTTGATTATTTTATGCTGTTTTGAGTCTTTTTAGTTTGTTTTGAGTCATATAAGTCTAGTTAAGAGTCTTTGAGTCTATTTAAGTGTTTTTAAGTTTAGTTTTATGTTTTTGAGTCAGTTTAGAGTAGATTAGCAATCCCTCCTAATCCCCGGCCTAGAACGATCTCTACTTACATCTTTACTACAATTGTCAACAAGAGGGTTTAATTTGTGTGTTATTTATCACATCACAATCAGATTCCAAGGAGGACAAGGAATGGTCCTTGTGGCAGATTCTAAAACTTCTAGAAGGGTTACATGTGACATAAACTTAGGGCACGAAAATAGGGCTTCTAGAACCTGATATTTAGGTGATTTAATGTGAAAAAGGAGTCCTCTTTGCAGCTGGAATTAATGTAGGAAAAGATTAGGTTAGGATAAGATAAGATAAGGTTGGATAAGGTTTGGATAATATAATGTAATTTGGATAAGGTTTGGATAAGATAAGGTAATTTGGATAATGTTTCCTTCTTCATGGCTGATTCCTTATCCTCCAAGTCTTTGATTTAATTCTTCCAGATGTTAAGCACATTCCTAGCCTCTTTTGATCTTCAATTTTGTCCATCCATCTTGCTCCATGCATATGCAATCCATTCCAAGCCCAAAACTACTCCAAATAGCACCGAATTGCACTTTCTTGCCAACTTTGTCATTTAAACGTACAAACACACGAAAATAACTTAAAACACTATAATAAATAGAGACAAACTTACTGAATAGAAAGAAACAAGCTAACAAAGTTGCATAAATATGCTCCTATCAGTGGTATGTCTCTCTGCCCAACTCCTTCATATTGTTGTGCATTCAAGGCTTGGTTTGCAATCAAAGTCTTGGCATCAATTGGTGTTTTGCCAACCAAAGCTCCTCCCGCTGATACATCTAGCATTTGTCTCTCAATTGGAAGAAGTCATTCGTAGAAATATTGAATTAGAAGCTCTTCTTTCATTTGATGTTGAGGACATGATGCAACAAGAGTCTTGAAACACTCATAATAGGCTAGAAAGGACTCCCCTTGATGTTGTTGAATTCCACTAATCTTCTTCCTCAAGAGAATGACTCTCGAAGTGGGGAAGAATTTTTCTAAGAATGCTCCCTTCATGCTTTCCCAAGATGTGATGGTGCCAGGAGCTAATTCATGCAACCAATCCTTAGCTTTTTCCAAAAGAGAGAATGGAAAAGCTTTCATCTTCAAATGTTGGCATCTACGTTGATTGGAGTCATGCTTGGACAAACCACTTCAAATTCCTTCAGATGCTTGTTTGGATCCTCCATGGATAGCCTATGGTACTTTGGAATGTGGTGCAACAAGCTAGACTTCAATTCGAACTCATCAGTCTTGTCTTGAGCTGCCTTAGGATATTGAATGCAAAAGGGTGCGACATTGTCCATTCTCGAGGCTGAAAGTTCCTTGATGGTTCGATTATCTGCTGCTGATGTGAAAATTAACGTGACACACAAATTAAACCCT
The DNA here is from genome assembly GCF_019419815.1 of Pyrus x bretschneideri. NCBI lineage: Eukaryota > Viridiplantae > Streptophyta > Magnoliopsida > Rosales > Rosaceae > Pyrus > Pyrus x bretschneideri. The sequence goes on along the minus strand of NW_025999803.1, from coordinate 40,346 downwards.
ATTTGTGACAATTGTAGTAGATATGTAAGTAGGGATCGTTCTAGACCGGGGATTAACTAGGCATGCTAATCAATACAAATAAGACTCAAAAACACTAAACTAGACTCTATAGACTCAAAACTAACTTGAGACACTTAAAACAGCAACAAACACTCAAAAAGACTCAATTTTAGACCTAACAAGTGTTTTGGACGAAAATAAACCTTAACTTGACTCAAAAGACTCAAAGAAAACAGATTTTGTGACATCCCACATCACCCAGAGGAGTGATCCTTAAATGTATATTCCTATCCCTACTTAGCACGAGGCCTTTTGGGAGCTCACTGGCTTCGGGTTCCATGGGAACTCCGAAGTTAAGCGAGAAGAGGGCTAGAGCAATCCCATGATGGGTGACCCACTGGGAAGTTGCTCGTGAGTTCCCAAAAACAAAACCGTGAGGGAATGGTAAGCCCAAAGCGGACAATATCGTGCTACGGTGGTGGAGCGGACCCAGTAAGTGGTTCCGCCCCGGGTCGGGATGTGATAATTTGGTATCAGAGCCTAACCCTGGTTGCGAGTGTGCCGACGAGGACGTTGGGCCCCTAAGGGGGGTGGATTGTAAGATCCCACATGGCCCAGGGGAGTGATCCTTATATGTATATTCCCATCCCTACCTAGCACGAGGCTTTTTGGGAACTCACGAGCAACTTCCCAGTGGGTCACCCATCATGGGATTGCTCTAGCCCCCTTCTCGCTTAACTTCGGAGTTCCTACGGAACCCAAAGCCAGTGAGCTCCCAAAAGGCCTCGTGCTAGGTAGGGATGGGAATATACATATAAGGATCACTCACCTGGGCGATGTGGGATCTTACAATCCACCCCCCTTAGGGGCCCAACGTCCTCGTCGGCACACTCGCAACCAAGGTTAGGCTCTGATACCAAATTGTCACATCCCGGCCCGGGCCGGAACCACTTCCCGGGTCCGCTCCACCACCGTAGCACGATATTGTCCGCTTTGGGCTTACCATTCCCTCACAGTTTTGTTTTTGGGAACTCACGAGCAACTTCCCAGTGGGTCACCCATCATGCGATTGCTCTAGCCCTCTTCTCGCTTAACTTCGGAGTTCCCATGGAACCCGAAGCCAGTGAGCTCCCAAAAGGCCTGGTGCTAAGTAGGGATGGGAATATTGATGCGAAAATTAACTTAACACACAAATTAACCCTCTTTTGACAATTGTAGCATATAAATAAGTAGGGATCGTTCTTACACCGGGGATTAGGAGGGCTTGCTAAACACTCTAAACTGACTCAAATAAATAAAATTAACCCTTCAAACACTTAAACTCACGTAAAAAGACTCAAACACGTTCACAAGACTCAAAATAGGCTAAAAACACTCAAAACTGCCTTAAAAACACAATCTGGGCAGTTTTGAACCTAAACACAAACTTGGACGAAATTTGGTTCTATCTTGACTCAAAACACTTGAAAACACAATCTAAAACATATTCTAACTATTTAGACACTCTAGAATAAATGGGGATTTGGTTTTGGACGAAAATAAACAAAACAAGACAAATATGTAAACTAGGCAGATTTAGACGAATTTGATGAAATTAAGTGGATGGTGAGATGGCTAGGAGGTCTTTCTCCACACATGGCATACTTGCACATAATACAATTTCCAGTTGCTTAATCAATGAATTCATGAACCTCAACACCCCAAGTTAATTAGGTATGCTTAAATTAACTCTCAGATTTCCCTTAGGTCATTGAATTGAATGGAAATAGCGCATTGCAATCAAATTATTCCTTAAAAGTTTTCTATATGAAAGCGCATAAAAGAAAGACAATCAAAGATCATTAGATTCTATGGAAATCATAAGTGTTGACGAGGCATTCGTAACTATGAAAGCGCATGATACTTATGCCAAGAATTCACTTATCATAATTGTGACAAACAATCTTAACTACTCATGAATATAAGTTCCCAACGATTAGGTGAAGTTCCCTCATACCCTAGCATCATGTTTATGCATGCAAATCAAGCGTGCACTCTCAATTCATATACATAAGCAAGTTTTAATTAAAATAGATAAGCAAATTGAATTCATCATTCATGAAATCACAACTGAAAGTAATCAAATCATCATGCAAATACAACCATGGTTTCGAAATTTCCCCCCTAGCCAAAGGGGGGATTAGTTCCTCATGCTTGCACAACAAAAAGTATTGAATTTAAACATTGAAATCATAGGAAAGATTACACCTAAATGCTCAGCAATTCCAAGATGGATTCGATGCACAGATTGGTTCCTCTTCCTCCTCCTTGCTGCGGCACAAAGTGTAGGTGCTGGAATTGGTGGTTTTGGGATGGTGTTTCCTTGTTTAGAGGGATGGAGGATGGTTGATTATGGTGGGGAAGGGTGCGGCAGAAGTGTATGGATGTGTAGGGAGGTGTATGGAGGCTTAGAATGGAGAATGGAGGTGCGGCACAAGGGTTTTTGAATAGCATAAGGGGTGGTACGAATTTTTGGCTAATTTTATGTTTATATAGTCCTAGGGTTAAGTAGATTAGGGTTACACTTAGCAGATTTTATGGATTAGGGCCCTAGGGTTCAGCCATGGGTTGTCAAATCCACTTAGGAAGAGGTTTTTGGCCCACATAGTTTTATAAAAGGAATTGTATACCCAAATCCACAAGGATTAGGCCTTGGAAATCAGAATCCCAAAGGGATTGGGCCTAGGAAGGTGGGGCTGATTTAGGGGAGAGGGTTGCTTGGCTTGCAAGGCAAGTCCAAGCCTTCTAGAAAGGTTTGGGGCGTCACTTTTCTAGGGCTTATAGAAAGAATGGGTTTTGTGGCTGATTTGGGCCTTCTAGACTAGGATTCTTCTAGAAATAGGTTCTAGAATTATCCATTTAGGTCCCCTTGCAATTAGGATTAAGACATGATAAGGTTTGGATAGGATAAGATGAGATAAGGTTTGGATAATGTTTTGGATAATGTTGGATAAGGTTAGATAAGGTTTTGGATAATGTTTCCTCTTTTGAGCTCCTACCTTATCCACTTTGCCCAAGCTTATTCCTTCCTCTTCTTATCACATTTCTAGCCTCTTGAAGTCCAAATTCGTCCATCCATGTTAGCCCATATGTAAGCTATCCACATAGTGTCCAAAATTGCTCCAAAATGCACCAAAATGCCCTTTCTTGATACTTTACCCCATAGGACCTACAAACACACGAAATTGAGTTGTAATGCGACATTAACTAAGAAATAATAGCATAAATGCACAAGAATAAGCTAGTTAAGTCGCCTACATATGCTCCTATCAAATATACATTTAAGGATCACTCCTCTGGGTGATGTGGGATGTCACAATCCACCCTACTTAGGGGCCCGACGTCCTCGTCGGCACACACGCGACCAGGGTTAGGCTCTGATAGCAAATTGTCACATCCCAGCCCGGGCGGAACCATTTCCCAGGCCCGCTCCACCACCGTAGCACGATATTGTCCGCTTTGGGCTTACCATTCCCTCACGGTTTTGTTTTTGGGAACTCACGAGCAACTTCCCAGTGGGTCACCCATCATGGGATTGCTCTAACCCCCATCTCGCTTAACTTCGGAGTTCCTACGGAACCCAAAGCCAGTGAGCTCCCAAAAGGCCTCGTGCTAGGTAGGGATGGGAATATACATATAAGGATCACTCCACTGGGCGATGTGGGATCTTACAATGAGTAATTGTCACATCCAGGGCCAGGGCGGAACCACTTCCCGGGTCCGCTCCACCACCGTAGCACGATATTGTCCGCTTTGGGCTTACCATTCCCTCACGGTTTTGTTTTTGGGAACTCACGAGCAACTTCCCAGTGGGTCACCCATCATGGGATTGCTCTAGCCCTCTTCTCGCTTAACTTCGGATTTCCCATGGAACCCGAAGCCAGTGAGCTCCCAAAAGGCCTGGTGCTAAGTAGGGATGGGAATATACATTTAAGGATCACTCCTCTGGGTGATGTGGGATGTCACAATCTACCCCCCTTAGGGGCCCGACGTCCTCGTCGGCACACACGCGACCAGGGTTAGGCTCTGATAGCAAATTGTCATATCCCGGCCCGGGCGGAACCACTTCCCGGGCCCGCTCCACCACCGTAGCACGATATTGTCCGCTTTGGGCTTACCATTCCCTCACGGTTTTGTTTTTGGGAACTCACGAGCAACTTCCCAGTGGGTCACCCACCATGGGATTGCTCTAGCCCTCTTTTCGTTTAACTTCGGAGTTCCCATGGAACCCGAAGCCAGTGAGCTCCCAAAAGGCCTCGTGCTAAGTAGGGATGGGAATATACATTTAAGGATCACTCCTCTGGGTGATGTGGGATGTCACAATCTGTTGGAAGTATGCCCACAAAGCCACTCATTTGATGTAACAGCTTTTTGGAATACTTAATGCATTAAACTTTTATATGTTTAATGGAGGGCAAAGCTTATTGTTAATCACTATTTATTGTATCTTGTGTTTAAGCAATAAGGGAATCCAAGGAATGTATTTGATCTAAGAGATAAGTGATCTAAGTAAGTTAGATTTTCGAGACCTTTCTCTTATGTTCATTCCTAAAACGTTCCTAGCCATAGGGTTGCCAATTGGGCATTGATAATCCGCTAAGGTTAGTATGTGTTATGTCGACTCAAGTATGGATATGACAAGTCTCAAGTCATTTAGTGTTGGACACTAAGACAAACACATAGGTGCTCGAAAGAGTAATCGAGTACACTGAACTATGATCAAAAGAGAGTTCAAACATACATGTCATGTAAGAACTCGATGGTTACAATATGCAAAGTAGTCCTTTGACCTGAGGCATCATAGATGTCTAATGGTTAGGTCCTTGATCTTTGATCGTGTCAAATGGCATTCCTTTGGAGTGTCCACGGCATGGTTGGGGTCAAGCTATCTAGTCATGTAGGCATATGAATGCACAACAAGAGATCTCTAACCTTCCATGGTGGAAGGAGAATACTCTAAGATATGATTCGAGAGTCTTTGGCCAAAACATATGAATATGACTTAGGAAGTTTGTTCCAAATCTTATTCAAGCGAATCATATAGGGAAGTATCACATTGGATAGTAGACATGAAACAAACTATCACTTCAACAATGTGATTAAGAGTATTGTATTAGAGAAGGACCGTATTGCATTGTAGTTGTAACTGGATAGGTTCTCCAACCACTTCTACTTAGCTTGGGTAACCATGACATGCTGCTAGGTGTCACTCATGGTTTGTGGAAGCCCTAAAGATTAGCAAACACTAATCTTAAGGGAGAATTGAAATATGGTTTAAATTCACAATCGATAGTTAAGAGTAACATCGCCCACTGCCTCGCTAATTGGAACCTAATGGATCGTACACCGAGTAAGGATGAAAGTGAGGTAATTAAATGAAATGGATAAGCAATTAAATGGTTAATTGAAGTATGGTCAAAGTTAATTAATTAGTTAATTAATTATACGAAACGTTCGTATTGGACTTCTAAGTTGGTTTTGGGTTTAGGGGCCCAAAAGTGTTTTGGTCCACAAGGCCCATTATGTTTAAGTTGTATGACAACTAAAACAAAATGGGCAATTAGCCCAAACACTTAGAGAGGCCGGCCATTAATAGTGAGGGATACCAAACTTGTGTTAATTACAAGTTTGCCACTCATAAGAAATGAAGTATAAATTCAAAATTATAACTTTATTTTGTTAGGGTTTTTCCTTGATGAAATTTAAAAAAATAAAAAAATAAAAAAATCATTCTCTCTATTTCAACAAGGGAAGCCGGCCACTTAGGGAGGGATATCTAGCAATTTCCTCTCCCCTAAGTCATCCACTTTTATCTTCACAATTAATCTTTGGTGTAGAGACTTGGAGACATCAAGCTTTTGGTGTTTTGGAGAACATATCCTCAAATCCTCAAGGAAGCAAAGGAGGTGACTTGAAGGCCCTCCACTTGGGTGAATCCCTTGTGTAATCAAGGATGAGCTACAAGGGTAATGATTCTCTAAATCCTTTCTTCTCTTTAATGTTGTTAAAGAGTTATGGTTCCCCATATACTAGGCTTTGAAAGTCATGGGTTTTATGAATTGTTTTTGGATGCATGCCTACTTTAATTTGTTAATAGTTTGCCTATGTATTCAAATGTTCTTTACATGTTCTTAGTAAGGACATAAATTTTCCTTCACAATCCACCCCCCTTAGGGGCCCGACGTCCTCGTCGGCACACACGCGACCAGGGTTAGGCTCTGATAGCAAATTGTCACATCCCGGCCCGGGCGGAACCACTTCCCGGGCCCGCTCCACCACCATAGCACGATATTGTCCGCTTTGGGCTTACCATTCCTGGGAATGCTCCTGGATGCATGGCATAAGCCGAGATATGTGCTTCATCAAGAATTTCTTTCTTTAAATCCAAATTATTCGGCACAAACATTCTTCCCTCTTGCATCAACATGCCATCCGAATCACGCACATCGCCCAGGGGAGTGATCCTTATATGTATATTCCCATCCCTACCTAGCACGAGGCCTTTTGGGAGCTCACTGGCTTTGGGTTCCGTAGGAACTCTGAAGTTAAGTGAGAAAGGGGCTAGAGCAATCCCATGATGGGTGACCCACTGGGAAGTTGCTCGTGAGTTCCCAAAAACAAAACCGTGAGGGAATGGTAAGCCCAAAGCGGACAATATCGTGCTACGATGGTGGAGCGGGCCCGGGAAGTGGTTCCGCCCGGGCCGGGATGTGACCATTTGCTATCAGAGCCTAACCCTGGTCGCGTGTGTGCCGACGAGGACGTCGGGCCCCTAAGGGGGGTGGATTGTGACATCCCACATCACCCAGAGGAGTGATCCTTAAATGTATATTCCCATCCCTACTTAGCACTAGGCCTTTTGGGAGCTCACTGGCTTCGGGTTCCATGGGAACTCCGAAGTTAAGTGAGAAGAGGGCTAGAGCAATCCTATGATGGGTGACCCATTGGGAAGTTGCTCGTGAGTTCCCAAAAACAAAACCGTGAGGGAATGGTAAGCCCAAAGCGGACAATATCGTGCTACGGTGGTGGAGCGGACCCGAGAAGTGGTTCCGCCCCGGGCTGGGATGTGACAGATTTTTACTCAAATAACAAGACTAAATGAAAGGGGGATTGTTTTTGACGAATTTAAAACTTAGAACAAAAACTTTGTAGAAAACACTTTGTAAAAACGAATTTGTGTGAAATAAATGAAGGAAAAATTTTGTCCTAGCTAAGAACATGTAAGAACATTTGAATACATATGCAAACTAATAACACTTTAAAGTAGGCATGCATTCAAAAACAATTCATAAAACCCATGACTTTCAAAGCCTAGTATATGGTGAACCATAAGACTCTTTAACAATATTAAAGAGAATAAGAATTTAGAGATTCTTTACCCTTGAAGCTCATCCTTGATTGCACAAGGGATTCACCCAAGTGGAGGGCCTTCAAGTCACCTCCTTGCTCCTTGGATCTTCCTTATGATTTCCTCCCTTTTAGTGCTCCTTTTCTTCTTTGAGGATTTGAGGATTTGTTCTCCAAAACACCAAAGGTTTGGTGTCTCTAAGTCTCCACACCAAAGATGTAGTGTGAAGATGAAATGGATGACTTAGGGAAGAAAAGATTGCTAGATGTTCCTCCCCTAAGTGGCCGGCCTCTATGTAGAAAATGAGAGAAAATGTTTCACCCAAATTCAATTAGAAAACCCTAATTTGAAACAAAGCTATAATGTTGATTTTATACTTCATTTCATGTGAGTGGCAAACTTGTAATTAATACAAGTTTGCTACCCCTCACCCTTATGGCCGGCCATATGTTGTTATTGGGCTTAATTGCCCATTTTGTTTTAGTTGTCATACAACTTAAACATAATGGGCCTTGTGGACCAAAACATTTTTGTGCCCCGAAGCCCAAAACTAACTTAAACGCCCAATACGAACGTTTCGTATAATTAATTAACTATTTAATTAATCTTGACCATTCTTCAATTAAACCATTTAATTGCTTATCCATTTCATATAATTTCTTCACTTATATCCTTACTCGGTGTACGATCCATTAGGTTCCAATTAGCGAGGTAGTGGGCGATGTTACTCTTAACGATCGATTGTGAATTGAAACCACATTTCAATTCTCCCTTAAAATTAGTGTTTGCTAATCTTTAGGGCTTTCACAAACCATGGGTGACGCCTAGCAGCATGTCATGGTTACCCAAGCTAAGTAGAAGTGGTTGGAGAACCTATCCAGTTACAACTACAATGCAATACGGTCCTTCTCTAATACAATACTCTTAATCACATTGTTTAAGTGATAGTTTGTTTCATGTCTACTATCCAATGTGATACTTCTCTATATGATTCAGTTGAATAAGATTTGGAACAAGCTTCCTTAGTCATATTCTTATGCTTTGGCCAAAGACTCTCGAATCATATCTTAGAGTATTCTCCTTCCACCATGGAAGGTTAGAGATCCCTTGTTGTGCATTCATATGCCTACATGACTAGATAGCTTGACCCCAACAATGTCGTGGACACTCCAATGGAATGCCGTTGACATAATCAAAGATCAAGGACCTAACCATTAGACATCAATGATGCCTCAGGTCAAAGGACTACTTTGCATATTGCAACTATCGAGTTCTCACATGACATGTATGTTCGAACTCTCGTTTGATCGTTGTTCAGTGTACTCGATTACTCTTTCGAGCACCTATGTGTTTGCCTTAGTGTCCAACACCAAATGACTTGAGACTAGTTCATACTCACGCTTGAGTCGACATAACACATACTAACCTTAGCGGATTGTCAATGCCCAATTGGCAATCCTATGGCTAGGAACGTTTTAGGAATGAACATAAGAGAAAGGTCTCGTTAATTTAACTAACTTAAATCACTTGTCTCTTAGATCAAATACATTCCTTGGATTCCCTTATTGCTTAAACACAAGATACTATAAATAGTGATTAACAATAAGCTTTGCCCTCTATTAAACATATAAAAGTTTAACACAATAAGTATTCCAAAAAGCTATTACATCAAATGAGTGGCTTTGTGGGCATACTTCCAACAATAAATGGGTGAAAGGCTAGTTAAAGGGTCATTCTCCACACATGACATATGCATATAAACCAATTTCCAGTTATTATTCCTTTAGACTACGAATGACAACGCCCCAAATTAGTTGCATCGCACAAGTAACCATCAGATTTTCCTTATTTCATTGAATTGAATGAATACGCATTACAACCAAATTATCTTTTTCAAGTTCTTTATATGAAACGCATAATATAGATACATATCAAAAGTCATTAAGTTTTGTGAAAACCATAAGAATTGACAAGGCATTCATCACTATGAAACGCATGAGACTCATACCAAGGATTTACTTAACACGATTGTGACTAGCAACCTCCACTACTTGTGAATATAAGTGAATAACTATTACATGAAACTCCCTTATACTCTAGCATCAAATTCATGCATGCAAATGGTGTCGACCCTCAACCACATACATAAAAAAGTTTTGATAACTTAGATAAGCAAATCACATTCAAGACTTAAGAAACAATAACTGGACGTTATCAATTCATATAAAACATATAATCATGGCTTCGAATTCACCTCCAACTAAAAAGAAATTAGTTCCACATGTTCATCATAATTGAAAACCAAATTAACATAAACATTGAACTAAAACTAAGGATAAAAATAACCAAGAAACGCTTCACACTCCAATGGCATGCACGACACTCCCTTGGATGGCAGATTGCACAAGTGCTCCTCTCCTTCCTTCCTTGCTTGCGGCACTAGGGTGATGTGGTGTGAATTGTGGTGTTTGATGGCTGAAAGTTTGAATGAATGAATGAGTGAATGGATGATTGGAATGGTGCGGCATAGGGTTGTATTTATAGGGCTTAAACCCTAGGGAAATCAAATTATTGTATGGTAGAAATTAGGTGGGAAAAGGACTAGATTTGGCAGAAACAAAAAGGGAATGGGATAAGAGATACACGACATGGTTTTTGGGGTTTCTAGAAGGATAGGTGCGGCACATTTTTAGGAGGAAGATAAGGCTTCTAGAAAGGATGTTTGAGATAGATTTCTGGACCTAAATGGACAAGGACTCACGGCATAGGTATAGAGGAAGGATTACAACTCCTAAACCTACAAGGAATGGTCTACATGCGGCATTGATAGGAGCATATTTAGGCGACTTAGTTAGCTTGTTTTTGTGCATTTATGTTGTTAGTTCATAGTTATTTTAGTAGTTTAAGCTATTTTCGTGTGTTTATAGGTTCATATGGCTAAGGAAGCAAAAAGGTGCATTTTGGGGCAAAATTGGACTTGGAATGGATAACATATGCTTGGAGCAAAAGGAATGGACGAAATTGAAGACCTAAAGATGTTAGGATTCCTAATCACAAGAGGATTCCTAATCAAAAGAGGAATCCTAGTCAAAGAAGGTTTCCTACTTGAAGTAGGAAAGTTAAGCCAAGGTTTCCTATTTTGGTTTAATCTTTCCTAATCCTAAAAGACCTCATGTTTCAGCAACATTGAAGACTCCTATGCATTTTAGGACACAAATCAAGCCTTCCTTGTAACCTAATTGCCCTTGCCGTGCATTCCATAAATGTTTCCCTTCCTTGCCGTGCAAGGGAGGTCCTGGTTGCCTATTCTATGTCATTAAATTACATTCCTTTTCACCTCAATCTCAGCCACACCTTACATACCTTTTCTATCCTAAATCCTTGCCTAATTTCAGCCTTAAAACACATTCCCTTTCTTACAATTCAATGCCACAAGTTACCCTTTGATTTCTGATTTCGTATCTCCTTTTCCTTAGGGATTTGGGGGTCCAATCCTTTCCTAAACTATGTAATAAACCTTATGATTCTTTCTCCCAAATAAATACCAAAGCCGTACCCCTCATTCAACCCTAATCACTCACCCACACAACCAACCATCCTTCATCCTTTCTCCCTACCTTTGCCGCAGCCTTCAACCCATCTTTCCACCATTCTCCTATTTCCATACCTTCACCCAAACATCCATATACCATCCCCAACCTTTGCCACACCACCCTACCAACCTAAATCCATTCACAACCCAGAAATCCATCCAAACTAACCCAAGAACTCTTGTGCCGTAGCCTTGCAAGGAAGAAGAGAAGAAGAAGAAGCCTTGGACGTTTGTGCATTCAAGTTGGAGTGTTGGAACGTTTTTAGGTGTAATCTATCTTTTGTTTTCAATGTTTAATTCAATTTTCCTTTGTTTTGTTGTGAACATGAGAGGCTAAACTCGTTTTAGCTAGGGGAGGCTTTGAAACCATGATTATATTTATGATATGAATTGATTAAGTCCAGTTGTGATTTCATAAATTGTGAATGCAATTTACTTAACCGTTTGATGGATAACTTATTCTTGTATGTTGATTAGGGAGGCCTACTTAATTTGCATGCTTGAATTTGGTGCTAGAATATAAGGGAGTTTCACATAATCGTCACAAACTTATATTCACAAGTAGTTAAGGTTGTTTTCACAATCATGTTAAGTAAATTCCTAGCATGAGTATCATGATGTCATAGTTACAAGTGCTTTGTCAATACTTATGATTTTCATTGAACGTAATGATCTTTGATTGTATCTCTATTATGATGTCATGTAGGGAACTTTTGATTGTATCTCTATTATGATGTCATGTAGGGAACTTTTGAAGAATGCTTTGGGTTGTCGTATGATGTCATCCAATCCAATAACTTAAGGAAAATCTGAGGGTTAATTAGTGATGTCACGGTTAATCTGGGGTGTTGAGGTTCATGGTTTATCGAAAAAGCAACTGGAAATCAATTTGTGTTTGAATGTATCATGTGTGGAAAAGTATCCTCTAGCTATCTAATCATCCATTGGTTTTCCCAAATTCGTCAAAATCTCTTTTAAGTCTTTTAAATACTTGTTTTTCTCTTAAATTCATCCAAAACCCAATCCCTTTTACTTACTTGTTTCAAATATGTCCTAAAGTGTGTTTTTGAGTCTTTTGAGTCAAAACCAATTCTATTTTTGTCCAAATCAAGTCCTAGAGTCTAAATTGAGTCTTTTTTATTGTTTTGTGTTGTTTTGAGTCATATAAATTTAGTTAAGAGTCTTTGAGGCTTTTTAAGTGTTTTTAAGCATATTTTTGTATCTTTGAGTCAGTTTTCATTAGATTAGCAATCTCTCCTAATCCCCTGCCTAGAACGATCCCTACTTATATCTATACTACAATTGTCAAAAAGAGGGTTTAATTTGTGTGCTAGTATTTATCACATCAAATTTTTGGCGCCGTTGCCGAGGATTATCTATCCTAAACCCTAAACCCTAAACCCTAAACCCTTCTAAACCTACAAGGAATGGTCTACATGCGGCATACAAAGGGATTAGGCTTCTAGAATCTGAAATAGGTGTTTAAATGTATAACTAATCCCTTCTAAATAGCTAGACTTAAGGCACAACCTGATTTGGGAAAGGATAAGGTTGGTTAGGATAGGATAAGATAATGTTTAAGATAAGATAACTAATCCCTTCTAAATGTTTGAGATAAGATAATGTTAGATTTAGGAAAGGATAAGGTTGGTTAGGATAGGATAAGATAAGGTTGGATAGGGTTCCTTATTTCTTGCTCTTTCTTTATCTTCTTTGTATTTGATCTTATTTTTCCAGATTTGTAGCATTTCCTAGCCCCTCTTGACTTCAATTTCGTCCATCCATTTTGCTCCATAGATAAGCTATCCAATCCATGCCCAAAACTGCTCCAAATGGCTCCAAAATGCACTTTCTTGCTCCTTTTGCCATTAGGACCTAAAAATATATTAAAATAGCTTAAACGACTATAATAAGTAGTAATTAACTAACTAAATGCATGGAAACAACTAACTAAGTAGCATAAATATGATCCTATCAGCTACCATGACTTGAACTTCTTCTTCCTCTCTTGCTGTGGCCTCTTCTTCCTCCTCAAAATCAGATTGTGAGCTAGAATTAGGTGGATTAAGTTCTGGCTCCTTCCTCTTCCTTCTCAAAGTCCGCTCAAAATCGTCGTCAAAGTCCAAGATATTTGTACGAACAGGTTGAGAGCTTCGAGTTATAAACTAGTTCCTAAAAACAAGAAAAGAAAACAAGGTTAGTAACTAAAACAAAACATACGAAAAAGAAACAAAAAGAAACAACAGGGGATTAGCAAAGTTGCTAATCCCCGACAACGGCGCCAAAAATTTGATTTGATAAAAGATAGCACTCAAATTAAACCCTCTTATTGACAATTGTAGTAAAGATGTAAGTAGGGATAGTTCTAGGCCAAGGATTAGGAGGGATTGCTAATCTACTAAAAACTGACTCAAAGATACAAAACTAGGCTTAAAAACACTTACATAAACTCAAAGACTCTTAACTAGACTTATATGACTCAAAACAAACTAAAAAGACTCAAAACAACACAAAACAATCAAATAGACTCAGAACAGACTCTAGGACTTACTTTGGACGAAAATTGAATTGGTTTTGACTCAAAACACTTAAAAACACACAATAGGACAGATTCTAGCTAATTTGTCACAACAAAGTAAAGGGGATTGGTTTTTTGACGAATTTAAAGTAAAAACAAGTAACTTAAAGAATTAAATAAAGTTGGCATGAAATTGGGTAAATGGATGGATGATTAGCTAGCTAGAGGGTCCTTTTCCACACATGACACACTTGCATACAAATTGATTTCCAGTTGTTTTTTCAATAAACCATGAACCTCAACACCCCAGATTAACCGTGACATCACTAATTAACCCTCAGATTTTCCTTAAGTCATTGAATTGGATGGACAACGCATGGGCAACCAAATTATTCTTCCCAAGTTCCCTACATCAACTACATAATAGAGACAAGAGCAAAGATCATTAAGTTTCGTGAAAATCATAAGCATTGACAAGGCATTCGTAACTATGACATAATGATACTCGTGCCAGGAATTTAACTTAACATGATTGGGACCAGCGACCTTTACTACTTGTGAATATAAGTTTGTAACGATTATGTGAAACTCCCTTATATTCTAGCATCAAATTCAAGCATGCAAACTAAGTAAGCCTCCTTAATCAACATACAAGAATAAGTTCTTAATCAATGGTTAAGTAAATTGCATTCACAATTTATGAAATCACAATTGGAATTAATCAATTCATATCACAAATATAGTCATGGTTTCAAAGTCTCCTCTAGCTAAAACAAGTTTAGCCTCTCATGTTCACAGCAAAACAAAGAGAATTTAAATTAAACATTGAAAACAAAAGATAGATTACACCTAAAAACATTCCAACAATGCAACTTGAATAGCCAAAAATGTCCAAGGCTGCCTCTCATTTCCTTCTTCCTGGCTAGGCTACGGCACAAGGGTGTAAGGGTGTGAAATTAGGTTTTGGTGTGTTATGGTGAAGGATTGATGAATGATAGGGAAGTATGATGGATCATAGGGTGTGGAAGTGTGTATGGGTGATGTTTGAATGGAAGGATGCAACTATGGGTGAAGAGAGGTATGAATGATGGTTGAAATTGTGTATATGAATGAATGGATGTGTGTATGGGTGCAGCAAAGGGTATATATTTTAGGGACAGGATCTTAGCTGTAATTAAATGTTTTTGGGAAAGAAGTGGACCCCAAATCCACAAGGAAAAGGAGAATTAAAGTCAGAATCCCAAGGGAAAAGGGATAGGAACTTGCAACAAGGAAAATAGGAAAAGGAATGAGGATGCCTTGCACGGCAAGGAAGAGAGAAAGGGTAAGGTGGTGCGGCATCCCCCTTTGGCTGGGATTAAGGCTTCTAGAACTTATATTGAAGTGTCTCAAATCAATTAGGAAGCCCCTATGCAGCTGGAACCTAAGTAGGAAAAGATTAGGATTGACTAAGTCAAAACAAGGAAGTTTGACTCATGTTTCCTTCTTTGTGGTTGATTCCTTTTCTTCCAAGTCTTGAATTAATTTCTTCCATCTCTTAAGCAGATTCTTAGCCTCCTTTTGTCTTCAATTTCATCCATCGACCTTGCTCCAAGCATGTGTTAACCATTCCAAGCCCAAAATTGCTCCAAAATGCTCCAAATTGCACTTTCTTGCCACTTTAACCATTTGGACCTACAAACACACGAAAATAACTCAACATACTAAAATAACTAAGAACTAACAACATAAATGCAAGAAAGTAAGCTAACTAAGTCGCATAAATATGCTCCTATCAATACTCTTGACCACATTGTTTGATTTGATAGTTTATTCATGTCTACTATCCAATGTGATTCTCTTACTTATATGATTACCTTGAATATGATTTGGAACGAAATCCTATATCACATTATTACTCTGGCTAGAGATTCTTAATCATATCATAGAGTATTCTCCCTCAAACGGTTTGAAGGTTAGAGATCCCTTGTTGTGCATTCACTTGCCTCTATGGATAAATGGCTTAACGCCAACTATGTCATGGACACCCTTTGACGGAGTGACTTTGATATAGTCAAAGATCAAGGACCTAACCATAAGACAACTATGACGCTGATAGGAGCATATTTATGCGACTTAATTGGCTTGTTCTCGTGCATTTATGTTGTGTTTCCTTAGTTATTTTAGTGTTTAAAGTCACTTTTGTGTGTTTTCAAATTATAAAGCCAAAGTGTGCAAGAAGATGCAAATTGGAGTCTTTTGGAGCAAAAGAGGAATGAATGAGTTGAAGACTTGAAGAAATATGAATTCCTAATTGAAGATGGATTCCTACTCACATGAGGATTCCTACTCCAAGAAGGATTCCTACTTGAAGTAGGAAAGTTAAGCCAAGGTTTCCCATTTTGGTAACCTTTCCTAATCTTAAAAGTCCTTATTTTCCAGCCACTTTGAAGGCTAGACCCCTTAGGGACCTTTGCCGCACCTTTCCCTTTCTCCCCATCCCTTGTCGTGCAAGGGACCCCTTTTCCCTTCAGTTTTAGGACACTTCACCTTTCCTAAAGCATTAAGCCGCACCTCTTAACCTTTCCTTTTCCCTTGCCGTGCAAGGGGGGTCCTTATTTCCTATTTTCTGCACTTAAACACATTCCCCTTTCAAATAAAACCCTAGCCGCATATTTTAGCCAATTTCCTTTTAGTTTCTGATTTGATTTCCTAATTCTAGAAGCCTTTGACTTAATTTTAGTTAACCAAAATAACTTAGGGTTTTAATTTTTGAAAACCCTTTTAATACTTGGACTTAAGCCGCACCCTAGATCATTCTTTCGTCCTCCCATACATTGTCGCAGCCACCATCATTCTTCCACCTTCAATCCGCAACCTTCCATCCATTCCAGCCACCATTCTACACCTCCATATACTTACACACCATTGCAGCCACCTTCCACCTCTCTGCCGTGACCTTTTACCATCCTAAATCCCTTCCTAAACCAAAATCACATCCAAAATCACCCTAAGACCTCTGTGCCGCAGCAAGGAGAAGAAGAAAGAGGAGCTTGAACGTGCAGAAATTCAAAGTGGAATCGTTGGGCGTTCTAGGTGTAATCAATCTTTTGTTCTCTATGTTTAATTTCAATTTTGTTTCTCTTTCTGTGAACATGAGAGGCTAAACCCCTAGTTAGCTAGGGGGTGATTCAAAACCATGTATATGCTTGCAATATAAATTGATTACCTTCAGTTGGAATTTCATGAGTTGTGGATTCAATTTGTTTAACTGCTTGATTAATAACATATTCATGTATGTTTATTGAGAGTGCACGCTTAGTTTTCATGCATGAATTTGATGCTAGAATATAAGGGAGTTTCACCTAATAGTTACAAACTTATATTCACAAGTAGTGGAGGTCGCTTATAAACGATCGCGTTAAATGAATTCTTGGCACTAGTTTCATGCTCACCATAGTAACGAATGCCTCGTCAACACTTATAGTTTTCATGTTGCTTAATGATCTTTGATTGTATCTTTATTGTGCTTTTCACGTAAAGGACTTTTGGAGAATGTTTTGAATTGTTGTATGCGCTTTCCCATCCTATTCATTAACTTAAGGAGAACTTGAAGGTTAATTTAAGCGAACCTAATTAACCCGGGGTGATGAGTTTCATGATTCATCGAAAGACCAACTGAAAATCATCTTGTATGCAAGTGTGACATGTGTGGAGAAGAACCTTCTAGCTAGCATTCCATCCATATTTCCATCAAATTCGTTTTTACAATCTGTTTTCTTTGTTTTAATTTCGTCAAAACTAAATCCCCCTTTACTTTAGTGTTTCAATTTAGTTAGAAAGTGTCTTAGTTTGTGTTTCTAAGTGTTTTGATTCAAGTTATAACCCAAATTCGTCCAAATTAGTGTTAGGTGTTCAAAACTGCCCAGATTGTGTTTTTAAGGCAATTTTGAGTGTTTTGTTGCTGTTTTGAGTCTTTTGGTTTGCTTTAGTGTTTTAGTGTCTAGTTTTGCATTCTTTGAGTCAAGTTTAGTGTTTTAACCTTTGTTTTATGTTTTTGAGTCAGTTTTCAAGTGAGTGAGCAATCCTTCCTAATCCCCGGTTTAGAACGATCCCTACTTATACATATACTACAATTGTCAAAAGAGGGTTTTAATTTGTGTGCTTATATATTTCGCATCAAATTTTTGGCACTGTTGCCAGGGATTAGCAACTTTGCTAATCCCTTGGATTGTTTACTTTCTGTTTATTTTATTTTGTTAAAGCTTCTGACCTTGTTTTGTTTTTCTTGTTTTAGGTACTAGTTTATGACTCGGAGTTCTCAACCGATTCGTGAGCATATCCTTGATTTTGACAGCGATTTCGAGAGGACTTTGAGACAAAAGAGGAATCAACACGAATCAAATCCACCAAGCCCGGAACCTGACCTTGAAGAACAAGTCCTAGAAGAGGAAGAAGAGGCTACGGATCAGATTTTTGAAGAAACACAAGGCATGGCCTTGGACAACCGGACACTCAAGGAGCTTTCTGCTTCGGGATTGGATAATGCCGCACCTTTGTGTATCCAATATCCCACGCCTGCCCAAGGTAAGACCGAAGAGTTCGAGTTGAAGTCAAGTTTGCTCCACCACATTCCAAAATACCATGGGTTGTCCATGGAGGATCCGAACAAGCATCTGAAAGAATTCGAAGTGGTGTGTTCAAGCATGACTCCTGTCAACGTCGATGGAAGTATTTTGAAGATGAAGGCTTTTCCATTCTCTTTAATGGACAAAGCCAAAGATTGGTTGTATGAATTAGCTCCCGGAACCGTCACATCATGGGAGAGTATGAAGAGGGCATTTCTGGAGAAGTTTTTCCCAACTTCTCGAATCATCCTTCTACGTAAAAGGATAAGTGGAATTTAGCAAGATGAAGGTGAGTATTTTCCTACATATTATGAACGTTTTAAATCACTTGTTGCTTCTTGCCCACAACATCAGATGAAGGAGGAGTTACTTCTACAATACTTCTACGAGGGGCTCCTACCAATTGAACGTCAAATGCTCGATGCCTCGGCGGGTGGAGCATTGGTGGACAAGACACCCATGGATGCCAAGATTTTAATTGCTAATCGAGCGTTGAACGCTCAACAATACGAAGGAGTGATAGGAGCATATTCATGCGACTTAATTAGCTTGTTCTCGTGCATTTATGTTGTGTTTACTTAGTTGTTTTAGTGTTTAAGGCCACTTTTGTGTATTTTCAGATTATAAGGCCAAAGTGTGCAAGAAGATGCAAATTGGAGTCTTTTGGAGCGAAAGAGGAACGAATGAGTTGAAGACTTGAAGAAACGACGAAATCCTACTCCAACGATGAATTCTTGCCAAAACGAGGAATCCTACTCAAACAAGGTTTCCTATTTTAGGAAAGTTAACCCTAAGTTTCCCGTTTTGGTAACCTTTCCTAAACTTAAACGTCCATATTTTATGCACAAAAAAAATCCTAACCCTAAAAGCTAGCCGTCACTACCATCCCTTTCTTTTCCCTTTAGCCGTCATACACATAATTCAAGCACCATATCCCATTCATTTTTATTTTCTAATCAGCCAGTTAACCTTATTTTTTTTCCCCGAAGGCCGCAACCATCCAACCCCAATTATCTCCCATTTTTCCCTTTGCCGTGCTGCCACCATATCAATTCCTAACAGCCACAATTTTCATCCACATCCGTAGCATCCATATAACCTAATAAACCAAAAAGAAAAGGGGCGGCAGCCAATATATCCCATTATTCATTCAATCCGAGGATCCATTCTCCCATTCTAGCTAAAAAACCCGTGCATATCCCCTTCAAGTCCAGCCGCCATCTCCACCACACCAACACCATTCCACACCATCCTACACCTTCCACAACCAATCTGCCGCAGAAGGAGAAGAGGAAAGAGGAGCTTCGACGCGCACCAATTCAAGTGGATTCGTTGGGCGTTCTAGGTGTAATCGTTCCTTTGTGCTTTATGTTTAAATTCAATTGTAATTCTCTTTTTGTGACCATGAGAGGCTAAATCCCCCTAGTTAGCTAGGGGGTGATTCGAAACCATGGTTATACTTGCAATATGAATTGATTACTTTTGGTTGGAATTTCATGAATGTTGGATTCAATTCATTTAACTGTTTGATTGATAACTTGTTTGTGTATGTTTATTGAGAGTGCACGCTTAATGTTCATGCATGAATTTGACGCTAGAGCATAAGTGAGTTTCACCTAATAGTTATGAACTTATATTCACAAGTAGTGGAGGTTGCTTATAAACAATCGCGTTAATTGAATTCCTGGCAAGAGTATCATGCTTTTCATAGTTACAAATGCCTTGTCGATGCTTATAATTTCCAAAGAACGTAATGATTCTAACTTGTATCTTTATCATGCTGTTCATATAGAGAACTTGTTAGAAATAATTTGTTTGCGATGCATATTCATCCAAGTCAATGATTCTAGGGAAATTTGAAGGTTAATTTAAGCGGACCTAATTAACTTGGAGTGTCGAGTTTCATAATTCATCGAAAGACCAACTGAAAATCATTTTGTATGCAAGTGTGACATGTGTGGAGAAGAACCTTCTAGCTAGCATTCATTCCATATTTCATCACATTCATATTTAAATTCTGCATTTAAATTACAATTTGTGCATTTAATTTATTTTCGTCAAAATCTCAATCCCCCTTTACCTTAGTGTCTAATTTAGTTAGAAAGTGTCTTAGTTTGTGTTTATAAGTGTTTTGTATTCTTTGAGTCCTTTGATTTGTTTTAGTATTTTATTGTTTAGTTTTACATTCTTTGAGTCTAGTTTAGTGTTTTTAACGTTTGTTTTACGTTTTTGAGTCAGTTTCCAAGTGATTTAGTAATCCCTCCTAATCCCCGGTCTAGAACGATCCCTACTTGCATCTTTACTACAATTGTCACAAGAGGGTTTTAATTTGTGTGCTTACTTAGACAGCATCAAGGAGTAGGCCAAAGAGGACCCCCACGGCAGCAAGTTCATAAGGTAAGTTCCACACCCGACATTCATTCACAATTAGCTAATCTTACTTCCATTGTGTCTCAGATGGCCGAAGGAATGAGGATGCAAGGACCAATTGTATGCGGAGTGTGTTCTATCCAAGGACATGCTTCTGAGAAGTGCCCACAACTAATTGAAAATGGTGGATGGGAAAGCGCAAATGCAATTGGATTTCAAGGCCAAAACCAACCAAGGAACGATCTATATTCTAACACATATAATCCAGGTTGGAGAGACCACCCAAACTTCAAGTGGAGGGAGCCCCAACAACCACCACAACAAGGAGGCTTTAGACAACAACCCCCGGGTTTCGTCACTAAGCCATACGCACCCACACATGTTCCACAACAATCTGCCCCAAATGCTTCAGGTACATCCCTAGACAATGATACACTTCTTAAGTTACTAACTAATTTGTCTTAGGGGCAAGAGAATTAAGCCAAAGCCATGCAAAACCAAGACAAGAGGGTGGATCAATTGGAGAAACAAATTGGGCATATTGCAGATTTTGTAGGGAAGTTTCGTGACCAAGGCCAACTTCCTAGTTCTACCATTCCAAACCCAAAGGAAGGCTTCAAAAGTGCAAAGGCCATACTCTTGAGAAGTGGAAAAGAAGTTGGGGCAGGTTCTACACCATCACCATCAGGTCCTAAAGAGGATGAAAAACTGAAAATTGAAGAGGAGGAAGCAAGCCAACCCATGACAAAGGTGGAAACACCTTTGCCGCAAGTTTCTAGTGATCCCAAACTGTCCAATTTGTCCAAAAAGGGTAAGAATGTGTCAAATTCGGTTCCTACTAATGTTTTTCCTTCGAATGTGCCTTTTCCTAGTAGGTTCATGCAAACAAAGAAAGAAGAGGCCGAGAAGGACATCCTTGAGACATTTAGGAAAGTTCAAGTTAACATACCCCTCTTGGATGCAATCAAGCAAGTCCCGAGATACGCCAAGTTTTTAAAGGAGCTTTGCACCACTAGGAAGAGGATTTCGACCAAAGAGGTGGTAAAGGTAGGTGAAAATGTCTCCGCCATCTTGCAACGCAAACTACCCCCCAAATGCAAAGATCCGGGTAGTTTTACCATTCCTTGTGTCATAGGTAACACTCATTTTGAATTTGCCATGCTAGACCTAGGTGCCTCTATAAATGTCATGCCATATTCAATTTATGCATCTATGAACCTAGGAGTATTGAAAAATGATGGTGTGATCATACAATTGGCCGATAGATCTAATGCCTATCCAAAGGGAGTTTTGGAAGATGTGTTAGTGCAGGTCAATCATTTAATCTTTCCGGCGGATTTCTATGTGCTCGAGATGGATGAATCTGACCATGCCCCTTCGTTGCCAATCCTCCTTGGATGGCCCATTCATGAAGACGGCTCGGACGAAGATTGATGTGTTTAATGGAACTTTGTCCATGGAATTTGATGGGGAAGTTGTTAATTTTAATCTCTCTGATTCTATTAAGTATCCCAGTGAGGATCATTCATGTTTCTCCATTGATTTAGTTGACTCTTTGGCGCAGGGATACCTTGAAGAGTTGAACGCCGATGCACTTGAAAATGTCATTACAAGAAGCATGGAACTCAAAACCAAGGGAGGGGAACTTTTGCTAACCCACGGCACACATGCTCTATCCCATGCCGTGCCTCCTAGTGAGGAATTCATTGAGTTGGTTGCTGCCCTTGAGTCATTGCCTAAGCATGATGGTAAGTCTTCTAACTTTGATTCAATTCCCATTTCGACTAACAAGTTGCTTCCATCCATAATTCAGGCACCTATCCTTGATCTCAAACCACTACCTAGCCATTTGAAGTACATTTTCTTGGGGGAAAAGGAGACCTTACCTGCCATTATTTCTTCATCACTCATGGCACAAGAAGAAGAGAAACTAGTGCGTGTTTTGAAGGAGTTCAAATCTGCCCTAGGTTGGACCTTGGCCGATATCAAAGGTATTAGTCCCACAACATGTATGCATCACATATTTCTTGAGGAGGGGGCCAAACCAACTAGAGAGGCTCAACGCCGTCTCAACCCTCCGATGATGGAAGTGGTGAAAAATGAGATAATCAAACTCCTTGATTGTGAAGTGATTTACCCCATCTCCGATAGCCGTTGGGTTTCACCTATCCAATGTGTTCCCAAGAAATCTGGAGTGACGGTTGTGGAGAATGCGGAGAATGAGCTTGTGCCCACCCGAATCCAAACCGGTTGGCGCGTATGCATTGATTATAGGAAGATAAACGCCACCACAAGGAAAGACCACTTCCTATTGCCGTTCCTAGATCAAATGCTTGAGAGGTTAGCAAGTCATTCCTTTTATTGTTTTCTTGACGGATATTCTGGTTATAATCAAATTGTTATTGCCCCGGATGATCAAGAAAAGACAACTTTTACTTGTCCCTTTGGAACATTTGCATATCGACGCATGCCATTCGGTTTGTGCAATGCTCCTGCCACATTTCAAAGGTGTATGGTTAGCATATTTTCTGATTATGTTGAGAGGATTATTGAGATATTCATGGATGACTTTAGTGTGTTTGGTGATTCCTTTGATAATTGTTTGGCTAATCTCACTTTAATCTTGAAACGTTGTGTTGAAACAAACCTTGTGTTAAATTGGGAGAAATGCCACTTTATGGTTAAACAAGGTATTGTTTTGGGTCATATAATCTCTGAAAAAGGAATTGAAGTTGATAAGTCTAAAATAGATCTTGTACGCTACTTACCCTCTCCTACTTCGGTGAGAGAGGTTCGTTCTTTTCTTGGTCATGCAGGATTCTATCGATGATTTATCAAGGACTTTTCCAAGATTGCACAACCCCTATGCCGTCTCCTACAAAAGGAAGTATCTTTCGAGTTCAACGAAGCGTGTGACAAAGCATTCAACCATCTCAAAGACCTCCTCACCACGGCACCAATCATCACTCCACCAGATTGGTCCATTCCCTTTGAATTGATGTGTGATGCATCGGATTATGCCTTTGGAGCTGTTTTGGGCCACAGGAAAAACAAACAGCCACATGTTATTTATTATGCTTCACGCACCTTAAATGATGCTCAATTGAATTATTCTACAATTGAAAAAGAACTTTTGGCGGTTGTATTTGCATTAGATAAGTTTAGATCATATCTAATTGGTACTAAAGTAATTGTTTTCACTGACCATGCAGCCTTGAAGTATCTTCTCACCAAAAAGGAGGCCAAACCAAGGCTCATTCGTTGGATGCTCCTACTTCAAGAATTCGACATTGAAATTAGGGACAAGAAGGGATGTGAAAACGTGGTGGCTGACTACCTAAGTTGAATGGTGCGTGAAGAAGAGGCCCTTCCCATTTCAGAAATGTTTCCGGATGAACAACTTCTGTCCGTTGAGGTAAGTACCCCTTGGTATGCCGATTTGGTCAATTTTTTGGTGTCTAAGCAAGTTCCTAACACCTTAAGCAAGGCCCAACGTGATAAACTAAAACAGGATGCACGTTTTTATGTTTGGGACGATCCTTATTTGTGGAAAATCTGCCCGGATCAGATTGTGCGTCGTTGTGTTCGTGAATCTGAGTTTAATTCCATTTTGAGTTTTTACCATACATATGCATGCGGTGGACACTTTGGCACACAACGCACAGCGTTTAAGGTTCTTGAAAGTGGTTTTTATTGGCCTACATTGTTTAGAGATGCTAAGGCTTTTTGCTTAACATGTGATCGTTGTCAAAGGACAGGAAGTTCAGGCCAAAGAGACCAAATGCCGCAAACCCCAATCCTTGTTGTTGAAATCTTTGATGTTTGGGGTATTGATTTTATGGGTCCTTTCCCTATCTCTTTTGGTTTTACTTACATTTTACTCGCGGTTGATTATGTGTCAAAGTGGGTGGAAGCTAAAGCTACCCGAACTAACGATTCTAGAGTTGTTGCAGATTTTGTCAAATCTAACATTTTCTCTAGATTTGGAATGCCTAGAGTGCTCATAAGTGATGGTGGGTCTCATTTTTGCAACCGCACCATTGAGGCGTTGCTCAAGAAGTACAACGTGATGCATAAGGTTTCCACACCTTATCACCCCCAAACCAGTGGCCAAGCCGAAGTTTCAAATCGAGAAATAAAGCAAATCTTGGAAAAGACCGTTGGGCCAAATAGAAAAGATTGGAGCTTGCGTTTGGAGGATGCATTGTGGGCGTATCGAACGGCTTACAAAACGCCCATTGGTATGTCCCCATTTCGGCTAGTCTATGGCAAGCCATGCCATCTACCCGTGGAGCTTGAACACAAGGCACATTGGGCGGTCAAAACCTTCAATATGGATGTGGACACGGCTGGAAACCATAGGAAGCTACAATTGAACGAGCTTGAAGAGATTAGGCATGAGGCTTATGAGAATGCCCGGATTTACAAAGAGAAGACCAAGGCATTCCATGACAAGATGATTAGAGGCAAAACCTTCTCAATCGGGCAGAAAGTGTTGTTATTGAATTCCCGTCTTCGGTTATTCCTCGGTAAGTTACGTTCTAAGTGGGTTGGTCCATTTGTTATCACTAATGTTTTTGTGCATGGTGCAGTCCAAATACAAAGTTTGAAAACTGGACAAGAATTCAAGGTGAATGGCCATAGGTTGAAACCCTACTATGAGAACTTTGTTGAGCATGTTGTGGAGGAGATCCCATTGCATATCGTGGGCTCCAATGGGGAATGAGCATACCATCGTCCGGCTGCAAGACGTTAAAGCAAGCGCTTCATGGGAGGCAACCCATGCAATCACCAAGGAGAGGATGGCATTTACACTCCATAACCAGATTTGCGTCCCTAGCCTTTTCTCTTTGTTATTTACATTCTGCCATGCTTAGTGTGTTTAGTTGTTGTTTGTGTGTTTACTTTTGTTTGGTGTGATTTTAGGCTTGAAACATTGAGGACAATGTTTGATTTAAGTGTGGGGGGGGGGGGGGGGTAACTAAGTGTTGTTGATGCAAATTCGTGGGATTTTATCACCCATAACTTCCAATGTTGTTCCTTGCTGTTTTTAAGCTATTTTAGAGTGTTTTGGTATGTGTTGACTTAAAAATCCGAAAATCCCATAAAATTTTGAAAAATTGTTTTGAAAAACCCAAAAAGAGTTGTTTTTGTGTGTTTGTTTGTGTCGTAGGTTACCTTCCAACACAATGATGAGGATTTGGTTTTTAATTGCATGATGGTTAAAGAAAGTTATAAACATGGATGGACGTTTGATATACTCTTTGGTTTATGCTTGGTTGTAGTTATAGTTTACGAATTCACATGTAATCACAAAGGAAAATTAGTTATTGTAACATGCTTGAAGGAATGAACTCAAACTAACACTACATCCCTGTGAGACTTGAGCCTAAATGTTTATTTGGAGAGTAATAATCTGTGCATCATTGTTTTCTAAGGTCGTTGCATGATCTCATTATTCTTTGCTTGGTTACTACTTAGAAGGTGTTTCATCACTTAGTTCCAAATGCTAGAACTCATGCCCATTTCATTCAAAGCATGTTATTGATTTGCATAACACATATTCAAGATGAAGTTGTGTAGTGACCACCATCAAAGCCAAATAGTCGTGTGCCCTTAATTCATTATGTGTTTAAGTTTAACCCCATTGAGCCGTGTTAGCCCATGTTCTTTGTTAACCCATATTATCCTCACCTAGCCTAGATTAGGACCATCCATACCCTTGTTCTTGAAGCATAGTAAACATGACTAAAAATGAATTCCTTTTGATTAATGTGTTGCAGAAAATAAGTGTGGGGGAAGGATTATTGATGTGAGTTTATGTGCCATAGGCACGGCTAGAAAAAAAAGTTGTGAAAAAAAAAAAAAGTGAAAAAGAGTTGAAAAGAGGTGAAAAGAGGTCCAAGGTATTGTTTGTTGAAGTAAGGGTCCAAAACAATGAATTAGGCCCTAAGAGTTGTTTGAATCTTCCCTGTATGTCTAAAAGTTGATTTCTACATTCTAAGTGAATTCTAAGTCTTAATTTCATTACTTTGCTTGCTATTGCTTAAAGAACTTTTGTTTATCCCTATCTTTCCTTGTTAGCCAATACCCCAAGCCCCGTTACAACCCTTGACTTCTATCTTGAGTGTTGTGTATTTCAATTTGTGGAGTTTGAATTTGGTATAAGCATATGGTGTTGCTGGTTCTCACATCTAAGTAGTAGCATTCCATTCATGAGATCATATCTAAACATGTTTAATTACTCCAGAAATTGCTTTCTTTGTTATAACATATGTGAGTACTAGTCTTTCATGATTACATCAATCTTCTCACATATAACTATTGTAGGGTGTGTAGTCAGAAAATCTGAGTGAAAATTGAGTGCATAACTAGTGAGGAATTGAGGGAATTCTCTAAGGCATGTTACTACATTCAAAATGTTGTTTTAATTGATTAAATGGGAGTTAGTGAATGGTGACTATGATTAAGTATGTGCTCGAGGGGAAGGAAGACTAAAAGCTATGTGAGTAATGATCTTTGACATGTCATGTTTCATTGGAAATCCCTGAGGCAAACATTGGAAGGTTTAGGTTATGTTTTGTTTGTTTTGTTTCGTCTCGTTTTCTTTAGTTGTTTTGTTTTGCTAGAGGACTAGCAAAAGCTAAGTGTGGGGGAATTTGATAGGAGCATATTTATGCGATTTAATTGGCTTGTTCTCGTGCATTTATGTTGTGTTTCCTTAGTTATTTTAGTGTTTAAAGCCACTTTTGTGTGTTTTCAGATTATAAGGCCAAAGTGTGCAAGAAGATGCAAATTGGAGTCTTTTGGAGCAAAAGAGGAATGAATGAGTTGAAGACTTGAAGAAATATGAATTCCTAATTGAAGATGGATTCCTACTCACATGAGGATTCCTACTCCAACCAGGATTTCTACTTGAAGTAGGAAAGTTAAGCCAAGGTTTCCCATTTTGGTAACCTTTCCTAATCTTAAAAGTCCTTATTTTCCAGCCACTTTGAAGGCCTCGTATGCACTTTAGGACACAAAACAAAGGCCCTAGACCCCTTAGGGACCTTTGCCGCACCTTTCCCTTTATCCCCATCCCTTGCCGTGCAAGGGACCCCTTTTCCCTTCAGTTTTAGGACACTTCATGTTTCCTAAAGCATTAAGCCGCACCTCTTAACCTTTCCTTTTCCCTTGCCGTGCAAGGGGGGTCCTTATTTCCTATTTTCTGAACTTAAAAACATTCCCCTTTCAAATAAAACCCTAGCCGCATATTTTAGCCAATTTCCTTTTAGTTTCTGATTTGATTTCCTAATTCTAGAAGCCTTTGACTTAATTTTAGTTAACCAAAATAACTTAGGGTTTTAATTTCTGATACTTGGACTTAAGCCGCACCCTAGATCATTCTTTCATCCTCCCATACATTGTCGCAGCCACCATCATTCTTCCACCTTCAATCCGCAACCTTCCATCCATTCCAGCCACCATTCTACACCTCCATATACTTACACACCATTGCAGCCACCTTCCACCTCTCTTCCGCGACCCTTTACCATCCTAAATCCCTTCCTAAACCAAAATCACATCCAAAATCACCCTAAGACCTCTGTGCCGTAGCAAGGAGAAGAAGAAAGAAGAGCTTGAACGTGCAGAAATTCAAAGTGGAATCGTTGGGCGTTCTAGCTGTAATCAATCTTTTGTTCTCTATATTTAATTTCAATTTTGTTTCTCTTTCTGTGAACATAAGAGGCTAAACCCCTAGTTAGCTAGGGGGTGATTCAAAACCATGTATATGCTTGCAATATAAATTGATTACCTTCAGTTGGAATTTCATGAGTTGCGGATTCAATTTGTTTAACTGCTTGATTGATAACTTATTCGTGTATGTTTATTGAGAGTGCACGCTTAGTTTTCATGCATGAATTTGATGCTAGAATATAAGGGAGTTTCACGTAATAGTTACAAACTTATAATCACAAGTAGTGGAGGTCGCTTATAAACGATCGCGTTAAATGAATTCTTGGCACTAGTTTCATGCTCATCATAGTAACGAATGCCTCGTCAACACTTATAGTTTTCATGTTGCTTAATGATCTTTGATTGTATCTTTATTGTGCTTTTCACGTAAAGGACTTTTGGAGAATGTTTTGAATTGTTGTATGCGCTTTCCCATCCAATTCATTAACTTAAGGAGAACTTGAAGGTTAACCATAAGACAACTATGACGCCTCAGGTCAAAGGACTACTTTACATTGTCCCAACCACGAGTTTTCATGTGACATGAGTATGAGAACTCGTTGTTGATCATGTTCAATAGACTCACTCTATTGAGCACCTACATGCTTATCCTGGTGTTAGTCACACCAATGACTCGAGACCAGTCACTCTCTCTAAAAGAAGACATAACACGTACTGATCTTAATGGACTGTCGATACCCAATTGACAATCCTATGATCAGGAACCTTTAGGATATGTATACGAAAAAGAATGGTCTCATATTTCTAACTTCTTTAGATCACATTCTCCCAATTACATATTCCTTGGACTTATCGTTTAAGCATATAACATTTATATGAGACGACTTTAAACAATAATCTTTGCCCTTTATATTAAACTAGATTAGTTTAACATGTCAAATGTCCGTAAAGTATCATCATATGATAGGCTTTAAGGCACATTTTCGACACCTGGCAGTTGACGTGCCGCACCACCCCGACAGCTACCCTGCGACAACACTATCTAAGAAGAAGACATGGAAAATTAATTTTTTCTTACCTCGGTGCGGTGTGGAGAAGACGAAGAAAGCAACGAAAGAAGGTTCTTTGCACAAGAAAGTGTAAAAGATTGCTAGGGAAGGGGGTACAAATATCCTCTAGATTTCTCTCTCTTGTCTGCGGCAGGACTTGACAGTTGCCATGGTTCCGATCCTGGGCTTGCACTGATATCATCTTGTGCCTATCTTGGTATAACTCATATCAACATTTTTCATACAATATGAAATACGTAAATCATCTTTTTGCATATGCATAAAGGATTCTATTTACGCATTATGCTTCTTTGGGAGTCAAAAGGGTACATTCCCTTTTAGAAGAGCAATTTCCCGGTCTGATTGGAATTGTCCTTTCATTTGAAGTTTATCATTTGAGAAACTTCCTACATCTATCGTCTATCAATAGGGATTGAGATAATCCAATTATATCTTGAAGTCTGTCATTATAGATTTCCATCCTATGTATATAGACTGTGTCTCCCATATACATTCTACTATTATAGAATGTTTAAAGTCATAACTTTAACGAAGAAGAATTCCTTTCATTTCCAAAATTAATATATCATATATGTTCAAATTTAGGAATATAATTAATTCCCACTAATCTTTTGTAAACCAAGTAAACGAAAAATTCATTTACATGTTTATGAGAAGTCAAACGATTTGATCTTTCTCTTATAAGATGCTTATAGCTCCCACTAGCTTGCTAAGATTCATGATGGATGGATCTATACAACTTACACGTCTTGTGATTTGTAGTCTTATACATATATTATCAAGATTATCTTGATAATGGTTTCGAAAACCCATATTATGTCCAAACATTGAATCACCGTTTAGTTGTAGCTAGCAATCTTTGAATTAACAGAAACCAAGACTACATCAAAGATGGTTTCTTCCAACTCAACCAATCTCATTGATGGTAGTCACTTTAAGCTACCAATTAGCTATGAAGGTTTCACTATTTCGGGTCAAATGGTACTATACCATTTCCTTGAGTACATGACATATATACACTTAATGTAGTTGTAAGGATTTTCATTCTTATTTCTTTTGAATTAAGAGGTCTAACTCTATGACATACTCACAAAGTTCAAACCATTCAACTGAGATAGTTTATAGATCCTTCTCAATTACCTTGGAGCTAGTGGTGTAGGAACTAGGTTGTTATGTTTGTTGATTATCATATTCTCTCTCAAAGAACCCATTCTTTGAGTTCTATCCCTCATTCATTTGCTCTATCTTAGGCAAATCCTATTGTAGGATTACAATGAACTACCCAACAAATAACATTTGTTAGTTGGTTTATACAAGTGATATCCAAAGGTTAATTTAAGGATATCCCACAAGATTGTTCTCAAACAAATATTGCTTATTACCACACAACCCCAAATCTTAACATGATTAAGACTTGTCTTTCTTTCCAACTACATCCTATGGAATCATGAAAATTTTGGAAGATCTTCTAATTGACAATCGTATTGTCCTAGAATTATATATATCCTATATATAGGTAATTCATAGGAGCATATTTTTGCTACTTAGCTATGTTGTTTCCTTGCATTTAGTTAGTTAATTACTACTTATTATAGTCTTTTAAGTTATTTTCGTATGTTTGTAGGTCCTAATGGCA
The DNA here is from genome assembly GCF_019419815.1 of Pyrus x bretschneideri. Lineage (NCBI taxonomy): Eukaryota > Viridiplantae > Streptophyta > Magnoliopsida > Rosales > Rosaceae > Pyrus > Pyrus x bretschneideri. The sequence continues at coordinate 9,486 of NW_025999803.1, read as the reverse complement.
AAAGGAGCAAGAAAGTGCATTTTGGAGCCATTTGGAGCAGTTTTGGGCATGGATTGGATAGCTTAACTATGGAGCAAAATGGATGGACGAAATTGAAGTCAAGAGAGGCTAGGAAATGCTACAAATCTGGAGAAAGAAGTTCAAATACAAAGAAGATAAGGAAAGAGCAAGAAATAAGGAACATTATCCAACCTTATCCTATCCAATCTTATCTTATCTTACCTTATTTTATCTTATCCTATCATAATCTTTTGCTACCTTAATTCGAGCTGCAAAGAGGACTTAATTTCACATTAGAACACCTAAATATATGGTTCTAGAAGACCCTATCTCCTCCTAAATAGGTGCCACACCCTTTATCCCTTCTAGAAGTCTAATTTCTACCACAAAATACGTAGTTTCTAGAAGCCCTAATTTCTAGCGAATTTCCTATCCCTTTCCCCCTTGGTTTCTGAAAGCATTAACCCTTTCCTCCTAGGATTGTGCAATCCTTTTCCCTTCAGAAATTATGTATTCCCTAACCCTATAAATACAAGTGTTTGCCGCACCATTCAATCCATCCATTCACTCATTCATTCATTCAAACTTTCAGCCATCAAACACCATAATTCACACTACATCACCCTAGTACCGCAAGCAAGGACGGAAGGAGAAGAGGACTTGTGCAATCTGCCATCCAAGGAGGGTTCGAAATCTGCCATTGGAGTGTGGAGTGTTTCTAGGTGTATTCTATCCTTAGTTTTAGTTCAATTTTTATATTAATTTGGTTTTCAATTATGATGAACATGTGGAACTAATTTCTTTTTAGTTAGAGGTGAATTCGAAGCCATGATTATATGTTTTATATGAATTGATTATATCCAGTTATTGTTTCTTGAGTCTTGAATGTGATTTGCTTATCTAAGTTATCCAAACTTGTTTATATATGTTGGTTGAGGGTGCACACTTAATTTGCATGCATGAATTTGATGCTACAGTATAAGGGAGTTTCACGTAATAGTTATTCACTTATATTCACAAGTAGTAGAGGTTGCTAGTCACAATCGTGTTAAGTAAATCCTTGGTATGAGTCTCATGTGTTTCATAGTGATGAATACCTTGTCAATGCTTATGATTTTCATAGAACTTAATGACTTTTGATACGTATCTCTATCATACGTTTCATATAGGGAACTTGAGAAAGATAATTTGGTTGCGATGCGTATTCCATCTAATTCAATGAAATAAGGAAAATCTGATGGTTGATTGTGCGATGCAATTAACTTGGGGCATTGTCATTCATAGTCTAAAGGAATAATAACTGTAAATTGGTTTGTATGCATATGTCATGTGTGGAGAATGACCCTCTAACTAGCCTTTCACCCGTTTAATTCACCCAAAATTGTTTTTACAAAGTGTTTTATACAAAGTTTCTGTTTTAAGTTTTAATTTCGTCAAAAACCATCCCCCTTTCATTTAGTCTTGTTATTTGAGTCAAAATCTATTTTCTTTTAGTCTTTGGAGTCAAGTTAAGTTTTATTTTCGTGAAAATCACTTGTTAGGTCTAGAATTAAGTCTTTTTGAGTGTGTGTTGCTGTTTTGAGTGTTTTAAGTTAGTTTTGAGTCTATAGAGTCTAGTTAAGTGTTTTTGAGTCTTAGTTGTGTTGATTAGCATCCCTAGTTAATCCCCGGTCTAGAACGATCCCTACTTGCATATATACTACAATTGTCACAAATAGGGTTTAATTTGTGTGTTAAGTTAATCTTCACATCAAATTTTGGCACCGTTGCCGGGGATTAGCAAACTTGCTAATCCCTTTTGTTTGTGTTGTGTCAAAGTGTGTAGTGTGTTTCTTTGTGTCTTTTTGTTGTGTTTGCCGTGCCCTTTAAAATAGTTGCTGATTTGTTTTTGTTATTTGTTTCAGGTACTAGTTTATGACTCGTCGTTCTCAACTTATTCGTGCAAACATATTGGATTTTGACGACGATTTTGAACGAACTTTGAGAAGAAATAGGAAGCAACCGGAACCTAATCCACCTAGTTCAAGTTCAGAGTCCGAATCTGAATTTGAAATAGAAGATAGCATGGCGGCGGACAATCGAACAATGAAAGAACTTTCGGCGTCAGGGTTGGACAATGCCGTGCCTATTTGCATTCAATACCCTAGGGCAGCCCCGGACAAGACCGATGAGTTTGAATTAAAGTCAAGCTTGTTGCATCATATTCCCAAATACTATGGGCTGTCCATGGAAGATCCAAACAAGCATTTGAAGGAGTTTGAAGTTGTATGCTCAAGCATGACACCCATTAACGTGGATGGGAATATTTGAAGATGAAAGCCTTTCCATTCTCTCTTTTGGAAAAGGCTAAAGATTGGCTATACGAAAAGGCACCCGTAACCGTTACTTCTTGGTAAAGTATGAAATGAGCGTTCTTGGAGAAATTCTTCCCAACTTCAAGAGTAATTCTTTTGAGGAAGAAGATTAGAGGAATTCAACAAAACCAAGGAGAATCCTTTCCAGCATATTATGAGCGTTTCAAAGCCCTTTTTGCATCTTGCCCACAACACCAAATGAAGGTAGAGCTTCTAATTCAATACTTTTACGAAGGACTCCTTCCAATTGAGAGACAAATGCTAGATGCCTCGACAAGAGGTGCTTTAGTTGACAAAACACCAGTGGCTGCCAAGGTCCTAATTGCAAATCGAGCCTTGAATGCACAACAATATGAAGGAGTTGGACAAAGAGACCCCCCACGGCAACAACAAGTGAATGAGGTAAGTGCAATTTCTGAAATTCAATCTCAATTAGCTAATCTCACTATGCTTGTGTCTCAGGTTGTTGAAGGATCCAAAATGCAAGGTGCGGCCATATGTTGAGTGTGCTCTATGTAAGGACATCTCAATGATCAATGTCCTCAATTGATAGAGAATGGAGGATGGGAGAGTGTCCATGCCATGGGGTACCAAAGTCAAAATCAACTAAGGAATGATCCATATTCAAATACATACAATCCAGGATGGAGAGATCATCCAAATTTCAAGTGGAGTGAGCCTCAACAACCTCAACAACAAGGAGAAATTCAACAGCGACATATCAAAGGCTATTTGCACAATCTCAACCTCAATCACAAACTACCCAACAAAACTCAGGTTCGCTAATTGATAATGATCAAACTATTCAATTACTAACCTCTATATCACAAGGATTACAAAATCAAAATAATAGAATAGCGAACCAAGAAAAGAGGATGAGTGACATGAAGAATCAAATAGGGCAGATTTCAGAGTTCCTTGGGCAGTTTAGAGAACAAGGCAAACTTCCTAGTTCAATCGTTGTGAATCCAAAGGGAGCTTTGAAACCGCCAAGGCCATTACGTTGAGAAGTGGTAAGAAGCTTGGAAGTCATCCAAAACCATCCAAACAAGGCCTTAATGAGGAGGAAAAGCTGCAGCAAGAAGAAGAACAGGGAGCAAAGGCCACGGCAAGGGAAGCCAAAACCTTGCTGCAGCCCCTTAGTGCACCTAAGCCACCCTAAACCACCAAGGTAAGTCTAAATTCGAATTTTTCTAGTTCTATTCCACTAAATGTGCCCTTTCCTAGCAGGTTTATGCAGTCTAAGATGGAGGAGGATGAAAAAGACATTATGGAGACGTTTAGAAAAGTGCACATCAATATCCCGCTCCTTAATGCTATAAAGCAAATCTTGAAGTACGCTAAGTTTTTGAAAAAGCTTTGTACAACAAGGAAACGGATTCGGGACAAAGAGGTGGTACATGTAAGTGAAAATTTCTCTGCAATGTTGCAGAGGAAGCTGCCACCTAAATGCAAAGATCTAGGTAGTTTCACTATCCCTTGTGTAATTGGTAATACAAGGTTTGAACATGCTATGCTAGATTTAGGTGCATCAATTAATGACATGCCATACTCTGTTTATGCATCTATAAATCTAGGAGAGCTTAAAAATGATGGTGTTATAATTCAATTAGCCGATTGATCTAATGCATACCCGAGATGAGTTTTGGAAGATGTTTTGGTACAGGTAGACCACTTGATTTTTCTTGCAGATTTCTATGTGCTTGACATGGAGGATTCAACCCACTCTTCACCATCACCAATCGTACTTGGACGACCTTTCATTAAAACAGCCCACACCAAGATTGACGTGGCCAAGGGAGCCTTAACTATGTAGTTTGGTGGTGATATGATTAACTTTAAAGTTTCTAAATCCATTGAGAATCCTAATGATGTTCGTTCTTGTTTTGCCATTGCTATAATTAAAAATATAAGGTAGGAACGTTCAACACGAATCAAGAAAGATGCATCTAAAACCACCATCGAGAAGGAATTGGAGTATAGCACAAGGAGCACGTCATTACCCTAAAAACACCCAATCTGGCCGTGCCTAATGATAAAATTGCCGAGATGGTGGCTACCCCAGAGGCATTGCCACAACATCCTAGTAAGTCTCCAATCCCAATTCCAATTCCCATTTCAACTAATAGGTTGTTACCTTCTTTGTTGCAGGTTGCAAATCGATTTCAAGGTGGTGGGAGCATTTCCATGGACTTTAGGAACCAAAACACCACAATCAGGGAGGATCACTATCCCCTCCCATTCATTGAGCCATACTATGAGAACTTTGAGGAGCATGTAGTGGAGGATATACCCCTCCATGTTGTGGGCTCCAATGAAGCCTAAAAGGAGGTCTCGTCCGGCTGGAAGACGTTAAAGCAAGCGCTTCTTGGGAGGCAACCCATGCACGCAAATAAAGAAGACCTAGGAATCCCCAACACTCCATAACCAGATTTGCGTTCCTAAACTCTTTATTGCTTTTACTTTGCCATCATTGTCATGTTTGTTAGTTGTGTTACTTGTTTGTTTGTTTGTGAGTCTATGCTTAGAACATTGAGGACAATGTTTGGTTTAAGTGTTGGGGGGGGGGGGTAAACAAGCTATTTTTGCATGATTTTCGTGGGATTTTATCACCTATCACTTCTAAAGTTGTTATTCACTGTTTTGAAGTGTTTTTAGTGTTTTTTGAAGTGTTTTTATGTGTCTTAAACCGAAAATCCGAAAATTTGAAACAAAAAAAAATCGAAAAAGAGTGTTTTAAAAACCCAAAAAGAGTTGTTTTTAGAGTCGTTTTTGTTTTTGTTTGTGCCTTAGGATACCTTCCAACACAATGATGAGGATTTGGTTTTTAATTGCATGACTATTAAAGAAAGTTACAAACATGAATGGAAGTTTGATATGCTCTTTGGTTTATGCTTAGTTGTAGTTGACATTTACGAATTTACATGTAATCACAAAGGAAAAAAATCAGTTTTTGTAACATGCTTGAAGGAAGAAACTCAAACTAACGCTACAACCCTGAGAGACCTGAGCCTAAACGTTACATGATCGCATTATTCTTTGCTTGGTTGCTACTTAAAATGCGTTTTCATCACTATAGTTCCAAATACTAGAACTCATGCCCATTTCATTCAAAGCATAAAATTGATTAGCATAACAAATAATAAGATAAAGTTGTTTAGTTAAACCAGTGCCAAAAAGCCTTACCCCTTGCATATGTATTGTAGGTTTAACCCCTTTTGAACCTTATTTAGCCTATTTTTTTTGTTAACCACATTATACTTACCTAGCCTAGTGTAGGACCATCCATACCCTTGTTCTTAAAGAATAGTGGAGCATGACTTAGAGGGAATTCCTTTTGATCTAAAAAATTGCAGAAAAAACAAGTGTGGGGGAAGGATTTTTCATGAGAATCTAGGAGAATGTATGATTTGTGTGCCAAAGAAAGAATAGGGCACGGAAAAAAAGAAGAAAAAAAAAAGAAAAAAGAAAAAAAAACGTGAAAAAGAAAGAAAAAAGAAGAAAAATTAGAGAAAAGAAAGAAAAAGAGTTGAGAAATAAGTGAGATTGAACTCACAAGTATTGGTTGTTGAAAAAAGGGTCCAAAACTTTGAATATGGCCCTAAGTTTTGTGTGCATCTTTCCTTGGTGTTCAAAGTTGATTTCTGCATCAAAAGTGATTTTTAAGTGTCAATTTCATTACTTTGCTTACTATTGCTTTAAGAACTTTTGTTCATCCTTACCTTTCTTTGTTAGCCAATACCTTAGCCCCGTTACAACCCTTTAACTTCTATCTTGATTGTTATGCGTTTCAATATGTGGAGTTTAAAATTGGTTTGAGCTTATGGTATCCCTGGTTCTCGCGTCTAAGTAGTGGCATTCCATTTTTGAGATTGTATACATGTTAATAATTCCAGAAAGTGCCTTCTTTGATTATACATATGTGAGTGCTCGTCTACATGTTTACATCAATCTTCTCACATATACCTAGTGTAGGGAGTGTAGTCAGAAAATCTGTGTGAAAACAGAGAGTATATCCAGTGAGAAATTAAGGGAATTCTCCAAGGCATGTTACTACATTCAAAATCATGTTTTAATTGATTACATGCGAGCTAGTGAGTGGTGACTATTGTTAAGTATATGCTAAAGGGTAGGGATAACTAAAATCTGTGGAAGTAGTGATTTTTAATATGTCATGTTGCATTGGAAATCCCTGAGGCAATTGTTGGAAGGTTAAGGTTATGTTTTGTTGTTTTGTTTATTTCGTTTTGCTCGAGGACTAGCAAAAGCTAAGTGTGGGGGAATTTGATAGGAGCATATTTATGCTACTTAGCTTTGTTGTTTCCTTGCATTTAGTTAGTTAATTACTACTTATTATAGTCTTTTAAGTTATTTTTGTATGTTTGTAGGTCCTAATGGCAAAAGGAGCAAGAAAGTGCATTTTGGAGCCATTTGGAGCAATTTTGGGAATGGATTGGATAGCTTAACTATGGAGCAAAATGGATGGATGAAATTGAAGTCAAGAGAGGCTAGGAAATGCTACAAATATGGAGAAAGAAGTTCAAATACAAAGAAGATAAGGAAAGAGCAAGAAATAAGGAACATTGTCCAACCTTATCCTATCCAATCTTATCTTATCCAACCTTATCTTATCCTATCCTAATCTTTTGCTACCTTAATTCGAGTTGCAAAGATGACTTAATTTCACATTAGAACACCTAAATATATGGTTCTAGAAGACCCTATCTCCTCCTAAGTAGGTGCCACACCCTTTATCCCTTCTCGAAGTCTAATTTCTGCCACAAAATACCTAGTTTCTAGAAGCCCTAATTTCTGGCGAATTTCCTATCCCTTTCCCCCTTGGTTTTTGAAAGCATTAACCCTTTCCTTCTAGGATTGTGTAATCCTTTTCCCTTCAGAAATTGTGTATTCCCTAGCCCTATAAATACAAGTGTTTGCCGCACCATTCAATCCATCCATTCACTCATTCATTCATTCAAACTTTCAGCCATCAAACACCATAATTCACACCACATCACCCTAGTGCCACAAGCAAGGAAGGAAGGAGAAGACGACTTGTGCAATCTGCCATCCAAGGAGGGTTCGAAATCTGCCATTGGAGTGTGGAGTGTTTCTAGGTGTATTCTATCCTTACTTTTAGTTCCAATATTTATGTTGCTTTGGTTTTCAATTATGATGAATATGTGGAACTAATTTCTTTTTAGTTAGAGGTGAATTCGAAGCCATGATTATATGTTTTATATGAATTGATTATATCCAGTTATTGTTTCTTAAGTCTTGAATGTGATTTGCTTATCTAAGTTATCAAAACTTGTTTATGTATGTTGGTTGAGGGTGCACACTTAATTTGCGTGCATGAATTTGATGCTAGATTATAAGGAAGTTTCACGTAATAGTTATTCACTTATATTCACAAGTAGTGGAGGTTGACAGTCACAATCGTGTTAAGTAAATCCTTGGTATGAGTCTCATGTGTTTCATAGTGATGAATGCCTTGTCAATGCTTATGATTTCCATAGAACTTAATGACTTTTGATATGTATCTCTATCATGCGTTTCATATAAGAAACTTGAGAAAGATAATTTGGTTGCGATGCGTATTCCATCTAATTCAATGAAATAAGGAAAATTGGATGGTTGATTGTGCAATGCAATTAACTTAGGGCGTTGTCATTCATAGTCTAAAGGAATAATAACTGGAAATTGGTTTGTATGCATATGTCAAGTGTGGAGAAGGACCCTCTAACTAGCCTTTCACCCATTTAATTCGCCCAAAATCCTTTTTACAAAGTGTTTTATACAAAGTTTCTGTTTTAAGTTTTAATTTCGTCAAAAACAGTCCCCCTTTCATTTAGTCTTGTTATTTGAGTCAAAATCTGTTTTCTTTTAGTCTTTTGAGTCAAGTTAAGTTTTATTTTCGTCAAAATCACTTGTTAAGTCTAGAATTGAGTCTTTTTGAGTGTGTGTTGCTGTTTTGAGTGTTTTAAGTTAGTTTTGAGTCTATAGAGTCTAGTTAAGTGTTTTTGAGTCTTATTTGTGTTGATTAGCATCCCTAGTTAATCCCCGGTCTAGAACGATCCCTACTTGCATATATACTACAATTGTCACAAATAGGATTTAATTTGTGTGTCAAATAATAAGACTAAATGAAAGGGGGATTGTTTTTTACGAATTTAAAACTTAAAACAGAAACTTTGCATAAAACACTTTGTAAAAACGAATTTGGGTGAATTAAATGGGTGAAAGGCTAGTTAGAGGGTCGTTCTCCACACATGATATATGCATACAAACCAATTTCCAGTTATTATTCCTTTAGACTATGAATGACAACGCCCCAAGTTAGTTGCATTGCACAACTAACCATCAAATTTTCCTTATTCCATTGAATTGAATGAATACGCATTACAAACAAATTATCTTTCTCAAGTTCTTTATATGAAACGCATAATAAAGATACATATCAAAAGTCATTAAGTTTTGTGAAAATCATAAGCATTGGCAAGGCATTCATCACTATGAAATGCATGAGACTCATACCAAGGATTTACTTAACACGATTGTGACTAGCAACCTCCACTACTTATGAATATAAGTGAATAACTATTATGTGAAACTCCCTTATACTCTAGCATCAAATTCATGCATGCAAAATTAAGTGTCGACCCTCAACCAACACACATAAACAAGTTTTAATAACTTAGATAAGCAAATCACATTCAAGGCTTAAGAAACAATAACCGGATGTAATCAATTCATATAAAACATATAATCATGGCTTCGAATTCACCTCCAACTAAAAAGAAATTAGTACCACATGTTCATCATAATTAAAAACCAAATTAACATAAACATTGAACTTAAACTAAGGATAGAAAAAACCAAGAAATGCTCCACACTCCAATGGCATGCACGGCACTCCCTTGGATGGCAGATTGCACAAGTCTTCTTCTCCTTCCTTCCTTCCTTGTGGCACTAGGGTGATGTGGTGTGAATTGTGATGTTTGATGGTTGAATGTACGAATGAATGAATGAGTGAATGGATGGTTTGAATATTGCGGCAAAAGCTTGAATTTATAGGGTAGGTTTTGCATAATTTCTGAATGAAAAGGATTGCACAATCCAATGGGAAAAA